>NC_141677.1:9685000-10885000 GCF_028749965.1 Puma concolor
ACATGGTGACCCCTTTCCTCCAAGATACAAATCCACTTTCCTCTATCTTAGGAGGAATTTGCTGGATAAGTTTGAGCTTTATTGCTTTAAAAGAACAGGTTGTAAAAGAGTTCTTATAAGAACTCTGGCAGCCAGTTTGGAGTTACCAAATTGTTGATAAATCTAATTAATACAGTTTGAAAGGTAAAGAATGAGAAAATGGGAAAATGAACCATTTTATTGCAACAAAGCAGTGTTAGTGACTCCATGTAATGGCCTCTAATAAAGCTTGTTTAATCACCTGCTGTGAGCAGGAATTTCCCTTCAGCATTTGTAGAGTCTGAACAAAGGAACTATTTTACTTTCTCCTTTTAATGCCTGCTGCCAGAGCCAGCCTTCGGTGTGGTTGAATTGGCAACCCAGCTACATGGGATGATTTGCAAAGTTCAGGAAAGCCTTTTCTGCCTCTAAGCTCCACCCACCCCTGGGTGTCCCTCTCCCTTTTGTCTAGAAACTTCACCTTTGGAGTCACTGTTGAGTAACAAATGGTTACTTTGTGTGTTGCTCAAGAATATAAGAAAATATAAGAAAAGAGAAGAACCTGGGGTTAACTGTGATTACACAAATCAAATGTATGTATATTTAAAGCTGTGGGCTACTGGGGCATTGGGAACTATTCATACAAGGGACAGATTTGAATTGGATGCTGGTCAGAAGTTGCTCTAGGCATGGCCACAGGTGCAGGTGACTATGATGTGAACATGACCAACTGCCCACCTGGCAGCATGTCAGATTGACAGCTTCATCCACAGCAGGCCTACCTCTATAATTTATTTCATGGAATCATAAAACCAGTGCCTATGAATAATCTTCTACACCAATTCCTACATTTTAATAAATTGGGAGCTAAGATTTTTAGAGAGATACAGTTGCTTTCATTTAGTCTCACCACTAGTTACTACAAAACCTAAGACTAGAATATGGGTTTTCTGGTTCTTCGTTCAGTGTTCTTTTATGTATCAGTGGTGAATATTCTAAATATAAGTAATCAATGCTAATAAATAAGAAAATACTTAATTTTTAATTATTCATATTTTAAGATAAAGAGATGGAAAAGGTGGGATGCCGCAAATTCTGTGGAGTTAAGAAAAATGAGTAGATGGTAGAGGCACATAACTAGTTAAGTACATGTTTTATATTGATTTTTTCAAAGGCACAACCTGAGAACAGAAATGGGGCATAGGTAAATTATTCAAGGGGAAATTTCAAGGAGCAGAAGTAAAAGAGTAGGAAATATGAGAGGAAAAAAGAGGGTAGAGGAGCAGGCTCGAATGAGTGAAGCTCGGTCCTACCATGGACCCTGGTGAGGAGCTGTATCCAACCTCCCTTCCATGGTCTCTGTAGAGGATAGGAAGGCTGGGCATTTATCAAGACTCCTGTCTCCCACTTGTAGAAGATTGTTCTCAAGGGGTTAATTCCCCTACCTTTGCAGGTTGAACCAGGTTCAGTTGAGTGGCCTCCTGTGGCTTAGGAGAAGGCCTTGAAGACATGGGGCCCTGGCAGTGTGTTTGGAACTGTCCACCTCTCATGGGCTGAAGTCAGCTACACTCAGGAGAGTTTGCACAATGCATCACAACCATCAACGATAGCCTAATTCCTAACGATGAAAAAAGACGTTTTTATGAGTTTTCTACTAAGTAATTATTCCCGTGAAATTGGAATTGAATCTTCTGGGGCTCTCGTGAAGTAGATTTGTGGGTTCCTTGTAAACTAGATCATTAGATACGCATATTATTCACAGGGTGCAAAACTCCAGGAAGAAGGTAGAATCAGTTTCAATAAAAAATGCTTCTTTGAATTTATGTAAACTTTTAACTTTTGCCCCAAATCTAATACATTATCTTGGTTTTGTCCTCTCAAATATCTCATTTTTCTTTGAACATGTTGGTCTCCTTTCTGCTTCCATTCTCTTGTGATATATAATAGCCTCTTTTATAAAGGTAGGCAAATCTCTCAAGATACAGATGACATATCAGTTCTCTTATGAAGCCTTCCCTAATTCACCAGGAAAGCTGAATTAGTTGCTTTCCTCTTTGGTTCTAAAGACCTTTCCTCCTTTCTCCCTTCCTTCCTTGCTTCCTTTCTTCTTTCTTTCAGAAAACAGTAACAAGTCTGGGTTTAAGTGTGCAGATTCAAATAAGATGCTACTTTTCCCCCATACTACTTTCATTAATATTTAGAATAGAAGCTAGTACACAGCATGGATATGGGAGTATAGAACGCTGTAAACATTGCTATTACTTTAGAGTTCCTGAAAGACAGTATCTTCAGGAATCTTGACTGTCAAAAGGAACTGTATTATTACCATTGGATTTAAACAGTTTCTCGTATAAGATGGAAACTTAGCAATGTTGCTGCCTCTGCCCATAAGTAGAAACACTGATTTCATCTCTTATTAAATTATGAGAGATCTATAATTCTGAATTACAATGTGTGAAGATGGAAAGAAAAGTAGGAATTTAATTGTTTATCAAAGTAGAAAGAGATGAGGGGTGCCTGGCTGGCTTGGTCTTGATCTCAGGGTTGTTAAGTTCGAGTCCCATGTTGGGTGTAGAGATTGCTTAAAAATAAAATCTTGAAAAAAAAGTAGAGAGAGATGGTATACATGGAAGTCTACAAAGTGGGTTATCCATGAGGAAGAAGCTGATTTGTTCTTTGGATACTAGAAAGACAAAGCTGGGGCACCATAACTACAAAAGGGCAGTTGGAGAAGGCTCTAAGCCTGGGGCAGTTTGGAAGTAAGTTTACATAAGAAGCAGCTGGATTTCCTGCTCTCACCTCCACCTCAGCATTGTTAGAAAACTGTAGCCGCTAGGTTTCCTAGGAATGTGAAGCATGCTCTATGGAGGAACTGAACCAGAGAGGCTTAGATTAAGATAACCAGCTACAGAAGAATGTAGGACGAGGTGCAAGATTAGAAGAGAGCTGTTCGATGGGAGTCCACATACTAATTACATGATGCACTGCCACCCTCCTTCCAACCTCTTTCTGCTACCTGGCTGTATAGACCACCCGCCATCAGGTTTTTGTACAAGATCAATAATGTGAAGCCTCCACCTCTAGATAAATTGAACCGTGCCAGAGAGAAACCTAGATCTTGCCATGTAGTGTTCTCCAAAGGCCACCTGCTCATTTTACAATGCATCTCTCTGGTCAGTGTTCTCTGCCATGCACACGGAGCTTAAAGGCAATTTTTACTATGAACACATGGCTGTGTATCTCAAAACTTTTGAGAGAAATCTGTAACATGAAAGGGGAAAACCAACAAACAGATAATACTTGAGAAGCTCAGAAGGGGCAGGAACAACTGAAAGCAAGAAAACTTCAAAGAAACAGTAATTAATGTACCCAGAGTCATTAGATAAGACATTGAACCCATTAAGGAAGAGCCAAATGCTGTGAAGAAGGAATAGAGATCAAAGTAAGAGCTCCAGGAAATTAAAAATTCCATACCAAAAAAAGCCTTTTTTAAGTTTATTTATTTTTGAGACAGAGAGAGAGAGAGAGAGAGAGAGAGAGAGAGAGAGAGAGAATATTCCAAACAGGCTCCACATTGCCAGTACGGAGCCCAATGCAGGGCTTGAACCTATGAATTGTGAGATAATGACCTGAGCCGAAACCAACAATCCAACACTTAATCAACGGAGCACCCAGGGTCCCCTAAATTTTTTTTTAGCCAAAATGGTTTCAGTGTTAAAATCAAGGAATACTACTAGAAGGTAGAACACACAGGCAATAGGCAACCAAGTAGATACTGAGAAATAAAGTTATGATCATTCCAGGAACAGTCCATGGAACATCCAACTAATACAGATTCCAGAAAGAGAGAAAAGGAACATTGGAAAGGAGGAAATAATAAAAATAAGTAAATAATACAGAAAATTCCCCCAAATGCAGGAAATCAATCTTCAGATTGCAGTGAATCATTGAGCATTCAGAATAATGAATTAAGACTTAACCAAGTCAGATTTTTGGGAGACTTTTAAAAAATATCATATCATAAAAGTTCAAAAAGTTCAAGAAGTTTCAGGTGTACCTCATAGTGATTCAACATCTCTATATGTTAAACACACACACACACACACACACACACACACACACACACAGTGAGTTTTCTGTAATGACATTTGAAGCTAGAACACATAGATCTGTGAATTCAAAATTGTGTCTACAAATGTTATAAATTGATAAATTTGATATGGTACAAGCGTTGTAAACACATGAAGAGAGAAAACAATGAGAGAGACTCACCTTTATCTGTTTCATTCACCTACACTATCTTTTTTTCAGATACAACAGATCTATGATACAATGAGATCCTAGTTTCATCAAAAGTCAATCCTGTCTTTAAGATCTGGATCCTGTTCCAACTAGTTCACTCAAGAACCTTGAACAATTATCCTCTGTACTACATCATTTTCTCCTGCTTTGCTGAATAATTCCCTTTAGCACACAAGGGAAGCCCTGATAGGTCGTAACTTTTAAAAGAAGGGCAGATATAATGTCTTTCCCCAGCTACTATTCCTTTAGTCTGCTTATCTTCACAAAACATTTTTTTGAAATTTTATTTTCTAATTTTATCATCTCTCATTTACTGTTCTATCCGCTTCAGTTGAACCTTCACTGTTACCACCGTAAGAAACGGCTCTTACCAAGGTTCATCACATTGCCAGATGTACTGTCTAATTCTCTGTTCACATTTTCCTTGCCTACTGAACAGAATGTAAAATAGTGAACCACTATTTGCTCTTTGAACCAAGTTATTTACTTGACTTCTGGAACATTGTCATGTACTATTTTCCAGCAGCTTGCTGGCTCATCTTCCTTGGTGTACTCTTCTTCTACTTGATTTCTTTTGTTAAGTTTACTTGGATGTCTAATAGGCATCTCAAAATGTCTCCAACATGTTTCCCCTGCTCTCCAGCATGTTCCTACCCTAGTCTTCACCACCCCATGCAATGGCACCACAATAATTCATTTACGCAGTTGCACAGTAAGTGGGAATCATCTCTTTTTCCTAGAGCTCAACTTCCAAAATAAATTCTGAAACTACCTTCTTCGTTCCATCTTTATTTATAGTACCCTGGTCTAAATAACCATCAGTAATCTGATGCCTCGTTTCCCTGTTACCATTCTTGTCCTTTCTCAACACAACAACAATGCAATCTCATTAAAGAGTAAATAATATTACAAGCTAACTCTTACCACCTCCTTAGAATCTTCTAAATACTTCTCATTGTACTTAAAAAGCTGCAATTCCTGACTATGACATGCAAGTCTCCATGTTGGTGCTATCTATAAAGGTATAATGTGGGCTGCAGATGCAATCTAAAATTTTCTGGTAACATCTTTAGAAAAAGTAATTAATTTTTTTAGTTGGTTCTAGTTCCTTATATCTGTATTTTTACTTGTTTTAATAGTGTACATGCAAGTATTTATTTACTTTCTTATTTTAATTTTTAATTTGTGTAGTTGACACAAATGCTATGTTAGTTTCAGGTGTACATCACAGTGATTCAACGTCTCTACACATTACGCTACGTTCATCACAAGTGTAGCTACCGTCTGTCACCATTTACCATTATTATAATACACTGACTATATTTCCTATGCTGTTCCTTTCATCCCCATGACTCATTCATTCTATAACTTGAAGACTGTACCCCTCCCCGCCTTCATCCACTTTGCCCATTCTCCCAACCCCTTTCCCCTGGCAGCCATCAGTTTGTTCTCTGTATTTATAGGTATTATTCTGCTTTTTGCTTGTTTGTTTATTCATTTCTGTAGTGTTTTAGATTCCACACATAAGTAAAGTAACCCCTTTACTTAAGGTAACCATCAGCGGAACAAAAAAGCAACTATGGAATGGGAGAAGATATTTGCAAATGATATATGCAATAAGGGGTTAATAACCAAAATATGTAAAGAACTTTTACAATTCAACACCAGAAAACCCAGTCAAATTCAATAAAAAGAAATGGACAAATGATCTGAATAGACATTTTCCCAAAGAAAACATACAGGTGGCCAACAGATACATGAAAAGATGCTCAACATCACTCATTGTCAGGGAAGTGCAAATGAAAACCATAACCTGTCAAAATGGCTAAAATTAAAAAGACAAGAAATGACAAGTGTTGGTGAGAATGTGAAGAAAAAGGAACCCTTGTGCATTTTTGGTGGGAATCTAAATTGGCACAGTCACTGTGGAAAACAGTATGGACATTGTTCAAGAAGTTAAAAATAGAAATACCATAGGATCCAATAATTCCACTGTTGGGTACTTACCTAAAGAAAATGAAAACACTAATTAAAAAAGATATATTCAGGGGTGCCTGGCCAGCTCAGTCAGAGGAATATGTGATTCTTCATCTTGGGATCGTGAGTTTGGACCCCACATTAGGTGTAGAGATTGCAACAAAATAAATAAACTTTGGGGATCCTGGGTGGCTCAGTTGGTTAGGCATCTGATTTCAGCTCAGGACTTGATCCTCCCAGTTTGTGAGTTCAAGCCCCGCATTGGGCTCTGTGCTGACAGCTCAGAGCCTAGAGCCTGCTTTGGATTCTGTGTCTCCCCCCTCTCTCTGCCCCTCCCATGTTCATGCTCTGTCTCTCTCTGCCTCTCAAAAATAAATAAATGTTAAAAAAATTAAAAAAAATAAACTTTAAAAAGAAATACATGCACTCCTATTTTTATTGCAGAATTCTTTGCAGTAGCCAAGATATGGAAACAACCTCAGTGTCCATCAATAGATGAATGGATAAAGATGATGTGACAATTATATATATAGGACTTATATAACTTTATTTATGTTATATAATGTATAAGTAATTTATATGTAAATTTAAATAAAATACAAAATTATATAAGTAAATATATGTATTATATGTAAGATATATATTATATGTATAACTAAATATTGCACAGCCATAGAAAAGGATGAGATCTTGATATTTGTGACCATGGATGGACCTAGAAGGTGTTATGCTAAGTGAAGTAAGTCAGACTGAGAAAGGCAAATACCATATTTTTTTGCTTAGAAAAAGTAATTTAATAGTAAAACCTAATAAGTCATTTAATAGTAAAAATATATTTCATTTAATCCAATATGTCCAAAATCATCATTTCAGTATATAATCAATGTAAAATTATTTAAATTTTTTTTAAGTTTATTATTTATTTTGAGAGAGAGAGCAAGAAGGGAAGGGGCAGAGAGAGAGAGAGAGGGGGAGAGAACAGTAAGCAGGCTCCACGCTGTCAGCACAGAGCCCAACGTGGGGCTCAAACTCAGAAACTGTGAGATCATGACCTGAGCTGAAACCAAGAGTTGGAAGCTTCACCAACTGAACCGCCTAGGTGTCCCAAGTATAAAAATTATTAATGGGATATATTCTGTTTCTACACTAGACCATCACATCCCGTGTGTAATTCAATTCAGACTGGCTTGATTCAGACTAACCTGGTTTCAAGTGCTCAGTAGATACATCTGACTAGTGGCTCCCATATTGGACAGTGCAGCTGTACAAGGCTTACCCCTAATTAATTCTGCTGCTTCTGTTATTATCAGTCTCCACATCTTCAGACTCATCAAACTGACCTCCTTTCATTCTTTAAATATGCTAAGCTTATTCCCATCTTAGGCCTTTTGCACTGACAGTCCCTCTGTCTGGATTTTGATTCCCCAGCTTGTCTCAGGATGAACTACCTCTTATTCAGTTGTCAGCTCAAATGCTACCCCCTTGGTAAGGTCTTGCCTTATCATCCAGTGTAAAGTCATGCTCCCTCTTCAGACCCTCTTAGACCCATTATTCACGTTTGTCTTCTTCATAAAACTTCCGTGTTTCATTATTACCTGGCTCCTGCACTGCAATACTGTTGTCTTGGCCATACAAGTTTTAGGTAGCTTGTTCACAGATGTATCCGTAGGGCTTAGAACAGCTCCTGGAATGTTTACAGAAAGGATGGATGAATGTATATGTGAAAGAATAAAGGGATCATTAAAACGTGAACAGTAGTGATCGAATATTATTTATTCCATTGCTTTTTCTAAGTTTGCTTTAACAAACACATGTTCCTTTTGGAATAAAAAATAACAATAAAAGCCTTTGTAGTAAACTAGCAAAAAATGTTACAAAGCCACTGGGTGCTAGACTAGGTGGGCAATCAGAAGTACCAAAAGTGTGTTCCCTTCCTGTTGAAGTGGATGCAATTTCCTCTAAATGAGAGATGTAGCCGCTTTGCAGTATACGTTCAGTGAATGTTCTGACACTTGAACGTGAGCTGACCAAAAGTACAGTTTATCTCAGATGTTGTAATGGATGGATAATGCTCATTATCTGATTCTGTTCTTCTTGGCATTTGGCATGGGGCCAAATTATAGCACTCATACACTATATACAAGGTCACTGTAGAGAGCGTGGTGGAAAATATTTGAGAGGTACTAAAACCCCTTGCTTTAATCCTGACTATGTAGTTGAGTGTGGTGATGCCACATGTGTTTGCTCCAGGTACATGGTTGTCATTTCCCAGTCTCAGTCTCAGGAGATTCTCTAAAGCATATGTGTTTAATCTGGTGCCCTGCAGACCTGTATTCCTCAACATTCATTCCAAGAGATTCTGTTGATCTTACTTGAGAAACACAGCCTGAAGTCAAAGATCTCTTCCCTTTTATGGCACAAGTTCTTCTGAGGGGAACAACCGTGAACAACAGTGAGCTAGTCACAATTTAGAGGATGAGATTTTCAGATCTTTCTACATTGGCAACTTGCTGAAAGCAGAGTTTAAGGAGAAAGGGGTAAAGATTTCTGTAGAAGCTGAGGACTGCCTAGGGAGACAGTCTATTATGATAGAATTTTCTGAGCTGCCAGGGCTCAGATAGCATAAGAATCCTGGGCATAGCTAGTCTGCAAAAAGATGGAAAGGCACCAAAGAGAAGCAGTGCCCATCATACAATTTTTCCAAGATATGCAGTCATTTTGGGGAAAAATCTTCTATACACAGACACACACTCAATTACAAAGAAGAAAGAAGAAAAAATGTTAGGACTTCGGAATATAGGCTATAAGTAGCACCTGCCCAGACCCCTGTTAGAGGCTTGTGTTAGAGATTTACATAACTGAGGTGTGGAAAGATAAATTGTTTGGCATGACACTTCCACATCCTATCGGTGATGAGAAATGAAGACTGAGTCAGGGCTCTTAAGGACTCTGAATCACCTGGCTATTTGCCTAAAGTGGAATAAAGAACCCATTCTGTCTCTTCTTTCCCTTTAAGCTTTAGGTTTAGTGAACCAGTTTACACCTACTGCTGATGAATCATCTTTCTAAATGACCCTGCTAAATCATACGCAGTTAATTATAAAGATTTTAGTGCTATGTTTGTGTGTGGGTTGTAGATTACCATTGCCTGACCACATCCTCAGTAAAACTTTCAACTGTCATCAGACTATACATAAAAGATTGAATTCTTCATTTCCTATAACTGCAGAGGAAGAAAAAAATAAGGGATAAACTCTCGTGACAAAATAAGACTGTAAAGCCTTAGCCCTTTGTCCTCACTGCACACCATTGATGCAGACTGCGTCTGGGACTCTTTGGTACTGTTAATTATCTGCTTCTTTGTGAAGGAGAGAACCGGTAGAAATAGAACAAACATCTTGTTAAAAAGTAAATAAGTCTCACACCAGGAAAAGGGAATTACATAGGGCAAAAGACAGGTTTGTGGGGCCAGATGATGTGAAGGGCAAATTTTTCTTGTAAGTGATAATTTCGTTGGCAAAGACATTCATCTCAGCATAAAATTATTTTTCCGTATCATAAGGAATAAAAGTTATTGGGGTGTGGGGTGTTTAATCCTGGATACCTGAACTGTCTTATTAGCTTGCAGAAAAAAAAATCTGTATTTATAATTGCACTCCTTGGTATTTACCCTAAGCAATTCAAAACGAATGTCCATACAAAATCCTGCACACAAATGTGTAATAGCAGCTTTACTCATAATTGTCAAAACTTGAAAGTCACCAACATGTCCTTTAGTAGGGTGAATGAATAAATAAACTGGTACATCCAGACAATAAAATTCTGTTTCGCACTGAAGACCGGAGAACTATCAAGTCATTAAAAGACAGGGAGAAACCTTGAAAGAATGTTACTAAGTGAAAGAAGTCAATGTGAAAGGGTTTTATACAGTATGATTCCAGCTATATGACATTCTGGAAAAGACAGTGAAAAGATCAGTGGGTGGGGAGGGCCGAATACATGAAGCGCAGAGGATTTTTAGGGCAGTCAAAACCCTCTGTTGATACTAGAAAGATGGATATATGTTATCATATATTTTTCCAAACCCACAGAGTGTACAAGACCAGGAGTGAACCGTATTGTAAACTAGGGACTTTGAGTGAAGATGATATGTCCATGCGGGTTCCTCCGCTCTAGCAAATGTACCCCTCTGGTGGAGGATGTTGATCATTGCGGGGTGGGAGACAAGGTATGTGTGCGGCAAGGGGGTGATGGGAAATCTCTGCAGCTTCAGCTCAGTTTGGCTGTGAACTTAAAACTGCTCTAAAAAAGTAAAATCTTCATAAAAATATGGCTGGCCATAAATTTTACTATTTACCCACAAACCAAGAAGTCACATCAAACATATCAAATTCAGTTATTTCATTTTACATTTTAACAAAATGTAATACTGAATTAATTTAATGGCAAAAAAATACATACTTTTTAAATGCCATTTCCTGTTAAACAGATTTTTAACCTGGCTTGGCACTTAGTTTTGAAATCTTTTTATTGTAGAAAAACCTGAGTTGTTTCCCCCTACTTAACTATAGTAGTAATCCATGTAGAATTTTGGTATTAAGCACAAATATTTCTTAATGATGGGAAGGGAATGTATGAACTCCCAAATCAAAAGTCAGCTTGGGGCACCTGGATGGCTCAGTCGGTTGAGCATCCCACTTCGGCTCAGGTCATGATCTCAAGGTTTGTGAGTTTGAGCCCCGCATCGGGCTGTGTGCTGACAGCTCAGAGCCTGGAGCCTGCTTCTGATTCTGTGTCTCCCTCTCTCTCTGCCCCTCCCCCACTCATGCTCTGTCTCTCTCTGTCTCAGAAATAAATAAACAAAAAAATTTTAATAAAAAATTTTTTAAAAAGTCAACTTTAGTTATCTGTATGAAAAGAAGCAAAAGAAAATACATTAGGAGTCTAATTTTATTTGTCATAGAACAGATAATAAACGGTAGAGCTTTTCTTCTAGAAGAATTCAATTTTTGAAGCTCCTCCCAATTAATTTTATCCTAATATTTATTATTTACTTATTATATTTTGCAGAAAATAATACGTGTTAATTGTAGAAAGATTTTAAGAGTAGGGGCAAAGAGAAAATTTGTTTCATCAACTCTCAGTGGCTATATGATACTCCATTTCTAATTTTTTTTTTAATGTTCATTTATTTTTGAGAGAGAGAGAGAGAGAGGGCGCAGGGGAAGGGCAGAGAACGAGGGAGACACAGAATCCAAACCGGGCCCTAGGCTCTGAGCTGTCAGCACAGAGTCTGTGTGGGGCTTGAACCCACGAACCTCAAGATCATGACCTGAGCCGAAGTTAGATGCTCAACCAACTGAGCCACCCAGGTGCCCCTATAATACTCCATTTCTGATATAGCACTTGTGTGATCAAACCCATAAGTGTTAATTATTTATCCCCAGCTGTTAGCTTCTATAATGAATGTTACAATAAATACTTTTGTTCAAATATTATTTGGCAGCTGAGTGGTCCAGAAATGTTCTCCCACTGTCTAGTGCCATTAACAATGGCTATGAATGATACTTTTTACTCGATACCACAGTTCTCAATGGACTAGTCAATAAATAAACACAAATCAATGTCTGTATTAATCTGTAATTGTAACTGTTAGTAAAAATGAAATTCTTTTTAATATTCTTACTACCTATTTATGTTCCTTTGCTATGAATTTACCAGGCCATGTCTTAGCCTTTTTTTAAAATACCGGTGATATATTTTGACTTCACGTGTATTGAGTTAATTGTACTCATCAATGGTCTGGCATGATATTATTGTTCTTTGCAAAGTACAGTAAGTGCAATTCTGTTGTGTTCTTTGTTTTTGTTTTTTTACTTATTTATATATTCCATTTATTCTATTGCATTTCTAATCTCCTCCCACACAGATATTCATTCTAAAGTACTTAATGTACATTTTTTGTATATGTTTTCGTTTGTACGTATGTTGTTCTTTATGCACATACGAATTTACGTAAATTCTATATTCTCATTTTTACCATATTAAAAAAAAAGCTCAACCCAGATTATTGGTTTTATGTCTAGTTTATTACTTCTGACTTTTACACAATAATTCTGTTTTCATTAATCTCATTTTGTGAGTCTTGTCTCCCAGGAAAAGTCACACAGATTGCCCGTAATATCCCAGTAGTGAGATAAAATACTTTTACAAATAATCTTTGCTTAATTTTACCTAGGAGTGTGATTTCTATGCTATTGGATAGGCTTACACATTTTGATTGAGCTCTGTTACATGTGTCACAAATATTTCCCCTACTTTGAGATTGACTGATTGATTGATTTGGTTGATTCACTGTGTAGTCAAATCTGTCAATTTACTCATAACTCTTTCCGGTCTTGGCGTCACATTTAGAAGGCCATCCTAATCCACTAGACATATACCATTTGTCTATGTGATTTATTTTATTATAGTCATAACTGTAATGAATCTGGAATTAATTTTGCTAAAAAGAAGAGGTATAAATTTCGCTTAATCTTTTTCAAATGTTTAACCAATATATCAGCCTAATTCATTGAATAGATATTTCTTTTTGCCAATGGTAAACTCATCTGTACTCAATTCTATTTGAATCTGTTTCTGGACTTGCTGTTCACTTTCTTTGATCATTTTGTTCTCATGCATATATAATATTTTTCAATAAATATAGAATTATAGTATGTATTATTATCTTAAGTAGGCTTCATGCCCTGTGTGGAGTCCAGCACAGGCTCAACATGGGGCTTGAACTCACAACCTCATGAGACCAAGACCCGAGCTGAGATCAAGAGTCGGATGCTTAACTGACTGAGGCAGCCAGGCACTCTTTATCATTTTTTTTAAAGTTTATTTTATTTATATTTAGAGAGAGAGAGAGGCAGAGAGAATGGAGAGAGAGAATCCCAGGCAGGTTCCGCATTGCCAGCATGGAGCTTGACGTGGGGCTCTAGCTCACTAACTGTGCCGAAATCAAGACTCAAACGCTTAACTGACTGAGAGACACCTAGGCACCCCTCACCCTTTATTATTTTTAAGTTTAGTTTAGAAATAACTGCTTTTTGTTTAAAAAAAAAAATAAAAGTACAATGTGTATAGGAAAAATTATTACTCATAATTTCTTAATTTCTAGAAGTCATCAGTTGTTAATATTTATAAGTCTACCTTGTAATATTTTTCCCTGTCTCATATACATCTCATATATGTATATATTTTTCAAAGTTTTTTAAAAAGTAAGATTCTAATATACATATTTTTTACAACTTGCTTTCCCCACTGTTCAGTATATCACAGACATATTTTAAGAACAAAAGTACTTTATATCAGTTATGGTAGGCTGGGTTATGCTTCAGTAATAGTAAATATAATAATAACAGTAATAAACCATTTTTAAATTTCAATGTTTTAAGACAATAAAGGCTTATTTTTTGTTCAACTGCATATTTATTAAAGTTGCTAGGATCTGAACTCTATGTAATATTCTTATTCAGTGTCTTGGAACAAGTTATATTTATGCCAGAGGGAAAGAAAACAAATTATACACAAGCTTCAGCCTGACACAGCAATGCCATTTCATTGGCCAAGGCAAGACACATGGCCACACCAAACTTTAAGAAGGATCCCAAATCTCAAAGTATATTACATGCCCTGAAGAGGATAAATGACATATTTTTGAGCCATTCTTTAAAAAAAAATTTTTTTTAATGTTTATTTATTTTTGAGAGGGGTGGGGGAGAGAGACAGAGGGAGGAATGGGCAGGGGAGGGGCAGAGAGAGCGGGAGACGCAGAATCCAAAGCAGGCTCCAGGCTGTCAGTTGTCAGCACAGACCCCGATGTGGGGCTCCAACTCATGAACCATGAGATCATGACCTGAGCGGAAGTTGGACATTTAATAGACTGAACCACCCAGGTGCCCCTTGAACCATTCTAATAACTACCATAAAACAGTTTAGTTCATATAGAAATATAGCGTCATTTGTTCAGACATTCATTGATACAAACATTCAAAATATTTCCATTTTTCCTTTGACACAGTACCGTGAGAAATATAATTTACTATAAGTATTTATTGGAAATATGCTTGCGGATTAAATATTTTTATGAATATACAGTGGGTTTTTAAAAGTTATGTTGCTGGATCAAATAATTATTGTCAAATTACTTTTTGGAAAGTTCAAGGCAATTTACCATTCAGTGTCATGTGAGCAGATTCATTTCCCTACATCCATGGCAACATTAATTAGATAGTATCAATCTTTTGATATTTTTATTTTGTGTTTTTAATTATCACATTTTTAGTAGTAATAAAGTAGAAGATCCATTCACAGGTTTACTAAACTTTTATATTTACTATTTTGTGAATTGCCTAATAATATTTTTTGCCTAATTTAAAACTGCTATTTAAACATAAGTTTATAGTGAAGCCAAAAACCTAGGTACCTAAATATACATCATATTTATCAAAAACTCTTGTGTGTTCCTAAAGTCTTAGTGAAAATATGACTTTCTTTATTCTTACCCCCTACCATTTCAAAACAAGTGATTATATTATTTTACTGGTTTTACAAAATTCTTTGGCTAGGGTTAGATTTATTTTTTTCCTTAATGCTATTCATAGCATCAACTACAAGGGGAATGTGGGGAATAGTTTACGTAAATACTGTATCCTGAGAGTGATCAACCAACAGCCTGTTTTTAACTAAATTGTCAAAAAACAAGAACTAGATTTTATTTTGTTTTTTTGCTTTATCCCCTGCACAGTGATTGCCATGTATTTTATTAGCAGTATCATCAATAGTGTTTGATGAGACATGTGAATGTATTACTGGGAAAGTCCAGGCATTTATTTATATCATGGTACTTGACTTTTTAGATCATTCAGCTACAACTCCATAAATACTACACATATGTCCTTTTTTTTTTTTTTTTTTTTTTTTTTTTTTAAGACAGAGAAATGTTTGTTTAAGTTCCCAAGGATTAAACTCTGGGGTTGTGGAACATGTTTGTTCTCTTTCCTCTCAATCAGGATGACAGTAAATCGAAAAGAATTTAGGGAACCTGCTCTGAGGGCCAGGGACCCTGTAGCGTCATTGCTCTTGATAATGCAATTATGGCAGGTGGTGAATCAGGTAAATCTCCCAGAGCTTCTGAGGGCTCCACAGCTACAAAGAGATGTAAGGCAGGAGGGGTTTACAAGGAGGTTTATATGAGTGCCAGTTATATTGCTGTGCAAATAAACACCTTCCTACATTATTACTATGTCTAATCATTAACATGTAGGCATAAACTTTCCAGTTGTTCACACCTCATTCAGTTCACGACTCAAGGAGACTGGGATTCACCTTCTCTTTTTTTATCTACCAGCCTTTGCTTGGGAAATAATCTGTGCCCGTGTCTCTCAAAACTTTTCTATTTTCTTCTCTACCAACAAAACTTCTGAAGACACTTCTGCCTAAAATAAACAATAAAAAACTAACAAGTTGACAAATCTTCTCTAATGTTGCTGCCTCTTCTCACATTGGCCCGTTTCTCCTCTTTCTTTTCCCAGTACAGGACTTCAAGAGGAGAACATAGCCCCCCTCCATTTGCTCTCCTTATAGTTTTTAATTAAAATTTTTTTTTTCAGTCTGGGTTTGCCCCACTCTTATTCCTAAAACTTGTCTCTAAGTACCAATCCAGTGACCTTTTTCACAGTCTTCATCCTTTCTAAACTTTTTTTTTTCCCCAGCCAATGGCAATGTGGTCTATGTCCTCTGGGGTAGATTGTTGCAATAATGGAGCCGAATGACTCATGTCTGCCTCCTTTCTCAAGCACATGTGGTCCTTTCCCACGTTCTGTCAGTGCTTGGCCAATAAAGCCAATGGATTCTTGAAAAGACTTTCTTCCCAGACTAGAGAACATACTTCCTCTTGAAACATAATTTCTTTAGCTTAATGTCATGGTATCCTATGCTCCTGGTTCTTTATATTACTGTGTTAGTGCTCAACCTCTCTCCTCCTCCTCCCCTTCTTATTCTTCTGTCTTCTCTTCTTTTTTGTTTCTTCTTCTCCAAATGTAGTAAGAAGTGGGATGTACCAACTTTAGTGAAACTAGGTCACAAAGTAGAAATAAAGATCACGAATATGCAAGCAATTTGTATCAATACCCATCCCTATGGAAAAATGCAAATGAGCGGTGGCTTTTGGGTAGTAAGAAAACCACTCTTCTTTGCGGCCAAAGCTTGCCAATGGTGGTTATCATTACCTGTATGCTGCTTATGAACATTAGACCTTCCTAATATTCCTTTGAATGAAATCACAAAGGTTTTAATGTATCATCTGTGTGAATTATCGATGCTATGCTATATCAAGAAAAAGTGAATCATTTGGTTTTTGATTTCCCACATGTATTTTTCATCATTTGTTGCTATTAAAATGGCAAAAGTACATATATTCTGTGCATAATCAAAGGTTATTTATATACCCACAGTGAATCACTATATAGCATATTTAATTACTTATGCAATCTTCTTTATGGTTATTTATGTGCAATAGTAAAAGCCAGAGCTTTGTATGTTAAATAATGGTTTAGTGTGGACATATACTTGATGAACTGGATATTTAATTAAACAGGAAGAATGTTTCATTCCACTCCGAGTGCTGTGTCACATTTCTGAGTTCAGTAAAATCGGATGACAAAATGAAATATTATTCTTGTTAAGTAGATCTGCCTATATATCTTTTCAGGTATGAAGTAGACCTACACTAAGGCCTTCCTGTTGGTTAGCCCAGTTAGCATTTATTCCTGACATCATCTTATGCTGAATTGAAGATATGGAAGGATTACTCTTTGGCTGGCCCACCTGAAAACACTTTATGATCATTATAAAACTACTAACTGCATCAAGGTATGCCCACTTCCTTCGTATTCCCCTTAGTTTATTAAGTACTGACAAAGCTTCTGAGTTATTCTTCCAGTAAACAAAATACAATATTTATAAATTACAGAATAATAGCTTGGTTCTATTAAAAAATCATCGCTCATTTAGTTTGTCTCTAATATATGCCTGCATGCAGGACAAAAGAACATGTTTTAGCTTGTATGCATAAGGAATAGTAAACCCAATTAAAAAAAAAGTCATTGAATGGGAAATGTGTTTAATTTCCTATGAGTTACTGTGATACATTGGGTAGAAGGTATTTAGGGGAATTCAGTTGTGTGTCCTGAACCTTTAAAGCTCTGCATATCAAGTCATTCGGGGAGAACTACCTTGATGGTATTCATCGTAAGCCAAGGATAATACAAATGCTTTTAGCATGAAATATATTTTATTTCACCAAATCAGAAATACATTCATGAGACTTTTTTTTCTTAGTCCTTTGGACTTCAACATTTAAATGTTTTTGGTTCCCTTTTTTCCTCCAATAAAAGCAAAAATAAATACATACATACATAGATACATACAAAGTTAAGCAGTAAAAACCTCAAGGCTTGCACTAGTCATATAGTCTTTCGCTGTCATCTATGACTATTCCTGAACATATGATTCTTATTTTCATTGAATTTTTAGTCTTTAAGGATGTCTTTTTTTCTTCATTACGGGCCTGGCCTGAATAATGTGATTTCTTCAGAATCATTTTTTGCAGCTATTTTTACTGTATCAACTTGTTTTCTTTGTCCAATTTCAATAGAGGCAGTTGGAAATAAAACTAGAAATAAAGCTTATTTTTTTTGGTATAATTTTTTTCCCTCTTTAGATTTGAAATAGTTCGTTTCCAGAAAAGACATGGAAACATAAGTAGAATTCTAACCTGAGCCCTTGAATTAGTGATTGACCAATATGGATTCTTGAATTAAAAGCATAATGTCATATATTCTTTATAAATGTAAGCAAGTTTGAGATAGTTTGAATTGTGTTCTTTTTCAGATTTATAAAGGAGATATTCTATTGATTATATTAGAAAGTCCAAAGAAACAAAACCTGAATAATTAGGTGTTTATAAAAGTTCTTACAACCATACATTTTGGAATTATTTTAAAATTAATTTTCTAGTTGTGATATATTTATGAAAAGAAGTCAAACTGTATTTTAAAAGCCATAATGGGGGTGCCTTGGTGGCTCAGTTGGTTGAGTGTCAGACTCTTGATTTGGCCTCAGGTCATAATCCTAGGGTCATGGGATCAAGACCTGTGTCAGGTTCCAGGCTGAGTGTGGAGCCTGCTTGAGACTCTCTCTCTTTTTTTCTCTCTCTGCCTTTCCCCCAGCCCCGCTCATGCTCTCTCTCTCTCAAATAAATAAAATGAAAAAAAGGTAAAAACCATATTGTCACAAAACACTTCTTATCACTTCTTTCCCCTCAAAAATAATAAAAATTGGGGCACCTGGGTGGCTCAGTCGGTTAAGCATCCAACTCTTGGTTTCAGCTCAGGTCATCATCTCATGATTTGGTTCATGGTTTCAGTCTCCACCCCCCCCCCCGCCCCCTTGCCACTGGATGATTCTCTCTCTCTCTCCCTCTGTCTCTGCCCTCCCCCCATGCCCTCTCTCATGCTCTATCTCTCTCAAAATAAATATACATTATAAATACATAAATAAATGTCAACATACTCATTTCTTTTTTTTAAGTTTATTTTACTCTTAACTTAGAATACCAACTTCAGAGTTACCCTGCTGTGAAGGTGAAAAGTAGTATTCAGGCCTTGAAATGCTGATATTTGCTGAAGCTGCCCACTATAGCCTAATCAGTGGTCATTCTAGAATTTGATCCTGAGTGCCTGGGTTTGTATCCTGACATTCTCATGTAGTTGTGTGACATTTGGAGTTATTTGCTCCTCTGTTTTTTGACTGTTAAGTGAGCTATGAGTACCAAATATGTCAACACCACCACGAATGGACCATTGGTCCAAACATGGTAAGGAGTATGGAGCTCATTGTTTTGCTATTATTTCTATTTTGTCTAATGATTTAAGATGAGCTCTTATAAATAGTAAACTAAAAAACAAGTTTATCAATGACTTTGAGGGAATATTCTTATTTCTAAGGAAAGAACATAGAAATGAAAGACTGAATCACTAATATGAGCTGTGTAGGTCTCCACTGTATCAGAAAGGTCCAAAATAGAGTTATAACTCTATTAAATTGAAAAAAATGTTATTTCCTTGCATGATCACATAATGGTCGAAGGCTTCAGTAACAGTGATACAAAGTACAGAAGGGAAGTCAACATCCATAAACTAAACTATTCACTACAAAGTATGTGCTGCTTGCTTTTTTCTTGCTGTTTTGGATGAGAAAGAAGTATGGTTTCAATTATATATTATATTGCATTCTGTAACAAAGAATGATTACTTAATCAGCAGATAAAGTAATGAAAGAAGGAAGGCTTTAGATGAATTTAGGGAAGGGAAACTTCTCTTTTAATTCAATTCTCTTATGTAATTAAAAAGATATTATGGAAGTTTATAAAATAGAAAAATATCAAGTCAGAGTTCTCACTGAAACCCATATCATTTAAACCACCAAGAATTATAGAAAATTCTAATCACTATTTACCTTACTCCTGGGATATTCACTAATACCTACAGTTATATATCCGGTCTAATATATGAGGTGAATCCTGTTAGTCTGGTTAGCCGTCAAGAATTAAGCTTCTTGTCATCAGTGGTTAAGTTAGAAACATGCCAGCCTCCATATTTAAGGATGGTCTGAACCACTGCAGTAAGAAATAGTCCCTAGATTAATATTCTAGTAATGGAAATAGATTTGATTTTGTGCAAATGGATTCTGTTGTCCAATGTTCCTCTTAACCAATGGTGAAATATTAAAGTTATTCTGTTTGAGCTGAGAGATCCTGGTTGCAAAGGGTGCTCGTAAAGGCTCCAATGAATCAACATTTAGTGATTGAGTCCCAAATGTATTCAATATTATCAAAAAGATAATGCTAATCAAATGTAAAATACTAAGTAGAGCACTGGGTGTTATATGTAAGTGATGAATCACTAAATTCTACTCCTGAAACCAATATTACACTCTATGTGAACTAAATAGAATTTAAATAAAAACTTTAAAAAAATCATATAAAAAATAAAATAGGGGTGCCTGGGTGGCTCAGTTGGGTAAGCATCTGACTCTGGATTTCAGCTCAGGTCATGATCTCATGGTTCCGGAGTTCAAGCCCCATGTTGGGTTCCACATTGGCAGTGTGGGCCCTGCTTGAGATTCATTCTCTCTCTCTGCCCCTCCCAGCTCATTTCCTTTCTCTCTCTTTCTCAAAATAAATAAATAAACTTAAAATAAAATAAATGAAAATAGTTGTATGGGAACAGTTTTGAAACACAAGAAAAGTAGAACCTTTGGGGCTCTGGGGTGGTTCAGTAGGTTGAGCGACTGACTTTGACTCTGGTCATGATCTCTTGATCCATGGGTTCAAGCCCCTCTTTGGCCTCTGTGATGACGGCACAGGTCCTGGAGCTTGCCTTGGATTGTGTGTCTCCGTCTCTCTCTCTCTGTCCCTCCCCTCCTCACACTCTGTCTCTCTGTCCCTCCCCTCCTCACACTCTGTCTCTCTGTCTCTCAAAAATAAATAAATGTTTAAAAAAATCATTTAAAAAACAACAGCAAAGAAAAGTAGAACCTTTTATAATAAACATTTGTGTATCTACTTCTGTAATTTTAAGGTATGTTTCATTATTTTATGTTTTTAATGTCTATTTATTATTTTTGAGAGAGAGTGAGCCACCCAGGTACCCCTATGTTTAATTATTTTAATTTTTGAAAAATGAAAGATAACGGATAAAAAATAAAATAAAAAACTAAATAATACCACCTCTAATACTAATATTAAAAGATAATGTTCATTGATTCAGTTTTTTTCCATTTCAATTGCTACCTTTGTTTACTAAATTTTGTTATAATTATCATACAATCAAAATTTTATTTTCATTAACTTTTCATTAACCATTTTCCCTATTAATTTTCCTTAAACTCCTTAAATCATGCTCAGGGAGCACTGACGTCTCTCCTTGAAACAATTTTAGAAACATCTACAGCATTATCTTAAGAGAAAATTATCCCTAAATCCTCAAGATGTCAGTTCTGTTCTCAGAGGGTAAAATTTATGGAATTATTATGATTTTCCCCTCATTTTACTTCAGCTTTCCTTTGAATTTTAATTAGCTGCAGAAATGGGTTTATACTTTGGGAAGAAGTCTTTGACTCTTACAAATTCTTTTTTTGTAAATTGTTTTACTATAGACGGTGAGTCTCAGTGCTTTGGTGACTAATTCATCAGCTTTTTCCCCTATGCTGTCAGTCATATAATGTCTTTTTCTGAATGGCATTCACCACTGATAGGAGCAGATTTGTCCAAGAAAACCACTGAATCTACAAAAAGAAAAATACTTATCCTGGAACAGGTGCTATTTTGGTTGTTCCTTTGCCCCAATCAAATATAAAATTTAGCGTGTCTTATAATTTACCTTTCTCAGCTTCCAATTTATTTTCCTCATCAGAAGGGGAAACAATTCCAGTGCTCTGAACAACACTCACTGTTTGACATCTCTCTATACTTGTTTCAGCATTCCGCATTTATTAGATTATAATGAATCCCTACGTGGGAGGTAGGGACCCTTTATTCAAGAAGTATTTATTAAACATCTAAGCAAAACATAATAGAGATGCATACCTAGAAGGAGATCTGTTAGCTTCCTAAATGACTACTTAGTGATATTGTAGCTTGTTAGAGATCTTTTAATCAGAGTCCTTCATTGTTTCAGTGAATATTCTTAAGGCCAGTCCAGGGAAGTGATCTTTCTGGAGCCACACAAATACCTCTCCAGTTAAGACAAAATCAGCAATAAATGCAGGAAGGGATGGAGAACTGAAGCATTTGACACATTTTTCTTTCTAACCTTTCTGTTGACTCGACCACTGAGAGACTTGCAAAGCATTTCCTTCATTATGTTCCCCTTCAGGTCAGCCTGGCCCTGATCTCGTTATTACCATCAAACATACCCTTATGTTTATAACTTGGAGTTCGGGTTATTCCAATGCTTACTATTGGGGGTCTTTGATTTCCGGTACTGATTCCAAGGCTTCTCAACCGTGTGCTGAGGCACCCTGAAGACCTTCAGTCAACCCAGGGGGTGGAGTGGGAGCATCATAGTTTTGCTTATGTTCAGCTCCACTTAGAATGTTTTCTATATCTTCTGTCTATCTGTTAAGGGCTCAATTTAGTCCTGGGTGACCAACCCATCTCTGTCGTTCTTTTGATGTGATAGCATTCACTGTAAATATGTCTCATGGTTAATGAGAAAAAAGGCAGGACTGCCTCCAACAGACTGGTCTCAGATGTCAGCTCTATTATTTCTAACTCTATAGCCTTAGGCAAACTATATAACCTCTTTGAGGTTGTGTCTTCATCTGGGTCATGGGAATAAAAGGCATATATTTTTTAAAGGTAGAGGTGAGGATTGGGCAATATAATTTTTTTTAAAGTTTACTTATTTTGAGAGAGAGGGAAAGAGAGCAAGCGGGAGTGGGAGAGTAACATAGAGAGAGGGAGAATCAGGCTCCAAGCTGTCAGCGCAGAGCCAGACATGGAGCTCAATCTCACAACAGTGAGATCACGACCTGAGCCAAAATCAAAAGTCACATGCTGAACCATCTGAGCCACCAGGCGCCTAGAACAATTTATTATCTTAAAAACATCTCCAACCACCTATTTCATAGAAGGCACACCAAAATTAAAGTTATCTTTTACATTATTACTTCTTTGTATCATTATATTTTTCTTTTTATGGATGCATTTTCTCCAAACTTGAGTCTAAAATTCAGAGGATTTATATAAGTTTCTGTATTTTCACTCTTTGAAGCTGTGGGTTGGATAAGAATAAAACAAAATGAAAACAAAACAAAGCAAACAAAACCATGAATTTGGGGGATAGAATAAAATACTAAATTTCTAATTTTAGTAGTTCTGATTTAAAATTTTCACTTTTGGGTCATCTGAGTGGCTCATTCAGTTAAGCATCTGACTTTGGGTTTTGGCTCAGGTCATGATCTCATAGTTTTGTGAGTTCAAGCCCCACATTGGGCTCTGTGCTGGCAGTGAGGAGCCTGCTTGGGATTCTCTCTCTCCCTCTCTCTGCCCCTTCCCTACTCAAGTTGTCTCTCTCTCTCAAAATAAATAAATAAAATTCAAACAATTAAAAAATTTGAAAAAATTCACTTTTACTTTGAGCTGGTTTACCTCAAGTATGATTTGGTTGCCCAACTAAGAAAATTATTTTATGAACATATTTTCAGGAAAAAAATTTTTTAATTTAAATCCAAGTCAGTTAACATATAGTATAATAATGAATTTAGGAATAGAATTTAGTGATTTATCACTTACATGTAATAACACCCAGTGCTCATCCTAACAAGTGCCCTCCTTAATGCCCATCACCCATTTAGCCCATCCCACCACCCACCTCCCCTCCAGTAACCCTCATTGTGTTCTCTGTATTTATGAGTCTCTTATCATTTGTTTTCTCTCTGTTTTTATCTTATTCTGCTTCCCTTCCCCTATGTTCATCTGTTTTGTTTCTTAAATTCCGCATATAAGTGAAATCATATGATGTTTATCTTTCTCTGACTTATTTTGCTTAGCATAATACACTCTTATTTCTATCCATGTTATTGCAAATGGCAAGATTTTTGATCGCTGAGTAATATTCCATTGTATATATACCACATCTTCTTTGTCCATTCATCAGTCAATGGACTTTAGGGCTGTTTCCATAATTTGGCTATTGTAGATAGGGCTGCTATAAACATTAGGGTGCATGTGCTCCTTCAAATCAGCATTTTTGTATCCTTTGGATAAATTCCTAGTAGTGCAATTGCTGGGTGGTAGGGTAGTTCTATTTTTAATTTTTTGAGGAACCTCCATACAGTTTTCCAGAGTGGCTGCACCAGTTTGCATTCCCACCAGCAGTGCAAAAGGGTTCCCGTTTCTCTGCATCCTCACCAACATCTGTTGTTAACTGAGTTGTTAATGTTAGCCATTCTGATGGGTGTGAGGTGTTATCTGAGTGTGGTTTTGACTTGTATTTCCCTGATGATGAGTGATGCTGAGCATCTTTTCATGTGTCTGTTAGCCATCTGGATGTCTTGCTTGAAAAAGTGTCTATTCATGTTATCTGCCCATTTCTTCATTGGTTTATTTGTTTTTTGGGTGTTGAGTTTGATATGTTCTTCATAGATTTTGGATACTAACCCTTTATCTGATATGTCATTTGCAAATATCTCCCATTCCATCGGTTGCCTTTTAGTTTTGCTGACTGTTTTCTTCACTCTGCAGAAGCTTTTTATCTTGATGAGGTCTCAGTGGTTCATTTTTGCTTTTGTTTCCCTTGCCTTCAGAGACATGTCAAGTAAGAAGTTGTTGAGGCTGAGGTCAAAAAGGTTGTTGTCCATTTCTCATCTAGGATTTTGATGGCAGGAAAAATTTTAATTACATCATTTTTATTTTAAGATGATTACAGTTGCAAAGAATTCTTAGAGCCATAATGACTACATTTTAACTGCAGTTCCGATATCAACTATAGTCTTGGCAACAATCTCTATGACTTTGGATAACATTACACCAGTCTCTTGCCAATCCTGTAAGATGTACGTAAGCACTGTTGTGCCTCCTGCCCCCTCACAAGAGAATGTGAGAATTATTAATTCTATGTAAAAGTGTTTGAGTCTTGAATGCAAACAGGTCTGAGCCAATATTGAAAGCATGTGGGTTTCAGATTGTTGAATGCCAGGAATGTGCATCATGTTCTATTCCTAAATCTCAGAGTAGAATTGAGTAGGCGTTTTTCTTTCTTTCTTTCGAACTTCTTAGTTTAGGAATTGGCCAATATTGGGACATCTATGATTATAATGTCTTAAGTCTAGTCTTCAGCATAAAACTTAGTTCCTAGGACACATTGATCCTTTTCACGTCCATTTCCCCACATTGCACACAAGCTTTGAAGGTGCGATGCATGGCATAAGTTCTCTTTTCAGCTTGAATGCTGAAAGTACTAGTGTTTATAAAGTGCTGGAGAAATGTTTGAAGAATGTTTTACTTCCTTCCTCTGTTACTTAGAATGAGACAGTCCACTCAACTAGAGCCTAATCTTGCATCTTCAGTTTTGAACAAGTTTTGCTTCAAATATTTAGCAAAAACACTTACCTAGAGTGTGATACTTTACTAAATGAAAAAAACTTGTGATGTTTATATCTTGCAAAAGAATTCATCTGCTTTCAAAAATAACATCAGGTTTTAGGGTGTGAAAAGCAATAGAATTTTTTTTTATTTAATTTTTGAGAGAGAGAGCGAGCGAGCAGAGGAGGGGCAGAGAGAGAGGGAGACACAGAATCTGAAGCAGGCTCCAGGCTCTGAGGTGTCAGCACAGAGCCCAATGCACGACTGGAACTCATGAGCGGTGAGATCATGACCTGAACCGAAGTTGGACGCTTAACCAACTGAGCCACTCAGGTGCCCCCAAAAAAGAAATAGAACTTTTTGCCAAAATACATAGAAAGAGATATATGGAAGATCTCTCTGTCTATTCTTGCTTTCCTCTTGCTCTCAATTCTTATAATAACCCTGCAGGGTAGGTATTATACCATGTCAAAGATGAGAATGTTGAACCTCACAGAGGTGGAGTGATATGCTCAGGGTCTTGAAGCTTATTACTGACAAACTTGATATTTCAATTCAATCCTCTGATAATAAATTCAATTCCTATATTGCATCATAATTAATAAGGGTGTTTAAACTGTTTTGCCATTCTCTTGCTCATTACTCATACACCATTTTTGATAAAAATTGTGTTAAACTAGTTTGAATGCCATTACGTACTCTACAAACATGTTACTGAAAATGTTTGTTTTTCCCATTCTGTAGGACATGTGTAATGTAAGTCTAAGAGGTTAAGGGATTTTGTGCCTTCCTATATCTCCAAAGGGGGGATAATAACTTCACTAGAAAACCTATTTTAGGGGCGCCTGGGTGCTCAGTCATTTAAGTGTCAGACTCTTGATTTCAGCTCAGGTCATGATCTCGTGGTTCTCCATCTAACACCTTGTTCTGCTCAGCACAGAGGGCGGAGCCTGCTTGGGATTCTCTCTCTCTCCTCCTCTCTCTCTGCCCCTCTCTAGCTCATGCTTCCTCTCGAAAGAAAGAAAGAAAGAAAGAAAGAAAGAAAGAAAGAAAGAAAAGGAAACCTATTTTAATCACTTATTGGGCAAGAACTTGAACTTAAACTTGGCACAGTGTTAATGGAAACTGTACTATAAACTATTTTGCAGTATATGCTAGGAAGCAAACATGATGGGAAGCTCTGTGTAGCAACTTTTTTCATGAGTCAGTGCTCAGTTCAAATCCTAACTGCATTTAGAAATGTCTCATCTTTAGTTTTCTCAGCTCCTTTTGCAAGCTGCTTTTAATATTTTTCCCTATAGTATATGTCACATTGTAATTTATGCTTTAATGTCTCATTTAGACTGTGAAATTCTTGGGGACGAGGTCCAGTCTTGCTGTCTTTCCCCATCAACAGCATTTATTAGAGCATTAGGCACAGAATAGGTGTTCGATGGGTGTTTACTCAAATGAATAAACAGACTTTTATAATATAAATTGTTTCTCAGGAAAGTTAAATTTCTAAGGTCATTGATCTAAAATTCACTTAGGTTCTCTTTACTCTGACAGAGTCCCATTAGTTATCTAAACTGTACTCCATAACTTAACGATAATCAGTGACACCCATGTACCAGGTGTCGTGTGCTTTGCTGTGTGAACCTCATCTCAGTGTTCTTCCAGGGGTCTGGATGTACTAACTAATCCTATACCCATTTTGAGTTTTCACATTTACCTCCTTCTCACGACTGGTAAATACTCAAGACAACTCTATTTCTGTTGTCACACTAATTTTTTTTTCAAATTGAAATGTATCTCAAATGCAAGCTTAATGTATCCTAATATAAAAATAGATATGGGGGCACCTATGTGGCTCAGCGGGTTAAACATCCAACTTCAGCTCAGGCCATGATCTTACAGTTTGTGTGTTCGAGCCCAGAGTTGGGCTCTGTGTTGACAGCTTGGAGTCTGAAGCCTGCTTCAGATTCTGTGTCTTCTTCTCTCTCTGCCCTTCCCCCACTTGTGCTCCCCCTCCTCTCGAAAATAAATAAATAAACATGTTTAAGAAAAGAGATCTGTGGTAAGTTTTCTTTAGAGAGAGAGCTGAACTGTGCAGAGGGGTCAAGGGAGAGAGAGAGAATCCCCACACGGGGCTTGATCTCATGACCGTAAGATCATGACCTGAGCCGAAATTAAGTCAGACCGTTAACAGACTGAGCCACTCAGGCACCCCGATGTGTGCTAGTTTTATACCAAGTTAAGGTTAAGAATGGAATGTGGAGAGAAGATAAAAAAGTCTCTCAACAACAAAAAATTTCCTAAGGACTTTATTTACATGTATGTTTATATGCATGTGCATATAAGTACACGTGCACATACACAGACACACATTTTTGAATCATTATTATATTTAATTCCAAATGTTTTTTAAATGTTTATTTACTTTTGAGAGAGAGAGAGAGAGAGAGAGAGAGAAAGCAGGGGAGCGGCAGAGAGAGAGGGAGACACAGGATCCCAAGCAAGCTCTGCGATGACAGCAGTGAGCCTGATGCATGGCTCCAATTCACAAACCATGAGATCGTGACCTGAGCCGAAGTGCAGCACTCAACCCATTGAGCCACCCAGGTGCCCCGAATCCCAGATGTTTTTAACTTAAATTTTATCAAGTGAGATAAATAAATCTTTCCCAGATTAAACCATATCTTAATTCTGCACTTACGAATTCTAAGGCAACAAATTTTAATTTTCCCACTCCTTTCTTCATGGTTTAGAACAGTGGTTTACTGTAAATGCATGAGTTTACCCAACGTGTGTGACAAGACCAAGGTACTACTATATTGTCCAATAAGTCATGAGCTGACACAGACTTCACTTGTGAAATATTAGAAATGTTGCATCATCTCAGATGTGGGAACTTCCTAGTACTGATTGCATTGTACCACTATGTTTAAGTGTGGTCTCTGAGAAAAAAGTTTCAAGTACTTGAATTGCACTCTATATCTCCCCTGGTCCCTACAGAGTCATAGAGCTGGTGACAATTTCTAAAGGGTGGGTGCTTTCTGAGGCTCTTTACTAGCTCAATTAACAAGTTAAAGCCTGGGCTTTAGAGTAAGGCTGATTTGGAGCCAGGTCTTGGCTTCCACACTTAATCACTGTGTAAATTTGAGTTAATGACTGAATCCCACAGAACCTTATTGTTTTCAACCATAAATTTGGAAAAATATTAACAGTTTTCCTAGTTTTGGAAGCGACTGTCGCTAATATGTGTGATGCACTCAATAGATGAGTGACAAATGATAGACACAAGAGATATGGCCTGGCCCTGGGATGCCTGTAGGAAACTGGGAAGTGTTCACTCACCCACATGAAGCAGTTAGCAAACCATACAGGGTCACAAATATATACATGAAATCTAAGATGTGAAGTCTAAGGTCTTAATAATAGCTATCTGTGATATGCAGATCATTAGTTGAATAGGATTTCAGAAAAGAGTGAAATGATTAATAATATGGATCATTCTTAGAAGACTTCATGGAGAAAGGGGTTTTCAAATAGGCAATTTAGTTGTTTATAGGATATTGGACGAAAATTTCTAAGAGGAGACTGTATAAGCAAAGCTATGAGCAAAAAGGGCAAACGTGATTTTTTTTTCTCAAGCATTTAGGGAATTGGGTTTAGAAGTGCAGAGAGTAAAAGAGAGTGGTAGAGAATGTTCTTCACAGGTACGCTAAGCCCAGGTTATAAAGAGTACCGAATGCAAGAAAACAGAAGTTAATCTCAATATCTTAAATAAAACAAAGTTAATCAAATTTTCAGAAGAGCCAAATACTGTGATAAAAACTGTATTTAATGAAAACAAGACAGGGGCGCCTGGGTGGCGCAGTCGGTTGAGCGTCCGACTTCAGCCAGGTCACG
Organism: Puma concolor; assembly: GCF_028749965.1. Taxonomy (NCBI): domain Eukaryota; kingdom Metazoa; phylum Chordata; class Mammalia; order Carnivora; family Felidae; genus Puma; species Puma concolor. The sequence goes on from NC_141677.1 coordinate 9,714,390, forward strand.
ATCTCGCGGTCCGTGAGTTCGAGCCCCGCGTCAGGCTCTGGGCTGATGGCTCGGAGCCTGGAGCCTGTTTCCGATTCTGTGTCTCCCTCTCTCTCTGCCCCTCCCCCGTTCATGCTCTGTCTCTCTCTGTCCCAAAAATAAATAAACATTGAAAAAAAAATTTAAAAATTAATGAAAACAAGACAGATGGGAGAATGTATAGTCATGGAGGAGACACAGGAGTTGAAGAAGGAATGACCAACTGAAGAGGACAAAGTTAGGAAAAGAAAGAGGAAATGGTTTTAATCATACTGACATGAAAAAAACAGAACCGTGGAACAAGGAGTGAAAATGGTCACAAGGAAGGATCTGAGATGCAGATTTCAGTAGCTAGTGAATATTTTGGAACAGTTGCCTTAAAGAAAACTATTCATTGGCAAATGAAAAATTGAGATCTGGAGAAGTTGAGAAATTGGCCTGTGGATGGGGACATGACCTGGCTCCCAGTCCAGCACCATTTCCATCAAAATGCTGAGAATGAATATGCTCCCCAAAAGGCAAAGAGAGGAGGCTTACAAGTGCGGAATGCAAATGTTTAGAGCAACATATGTGAGTACTCCGTGAGTGCTAAGTGAGCGAGACCAAGTCTTTGAGGAACATCACAGGTGGTCAGAGATGGAGGCAGGGTCAGCATATTATAGCTCGTGGAAGGAATGGAAGGGAGGAAAACATTCTGTGGGGAGGATGATGTTCACCTGATTCCTGATTCCAAGAAGCACAACAAATAGAAAACAAGCATGGAAAACGTGAGGGCAGAGGCCTAGGGTCTAAGTGAGAGGGAGAACTCACAGTAGCTGTGGAGACAGTTACCCTTAAGGATGGGAACAAAGGACATCAACACCAGTTAGCTTTAGCCAACTAAAGGGGGGCGTTTATTTCAAGACTCACGGGAGGAATAAAAGAATACAAATAATACAAAACATAACTATTATACTAGAAATAAGTAAACACATATCAAATGTATTCATTTATTGGTTTGTTGGGGGTAGACTAAAAGTCAAACTCACTTACATACATAAGAAGGCCATGAGGGTGGTGAGTTGTACTTTGAGAAAGAGTAGAATTGAGGGGCACCTGACTGGCTCAGTCTATAGAGCACGTGACTCTTAATCTCAGGGTTATGAGTTTGAGCCCCGTGATGGGTGTAGAGATTACTTAAAAATAGACTCTTAAAAAAAAAGGTAGAATTCATTCAAAAGTTGGTATGTGGCAAGTAGAATTAACGGATTAATAAAGATATTGTATTAGCAATGTGTTGGGATGAAAATAACAACATAGCTAAGTAACTGCGACTTTAGATAGTTAGATATCTGTGATTATAAGAAATGTAGAGAGAGGTAGTTCTCGAATTGGCTCAACACTCAATAACATCAGAGTGTTGTGTCAGCTGCTGTAGATTTTTCTTGGCTTTTCTGCTGTCCCAGTGGCTATACATTCATAGGACAAAAAAAGGTGGTGTGAAAATAGAATGTCTCCTTGTGCACCTTTTTCTCTATTATTAGAAATAAAATGTTGATCTTGTTCTAATGAAACGTGTTTTATCTACGTCCTGTGAAATAACTGAGGTGAAAGAATGAGTTAAAGTTGGGTGGTTGCCAGGTGTGGAGGGTGGGGTGGGGGTGCTGGTGAGGGAATTGTATGAAAGTTACCAGAACAGACAAACTTCCAGTTGTAAAGTGAGTGTGACTGTGGGGATGGAACTTACAGCATGGTGACTGTAGCAGTCCTCTATTGTATGTTCGAAAGAATATACAATACAATATAAAAGAATAAATCTAAATAATTCTCATCACAAGGGAAAAACGGTAATTATGTGAGATAATGGAGGTTAAGTAAACTTATTTGGGAATCACTTCACAATGTTTACATAAATCAAATCATTATTTGTACACCTAAAATGAATACATGTCAAAATATGTCAATTGAGTCTCAAAAAAACAAAACAAAACAAAAAACAGAAACAGGAAAAAAGAGGTAATTCGAGGAGGTAGTCTACATCTGTTGGTGTATATATGGCTCAATAAACTTGGGCTAGTTACTCAGCCTCTCTCTCTCTCTTCTCTCTCTCTCTCTCTCTCTCTCTCTCTCTCTCTCTATATATATATATATATCAAACTCCCTCTCTCTCTCTCTCTCTCTGTATGTATATATATATATTTTTTTTTGACATAGTATTCAAATAGTATGACAAACACTGCAAATCAGCCAGATTTCTCCTAATACTGAAAATGAAGAAACGTTTGCAATTGAAATTCTACCTGCAGAATGGTATTCACATGAAGGTTCTAAACAGTAGACATGTTGCATTGATTTAAAAGTGTTTTGCAAGGGGCAGGGGTGGTGCCTGGGTGGCTCAGTTGGTTAAGCATCCAACTCTTGCTTTCAGCTCAGGTCATGATCTCAGGGTTGTGAGACTGAGCCCTGGCCCACGGGCATGGAGCCTGCTTAAGATTCTCTGTCTCTCTGTCTCTGTCTCTGTCTCCCTCCCCCCACTCTCTTTCTCAAAAAAAAAAAAAAAGTGGTCTGCAATGATAAATGGTCATTCTGGTTTTCTTTATTATCATTACTTAGATCCCCTAGTAAACAGAAAAAATTTCCTGGCATTGGTATTGGGGGTACTGGTATTAGTGAATTTCATCAGCAATTATAAAACCACAAAAGAGCCTCAACAGAATGCATACTTTATTTGAACTCCTAATGGAATAAATAAATACAAATATATTTGATCAAGTCTTTACTAAAGTGTTTTTACATTACTCTGAAATGATACATGGCAAGATTCAACATGCTATCCTGTCTCTGTAATCCATGTGAGAGATGTGGGGTTATCAATTTTCTACAAAGATCAGAATTGGATATGTGGTTCTTCTTGTTTATGCAGACTCTGCCACAGAAAGGAAGTAATACTCATATTATATACCCTGAACAACAGATGGACCGAATATTTGTTGAATAAGGACAGCTGGGTTAACAAATATCTGGGTTCCAGACCCAGCTTTGCCTCTGTGCAAATTCGTAGTTGCTTACACTTTCTGAACCTTAGTTTCTTTATCTGTAAAATGGGAATAATCACAGTAATTCAGTGACACGATACATACAAAATACTTTACGTGGTATTTGCATGTTCTAAGTACTCGGTAATTGTGAACTGTTAATACTATTAATTTATTATTAGTTTTACACATTTTTAAAGCATGTATTTTAAAAAAATTGCTTTAGAAGAATCAAAAACAGCTTCCGTAAGAGTCCACATTTCACCTATATAGCAAATTAATGCAAGAAGTCAGTAAAAAAAGAACAATACAAAAATTCTTCCATCTCATTTAACTGATATGATGCCTCTGGAAGAAAGATGTTCTACGTAATCAACTATCACAGAACAATTGATCTGTTAAGGTAGGGCCAGAGAGGGGCCTGCTTCAGTACTTCCTGCTTCACTGCAAAATATAATCTGAAACGTCCTTATTTCCTGTTTTTTTTTCTTCTTCTTAGTTTCCTGGTGCCCCTCTCCAGTCCATCTCCACCGCCCATAAATAACTATGTTGTGATTTCTGTCCTCATAGATTGGTTTTGCCTGTTCTGAGCTTTATATGGTCTGTACCTTTAGGGTCTGGCTTCTTTCACTCAGCATAATAATAACGAATTTCATCCATGCTGTGTGCCTCAGTGTAGCTTTTTTGAAAACTTTTTTAAAGATACGTGAAAGTTGCAAGAATGAAGGGATTTCTGCATACCATTCATCCAAGGTGCTAACTGTTAATATTTTACCACATTGGCTTTCTCTTTCCCTTTCTGAGTCATTTGGTGTAAGTTGTAGACTTTATGCCTCATTAACCCTAAATATTTCCTGTGTATTTCCTCAAAACAGCATTCTCTTGCAGAACATTAGTGTAATTATTAAAGTCAGAATATCAACATTGATATAATACTAACATCCAATCCAGACACCTTATTAAAACTCTACCAAATGTCCCAATATTTTCCTATATAGATGGGAAAAAAAAGTGGTTTTTGGCTCTTTTTGTTTGTCGTTTGCTTGTTTGTTTTTGGTTCAGGATCCAATCCAGGATCAAGTATTACATTTACTTTTGAGGTCTCTTTGGGATCTTTTAATTAGGAACAGTTCCTCAGTCTGACATTTTCTTTCATAACCTTGACATTTTTGAAGAGTCGGAGGCATTCAAATTCAATGTCCTTGAATTTGGGTTTGTCTGATATTTCCTTATTATTAGATTTGGACTATGCATTTTTTGACAGGAATAGCATAGGAGTGATGATGTATCTTTCTCAGTGCATCCTATCAGGAGGCTCATAATGTTGTTTTGACCTATTAGTTGTGATGTTTACTTTGGATACCTGGTTAAGATGATGTCTGCCAGTTTTTTTCTTCTGAAAAGTTATTGTTTTTACCTTTGTTATTAAGAAACGCTTTGAGGGGCGCCTGGGTGGCTCAGTCGGTTGAGTATCCAACTTCGACTCAGGTCATGATCTCACAGTCCATGAGTTCGAGCCCCGTGTTGGGCTCTGTGCTGACAGCTCGGAGCCTGGAGCCTGCTTCCGATTCTGTGTCTCCGTCTTTCTGACCCTCCCCTGTTCATGCTCTGTCTCTCTCTGTCTCAAAAATAAATAAACATTTTTAAAAATTTTTTAAAAAAAGAAACACTTCGAAGAGAGTTAATTTATCTTATTTGAGTTTTTAATTTTTTTTAAGTAATCCCTATACCCAGCATCAGGCTGGAACTCACAACCTGAGATCGAGTTACATCCTCTACTGACTGAGCCAGGCAGGCACCCCAATTTATTTTTTAAAACTAAATATTCTCATCCCACAAATGTCCAATTTATTAATCCATGTGTCTGTTAATGGGAATTGAATTGCTTCCAGTTTTGAGTTATTATGAATCTGCTATGAGCATTCTTGTGCAATTGTTTCTGTGGACATACATTTCCATTTCTCTGTGTGGATACTAAGAATCAAATTGTGGGATCATGTGGTAAAAAGTGTACATTCTTTTGAAGAAAGAAAAATGTCCTCCCTCCCTCCCTCCCTTCTTTCTTGCTTTCTTTCCCTCTTTCCTTTTCCTTTCTTTCCTTTCCTTTCCTTTCCTTTCCTTTCCTTTCCTTTCCTTTCCTCTTTTCTTTTCTTTTCTTTTCTTTTCTTTTCTTTTCTTCTTTTCTTTTCTTTTCTTTTCTTTCTTTTTCTTTCTTTCTTTCTTCATTTTTTTAAGTAAGCCCTATGCCCAATGTGGGGCTTGAACTCATGCCCCTGAGACTGAGCTGCCTGCTGTACTGACAGAACCAGCCAGGTGCCCCTGGTAGATGTGTATTTCATTAACACACACACACGCACGCGCACACACACACACGCACACACACACGAATGGACAGAAAGGTTTCCAAACTGGCTGAACCAGTTAACATTTCCCTCAGCAGTCTAAACATGTTCCTGTTGCTTCACATCTTTGCAATATTTGGCATTGACCTCGTTTTAAATTTTAGCCATTTGAGTGGTTGACAAGGCATCTCATTTTGATTTTAATTTTAATTTCCCTAATGACTAATAATATTGGACATTTTAATGTGCTTACTGGCCACTTATATATCTTCTTTTGTGAAATGTCTTTTGAAATGTTTTGCCTACTTTACATAAGGGTTATTTTTCTGTTGATTATTGTTTTGTAGGAAATCTTTATATATTCTGGATACAAATTTTTCTTTTATTATTTTTTACAAGTTCTTTGTATATTCTTTGTCATTGATTGTCTATATTTTCTTCCAGCCTGTTGCTTGCCATTTCATTTTTTAAATGGGGTCTTTTGATTAGGAGAAGTTTTGATTTTATTGAAATCAAATTTTCATGAAAGATATTTTTTTTAACGTTTATTTATTTTTGGGACAGAGAGAGACAGAGCATGAACGGGGGAGGGGCAGAGAGAGAGGGAGACACAGAATTGGAAACAGGCTCCAGGCTCTGAGCCGTCAGCCCAGAGCCCGACGCGGGGCTCGAACCCACGGACCGCGAGATCGTGACCTGGCTGGAGTCGGACGCTTAACCGACTCCACCACCCAGGCGCCCCATGAAAGATATTTTTAACTAATAGTTTTCTCACCCTAAGATGTTTTTTGTGTAACTCAAATTCATGAAGATGTTTTTGCATGTCTTCTAAAAGCTTTATAGTTTTGGCATCTACACTCATGATCCATGACAAGTGATTTTTGCATATGGTATGATGCAGAGTTCAATTTAAAATTTTCCCATATGCTGGGGGTGCCTGGGTAGCTCAGTCAGTTGAGCATCCTACTCTTGATTTCTGCTCAGATTATGATCCCAGGGTCATGGGATTGAGCCCTGCATCCGGCTTTGTGCTGAGCATAGAGCCTGCTTAAGATTCTCTCTCTCTCCCTCTGTCCCCCCCTTCCCCCCACTTGTGAGCTCTCTCTCTCTGTAAAATAAAATTTTAAAAATGACAAGGTTCCCCCAAATGTTAATTCAATTGTTTTTGCCCCACTTTTGGGAAGACTTTCTTTTCTCATTTAATTATCTCAGGCATTGAAAGCTTATTAATTACAAATGAACGGTTCTGTTCCCATACTAAGTCTATTTTGTTAATATATGTTTATTCTTACACATTATCAGTTGCCATAATTAGTGTAGATAAATAAAAGAACTTTAATTTGGATTATATAAAACATATGACATTTTTAAGAGATTATTTTGGCTATATTTGGCAATTTTAGCTAATCTTTGGCTGTTTAAGGTTATTTGGTTACTTTCATTTTTATATAAATTTTAGAATCAACTTTTAAATTTCTATTAAAAACCTATTTGGATTTTGAATCAGATATACTAAATTTATACATTAATTTGAAGGGAATTGACTTTTTAATAATCTTGAGTTTTTCAGTCAACAGGTATAATATATCCATTAATTTATTTAGGTCTTAAAATTTTTTTTTCTGTACCATTTGGTAGTTTTCAGTGTTGTGTTCTTGAACATCTTTTTTATTTATTTATTTTTTTAATTTTTTTTAATGTTTATTTATTTTTGAGACAGAGAGACAGAGCATGAACGGGGGAGGGGCAGAGAGAGAGGGAGACACAGAATCGGAAGCAGACTCCAGGCTCTGAGCCATCAGCCCAGAACCTGACGCGGGGCCTGAACTTACGGACCGCGAGATCGTGACCTGAGCTGAAGTCGGATGCTTAACCGACTGAGCCACTCAGGCTCCCCGTGAACATCTTTTTTAAATTGAATCCTAAATGTTTTATATATTTTATGCTATTCTAGGTGGATTTGTTTAAAATCCACTTTTCAGGGCGCCTGGGTGGCTCAGTCAGTTAAGCATCCGACTTAAGCTCGGGTCATGATCTTGCAGTTCAGCTGGAGTCAGGCTCTGTGCTGACAATTCAGAGCCTAGAGCCTGCTTCGGATTCTGTATCTCCCTCTCTCTCTGCCCCTCCTGCTTGTGTTCTGTCTCTCCCCATCTCTCAAAAATGAATAAACGTTAAAAAAAATAAAAAAATAGAATAAAATCCACTTTTCAACTTTTATTGCTTCTCTATTGAGATACAATTGATTATTTTGTAAATTGGAGTTGCATCCTGTAGCAATTTTCCATTGGGTATGAACTTAGCTATATTTTTTTTCCTGGATGCCCTTTCCTGGATGCTGATAAATACCTTGCCATTTTTAGTTTGTTATGGAGTTCTTTTTTTAATCTTTAATGAGTATCAAACTCAGTCCCCTGCCTTATCTGATAATCAGTGTTTAATCCTTTATTCAGTCATGATGGTGAAGTAAATGATTGATTTTTCTAATGTGAAGCTAAATTTATATTTCTGGAATTAACCTCACTTGGTCATGAAGTGCTTCCTTTTTATATATTGCTTGTTTGGGGTTTTTTAGCTAACATTTTAAAAGGGTTTTGCATGTATGTTTCTGAGAGATACTTATGTACTGTTTTTTTTTAATGCTACCAAATACTTGTCTTCATTTGGTATCAGGGTAGTTCCAGCATCATAAAATGACTTGAGAGGTATTCTGTCTTCCTTTATTTCCTGGAAGAGTTTGTGTAAGTCTGTATGTTTGACGCAACCAGTAGGAAAACTGTTTGTGCCTCAGGTTTTCTTTGCGATAAGATATTAGCTATTCATTTACATTTTTTAACCCAGTATAAGGCTATTTAAATTTCTTAGTTCTTTCTTTTCTGGCTTTACAATTTACGTTTTTCAAAGAATGTGTCCATTATAGTGTGAAATTTATTGACATAAAGTTGTTTTAGTGTTGACTTTATCTTTTTAATGCTTATACAGTTGAGCCTTGAACAATATAATCCACTTATACATGGATATTTTGTACAGTACATTACTGTGAATGTATTTTCTCTTCCTTATGATTTCCTTAACATTTTTTCCTCTAGCTTACTTTATTGTAAAATACAATGTGTAATATATACAACATACAAAATGTGTGTTAATTGTTTATGTTATCGGTAAGCCTTCTGGTCAACAGTAGGCAATAGTTAAGGTCTGGGGGAGTCAGTTATATGTGGAGTTTTACCTGTGCAGGGGTCAGCGCCTCACCCCTGCATTATTCACAGGCCAGCTGTAGTGTATTAGGAGTTGAATTGTGCCCTCCCAGGAGATAATGTTGAAGTCCTGTGAATGTGACCTTATCTAGAAATAGGGTCACTGCAGATATAATTAGTCAGGTTAAGGTGAGTTGATATTGCAGTAAGGTGGCCCTTAATCCAGTATGATTTGTAAAAAGAAGAGAGAGACACGGAGAGGAGAGCACTCTGTGAGGACATAGAGACACGCAAGGAAAAGATGGCTGTGTGAAGTGGGAGGCACAGACGTCACCCGTGCTTGTACCCGGGGAATATGCTGGGGCCCTCAGAAGCCAGAGACATGCAAAGAAGGAGCCTCCCTAGAGGCTTCTGGTTTTGTAATTCTGTGCTCCAGAGAATAAATTTCTGTTATTTAAGCCACAAAGTATGTGGTCCTTTGTTATTGCAGTCTTAGGCCACGAATATGAAATTATATCCACTCTTCAGTTCAAATACTGGCAATTTCTGTCTTGCTTTCTTTTGCAGGCGGAAGACTCTTATGAGAAGTTTATTAGTCTTTTCAGAGAAATTAATTTTGATATTGTTTACTTTTCTACTGTTTTTCTGGTTTTTATTCATTGGAATTTGTTCTCATCCTCAATCTTTTTTCTTTCTACTTACTTTAGATTCAATTTGCTCTTTATTTTCTAAATTCTTTTTTTTATTAAGGTTTTAAATTTTAATTCCAGTGTAGTTAACATAGAGTGTTATATTAGTTTCAGGTGTGCAATATAGTGATTCAACAATTTCATACATTACTTAGTGCTCATCCAGATGAGCGTCCTCTTAATCCCCTTCACCTACTTCACCCATCCCCCCACCCATCCCCCCCTCCCCTCTGGTAACCATCAGTTTGTTCTCTGTTTTTTGTCTGTCTCTTTTTTCCTTTGCTTGTTTATTATGGTCTTTTTCTGACAGACTTACTTCACTTAGCATTATATTCTCTAGCTCCATCCATGTTGTTACAAATGGCAAGATTTCATTCTTTTTATATAGAATAATATTCTATTATGTGTTTGTGTATTACATATATAATATATATTATTATAATATAGTAATATTTATTATACAATTTATTACTTATTATTATATATTTATTTACTTTTTTATTATATAACTATTTATTACTTATTTATTATATATTTATTATATATTTATTACTTATTTATTACTTATTTTTCTTATGGTTCTGGAAGTCAAGAGTTTAGAAAGGAGTGTCAGCAGGACTATATTCTACTAAGGGGTCCGGGGGAGAGCCTGTGTCTGTGCCTTTTCCAGTTTCTCAGGGCCATCTGCACTCGTGGGTGCCAGAATGCTTCCTCTAACTTGCAAGTGCCTCACTCCAGACCCGGACTCCATTTTTGCATCTCTTGTTCTGACTCTGGCCCTCTTGCCTCCCTCCTAGAAGGTTCCCTATGATTACTTTGGTCCATGTGATAATCTAGGGTAATGTTTCTATCTCAAGAATCTACCAACCCTTAATTTAATCACATCTGCAAAGTTCTTTTCCATTTACAGCAATGTTTTTATGGATTCCAGGGATTACAATGTGGACTTTTTGGGGAGGCCATTATTCTGTTAACTATACTGAATATAAACATTATATATATTAATATATATTATTTTATTATTTATTATATTTTATTAATATATTATATTTATTCTTATTTATTATATATTAATTTATTTATATATTAATATACATTAATTTATTTACTTATTTGTTTATTTGGTTGTTTATTCTTAAAGCTTATTCAATTCTGTAGCCTTCATGGGTTTGTGTAGAAGGCATGAAGAGGCTATGGGATGACCTGGTCTGGAAAGAAGAATATACAAGGAAAGTTATCTGGGCTGGTGTTCAGGGAGAGTATACCTTAAAGTTGACCTTTAAAGAGGGTAAGCATCAGTACCAATTGCAAAACTTTTAAGGGGATGATTTGGGTTCCAAGACAGCCCATCTAGTTATCTGATGAGGGAAAAGAGTTGAGGTACTTGGTTTTAATTCATTATCAGGTGCAACAGATAGAGACCCATGGCAAGAAATGGCAATGTGTCATCTCACGGGACCAGTCCCATTGGGGATTCATTATGCAGATAGGGAGTCAGAACAGCAGTACAATTTGGAAGTTTTGACATTGAATCCAGGGGGGAAGCATATGGATTCATACCAGGTTTGGGGCAGGATGACTCTGTGGATCTCATTTGAAGGTGAGACTTAGTATGAATTCAGTGAAGTCAGAATTGCTTCTTAACTGTTTGAGGATTAGCATGGGCTGTGTTTCCTGGCTTCAGGTTTTCAGTAATCACAAATGTGCAGTCCTGGGACAGTGAGAATTTAATAATCAACAAATATAACCAGTATTAACCAACTTCTGTTTGTTGTGTAATGGACAGCAACGGATGAAGCTCTGGGCAAAGCTTTACATGGTATAAATGGTTAACAATATTCATGTTGTGAAGATTAAGCATAGACCCCACGCACTGCTTGTTTTCAGCCTAATCCTTAAACATAGTAGCGGCTCATAGTGCACTATCAATATTGGTCTTATTATTAGCTTTCTGTGTCATGTGACACCTCTTTCCTGCCTTATCTCCTACCTGAGCCAACAGAACACATGTTTCAGCCAGACCAGCCACCCCCTGATCCTCAGATTGGGCTTTTCACCATCTCCTTGTGTTGGCACAGGCTGGAACTTCCATTGCCTTGCAAACTCTTTTCATTTTTAAATCTACTCTGTACCTGTTTCTCCGAGTTTCTTAAGTAAGGTTTGCCCTTCTCTTTCCCCACAGACTTTTCTATGTCCCATAGAACCCTCGTCACATTGACTATAATTGTCTGTGTCTTTGCCACTAGACAAAAAGGCCATTCACCAACCATATGTGTTCCCCAGGAGCTAGAATCTCATAGTGGTGCTTGGCACCTGCTTGGTGACTATTTATTTATTTATTTATTTACGTTTCATTTATTTTGGTTTCTAAGGAATCTCTACACCCAACATGAGGCTCGAACTCACAACCTCGAGATCAAGAGTCCCATACTGTACTGATTGAGCAAGCCAGGAGCCCTTGGTGGTACTTAAAAAAAATTTTTTTTAATGTTTATTTTTGAGAAAGAGACAGCATGATAGGGAAGGGGCAGAGAGAGAGGGAGACACAGAACTTGAAACACGCTCCAGGCTCTAAGCTGTCAGCACAGAGCCTGATGTGGGACTTGAACCCATGAGCCTCGAGGTCATGACTTAAGCTGAAGTTGGATGTTTTACCGACTGAGCCCCCCAGGCCTCCATTACATTTAAGTAGTTCTTATATGCTACATGACAAACCTTTGATGCAGTATTTCATTATCTAGTAGCAGTAGTAGTAATTGCATTAGTTTTAATGTAATTAATATATTAACAAAGTAGTTAAAAAATTTAAGAGCCTCTACCAAGTTTTAGTGTTAAGTGCCACTGATACAGAAATGTTGATCAGAGACAAACTAAAGTACACTGCTTATATACTTAAGCCATTTACAATTGAACTGGTGACTCCTGGGGAGTAATTAGCAGGTTGTGTTGTAACTTGCTCCAGCTGGCCATTCTGCTAGCCTTTCTCCATCCACCACCTTACCTTGGACCCAATAGCGCTTTCTCACAAGAAATATTCCCAGTGCTCAAGGTCTGGTCCAAGTGGCTCCCCACTGTGAACTCCCAGGATGATCCGGCCCCCATCTCTGTGATTGTAATCAGCACATTGTGTTATAATTGTCTGCTTCAGTCATCCATTCAGTTGTAAATGCCTTAAAGCATAAGCAGTGTGTTTAATTCCTTTTCTTAATCATTTGTTGTGTTTAAGAAGTAAGTACACTCCCTATCATGCCTGGTAACCACACTAAAAGTGCATGGTTTCTTGGGAGACAGCATGCAGCAGGGAATAAAAGACAGAATTCCGAAGGTATACTCCACACTGGCATCTGGAAGCCTATGGTTCAAACCAAATATGAATGAGGCAAAATTAATTTTTTATTTATTTTTATTTTTGTTTTTTTAGTTTATTACAACAAGAGATAAAAAGACAATTTAGCTGGGGAAAGAGAGAAGCAGTAGAGAGGAAAGTTGAAGACTGGACTTTTCTTGGTCCCTTTGGTGGAGGCTGTGTACTCAACCTGTCTCTGCTTGAAAATGGGGGCCACTAGGGTCATTGCTGGACCTTGGGGAGGCCATTCTGGGCACAGGGGACTAGAGTTTAGGGATGTCTGCTTGGCAGTAAAACCTGCCTAGAGACAAGTGCAGTGATTTGGCACTGTGGGTAGTAGAGTTTGGGGAGTGACAGAACTTGGTAGGAGAAAGCAAGGAGGAGCCCCAAATTCCCTCAAAGCTGAGTTTGATTCACCAGTTGCCAATAGGCCTAGAGTCGCCTGTGAAGAAATCTGGAAGGGCGAGCCCTTTCCCCAGCATCACACGGGGCCACCCATGGCAGTAAGAGAGCTCTGTCACCAGAGGGTCTGCCTGGAACCCCCTCTACAGTGGATTTTGAGGGGGGCAGCCATGCTTCCCTGCACTGGAGTCCCGCGGGGGACCCACACACATGGAATGCTTCATATGCTGAGCCCAGCTTCAGATGCTGTCCAGGCTGAAACAGTTCCAGGGGTGGATTGAGGTTTGACAGCAGCAGTAGAAGGCAAAGGACCACCCAGACCAGACATGTGGTGTCTCTCCTGAGGGACAATCCCATCAGCCCACTTCCCTTTTCCCACCTGCAACTCTAAAAGAGAGGCACCAGCATCTGGAGAAAAGGAAGTAAGAGCGGGAGGTGAAGGCCACAAGACAGGGGGAAGTAAGGCGCTGTGGATAGTGATGGAAATAATAATACTTGAATTTGGCTGAATATTTACCCAAAGGAAGTGAAGTTTTAAACTAAAAGAAAAAAGAATACCTGGAAATGTCATGATTTTGTTAACCCTTGGCCACTGAGAAAGAACGAGGCCTTGAGAAAGGAAACCCGTTTTATATCAAAACAAAGAGATTTTTTCCCCCTGCAAACATTTGATTTTGCTGTCGAATTCATACCTGTAAAGAATCTCAGTCTGCACTCCTTTGATACTCAAGGAACTTTCCCAGGGAATCAACAAGCTTTCCCTCTTGTGACTTGTAACATGAATAGCAATCAATGAATACTGTAGTCATGGTCTATTATATTATTTTAACTTGACAATAACTGAAATGGGAAGGATAGAATTAATATTTGTTAGTTTGAATAAACAGCCTTAGACAACTTGTGACTTCTGACATACAGGTCGATGATTATTCTGCTGGCCCAAGCTGCTTACTAAAGATCAGTGATAAGAATTCTCCAGGCTAGGGCGCCTGGGTGGCTCAGTCGGTTGAGCATCTGACTTTTGGCTCAGGTCATGATCTCATAGTTTGGGAGTTTGAGTCCCACACTGGGCTCTGCTGACAGCTAGCAGCCTGCTTGCTGATTGGGATTCTCTCTCTTTCTCTCTCTCTCTCTCTCTCTCTCTCTCTTTCTCTCCCACCCCAACTGCCCCTCCCCCATTTTATGTGTGTGCTTTCTCTTTGTCTCTCAAAAATAAATAATAAACTTAAAAAAAAAAAGAATTCTCAAGGCTTCATCCAGGAACTGTCTGCATCAGAACCAATTGGGATATTTGTTAAAAGTGGAGATTCTTGGCCACACATCTGATCTAAGGAATCAGAATATATAGGAGTGAAGCCTAGGAAAACAGCATCTTAACTATTGCCCAGATTATTTGATGCTTGCTATTGCTAAAATTTGAGCACTACTGAAGACCACATTGCTTCTCTAACTGATGTGTCATCTTGAAATGACATTAGGGTTTGGTTTTGAATAGGGCTGAAAATACATCATATTCTGTTTTTGACCTTTGTAATTAAGGATGCGTTTAAAAACCCTTTCCTTTTACCTCTAAAACATGCATGTTAAAATAAAATTAAAGTCCAAGACCTCAGAGACAGGAAATTGTGATTAAATCGTTCATGCTCTGAAATGCTGTAGGTGACAACTTTGATCTGTGCACGCAAAAGTCGCTGTGAAGCAGAATGTGCAGATGACTTTTCCTCTACTTGTTGGGTCATTAGTTTTCCCGTTGGTTATTCTCAGCTTCTGTTCGTCCTTAGCATCAGACGTTTAAGCCGTTTGGTATCTGGCAGGAAATAACTTTGTACTTTCTTCATGTACTGCTTCTAGTAACCCCTGCTATTTATTCACGTGTGATAAGTGGTTCCCTGGCGTCCTGTCCTGTTTCACTTTTGGTTTTATGAGTGTTTCTTCATTTGCAAGTTAAAAAACACTGCAAATATCTTGAGACAATAAAAGAACGGGGAGGCTTATGATATGAGAGCCTGTGTGTACATGAATTAAACACACACACACACACACACACACACACACAGGGATTCTCAGACCTATGCACAGTCGGCCATGCATCTGGGCTTCAGAACAGGTTGGAAGTAGAAACTGAACATGGCAAGGGGCTGACTTTCTTAGGCTCTTTCTTTTTGGAGGCACGCGGTCTCTTTACCGTTCCTTCTCTTTGGACATCAGTTATATTCTTTCTATTTTGTGGACGATGGGCACACAAGACCTACTATGGTTGAATCTTGGTCCTCCTTTGAGCCCTTCTCTTACATCATTTTTTTTTTTTTGGTTTCATCAAAATAGGTAGCTTCCTAGTGACTTATGACAGCCTGTGTTTTCCTTACTCTGGTCCCTCTCTTTGCTTTGGATTCTTAGCCTTTAATCTCCCATGTGGAAGGCCTAAACATCCTCTCCCTCAAATACCATATCCTTGGGGAATCTTCTTCAGATCTGCTATCTAGGAGATACCTTCTCCTCCTCTCGAAGAGGGTATGTTGTGTTTCGGGTCAGAAGCAAAGTGTTTGTGTCTCTAGTTTATTTTCCGTGATAGATGACATGTTCACTGAGGTTATATACTTTGTGCACTTCAGCGTCCCTGGTCGGTCCTGTATATACAGTAGCTACCCAGTAAATATTTGAAAATGAACAACAGGGAAAAAGACCAACTGTGCTTAAAAAAAACAACACCGACACAAATGTACCGTTCATCATACATCCAAGATGCACCATGCAGCTTCATGTTCACTTTTGTCACATTGCCACATGATGCTTTTCAGTGTAAAGGAAAGGGTAATTGTCAAATAGTTACAATTAGATTACCAATGCGCTCTGGAGAGTACTTTTAATAAGATAGTACACAGCACTGAAACGCCTCGTGGAGTAGAAAATCGTTAGGGCGAGTAGTCAGTACTTTTGTATAGCAGCTGTTTTTCAAAGTTACATAGTCTGTTTTACAAAAGGAATTATTTAAATATAAGAAAAAGCTTTTGCTTGTAGAAATCAGTAACTAAAAAAAGATTATTCTCAAAAACATCCTTCCTTTTGCCGCTCTTAGGGAAAAAAAAAAGACAACTTAAAATAAATAAAATGTCATCCAGCTTCCCCTCAAACATGCATAGCAGTTAAAAAAAAAAAATCGAAGAACAAATGTGGATGGAGCCAGAGCCAAATTGAACCAAATGCAAATGGGAATGCTTTCCTAATAATACCCTTCCTGATAATCCCTCCAGAATGGCCTCCCGGTGAACTTGTTGACATATCATTTTGTTACCAGGGCCTCGTATTTCGTTACTAGGGCCAATATAGGTGCCAACTGTGAAATATCACTATGTAAGAAATGAGAGAATGAGAGAGAGAAAGAGGAGAGAGCGAGCGAGCGAGAGAGAGAGGGAGAAGGAGGGAGAGGTGGGCATGTGCCGACACACACACATGCACACCGGCAGACTTTAGAGGAGAGCCGATAAAAACTGCCAGATCAGTGGCATCTAATTGAATGTAACTGCTCTTATGGTATTGGTAACGGAGCCACAAAGCAGGTCATGCAGCCCATTTGACTTCTTTCCTGGGATCAATCAGCCTGAAGCTTTTGCATTCCTTGAACAAAAAGGGAGGAAAATGATCAAGGCAGACATCTGAACAAACACACGCTGTTTATATAGCGCAGGGTGGCTTCTAGAACTGATCCTTACCTGATTTGGCATATCAGTTATTTGTACCCTACTGCCTCTTACGTAAACTCAAAGCTGTGCCTTGCCCTGCTGATTTCCTCTGATAAGGTCTCACTGCCTGCCTTTAGCAGCAGTTTGCACAACCTTGGGTAATTCATTCGCCTAGGGTCCATATCTGACCGACTGTACATCAGACACAGTAAATTACAGCACTGAGTCCTCAAATATGGTTATACGTGTTCCAAAATACAAGTGAAGGACCACTGGTAATTTGGAGCAATCAATCAAAGATTAAAAAAACCTGATCTATAACAAATGGAGACATAAGTAATTTGGTATATTTCCATGTATACTGTAACTTATAATGTATCTAAAAATTAAAGCAGGGATAATTCTTACAAATCAAAGCAAAAAAAAAAAAAAACACTCATGTAATACTAAACCACTCTCTTAACTGCACACTTCAGATTTTCTTTCACGAAAACAGATCAGTTGCCAATAGAGAGATTCTTTTGGGTCACAGAATGTATGAAAAAAGCCTTCGGCAACATTATAAATAATAATTACCATCACTGATAGCACACAAAATGTATTACTATAGATTCGGTTATAAAAAAGAGAGTCAGAAATTTTAGTAGGAGGGAAACCTTGACATTCTATATCAACAAGCACATTGTATAGAAAACACAGTCATTGGACAGAGTCTGTATTAATATCCGGATACTAGTTCCCTTTATATCACTGTCCTATTTAGATTTCTGTTTTACTTTAATATAAAAGCTGCAGCTTTGATAACAGAAATAAAGTAGCTCGTGGTGAAATGCATTGATGATGTTTGACTTGCTTTGTAGTGCAAATAAATGTGTATATGTGAAAGCACGCTAGTTCTCACACTGTAGGTGTGTAATAAAAGTTTGTTGAATGAATATGATAAATCAGTATATCTCAAACTATAATTCAGTTATAACTTTCAGAACACAAATGACCAATTCCTCACAGGGAAGTCAGCCTTTCAGCGGAAATTATTTTATTGGAAGATGGATTTAAAGCACTAGAGGTATAGAGTCAGTATTTCATGAATGCCTGCAGTTCTAGAAATACGGTCATTGTTGATTTAGTGCAGCTCAGATTATTTATATTTAAAATTACACCTATTTTTTTTCTCTGTACATAGTATTAGAGAGGCAAATTGAGGAAATCACACTTTAGTAAAAAACTATAAAAATAAATTATGAGTGGAGAGTGTTTGTGTTTTTAGTTTGTTGAATGTAATTTTACTAATAGTATACTTAAAATTATTCAATGTGGGGGTACCTGGGTGGCTCAGTCAGTTAAGCATCTGACTCTTGCTTTTGGCTCAAATCATGATCTCATGGTTTGTGGGGTCGGGCCCCATGTCGGGCTCTGTGCTGACAGTGTAGAGCCTGCTTGGGATTCTCTCTCTCCCTCTCTCTCTCTGCCTGTTTCTGCTCTCTTTCTCTCTCTCTCTCAAATAAATAAGTAAACTTAAAATACATTCAGTGTCTAAGCACAGGGATGACACTATTTTGGACTTACGTTTAAAAATTTTTTAACTTTTGTGATTTAATCCACAGCTAAGCCTATTGCATAGTGACTCTTTGGGATTTTAGAAGGCCATTTTATTCCCCCACGTTTCTCACATATGTGAGAATTTCTCATCATCAGAGTACATCGTTCCCTACTTCCATTCCCGTCCTCATCAAGTGGCATTGTAGTAGGTGGCTCTTCCCACTCGAGCAGTTCCTACTTCACACACTTGTGTCTCCTAACAAAGCCTTCTTGACTTTTGTCCTGTGACTTTTCACCTCCCGTTGATAGGTCTGGCCTTAGCTGTCAACTCAGGTCATTTCTCTATTCATGTTCTTTACATCATGGCCAGGACTCATTGATAAGGTTGAGTGAAGCAAGCATGCAATTATTTGGGTAATTGAAGCCACCACCACGCTTTGTCTCTATTACCTGGACAATTGACTTGCTAGGAGGTCAGTAGTGAAGAGATTATTAACTTGCAATTATTCAGGCAATTCAAGTCAAAGTAATGTTTTTGCTTGAATTATCCAGATAATTGCTTCAAATCTATATTTTGCTTTGCTAATTGAGAGCTAACCTTGGGAAACATGGCTTAGCAGCAAGTAGCCTCAGAGATTCCAGTTCAAACTTTCATCCCTGGGACTTCTATTGGTAGCTGATTTCATTATATTTTTATAAGGTGAATACAACATCTAAGTTCATAGATAAGGAACAGGTAGTTAAAGTGCCTTGTGTGACTTATGGATAAACATGAAACTGCATGAGCCTCATAGACGATTAACAGAACTCTGCCACTTAACCTATAGTCGCCCTTCCTGTCAAAAGGGAAAGAAGACTATGGATGATGTTCCATGTTCTGTAGTTCTTAGTCCATATTTAGGCAGATTATGTCATGGTTTTCTTGGGATCAAGGAAATGTGGTCTACCTCAGTGCCTAAAGAAACTTGGGATTTATTTTTAAGACACACAAAGGCTGGAGCTGAATTGGGAAGGTGGTCTCTTCTCTATGTCCCTCCTAGGACTCTCCTGGAAGATCGCCAGGGAATCTCGGCATCGCTCAGCACATTTGCTTGTCATCCTACTCTTTGTCTTTTGCTTGCAAAACACCTAGAATGGCTGTCTTGCTTTCAGTTTCTTAAAATCATCCAGCTCTGTTCATTATTTCCATCTCAAACTTTCCTATCTCTAAACTCTCAAGAGATGAATATGATTGGTTCTGTCCAGTGTCCCAAGGAGGTGGTGTCTGTGGGCTGACCGTGAATCTATTGACCACAGGTAAGCCAGTAGGCTGGGGCAGGCCATTGGGTTCATGCAGAACAGAACTTTGCTCTGGAGGCTCACCTGTAGGGATGTAGACACGGATTTCCCCGGGAATGTGTGCAGTGGGTCAGGTAGCGACTCACTTCTATAATGCTAAACGTACGCCTGAGCAGTATGGTTGAAAAACTGCAGGATTCAGTTAGTCTTCTTCTTCAAATGATGGTAATATATAAAAATCACAAATATCAAACGCATACTGTCTTGATTAAAAAGTAGGGCTCTGGAGACTAATAAGCGTTAAATGCAAACATCTATCTAGTGTCCATTATACTCCAGGCCCTGGTGCTTGAAACACAGTAGTAAGACAGATGGCATGTCCCATGCCACTTAATTTGTAACAGGGGGAGACATACTACAGGCAAGTACACAAGTTCTACAAAAGGCAGGGTCTGCAATGATAATTGCATTGAAGAAAAATAAAGCTTGGTAACGGAACAGAGAATGCTTAAAGTTAATATTTAGATGAGATGGCAGAGAAGACTTTTCTGAAGGGGTGACATTTTAACGGAAACAGGAAGGAAACACGTGACTGTTTAGGGGATGGGTGTGCCAAATAGGAGGAAGAGGAAGTGCAAAAGCTCCCCCCGCCCCACAGTGGGAATGTGTTGTCTGGTGTTTTCCAGGAATATATGAGGGAGGCCACTGCGGCTGGAGAGCAGGGAGCTAAGGGGCAAATAGTCATAGAAGAGGTGAGGTAAGGGAGAACGGTAAGGGCTGAGATCATGTCATTCTTTAGGTCATGGGATGGAGTTTGGAATTTATTCTAAGTGAAACTGCAGGCCTTTGAGCAAGAGTGTAGCACTAACTTTTTTTGTGTTTTAAGAGAGTAATTTTCTCTACTGTTTGGATTATAGACGGTGGAGAGTGAGAGAAAGCATGGCGGCCATTTAAGAGGCTGTTGGAATTTGTCAGTGTGACTAGCACTGTAGCGTAGGAATGGTGAGAAAAGGTACATTCAGTTTTAGGAAATATTTTGATGGGTAAGCTGATAGAATTTGCTGATGGTTTGATTTGGGTTGTAAGTGAAGCAAAGGAGTTGAAAATGATTCCAGGCACGTTCACCTAACCGAAGAGTGAAAGGTGGTGATGTTTCCTGAGATGAAGAAGACTTGAGGCAGCAAGGACTTGGGTGCAGGGGGGCAGAAGTTCATTCCTGGACACATTAACTTAGAGCCTTGACTTCTATTAGCCATGCAAATGTGGATGCTGAAGAATTCGTTGTCTAATTCTAGAGTTGAAAGATTAGACTGGAGAATAGATGAAAAGCTATCTTTAAAGTGAAGCAAAGATCACCTCTTTGAGATGGTTGTGTGGAAAAGAGCTACCTCTTATTCAGTTCCTAGATTGCCTTACCTCTTTTTCTTAGGTCTATATACAGAAGAATTTCCAACTTCATCATCATCACAAATACCCTAATTGTGATCCTTTAGTTACTGTCTAATTCTTTGCACTTTATCATTACAGTTCCTTGCTTATAATTACTCCTGCCATTTTTAATTTTGCCAATGCTCTTTGCCTTATGTTGTCTTCCCCACCAAATTATGAAGTTCTACTTCTCACCTTTTGAAGAAATTACTTTAATACTCACTTTCTACATTAGTTTTATGAGGCTCTGGCTCACCCTTTATTCTGTACCCACATTCCACTGTGTTCCATTTGTAGCATATTGATTTTATATTTGATTCAATAAATGCTGTTGAAGAATTATATGCTAAGAATTGTGATCTTATGCTTTATAAATGTTCTGATTCTTTTTAATATCCATTACAATGTTTAGAGCAGCATCTTATAAATAATAATGTTGACATTTGTAATCGTAATAATCTATAATGTATAAGCAGTGCTTTACTTTTTAAAAAAATTAATTTATTTAAGTTCTAGTACTTAACATAGGCAATCATAGTGCAACATTGATTTCAGGAGTAGAATTCAGTGATTCATCACTTACAACACACCCAGTGCTCATCCCAACAAGCTCCCTCCTAATACCCATCACCCATCTAGCCCATCACACACCCACGTCCCTCTGTCAACCCTCAGTTTGTTCTGCTTCATTAAGAATCTCTTGTGGTTTGGGGCACCTGGGTGGCTCAGCCAGTTATGTGGCTGACTTGATTTCCTCTTGGTCATTGTCTCATGGTTCGTGGGTTCGAGCCCCATGTCGGGCTCTGTGCTGACAGTTCAGAGCCTGGAGCCTGCTTTGGATTCTGTGCCTCCCTCTCTCTCTGCCCCTACCCTGCTTGTGCTCTTTCTCTCTCTCAAAAATAAGTAAATAAACATTAAAAAAATCTCATGTGGTTTGTTTCCCTCTCTTCTCTTTTTTTGTTGCCCCCTTCCCGTATGTTCATCTGTTTTGTTTCTTAAATTCCACATATGAGTGGAATCATATGGTTTTGTTTTCTCTGACTTATTTTGCTTAGTGTAATACATTCTAGCTCCATCCACATCATTGCAAATGGCAAGATTTCATTCTTTTTGATGAGTGAGTAATATTCCAGTGTGTGTGTGTGTGTGTGTGTGTGTGTGTGTGTGTGTGTATCACATCTTCTTTATCCGTTCATCAGTTGATGAACATTTGTGCATTCTCCATAGCTTGGCTCTTGTTAATAATGCTACTGTAAACATTGGGGTGCATGTGCCCCTTTGAATCTGTATTTTTGTATCCTTTGGGTAAATACCTAGTAGGGCAATAGCTGGTGAGCAGGGTAGTAGTGCTTTACTGTTTGCAAAGAGTTGTCATGTATCATACCTCACTTAAACTTCTCGATAAGACTGTGAGGGTGACATTACTGTTATCTCTGTTTTATAGGTATTTATATTGAATATCTATTATGGCACCTGCTCCAGGAAATAAAGAAGATGTAGAGAAGGGTGGGAAGATGACACCTCATTCCATTGGCTTATAATGTGAAATAATATTTACATTTAATTAGATAGAAAATGAAAACAGATCAAAGGTACAGTTGTGCAGCAATTAGAGGTGCAGTGGCCTGTGTCATATGAGCAAACACCATTTATTGTGAGGAGAAGAGACTGGATGTCCAGCAGCTCCAAAGCCGTAGTTGTCTTAGGAGCCTGCTAAATACATTGCCAGTCACTTTCTTCTCATTGTCATTTTTTTTTAATTTTTTTTAACGTTTATTTATTTTTGAGACAGAGAGAGACAGAGCATGAATGGGGGAGGGTCAGAGAGAGGGAGCCACAGAATCGGAAACAGGCTCCAGGCTCCGAGCTATCAGCACAGAGCCTGACGCGGGGCTTGAACTCACGGACCACGAGATCATGACCTGAGCCGAAGTTGGCCGCTTAACCGACTGAGCCACCCAGGCGCCCCTCATTGTCATTTTCGAATATAAAAATGAGTGTGAAATGCTGCCGGAAGTTGGATTATACCATTTTGAATTATTTAAGTCAACATACACAGAGTCCTTGGCTACAGAGAAAACAAAACAAACCAAAACATTACTCTTTTATTAGTTGACTGGATGGTTGAGGAGTCAAGAGAAACAAAAATAGTCTATTTTTTTCTGTATTTGACATTCTCAAATGAGGCAACAAAAGGCTACATAAAACTACAAACCATGGGGATTTTCTCTTCCTCTTCCTCTTTCTCTTTCTCTTTTTATCATTGTCATGAGCACTCTCCTGTGTGGTGGCTTCCAACAAGGGTTTAATGTGCTTTGTCCGCTCAAAACGTTCCCTCCTCATTATGAGAAACTGCATGAAGGAAGGAAGGGGCCCTGTAGATTCCTTCGTCTTCTATATTAAGAAATTATTTTAACGTACTTTAATGTCTTGCGACCAGAACGTGCTGCTTTTGTTCCATGTGAGTTTCCATAGGCTAATACATTGATTTTGATGAGCAACCAGGAACCAAGCTGTGTAACTTTAAGTAAATCACCTAATTCTTTAGTCCTTAATTGCCCTACCTATGAAGTGAGGGAATTGAACTATGTGATGTCTGTTCTTCTTACTTTAAAATTTTTGTGGGTCTACAACATGCATAAGAAACTCAGTATAACACCCCGCCTGTCCTGGAGCTTGTGGTGTCCTTCTGCAAAGTTCCATTCTGGTCTGTCTGTTGTCTGGGAACCATTGCATATAGTCTCAAGGATTTAATACCACAAGAATATTGATTACTTCCAAACACCGATCTATAGCCCAGCTTCCCCAAGTCATGTTTGTGGGACATTAGTGTTCCTCAAGATAGTAATAGTAATTTATTCAAAAACAGTTCCAGTGGATGTAATTTTTAGTATTCTGCTTACTCTATTCCCAACTGGGAGATAAACAAAGCACATAGAGCATCAAGTTCAGTAAAACTTCGGTTGGCGAATACAGTGCCTTCTAGAAACATGCTTGTAATCCAAAGCACTTGTATATCAAAGTGAATTTCAAGAACTATTGGCTCAGTTGTGATCATGTGACATTCCGCGTCAAGTGCGACTCATATTGCAAGACATCGCTCGTTTATCAAGTTAAAATTTATTAGAAAGGTATGCTCATCTTGCAGAACTCGCAGAACAAGTTACTCACAATCTGAGGTTTTACTTGTACTTTGAAAACTGTTGCGGTGTGGAAAGTTGCTTAGGACAATGTCTCAAGACCTGTTTGGGGTACCAGCAGATGCCTTTGTTTACTTGTCTTCTCTGGAGCCCCGCAAATCCTCGGTAAGCACAGAACATACAGCTCCTGGTGCTTTGAATAAGTCATTTGAGGTTAGACTCCTTTCATGTTTGCTTATGTGAGTCATTGAAAGACTAAGATCTCACGTTTTTATTTCTCAGAATTCAAATATGTTTTTTTTTTTTGTATTCATATTTTCTGCAGTGAAAAAAATCAGTATAGTACAAAATATCTAATTGATCAAAATCTGGATGATTGCTCAAGTCAGACAAATAAAAAAAAAGGAAAGGAAGGAAAAGGATGCATCAGATTGTGCATTTCCATTTGCTCATCAAACAAATGCTGCAGTATTTATGATTTTCCTTCTACTTCAATGGCAGAAAGAACAGATGTTTAGCATGGTTGGAAATCCTTAAATGAATACTTACTGTAGAATGCAAAAAGCAATGGATTGTTCGGATGTACAAGCTTTTGAAAGCCAAATATTTCAGATATGACATGAAATTTAAAAGATAGTGTTCCTGAAATCATATCACAAAGACTTTTTTGAGCTCATATAAGGAAGTAAGTCAGATGATATTATTTTATGAAATCCAACCATGTAAAATAAACTTCACAATGACTGATTCTGTCACTGAAAAATAAAATTTCTTGTAAATATTGGAATAAAGTTGGTGAACACTGTAATTTTTGTGTGCACACATATATTAGGGCATATGCAGAGCTTATTCTAAGCCTAGCGCTACCTAAACCTCACTGCTCACCTGTGAACTGTATTCTTAAACAAGGTCATTCTTATCACAAGGCACAATTGCAGCTTACCTTAGTTAATTGTTAATAGCTCCGACCTGTGGCTTTTAGTAACCAAGTTATCAGGTCAGTGCCATGTGGGACAGTTACCTGCGGTGCAACTAATTCCTCACTATCTTTATTCTGGGCGTTAGACAAATTATCTTTCATGAGATAAAGTTAAATGCATAAATTTAAGTGTCGGAAGAATATCTTATTCCTTGTGAAGATAATAACAGTGATCTAAGAAAACAGTGTTATATCTTCAAACATTATTTATAGTAGATATTCTCCATCTGCATTCTATGGCTACAGTTTTGGTTTAACTCTGAGAGGAGATTTTGTCATTCCATTAGTTTCCCTGATTCTTTAATCTTTTCCAAAAAAAATGAGATTTGTACAAGGAGAAAGTTTAAGAAAAGCAAATAAAACGTCTATGCTTGTTAATAAACAAAAATGAGACATTTAAATAAATTGAGCTTTTTCAGTCTTAATCCAACAAATTCCCCCAAACGAGGTTAGCATTAAAGATTAATTTGGCCAGAGGAAAGAATTAACAACAGGAAACCAAGTAAAATATACTGTAGCTGTCCAGCCAAATAATTGTATCATAATTTCTTTTCTCCTCTCCCAAATATATGCCTAAGTGGTAAATCTTATGTAGGAAATATGCTGAGTTCTTATAATAATTTTTATTTTTTATTCATTAAAGTTTATTTATTTTGAGAGAGAGAATGCAGTATGCAAGCAGGGGAGGGGCAGAGAGGGAAGGAGAGAGAATCCCAAGCAGGCTCCATGCTGTCAGCTCAGATACTGATGTGGGGTTCGAACTCATGAACTGTGAGATCATGACCTGAGCGGAAATCAAGAGTCGTATGTTCAACCAACTGAACAGCCCAGGAGCCCCAGGTTCTTATAATTTTTAAAATTCTCTTGCAGCTCTTCTCACTTGGCTTCAGAGGTATGGAGAACACTTTCTTCTTCTTCCTCAGACATGACTCTCACCTTCTCTAAAAGTCCCAGCTTTGTTTAAATTTCTGGGTCAGGGCGATGTGGAATTTAACTTGGCTCATTGTTTCAATTCTAAGTAAGCTCTTCATATGTCAAATTCCAGTTTGAGGAAATCTGTTTAAAATGTGGGAATGCCTAACACTTCTTTAAACTCCATTTGGGACCCATTAAAACTTCCTGAAAATCAGCAAAGTGTTCATTTAGCATCTTGCTGCATAGGCTGTTGATATCCATCCTGCTAATAGTGGTGACTATGGGTTCCAAAGAAAGAAAGCTTAACAGTTACAATCTAGTTTAAAGTGAGAAATGCTTGTGGTTTGTCTTGAGGTTTCTCTCAACCCTCAGCACTCTGGTTTCTTGATTTATTTTGGAAGCTGTTGATGGTGGGGGTTGTAATAGAAATTAAACAAGTAGTGAGAGCATCCTCCCAGTTTCCTCAACCTCTTGCTCTAAACACCTCCCTCCCCAGTCTGAGCTGTACTTCAGCTCCTGGTATTGTGGTTGGCACTGATGAAGAAATGACTGTCTGGAATGACCACAAGCCTGTTGCTTCTTGCATGATGAGCTCAGCTCCACTTTGGGAGGGACGCTAAGATAGTGCTATACTGACCCTGCGAAGGCCAAGCTCCAGGATGTGGGCAGGGCTCCTCCCAGTGTCTATGGGAACATGGGCAATTTTTTGAGAAGTCTTTGTAATGACTTTATAAATGAAATTCATGGGTCCATGTAAGGTATATCGATTTATAGTTTTAGTTTTAGGCTCAGAGAATGGGTAGAGAAGAGGTACCCAAGCATATGTTTATCATCCAACCGGTTTATGATCCAGAGGATCAGAGGATCCTTTCTGATATTTAAGCACTGTCATCTTCTGTTCAGATCTAGGAACTATCTCTTCATGGACTTTATTACCAAATGCACTTTCCTGGCAAATTTTATATGTCCACCACAGTAAAAAGGCAGCAATTCTGTTACTGCTTAAAATGGCACGGCTCCTTGGAATCTGTTTCTATTGAAACAATATAGATATTCTTGCCTTATATCCTTTATCTAATGCTAATTACATCGATACTCATGACACTGTCCTTTCCACTGAGTCTTCTGTGAATATTAGATACTGTCTAATCATAGCTTGTTACTGTGCTTTGCTGAGAATGAGTTCAGGTGCAAATCTTATCCAGAATATTCAGAATAATGTGAAAAATAATTCACTCTTGTCGTGTTAAGTTTATTGTGAGGAGTTTGTGGTGGGAACACAGTTCAGCACATCTTCAAACCACGTCTTCTCTTGAACTCTTTAGGCCATGCTCACTGTATTCCCCTTGCAATGTTGTCCCTGCCCTCCACATACCAACACAAGTGGGGAGGGTAGTTGAGGGGCAAAGTAAGAAAAGCGGTCCTATTTGCACAAGGAATGTCAGTCCCTCATCTGGCATGGCTTCCTAATCACCAACAAGAGCACAACATCGCCGTATCTGTTGGAGGCAAGAGAAGACAATGATTAGTATGGCCCATTTCTGTTGTAGAGCAATAATTTCAAAATCCCTGAAAAAGAATACACACAGTGGAGGAGGTGGTCGACTGCATCTGGGGCTGGTGGCATGGAGAGCACAGGGTAAGGGAATTCTGCCATTACTCCACTACTCTCAGATACCAACCAGAAGCAGTGATGGATGGGTGAGAAGCAATTAACCATCCTGCACATGGCTCAGGCCCAAGGGTCAGTGGTCCTCTGGTAGCCCATATCCATGGTAGCCTTCTATTTCCTCCATGGGTCAGAATCACCCCAAATCGGCATGTAGGCATGATTCTGGCAGCACCGTCTTGCATTATCCTGTAAAAGAAATACCATACAATCCAGTGGGAGTAATCTGTTTACCAGACTCTTCTTCTAGAAGTAGGGACTTAACGCAAGGTCCTGGGATAACCCCAAAGGCATGAATCCTACATCTCCTCCTTGAGGCATCTGTAGAGCAGGTATGGGAGAGATGAGTTAATGGGATAGGGTTGGAGAGTTCCCCAAAAGGGAGAAATGGGGACTAGGGCCAAGCAGTCCAGGCCTGGGGCCCCCCGACACGATGATGGTGCTGGCCCACAACACAGGAAGGATCTAAAGACATTTTCAGGAAGACATTCCAGAGTGGACGTAAGGACCCTACTTGGCCAGGTCTAGCAGTGGTACTGCCTATGCCTGGCATGGATAAGGGTTGGCCAGTGTGTGCCATCTCATGAGTGAATATCACATCGTTACTATCTGGAAAAATTGTCCTTTAGGACTCAGATCGTCTATTTTAATTCTGATAAGAATGACTGTTAGCAATTTCCACCTGTTTTACCTCAGATGGGATGAGATGGTCTGTCAACACTATGTTCTCTGAAGCCCTCTTGTACCAGATCGTAGGTGAATGTGATGTTAAGGTTTTACCTTCCCTTCTCCTGGATGTGTCTGGACTGAGTCTGAGATCTCTGTGTGTTGCTGATCCTCAGAGGCCCTTTCTTTCTTTGCTCTAGTCACTCATGTACACATGATCCAAATCGTTGGCCTTTATCTTTTTTCTGAGTGGAGTCTCCAGACACAGATGGCTAGGATCCTGACTAGTCCCAGTCAGCTGGCCGATTTCCCTCAAGTTTTTGAGTGAGCTGGGCAGAAGAGAAACTGTAGGATAAAATTAACCATATCTGGGGCTCTGGCTTCCAATTTTTATAAAATCTGCTTTATGGGATTGGAACACAGTACATGTGACTCTGAGGAATTCCTCTGACTGGACCAGAGACACACCTATGCTTCCTGCCCCATTGTTTCTCTTCCTGTCTCTCACTCCCGTTCCCACCTGGTGGCTCTAAAGAGATGAGCACTAGACAGCATGTCAAGCAGGAAGGACAACTGTACCAGACCACACAGGAGAAGAAACCGAAGCAATCCCCAAAACCCAGCCCAAAGAAGGAAAAAAGAATTACAGAAGAGAGGACTGAAAGAGGTCGATCCCCAAAGTGGTGATCCTAAGAAGAACATCCTGAAAAAGATTTCCAACTGGGCATAATTGCTTTTAGAAGCGTCATCCTACCCCTACCTACCCCCAAACCGTGCACTCCAGCACCAGTGGTGTGTTTGCTATCGCTCCAAGCCGGCAGCCCGTGTCCTGTTAAGAAAGGTGAAGAGGGGAAGGAAGGCGGGGAATCTGCACCCTGGTCCAGAGCAGGGAGCGTGCTTTCCACCTGGAAACGGTGGGGGCAGGCACACTGCCTCATGAGCCTTCATTCCTAGGCCACCGTGAGTATATGGCACTTACTCTTTATTTTATCTTCTCACAACATGAAGGTTTTTTGTATTTTTTGTTTGTTTTGGCTACAAATCAAGAGATAGAAAAGGAAAAAAAAAAGTTACAAGTTCCCCTGAATTTTTCTCTCAAAAGCTCTTCAAGCCTGCTGCTGTTCGTGGAGAAAACAAAGTGTGAAAATAAATCATGGAGACTTTTTGGAAAAGATTAGTTTATAGGAAAAAAAAAAATTAGGGCACCTGAAATATCAAAATAAAACTGTGACTCACAAACCAGAACTCTGATTAACAGGGTATTATGTAATGTGTTATTAAGACCTGGCCAATAACAGAGTACATTATATGAAACAACATTAATGGGAATAAATATAATCAACCAGCCCCTCCCTCTTAAAAATCTGTACCACTATTTTAATTTTTCAGGCAAAATTTATTTTTTTGACTGAAGTTGTTCCTTGGTACAAAAAGCGATGAATTAAGATATTGCCAAGGTATTAGAACTTGCTATATTCAAGTGATATATATGTTTTCCAATTCTCTGAATATTTAATAATTTGATTGAAAAAGATACTTCTAGATATCTGTTGAAAGTGATAAGGGAAATTAGAGCTCGGCTACGTTTCTACAATATAAAAAATTAAACCAGTTGCTCAGGCATTTGGACAATAGCATTACTTTGTCTAGGTAAAGTTATGTTGCTTGAAACTAAATATTATAAGAGAAGCATGTTTGTATGTGTTTTCAGATATGCTTTTCCTTAGCCATTTATATATGTAGTTTCACAATAATTTAAACGATTTTAAATGCAAAAAAGATGGCTTTCAATTTTATTTATTTTTATTATTTTTCAAAAATTTTTAATGTTTATTTATTTTTGAGAGAGAGAGGGAGAGACAGAGCGCCAGTGGGGAAGAGGCAGAGAGAGAGGGAGACACTCCGTGCTCTGAGCTGTTAGCACAGAGCCTAACATGGCCCTGAGATCACTGACTGAGCCACCCCGTGCCCAGCTTTCAATTTTAAATACGGAAAGAGTTTATTTCAATGAGCATATATCCCTTCTTGGGAATTTATCACAGATTTTTCAAAGCAAATTTGTATCTCAATGTTCCCATTAGCACTGTTTCTTTAGGACAGTTTGTTGTAGAACTTAGTTTTTCCCCAAAAACGGCATCCTTTTACTTCAAGAGTAATGAGTTCGTTGCCCTGTGACAATGGGCTGTTTTGCATTCTTTGAGCACTTATCTACTGAGCACCTTAGGCAGGCACAGGGGACAACAGGAAGTTTCCTGCCCACAAGAAACCTGGGATCTTGGTCAGAAAATACATCTTGACACGAATATTCATAACGAAAACAAAGAATAAAGCCTAAGAGAGTCTGAAATGAAACCCTACAGAATTATAAAGCATGGAAAAAAACATTTTGTATAAAATCTTTTTTTTTTTTTTTTTGCCTTTTTTTTTTGAGACAAGGAATAAAGACATCTCAGCCAGAGAGAACAAAATGGGCAAGTTGTGTTTAGGAAATGGCCAATAACTCATTTTGTCTGAAGCATGGAATAACATAGGGACCAAATGGTATGAGGAGTTTGCAGCTGATGGTGAAGAAATCGGAGTCTGAGTCTTTGGAGGAGACAT
Organism: Puma concolor; assembly: GCF_028749965.1. Taxonomy (NCBI): domain Eukaryota; kingdom Metazoa; phylum Chordata; class Mammalia; order Carnivora; family Felidae; genus Puma; species Puma concolor. The sequence goes on from NC_141677.1 coordinate 9,745,290, forward strand.
GTAGGAAGACACAACTGCAGGCAGCTGGAATGGGGACCTGGGAATATGGGAGAAGAGTAGCTGGGCATTCAGATCCTGAAGTCCTCTGCACAGAGGAGAGAGGCGGGGCTACCCCAGGGCATGACTTCAGAGGACTGGAAATCAAGAAGACAGGGAACAAACTTAGGGTTGCTGATGGGGTGTTGGGTGAGGGGATGGGGGATGGGCACGAAGGAGGGCACTTGTTGGGATGAGCACTGAGTGTTATCTATGTGATGAAACACCGAGTTCTGTTCTTGAAATCATGGTTATCCTATATGTCAACTAACTTGGATACAATTTTAAAAAGTGAAGAAAAAATGATAAAATAATAAAAAATAAAGTAAATATGAAAAAAAAGACAGAAGGTGGTGGAAAGATCCCAGGACCCTACTCCTCAGGGGATGTTTGGAGAAACAAGAAGGACTGGAAGGAGAGAGAAAACACCTGTGGGGGTAAGTCAAGCAAAGAATAATCAACAGGGGCAAATGTTGTGAAAACCTGATGAAGGCATAGCCTGAAAAGGTGATAGGGTTTGGAGATGAGGTGATTTTTGAGCTAAGAATTCAGCTGATAGTTCTGGCAGAAACACTTAATATGTATCCATTTAAAATGCAACAGTTACTTCTGAAATGATTCCTCTGTGGCCTGAAAGAGTTGCTGCAAAGGACATAATGCACATTGTAGCATAACCTGGACCCTGAAAAATCCCCTCTTCATGTCTGGCATTAACCACCCCCAAAAATCCTGCACAGGCGGTCAAGACAATGGAAGTGATGGTAAACTCATGCCCTTCAGGTTTTATAAAGAAATCGAAATCGAAATTACTAGGCTGAGGTATGTATAACTATGCAGAGAGAGACAAGTTCTGCAAAGCTAGATGTTAAATAAACCTCAAACAGATGAACTTTTAGCTTCTTTCTTAAGTTTCATTACAAAAATGAACATGTGTTCCCAGGAAACAAATGCAACGGACTCCAGATGAAAAACAAAAACTTAACCAAGGATAAAGTCAAAGATTTAAATAGGAGGAAAACAGTAGTTTTCTTTTAAAAAGTTAAGAAATGTAATGCAAACAAAGGTGCATATTATTGGAGATGGAGTCTTATCTGGGATAAGCATTCTTTAAAAGCCAAACGTACAAGTTAAAAGCAGCTGGCTTCTCTACTCCTTTTGGTTCTTTGTTCTTTACTGTAAATATACTGATTGTTCATCTGTTTAACTAAGGTCCGCAGGGCTGAGAGAACATTAAAGGTATTTGCCGCCCTTGATTTGTCATGAGCCACAGATCTGCACACAAGTAAGGGACTGCTTGGACTTGGACCAGAATATATACACATATTATCTTTTTTCCTTATGTGGTGGTTTTTCAAAATGACGTTTTCCAAAATGAGGCATACCTTTGTGAGATTTACAACTTTTCAAGGAAGTAGTATGAATATGCTTCCCTTAAATAGCCCTAGAATCAGGTAGAGACTGCATTATTAAAGCACACTGTTCTGATCTCAGCGTTGGAATATTTCTTTTATTTTTTTATGTTTTTAATGTTTATTCATTTTTGAGAGAGACAGAGCTTGAGCAGGGGAGGAGCAGAGAGAGAGGGAGACACAGAATTCGAAGGAAGCTCCAGGCTCTGAACTGTCAGCACAGAACCCGACACAGGGCTCGAACCCACAGACTGCGAGATCATGACCTGAGCCATAGTTGGCCATCCAACCAGCTGAGCCACTCAGGTGCCCCAGTGTTGGAATATTTCTAAGGTTAAAAGAAGTATTATATGAATTTAGTGGTATGGATCTTTTCAACCCTGAGATTATGCATGTAATAAAAATAAGCAAAAGTGTCTAGCTTGAAGAAAGCATTATTTTTTTAATCTAATATAATAATAGGTTCTTCTATATTTTGAATGCTGCAAATAAAATCACTTATATCACCAACAAGATGATTAAGTGGCCTTTTGCCATTTGGTCTTCACATCTTTCTTTTTTTTTTTAATTTTTTTTTTTTTTTACATTTTATTTATTTTTGAGAGAGAGAGAGACAGAGCACAAGCGGGGGAGAGGCGGAGAAAGAGGGAGAAACAGAATCCAAAGCAGGATCCAAGCTCTGAGCTGTCAGCACAGAGCCCGACATGGGGCTCGAACTCGCAAACCGTGAAATCATGACCTGAGCTGAAGTCTGACACTTAACCGACTGAACCACCCAGGCGCCCCAGGTCTTCACATCTTTCTAAGGTTAAGCTATAATTTTTCTGAGCTTAATACAGCGATTCATACTTTTGTTTCTGAGTATATACCTAAGTTTTCTCACATGCAGAAAAGGTAAAGAAAATGTCATATCATAAGAGGGCTAAAGGAAGGAGGACATTTGCATAGCTAAAAAGTTAATGTTTCTAACTGTGATGTAACTCACGAACCAAGAACTGGGAACTCTATGGTATTAAACATTTTCTATTTAAAACCTGGTGACATTTATCCATTTTTTAGAATCTTTGAGGTGGGTTGCATTTAATCTGTTACTTAGCAACTCTATAAATTTAGTAAATATCTTATCATCCAGGATCCAAGTAAATGTATTATTCTGAGTCAATAGGAATCATTATAAGTTTGTTGGTAATAAATATTAATCATAAAATGGTGTTTTTTCCTGTTTCATTCATAGCGAGTAAAACCAAAAATCAATGTGGTTTGCTTGAGGAATATATGTTTTCTACATATGTATATGTGTTTCCAATTTAACCACTCTCAACGATATTAATATATCGTGGTTGTCCTCTAAGGAAGGAATTCAGTAGTTGCCTACAGTAGTTTAGGATTCAAGCAGATTTTGCTCAAATCTGAACTCGGTATGTGATCTTGGCTAAGTTGCTTTCCTTTGTGAGTCTCTCCCCTTCTCCAAGATGAGCATAATATACCAGATTCATAGTTCAGAGGTGATTAAGTAATGTCAGACCCAATAGCTTAATACCTTTTTGTAACTTAAAACTTACCAGCACATAGTCACCTCCCCTCCCCCATTTTTGCATGTAGGACCAAAGTCTTTTGTTTCTATCGATGCCCGCCGACAGATACCTCTGAGTCCTTCTTGAGTAAACTATAAACATAAGACTTTGACTAAAGTTGCAGTTCTTAATGTTTAATTTCAGACGGTAGCATATAAACAAACACTGATGAAGCACATTCAGGAAAGTCAGTATGTTTACATTCTTAACTCATATTTTATGGTTATTTATCCTGCACCTAATTCCACAGATGGTTTGGGGGATAGGGTCAAGGGGCATCCACTTGCCTTAACTGAGTTTCCAGCTATTTGGCTTACTTTACTTTGTACAACTGTGTGTAACTGCTGTCTGTTACTGTTCCTGTTTCCTGCTGTCTAATAAAAAGGCATGGTGAACATAAGGAGTGAAGGTATAAACAGAAGAAATCAGAAAGCCCCCTGCGTCAGGTGACTAGGCCCATATTGGTATTTTTACAGGGAGAACGGAGAACCCCTGGTAATTCTGAAGCAACAGCATGTAAGTTAAAACTCTTCTGCAGTATGAATGATCTCAAGCCATCTTCATACACGTTTATCAAAGCAAAGCCATAGCCTAATATTTTACACAATCTACATGATAAGGAAGGCTGTCCTGATTATTGCATGGGCACAGACACTAAATTCCTCTTGCTATCTTTCACAGTATTTTTGTACTCAGTGCACGGAGCGGAAGCACGGTGCGTCGACCCCTTTCTGCCGTGGAGACTCTCCTTACTGTCTGTGGCCTATTTTTTCTAACTCTGTGTTGGGGGGGTCGCTAGGTGGAAAGTTGTGAGCTGGGGAAAGATGCTGGGGATGTTTCTCTGAGAGTCATGAAGCCCGCATAAGAAGGTCACATCACAAGGACCTGCCATATTCTTTCTTTCTTCCTTTCTTTCTTTTCTTTTCTTTCTTTCTTTCTTTCTTTCTTTCTTTCTTTCTTCCATCCATCCATCCATCTATCATCTATCAATCCATCCATTTATCCATCCACCCATGCATCTCTCATCTGTCCATCCATCCATCCATTCATCCATCCATCCATCCATCCATCCATGCCTCTGTCCACCTATCATCGATCTATCTAGTGTGGTCAGAGCGGATAGAGTTGAGATTTTGGTTTCATGGGTGCTTTGTTTGTACAAAACCATAGTGTCCTTCCATAACATATTTGCTCATTTCCTCCTTAAATTTCACATTCAAGTGATATCTAATTCAATATTTTAAATTTAAATTTGAATGCCTGTGTGACTCAGTCAATTAAGTGACAACTTTTGATTTTGACTCAGGTCATGATCTCACAGTTCATGAGTTTGAGCCCCGCATCAGGGTCTGTGCTGACAGTGTGGCGCCTGCTTGGGATTCTGTCTCTGTCTGTCTGTCCGTCTGTCTCTCTCTCTCTCTCTCTCTCTCTCTCTGTCCCTCCCCCACTCGCTCTCCATCTCTCTCTCAAAATAAATAAAAATAAATTAAAAAAACAAATTTAATTTGAACAGAGCTTTTAAAACTTAAATTTTGATTATTTTTAATAGTTCAAATGTCACATTTTGTTATTTTAGAGTTATCCATTTTAGTTAATGTGTGTACAATTTACTAGCCACTAAATTTAAAGCTCTAAACATCAATCAGTACATTTTCAAAATTTATCTATTTCATGTGTCCTGACTCCTAATGGCTATGGTCCTGATGATTGTGCTGCTCGTAAGTTTGTCCATAAAGACAAAGGATTTAAAATGGGGTTAAAGTCTACCATTTTCATCCTGTTAGAATTCAGAAAGGTCATGCGTATCTGGCTCAAATATTATGGGCACTTGCTGGCATTATAAAATTCACTAGGTTAGACTGTGTGTATTGTAATAGGACTGTGTTCAGCTACAGGCAATAGAAAATCAAATGAAAAATCGCTTCAACCAGGCAGGGGTTTTATAGGTTTATTTGTTTTTTTCAACATATCAAGTATTCCAGAGTAGGCTGCCCAAGACTGGTGGTGTGGCCGCACGACTCGGCTTGGGATTCAGCCGCCCTTCACATGTTATACTTGTCACCTCTGATTGGCCTCCAGGGTCGCACTGAGTTTCAGGCAGGAAGAAGAAATAAAAAATCCAAAGGACACATGTCTGCTGAATCTCCCCGATTGAAAAGAAGTTTCCCTGAAGCTCTGCTCAGTGTCATTAGGTACCTGTCATTAGCCACATTCAGTTATCTCTAATTGCAACGGAGCCTATACGTTGAAACTTAAAAAAAATTTTTTTTAATGTTTATTTGTTTTTGAGAGAGGCAGAGAGGGAGAGAACGCAAGCAGGGGAGGGGCAGAGGGAGACACACACACTCACACACACACACACACACACACACGCACACACACACACACACACACAGAATTGGAAGCAGTCTCCAGGCTGAGCACAGAGCTGACGTGGGGCTTGAACTCACGAACCTTGAGATCATGACCTGAGCTGAAGCCAGGTGCTTAACCAACTGAGCCACCCAGGCGCCCCTATATGTTGAAACTTTTTATCTGAATGTGTTGTAGTCCTGAACAAGTGGGAGCCTTTTGGTTCCAAGGAAAGGAAGACTAAATACTGCATAGACTGACATCAATCAGCATCTTGCACAAGGCACTAAGATCCGTGTGCTTCTGCATCATAGAGGTCTCCGAAAAACTGCAGTGTGAGGTTTGTTTCCCCTCTGCCTCCATGTGTGTTGAGATGGAAAGTGAGGAAAGGTTAGCAGGGAGGTGCTACATTCTGACATGTTCTCAGGTTTGAAGCAGAGCCTTGGAAATCCCAAGTTCTGTGCTTCTGAGCAGGAATAGTCTGCTAAATGACAGAAAATGTGTTATACTTTAACACCGCTGTGACACCAAGGAGTGAAGCTGGGAATAGGGGCAGATGTTGGGTAGACAGTTACTCCCCAAGGAATCTGGGAGAAATAATTTGCAGTTTGGTGATAGTATTATCAAATTTTGAGAAAATAGCCAATCCTCCATCATACAAAATTTTAAAATTAAAATGCCCATATTTTCACGTGTCGTCCTTTGAGTCTTGGCCTAGGCTTAACTGGTCCCTTAGATGTTACAATGTAATCTACACTTTCAATATGTGCACTTAAAATGTTGTAAACTTTTTATGTCGCCAAATGTGTAATGTTTTAACTCCATAGTCGGTGATAAACATTAAAAAAAAATCACATGTGAAATCCATAAGAAAGAAAGAAATTTCACATAATATGATAGTCTTGAAATACCTGTGATATATTTTTATGAGAAGAAATGTGTTATATAATAGCATATTCTCTTTTTCTCATAGCATGACTTCAAGTGAGTAATTTCCTATTTACAGATGTATTCTAACTTTGTGTCCATTTGGAGTGGAGATCCTAAAGGTCACTATATTTTTTTAATTTTTTAAAGTTAATTAATTTATTTATTGAGGCAGAGAGAGACAGAGCATGAGTGGGGGAGGGGCAGAGACACACACACACACACACACACACACACACACACACACAGAATCTGAAGCAGGCTCAAGGCTCTAAGCTGTCAGCACAGAGCTTGACGCAGAGCTTGACGCAGGGCTCAACGCAGGCCTCGAACTCACGGATGGTAAGATCATGACCTGAGCCCCAGTCAGATGCTTAACCGACTGAGCCATCCAGGCGCCCCCTAAAGCTCACTATTTAAAAGTGTGGTATTTGGGGCACCTGGATGGCTCAGTTGGTTAAGCATCGAACTCTTGGTTTCAGCTCAGGTCATGATCTCATGGTTTATGAGATCAAGCCCCATGTTGGGGTCTGTGTGGACAGCATTGAGGTTGCTTGGGATTCTCTCTTTCTACCTCTCCCCCACTTGCACTCTCTCTCAAATAAATAGTCTTTAAAAAATTAAAAAAAAAGTGTGCTATTTTTAAGACAGTATAAATGAAATTTATTGAAAGTATTTTTTTAAAGATTTTATTTTTAAGTAACCTGTATACTCAACATGGGGCTCGAACTCACAACCCCAAGATCAAGAGTCACATGCTCCATGCACTGAGCTGGCCAGGTATCCCTAAAGGATACATTTTCTAAGAAATTGTACCTCTGCTTTGATTTTTGCCAGGATACTGTAGATCCCAGGCTAAAAAAACTTCCTATGACTTTAAAAAGCATTCAGTGCAGCGTGAAGCTGGACAAGATGCAAAATGTTTATAACTAAAGTTTTCATATGTGCCTTAGCCAAAATTCAATTTTAGTTCCTCATTTTCCTATTTCTAATCATACCTACAAGAAAAACAAAGACTAGTTCTGTGCATATAATAGCACAAATTCAATTATCTTTTGAAACTAGGTTTCTCTCTTTGTAAATTGGATTAGTTATAACCTCATCATTTGTGAAGGAAATAAAATTGTTTATAAGGAAAATAGTTTTTTTTTTTTTAGTTTTTAGTTTTTCAAAGGTTGTCTCTTGGTATTCTTATATTTTGATGAAATTGTGTGTATATTCAACTTTCTACAAAACTTAAGAAAAAAAATCATTGTTAACTTTCTCTTCTTCCAGTACTGCCCTACCTGTAGACACCTGGAATTCTCCTCAAGTTCTGAGAGTGTCGTCTAAATGAGTCCCGCGCTGTGCTTTCTCACAGTACTACTTTGCCTCAGGCTTGTCTCTTCCTTTTTACCCAAACTTGCTTATCTCATGTTCTAACATGACAGACATGCTGTTATTCACACCCACCCCAGGCAGTTTATTAGAGATTCCCAACACATTAATGTATCTTAGTGCAAATTTATACAAGGTCTTTCTGAGAGAGTGTTATCGTCTGGTATTTTATCAGCTGGCGTGTGAGTAACAATCCCGCCGACAGATGTTGATACGTGCCCCATTCAAAATATAAAAACATTTCAGAAATGGTGCATTGCAAGTGTGCTCTCTGTCCTCCATTTTCTTCAGTTAATTTTAATCCAATCTGATTGGAATGGAGAAAACATTCTTTTATAGCATTTGTACAAGTGTGTAGGTATTTGTATACACCTACATATAGTTTCCTTGTAATTCCCATTAGGGAAATGCTGGCTTAACCCTATGGTATAATTCTAAAAGGGAAATTTAAAGTGGCACCACTGTAGCCGGGAAAGTAGACACATGGACCTTTGAGAAGGACGGAGGAAGAAACCAAAGAACTTCAGTGTTCACAAGACAAACAGAGAAGGAGAGAGAGGAGTTGAGAAGGAGCAGAGAGAGGTTGGTGTCACACAAAACCAAGGGACGACAGAGAAGTCTAAGGTGGTGACGTAGTGCATAGGCTGGTAAGATTTATAAAGAAGTTAATTGACACGTGACGTCAGCTGTTATGGGAAGAGAGGGCACAAACCAGATGATGCAGAGCAAGAGGAGACAGATGAGAAAGTGTGACTTTAAGTAACCTTCCCTGAAGTTTGGGTGTGGAGGTAAACATTTTGTGCAAGGGTGGAAAAGACTTGGGCTTTTCTTAAGCTGAGGGGATGAATAAAAATGGGAGAATCCTAGAGAGAGCCAGGCTGAGCGTGTTCAATTGGGGCAGGTGGGTTCTGAGCACAGGTGAGGTGGGGCAGGTGAGCTGTTTCAGGACCCGTTGTGTGTGGGCAGTAGGGAACTGAAGACATTGACCTGTGATCAATTCGTGTGTGTGTGTGTGTGTGTGTGTGTAGTAAGAGAGGGAACAACAACAACAACAACAACAACAAAACCCCACAAAACTATGCTAACCATGAAAGTGGTTCTTTTAGGACAGAAGACCTAAAACTTTAAAAGTAAGAATGATTATTGAGGAAGACGATATGAGACTAACCAGTGATGTGTAAAGACTTTATTTTGCATCCAGCTAAGTGTAACTTCAGGTTAACATTCCCTTCCACCTCCTCTCCCAGCCGACTGCCTTACAGAATTTCTAAGAAGATATTTAAGAGCTACAGAAAACACCGATTATATTGCATTCATTGTTAAAAATGTACCAGGATTTGTTTTTTGTTTTTGTTTAATTGTTTTTTTATTTTTTATTTATTTTCCAGAGAGAGAGAGAGTGAGTGAGCGAGAGAGAGAGCAGGAGAGGGGCAGAGAAAGAGGGAGACACAGAATCCAAAGCAGACTCCAGGTTCTGAGCTGTGAGCACAGAACCCAACGTGGGGCTCAAACCCATGAACTGTGAGATCATGACCTGAGCTGATGTAAAGAGTTGGACGCTAAACCAACTGAGCCACCCAGGCACCCCCCAACCCCCCACAAAATGCACCAAGATTTGTTTTAATCAGATATGGTAAGACACACAGACAATGAAATGACTGTCATGAAGAAAGACATTTTTATGCTCGAAGATCCCTCGAAGCAGGAGTCATGGGAGGTCATACAGGGCCACATGAGGAAGCAGTAGGGGCAGTCAGGAGGCAGGAGTAAGAGGAAAATTTGGACAAAAGCCTTTATCATGGTTTCTGTGAGAAGGAATGTGTGAGGCGGTGAAAACAGACATAGCATTGGCTAGTTGGAATAGTGTCCGTGGGCTCTGAAGTGTAGGGACCACCCCAGCTTGTCTGATAGCTGGCCGTGGGGTGATCAGGGCAGCTGGGTGGTAGCTACGAGTGTGAAAGTTCTAGAAAGGAGGTGGTTGGCCTATGTAGGCTTTGGATGGTTTAGTTTGCATGTGAAAGGCATGCTCCACAGAGGAATTGTTTGCTATCTCTAAGAACTGGCTAGCCCAGGAAGGGTAGCCTCATTAGTCGGTGAGGCTTCAGATGCCAGAGTATGAGAAATGTAGAAAAAAAATGAGGGGCACCTAGGTGGTTCAGTCAGTTAAGCAACACTTGGTTTGGGTTCAGCTCATGATCTTACAGTTTTGTGGGTTCAAAACCTGCGTTGGGCTCTGCACTGACAGTGCGAAGTCTGCTTGGGATTCTCTGTCTCCCTCTCTCTGCCCCTCCCCAACTTGTACTCTCTCTCTCTCTGTCTCAAAATAAACAAATACACTTTGAAAGAAAAAGAGACATATAGAAAAATTATATATGTATTTATAATACATAAAATTACATAAAATATACACAATTTTTTTCTATATTCCCCTTTTTAAAAATATTTTAGGGGCGCCTGGGTGGCGCAGTCAGTTAAGCGTCCGACTTCAGCCAGGTCACGATCTCGCGGTCTGTGAGTTCGAGCCCCGCGTCAGGCTCTGGGCTGATGGCTCAGAGCCTGGAGCCTGTTTCTGATTCTGTGTCTCCCTCTCTCTCTGCCCCTCCCCCGCTCATGCTCTGTCTCTCTCTGTCCCAAAAATAAATAAAAAACGTTGAAAAAAAATTAAAAAAAAAAATTTTATATAGGGGCGCCTGGGGGGCTCAGTCGGTTGGGCAGCCAACTTCGGCTCAGGTCACGATCTCACAGTCTGTGAGTTCGAGCCCCGCATCGGGCTCTGTGCTAACAGCTCAGAGCCTGGAGCCTGTTTCGGATTCTGTGTCTCCCTCTCTCTCTGACCCTCCCCCATTCATGCTCTGTCTCTCTCTATCTCTCTCTCTTTCTGAAAAATAAACATTAAAAAAATTTTTAAAAAATAAAAAAAAATATTTTATATATAAGTATAAAATGAACAGAGCCATCAGAGCTATATTTGCTGGGTGGAGAAAACAATTGGTGGTCGGTTTCAATATTGTCCTCTTCCGTGCCCTAACAACACCAACCAAGAAGGAGGTGGAAAGATTCAACTCGATCCACAACCTGTGGATCAGTGTCCACCAGCAAAACAGAAGTGACCCTGGTTCCTTCTGACTGTAATAGTGTAATTCAAACAACTGGCCACACAGGTGAGGAGTGGCTGACAAGATAGAGACAGCAAGGCGTCCTGAACTTCGCTACCGTGTGAAGCCACGATCTGCCTAGGAGTGCAGGAGCAAGAGGTAGGGTTAACAGAGCTCAGACGCCAAGGGATGAGGGCAGGAGCGGAAACCAGGCATTTGGCTCCCTCCCTGCTGGAAGCTGTGAGATAAAGGAAGGTCCTATGGAGTGGGAGCTGAAGCTACTGAGCAGATGTCTGGAGGCCGAGGGGGCAGAGACAGACAGTTCAGCCCTGCTTCCCGTGGACTCAAAAATGCCCAGAAGCCAGAGGACAAGGGAGCGTGGAAAATACTGTCCTGAGGTGAGGGGCAGGCAGGAGACTGTCGGGAAAGGATCCGAGAGCAAGCAGGGCATATCCTGCAATGCAGAGACCAGGCTCAGAGCGACTAGAACGACAGGAAGCCTCCCGGGTGCTTATTTCCGAGCAGCTATGTCCAGGTCGCCCAGCTGCTCTCCTCACATCTGTTATGAGAAAGTGGAGCCAGAAGGAGAATACGGGCAGAGTTCCATGCCCCGCAGAACCCTTGACCCTCAGTCTTCCACGCCGCAGACGCAGACGGGGTGACAAGGGCCTGTCAGGACGCAGAATTCCTCAGCTGGATCCCTCAAGGGAAACCCCTTCTTCAGTCTTAACAGCAGGCTCCTCTCTGCAGCCTGGTTGTTTTTGCAGGACAGACTGTCCTCATCAGTTCCCATTGTGAGAACCTAAATGCAGCCTCTTGTAAGCTTCCTTTGACTCTGCTAAAGCTTGTTTAAAATGTGCGTTTTAGACTGCATTGCCTGTGAACGACTTTGTCCATAGGTGGGAAGGAAGGGTGGTTTATATACTGCCCTCTGGCTTCACATGAGCATCAATTGCCCCCTGATCCCTGTGTTAGCAGAAAACATACTAAATTAGCTGTTTCCCTTCCCGTTCTTTCCTAACTAGATTGATTTGGTCTAGGACTCCAGACTCAGGGCAGAAAGAAGCTCTGTGCTCTCTCAGTGGGAGTCGAAAGGCAACCTCTGTTTCATGTGGGTTACAGTAGTATGACTGTATTATTATTATTATTATTATTATTATTATTACTTTTACTTTAGAGGGGAGGAGGGGCAGAGGGAGAGAGTGTATCTTAAGCAGGCTCCATGTCCTCTGTGAATCTGAATACTCTAACCCCACGTGTGGGTCTGAGAATTCTGCTGGATCATTCCCTTCTTGGAGGCACGGGGTCTGCTCAATAAATAATTGCTGATTAACTAGTAATTTTCTTTAGTGCTGTGACAGTGTCTTCAAACTGTAGCCGAATGGGGAACAGCTAATTACAGAAATTACAATGTCCACCTAGTTCTAGAAAAAAGCAAGAGTTTTGCATACACTGTGCCTGTCAAAATGGAGAGTGACCGTTGTACTGATAGCATGAGTCTCCACTGACCACAGTGAATAGGCACAAGATGAATTCATCTTCAGTTTTATCCAGTTCGAACCCTCATAAACTGACTTCCGTGAAGTGAGAGAAAACATCAGGAAATGTTCCTGACATACCTTGGCCAAAGTGGTATTATATATAAAAGTAAAAAGAAGAAATATGTACATAGACCATAGTTACGTTTCCACTAACATCTAAACTTTTTTTTTTTTTTTTTTACTTTTATTCCCCGAGAACCAAAGTACAGTCTCTGCCTGAAAGGAACTGACATATTCTTTTTGACTTATTTAGTGGTTTTAAATCAGAATGTCTTCTCAGCATGGGAGGGTAGGTCAAACAGCAAAATAAGATTGGAACAAAGGTCAGGATATCTGACAGAAGCCAACCGTGTAGGTGGACCATCATTATTTACAAACATAAAGAAAGTAGGTGGCAGGAAACTTGAAAAGGAAAATTCAATGCTTGTGCTAAAATAAAGAGCAGCCCAAGCTGTCCAAAACAATTCTCCTTTTTCTAAATCAAATGTGAAGACCAGAAAAGAAAATGATATTGTACAGTCCTGCTGCCTTTCTCTTTGTCTTCATTGTCCTTTCTCATTTTAACTTTGTCCTATCTGCCCAAGCTTTCCTTTTCACTTCCATAAACGTTCGCTGTGTTAGTGATCCATCATAGAAACGAGGTTAGGTCATGCAAAATATTCATTTGTTCTTTCATTCACTCATTCACTTGTTTCATACTTTTGCACATACTTTTTCTGCACATACTTTTTTAAAATTTTTATTTTTAGAGAGAGAAAGAGAGAGAGCGTGAGCAGGGGGAGGGGCAGAGAGAGAGAGAGACACACACAGAATTCAAAGCAGGCTGGAAGCTCTGAGATGTCAGCACAGAGCCTGATGTGAGGCTTGAATCCATGAGCCACAAGATCATGACCTGAGCCAAAGCTGGACGCTTAATTGACTTAGCCATGCAGGCATCCCTCTGCACATGTTTTTTGAGTGCCTTCTGTGTATTAGGCACCAAGTGCTGAGAAAGCAGTGGTGAGAAAACAGACAAGATCCCTGCCCTCTGGGTTTTACATTCTAGTGAGGGGTGAGAGGCAATCAATTAGTTAAATAACTAAAATATGTAATAGACTGCATGGGTGGTAAGTTTTAGGAAAAAGATAAAGCAGGAAGGGGGATAGAGGTGGTCATGGAAATTTCACCTTAGGATCAAGGGGGGCTGCTCTAGGAAGTGAACATTTGAGTCAAAACCCGAGAGAGGTGAGAGAATGAGCCAGGTGGATATTTGGAAGAGTGTTCCAGGCCAAGGGAACAGCCAGTACAAATACAAAAGGCTTTGCCTGGGGAATTCCAACAACAGCAAAGATGCCATCGTGGATCCAAGTGAGGAGGGGAGGAGCAAGTAGGTGTAGTGGGCTGTGGGGTGACAAATCCCGAGAAACCCTTGGCCTGTGGCAATAAGTTTGTCTTCTACAGTGAGAAGTGAAGCCATGGATTCTTTGAGCTGCCATATTGAGAAGAGGCTGAAGACAGCGAGGGTATCAGTTGGGAGACAAGCTCGGAAGCTGCTACAACAATCCAGGCAGGGGGTGATTGTGGTGTGAGCCAGGGTGGTAGCCGAAGAGGAGGTGAGAAGTGTGTGGGTTCTAAATAATATGCTGAAGATCGAGGTAAAAGAATCTGTTGATGGACCGGCTCTAGGGTAGGAGACAAATGAGCAGAGCCAGAGATGTCTCCAAGGGTTTTAGCCTGAGCAGTGGGAGGCAAGGGATTGTCCCCACTGAACATGAAACCTGTATTAAGAAAGGATTTGGGAGCAGGGAAAAGTCGAGGCTCATTTTAGGATGGGCTAGGACTTGGATGTCTATCAGATATGCAAGTGGAAATGTCAGATAGGCAGATCGATACAAGAGGTTGGAGTTCATGGAGGAGTCTGTGGCTAGAGATAAAAATGCAGGGGTTGTCAACATACAGATGGTTTTGAAAGCCACAGAACTGGGCAAGATAGTGAAAAGATTTAAAGTAAAAGGAATGTAAATGTTCAAAGGATTGGTCCTGGGAACAGGCCTGCCACAGCCAAGGGCACAACCATGGGCTGCAGGACTCCTTTAGGGAGGGACTCATGAGCAGAAAGAGGCAGAGAAGCAGGGCCAGTGCAGGCACAGGAGAGCTGAGAGTGCGGTGACCTGACGGCCGAACACAACAGTGGCTTCAAGGAAGAAGAGCCCACTGTGCCAAACGCTAAGTGTTCTAATAAGCCGAGGACTCAGCAGAAATCACCGATGGCTTTGTGATACAAGAGAAGTAGGACACGGCCGTTCCCTGGGGATGATTCAGAGTCTAGCAGACTCCAACAGGCCAAGTTTTACAGCACAGCTCTATGCAAAGTGCCAGGAAGTACAGAGGGGTATGTAGGTAGCCGCTCTGACAGAAGGCGGTGGGAAAGAGTGGAGGGGAAAATGTGACATAACCACGCAAGTGTTGACAGGAGAAACTGTTAAGAGCTAAGGCAAGTATTTGAAGATATTATGCAGTAAGTGACCGAGAATAAATCATTTCTGTTCAGTGGACTTATCTTAGTGAAAGTTGGTCTGGAAGATGTTCCTTTCCTGTTGTAACTAGGGCTGACCTCCCGCCCTTAGTAATCCTGTTTTGGGTGCTCCTGAAGGCATTTCAGGTAAACAAAGACAAACACACCTGACGCTAAGCATGCGGCAGAAGAAGCCTTGGAAAGTTTTGTATCACAGACTCTTGTGCAGGGGCAGCCAGAGACAGGGACGTCTGCAATGGTGTAAATGCACTCGAGGCAAGATGTATTTTAGGATCTGGACTTCAGCAGAGATGTAAAACTCTGTGAAATCGGTTTAGCAGGGCAGCTACTAAAAAGAGTTCATTCTATCACTTACTTGTAAGAGAAGAGAAAACAACTTAGGACGTAATGTAGAATATAAATGGAGGGGCACCTAGGAGGCTCAGCTGACCTTCAGCTCACGGTTTGTGGGATCGATCCTCATGTTGGGCTCTGTGCTGACAGTGTGCAACCTGCTTGGGATTCTCTTTCTTCCCCTCTCTGTCTCTCTCTCTGCCCCTCCCCCAGTCCCACTCATGTGTCTGTGCTCTCTCTCTCTCAAAATAAATAAGTAATCATTTAAAAATAAAATAAAAAAAATAATAATGTAAATGGGAAGTTGGTAAGATCTGTAAAAAAACCAAGACAGAGAAACTTGGCTAGATGTTTCGCCGCTTGCTCAGTGAAGCGGTTTTAGAAATTCCGACCAGAACCGCAGCATGTGCCAGTCGTAATTCATTGGAAAGATGAATGACAGGGTGTCGAGAACAAGAGCGCTTTCTGAATTTGCACTACTTTGCTTGAAATTTCAGCATTCTAATTCACTAACTTTGAGACTTTTGGAAAGCTAACTTAACTCGTTATAGTGAAAATGACAAAAAATGTGTGACTAATATGATTTTTCTGCATTAAATGAGATAATACATTATAGTGTCCAGGGCAAGATAATCACTCAATACAATGTATCTATTATTAACAGGGTGTGTATGCCTAATGTAATTCTCTAGTAAACTCCTACCGTTCCCTCCAATGTTTGATTAGTCATTCTCGACTAATATTTTCTTGCCTTTATAGGTTCCAGAGTAAAGAACGCTTGAGATTTGGTTATTAATTGGTTAGACTTCCATTGGTTTTTGACAATAAGATTTTGTCACTCTCTACATAAACTGAATAAGACATACCCAACAAATATTATTTCCTTATTTTTGTTGTTTCGGTTGCACTGTGTTATCAATGGCATTTGAATTGTATTTTGAAGTATATTTAGGTATTTTTCAAGGATAAAGTCTGCTCTAGAAAGAAATTCTTGATATTAAAGCATGGTGACGTGACAAGGGTTCTTAGAGCACAGCAGTGGTACAACGTTGATTGCAGGATGGGATCCAGGCATATGGCAGGTAGGAATTAAGGCAGTGCATGTAAGAGCACTTTTCATAATATGCGGAAGAACTTGCACATTGAATTACAGTTTTTTTCCACAGAGGTTTAATTAATGTACAATGAACTATACATATTTAGAGTATACACTTTGATAAATGACCTTTTTTAGCCCTAGTAATATTCTTTGCTCTGAAAGATACTTTGGCTATAGCAACTATAGCTTACTTTGGATTAGTGTTAGTATGCTATGTATGTTTCCATCTTTTACTTTTAACTCTCTGTAGCTTTATACTTAAAACTGGGTTACTTATTGGTAGCATATGGGTTATTTTTTGGCAGAAAGTTTGGTCTTATTTTTTTTAATGCAATCTGAAAGTCTGTTCTTTAATTGCAATATGTAGACCCTTTACATATCATGTGAATATTCATATCTGTGTCCTATTTAGTCCTATGTGTTCTGTGTTCAATTTTTCTTTTTTTTTTAAATATCTTTTGAATTCACTATTTTTTTTTTTTTAATTTTTTTTTTCAACGTTTATTTATTTTTGTGACAGAGAGAGACAGAGCATGAACGGGGGAGGGGCAGAGAGAGAGGGAGACACAGAATCGAAACAGGCTCCAGGCTCTGAGCCATCAGCCCAGAGCCTGACGCGGGGCTCGAACTCACGGACCGCGAGATCGTGACCTGGCTGAAGTCGGACGCTCAACCGACTGCGCCAGCCAGGCGCCCCTGAATTCACTATTTTTTAATGGTTCTATTTTATGCACTGTCTTGGCTTTTGAACTATTAATTCTTTGTTACTATATAAAGGTATATATATAAGGTAACAAGAATATGTTTCTACTTATCTCATCCTGTCTTTTTTTGTTTGTTTGTTTTGTTTTATTTTGTTTTTTTTTTTTGGTTATACATTCTACTTCTGACAAATGTTACCGGTCCTACAGTACACTGTTGTTACTTTTGCCTTCAACAATCAATTACCATATAAAGAGATTTAATTAGTAAGGAAAAAGCCTTTTGTATTTACCCATGCTATCACTATTGCTGGTGCTTTACATTTCTTGGTGTAGGTTCAAATTCATAGCCCCTGACATCTTCTTTTCTTCTGGAGAACTTTCTTCAGTGTAGATTACAGTGCTGGTCTACTGACAGCGAGTTCTTTCAGCTCTTCTTGGCCTAAAACAGTCTTTATTTTGCCTTTTCTTTAGAATGCTAATTTTCGTCAAATTTACAATACTGATTGGTGGATTATTTTTTCCTTTCCATGTTTTAAGATTTTGCTTTACTGTCTTTTGGCTTAACTTGTTTCCAGTGAGAAATCTGCCTTCATCCATACTTTTGTTCCATTGTGTGTAATTCGACTTCTTCTCAAGTGATATTATGATTTACTCTTCATCTCTTTATCAGTTTTTTCCCTGCCCTCTCCCATCCTCTTGGGACTATAATTAAATATATACTAGGCCATTGAAGACTTCAGGATTTTTAGTTTTTTTAATGTTTATTTATTGTTAAGAGAGAGAGAGAGACAGAGTGGAAGCGGGGGAGGGACAGAGAAAGAGGGAGGCACAGGATCTGAAGCAGGCTCCAGGCTCTGAGCTGTCAGCACAGAGCCCGATGTGGGGCTGGAACTCACAAACCATGAGATCATGCCCTGAGGAGAAGTTGGAAGCTTAACCAACTGAGCCCCCCAGACACCCCAGGATTTTTACAATTTATAAAGTATTTTTTTAAATGTTAGGTTTTAGGGGCACCTGGGTGGCTCAGTCGGTTGGGCTTCCGATTTGGGCTCAGGTCATGATCTCGCAGTTCATGAGTTTGAGTCTGACATTGGGCTCTGTGCTGACAGCTCAGAGCCTAGAGCCTGCTTTGGATTCTGTCTCTCTCTCTCTCTCTCACTCTCTCTGCCCCTCCCCCACTCGTACTCTTCCTTTCTCAAACATAAAATAAACATTAAAACAAAATTTAAAAATTTTTTTTCAACGTTTATTTATGTTTGGGACAGAGAGAGACAGAGCATGAACAGGGGAGGGGCAGAGAGAGAGGGAGACACAGAATCGGAAACAGGCTCCAGGCTCTGAGCCATCAGCCCAGAGCCTGATGCGGGGCTCGAACTCACGGACTGCGAGATCGTGACCTGGCTGAAGTCGGACGCTTAACCGACTGCGCCACCCAGGCGCCCCTAAAACAAAATTTAAAAGTGTTAGTGAAAAATACTGAGGCCCTAAATGTAAGCAGTGGAAAAGAAGTACAACCAATGGAATGATATGTACAAAGTAGAATTTACTGTTCGGGACATTGGGCAGGGTTAATGAGGCACACAGAAAAATCTAGAAAGAGTCATTTGCCTCTAGTTTGGACATTTGAGGGCTATTTAGTTCACTAAGCAACACACAGAAAAGCATTAGCAATAGATTTGAGGGTGTAAGAGAGATGATGATTCTAGATGTCCATCTGAGTGTCATGCAGGGTATTCGGGTTGAAATGCAGATTTGTCAGCTGATAGGCTTGGCAGGCGAGTTTGATGGGGAGACAGCAGCAGAGAGGAAATGATTCATGTTGTGACAACTTATAACATTGCTCTCTTAAGGTAGATAGAGTGCAAATGAGACAAAGAAAGGGGTGCGGGAACATACCCTTATAGAAGTAGGAGCTAAAAGTAGGGCAGCCAATGAAGGAGACAGAGACTCACCATGTTAGAAGGAGAAAATAGTATTGTGTCGTCCAGGCCCTGAAGGTAAGATTTGCCAGGAGGTTGGAGAAGTGGGATGGGTCCTGCACAAACTGGTCACTGTTAATCTTGCAAACAGAAGTTTCAGTAACAGAGCTGGGGGTTGAGTCAGCTTCTTGCAGCTAGAAGGACGCACGGAAAGCTAAGGAGATAGGGACAGGAGAAACATATTGGGCCATGTGGTTAGACGTCAAAGAGAAGTAGTAAGGAAAGCACCTTTAAGTTTAGGATAAAGGAGGTAAGGGTGTGATTTGGGTAAAAACAGAATAAAAATAGGAAAATGAGAGACTGAAGATGTTAGAAATGAGAAGGAAAAGAATTGTTTCTCATTGAGGAGCTACTAAGAGACAAAGACAATTAAATTTAAGACAGAAAAAGATGCAGACGAAGAACACCAACATTTTTTTAGGGCCTGTATGTTGCTAGTTCCTTGACACGTATTATATAATCTATACTGTTTGTAACCATCAGTCTCTAAGGTAGTACTTATTATTTCCCTCTTACAATTGAAAAAGAAAAGACTCAGGCAAATTTAATAACCCACTGTGCTGTGGTTAATACGTGATAGAGCTGGGATTCATATTGAAGTTTTAAAATCAGGTATATCTAATATTCTTTTTACTCCACTGAGCCCAAGTTGGAGACGACTTTAAAAACATTTTTTTAACCTTTTATTTTATTTTTGAGACAGAGAGCGAGCAGGTAAGGGGGAGGGGAAGAGAGAGAGGGAGACACAGGATCTGAAGCCAGCAGGCTCCAGGCCCTGAGCTGTCAGCCCAGAGCCCGACACGGGGCTTGAACCCACAAACTCTGAGATCATGACCTGAGACGAAGTCGGACATTCGGCTCAACCGACTGAGCCACCCAGGTGCCCCTAAAAAAAGGCTTCGAGTTTGAAAATGGGATACTTTCTTTGGTCTTTCACAGGAGGAAAAGAAGTAAATATAAGTGAATAGACAGATCTTTGTGACTGGAGGCAGAGGGAAATGAAAATGTTGATGTCTGATGTCCTTTTTTATCTATAGATGTCTGTCCTTGCAGGTGTATACCTGGGGACTTGGGGTGAGCAATAAAGATTTAGATTGTCTGGGGCACTTGGCTGGCTCAATCAGTACAGCCTACAACGCTTGTTCTCAGGGTTGTGAGCTCAAGCCCCACGTTGGGAGTAGAGATTACTTAAAAATAAAATCTTTAAAAATTTTTAGATCATTTATTATGGGAAATAGAAAAGATGACAGACAAGAAATAAATCAAGAAATTATGTTTGTTCAACTTCTAAATGTATTTAGGAGAATTTCTTTGAAGTTTCATCGGTATTTCTATTATTAGAAAATGAAGCATATGAAGTTCTTAGTAAGAAATTAACACTTCTGACTATCATTGGAAAAGTAGATGTAAACCATAATTTGTTATAATTTTGGATTAGCACTCTATTTTTGGGTATAAACTATTTTAAATTTATTAGAACTATCCTGGAAGTCATTGAATTTATTGCACTTTTAAATTTATAAATCTTCTGAAAAAACAGCAGGTAACCCATCCATTTGGATCAGGTATACAGATTTTTTTCATCGAATTCAATAACTTCTTTCCTTAGAACTTTCTTTTGGATTATAAAGAAATAAATTATGGTACAGTAAAAAAATGAACATTTTGAAGTCTCTTGAAAAGACAAATGACTTGAAAAAATACATGTGATATTTTCTCCTCTCTTCATGAAGACCAATGATCATGACAAACAAGATTGCTTTTTAAAAAAAATTTTAATGTTTATTTATTATTGAGAGACAGAGAGAGACAGAGCATGAGCGGGGGAGGGGCCAAGAGGGGAAGACACAGAATCCGAAGCAGGCTCCAGGCTCCGAGCTGTCAGCACAGAGCCTGATGCAGAGCTCAGATTCGTGAACCGTGAGATCATGACTTGGGCTGAAGCTGGATGCTTAACTGACTGAGCCACCCAGGCGCCCCAAAGAAGATTGTTTTAATCAAATGTTTTAAATAAATATTTTAAATAAATTGAAAGAGTGAGAATTAATTCCACTTATTTGGAGAAAAATAAATTTAACCATAAATGAAGTGGCTCTAAGAAGGTATTAGGAAAATTCATGATGGGGGCACATGGGTGACTCAGTTGGTTGAGGATCTGACCCCTGATTTTGGCTCAGATCATGATCTGAGGGTCGTGGGAATGAGCCCCACGCTGAGTTCCACGCTAAGTGAGGAGCCTGCTTGAGATTTTCTCTCTCTCTCTCTCTCTCTCTCTCTCTCTCTTCCTCTCTCCCTCTCCCCTGCTCATGTTCTCTGTCTCTGTTTCTGTCTAAAATGAAGAAAAAAATCATGATGATTCTTTAGTGTGTGTTATAAAATGAAATCATAAACAAACAAAGCAAATATTGAAGTGTTTACTAAGTGAACAGAATGAAAGAAATTACTCATGTTTGTGAATTATGTGTAATGGTTAGTACATGTCAGGTTCTTCCCAAAGATGCTAGATATACCTAACATAGGCACTGTTGTTATTGTTTTAGTTGAAGAAACTGAGGCTTAGGGAAGTTAAGTAACTTGCACACGTTTTCACAGCTAGTGTATGATGTAAACATAAAACATGAAAGGATGAATAACATTCTTCTAAAATATTCCTGGAGGAAAAGTTTCAGATAATGAGGCATTAAATCTAAACATAAAGCAACAGTCTGTGAGATAGACAGGGTAGATGTTATTCTCAGATTATATAATCTCATATCAGAAGCAGAACTGAAACAAGAATTCTAGTTTCAAGATCAGTGTTCATTCTCTTTTATTTGAATGTTGACCACGTGCCGCTCAGCAATCATTTATTTGGCCAACAAATATTTATCTTGAATTTATTATGTTCCAGATATTCTCCTAGGAACTGGGAATTCAATGAAGAATGAAGCTTTCCTTTTTTTAAGGACAATAAATAAATATATAACTAAATATAAACTGCGTAAACAAAAATGTATGATGGTGATAATTCTGGGAGGAAAATAAAACAGAGTACTACAGGGTGACTGGGCAAATTTAGACTGGATGGTCAGGGCAGGCTTCTCTGAGGACGCGATGCTTGCTCGGAGAGATGGAAGAGGAGAAAACACAGATAAGCTGAGCAGTGCAGGCAGGGAGAACACGAGTGAGGAGGCCCTGAGACAGAGATGAGCTAAGTGTGGTCAAAGGGTAGAAAGCAAGTCCGTGCTGTTAGAGGTAGCAAAGGGGGGATGGGGAGAGTGGAAAGAAATGGGGGAACAGAGTTATTCTTCCGGATTATGTGTAGCATGGAGACCATTGGAAGGAGTTCAGGGGTTTTAAAATGTGAGTGGGAACACTGGAAATTTACCATTTAGCCACCATTTCCAAAAGCATACATGCTGAGTTTCATGTAATCAGTGTAAATTCTTTTCTTTTTCTGGCAGTATTCTTTATAGACTTCTCTTCCTATAAATATTCAGAAAATTCCAGAGTGATTCACATATCATTGTATTCGGGATACAGAATCTAAGAAACCCAAACGTAGCTAGTGGGGGACTGGAAAAATTCTAGCAGAGCATCTAGCAGGAAAGCACTACACAGTAATACAGATGTGAATACTTCTGGAAATAGAGAAGGATTTCAGGCTCTAGTATACTGTGTGGCTATAGATTCATAGAATCATAATGTTAGAACCGGAGTGGAGCTCAGTGATCATCTCATTTTATAAATGAAGAAATTGGAGCCCAGCCAAGGTATTCACTTGCCCAGGGTCATAAAACTCATTAAGCAGAGCCAGAATGAAATTATTCCTGTAAGTAAGATGCCGAAGAAGGGAAATAGAAAAATCTCTCTTTCATATTCATTGACTTTGCCAAAGCATTTCATTCTGGACTATAGTAATTCACTGAGGTTGAAGCCAGTATTTTGTGCGACTCAGTGATGGCCCCATCGACAATGCTTTTGTGTCCTTCCTCTTGCCCTAAGGAGACCGACCATGTCCTCATTTGTTTACTCACTGGAAACCAGAGATGGTGCTGCTATAGCCTACGTGGGACGTGTTTGTATGTGTCCCACCTCACCTTCCCTCACCTACCTCTTTACGGTAGGTTTGTGTGGCTACCACTGTTTAGTTGTGACCCGAAATACTGGGCCTTAACTCAATCACATATTTCTTACTTTTGGCCCTGAGAATTCTCTATTGCCCTCACCCCTGGCCCCCATGGGCACCTTAAGGGATCCGCTTGCCGTACTGATGTAAGATAAACCAGGAAGATTGAGGAAACCCTTGACCAATGAGGAGGGGGTATTGATGGATAAGTACACCATTTTTCATGGTTCCCCAGAGTCCCCAGTGGAACTGGTCCCATGCTGTCCATAGCAGTAATCATTTAGCCTTGAATTCTTCTTCTGTCTTTCCCTGCTTCATGCTTCCCTGTCCTGCACCTTTGTCCCTTGAAATTACTTCCCCAAATAAGCGACCTGAGGGCTGTCCTTTGAGGGGACTCACACTATGGTATCACCCATATGTTCACACTGCAGTTAGATGAAAACTCAGGTGAGAGATAGCATTAAATAATTTCAAATGATCCCTGTTATTTATAAAATTATATTTTAATTTATAAACAAGTATAACCAGTTTATGGAATATGTGATCAATGGAGAAAAAGAACAAAAATGACATATGAATCTTAGCATCCAAACATAACTTCTTTCAGAATATTAATGTATTTCAATCTAAACTTCTATTGTAAGCCTATTTATTTTATATACATGTAATCATAGTTTGCTAATGTTTTTGGATCTGTGTTGAAGCAATTACTATGTTAGTACATAGCATTTATTAGAACAGTAATAATGATTGGGGCATCTGGGTGGCTCAGTCGGTTAAGGGCCGACTTCGGCTCAGGTCACGATTTCGCAGTCCGTGAGTTCGAACCCCACGTTGGGCTCTGTGCTGACAGCTCAGAGCCTGAAGCCTGCTTTAGATTCTGTGTCTCCCTCTCTCTTCCCCTTTCCTTCTCATGCTCTGTTTTGGTCTCTCTCTCTCTTTCAAATATAAGTAAACATTAAAAAAAAAAGAATAGTAATAATGATTATATAACCAGTTGGCTTATGGGGTGTCTCAACTGCTTTGGGGATGTGAACATAAATTTTTTTTATTTTTGTTTCAGTCATTGCTTCCAAATTACTATGTCAAATCTCTTTTCCTGGCTGCATTTCAAGCACCTGATGACATCTAGATCTGATTGTAACTCTTGTGTCATTTTTTATCATTGAAATTAGTTCTCTCATTTAAAATTCTAATTTCATATCCAATTCAAAGCCCTTCTCCCTCCCTTGTGAGGGCTAGTTCGGAATGCGCGGAATGGGGTGGGAACTTGGCATCATCTTGAGAAGTCCCTTTCTTTTTTGTGCTAAAGTCCTTCCAGTCCTGGGGGTCACGGAAGAGGGTTTGGAAGGAGCAGATGTCTCTGTAGAATGAGTGAAGTCCAGTCCTCTGCCTGGTGGTTGTCTCTGCTCCTCCAGTTGATATTGACACGCTCTGTGTAGCAGATGCTGGAATGGCAGCTCCAGTACGGAATCTGGCTCTGTCTCTGTTTCCTTCCACCTTGTTTCATCTCCGATGCCTGAATTCTGCTGCTGGCTGCATCTCCTTGCCATGTGGGTAGCGTTCTTAGTTGGGTTATGAAAAATCAGTTGCAGCTTTACTATATGAAAACATTTCAAAGGCAAAACTTCAAAACCAGTGCTTCTAAATATACAGTGCTGATCGTGAGGAACACAGTTAGTTACAAATTGACCTCTCCAGCTCTATCAGCTTAAAACCTTTGGCTGGAATAAACCCTGTATTTTAGAGGGAAGTAGATTACCTAATTTGCATGCATACATGAACAATTTCATGATATCAAAGTCCAGATTGAATGAGGTTCATGGGGAAGAGGGCAATGATGTGTTTGCTCTGATATTGTAGAGTCAAGACCCTTGAACAGGTAGCAGGGAACAAAGTTGCCGTACTGTTAAAGGCCTGTATTATATCATGGGCAGGGAGAGAATCTGAGGTTGCATAGAGCTGAGGCTCCTCTGACCATCCTGAGACCCTAGTCATAGATCACAGGGAAGAGAAGATCAAGTGTGGTGGTGTCCTTTATTCCCTGCTGGAGGGAAAGCTAATGATAGTAATAGCTACCATTTATGGAATACCATGTACCAGGCACGTTATGCACATAATTGTTAAATTATTGAGCAAAATAGCTATCATTTGCATTTCATTGATGATGCTCAGCGTTAAATTGTTCAAGGCTACAAAGCTAATAAGAGCCTTTAATGTTTCCTTCTCAGAGACAACACGATCTGGGGAAGAAAACGTCTTGTAATTGTTGTCAATGCTTAGCTTTCCTTTTACCCAAATTTCAAGACCCGTTTAAAGGAAGAGACGATAAACATGTGTATTGAAAAATAAATGTACCTTCAAAATATTTTGTTTTGGAAGGTGTAATATTTAGGGCAAACACATTTGGTTCTCTGTCAAAGAGAATAATTGAAGGTTCAGGCAGCTGAAGCAGAATGCATGGCCTCTGAGGAAAGCGGGCTAGACTTGGTGCCTTTTCACTTGAAAGAACAGAGGCAGAGCTTGTGGAGAGATGAATGTGCTGAGGGAAGCAGGTGGTCTGTCCTCCAAGGCCAGGGTCAAGGTGATGCAAAAGACACCGAAGGCCCAGGAGATGGAGTCCTGCCCAGCCACACTGCTGAATTCAGACACACAAGTTAAGCCATGGGCGGGAGAGGGGAAAGATGCAGAAAAGAACCATGATGAGAAATTCCTTTTGGAAATGTGCACAGCCAGGTTTGACATTAGTCTAAGATCAATTACCTGCCTTTTTTTTTTTTTTAAACAAGGTTAGCGGCTGCTTTTCTTTCCTCTGACATCCTCCACTGTGGCTTGAATATTCAAACAGCAAAACTGACATTTCAAGAGAATAAACCATTGACAGGTTGTTTTAATCTCCCCAAGGGGCAGTAGAGAGGGGGTTGTTTGGTTGAGGTAGTTGACTGAGTGTTTTGAAATCACAGAGAAAAACTAAGGTTTTCAGTACATCTGAACAAGTGAATCATTTATGGTTACCAAAAGTCTACTAAATGCTTCATGTGAGGGTTAGCAGTTCATAACTGAGTAAAAATGATTGAGAAGTTTTGTTAATGACATTATTGTTCCCACATGAGTTTATCAACTATCTACCTAAAATTATCTTCCCCTCTCTGTATACTTGCATCTATGAAGATATGTGCCCATAAACTAGCCCGCACAGATGTGAATTGAGAGAATATTTATAAAATGAGGTAGCTCTCTTAATATAGACTCATACATAAAGCCACCTTTCTATAGTAATGCCAGAAATTCAAAACAGTGGATTCATAATAGAGTAAAACAGACCAAGATCCTCTTGATTTTCTTGCGATCTGTCCTACTTTATTATTGTGTTTTTAAAGTAGGCTCCATGCCCATGTGGGGCTTGACCTCATGACCCCGAGATCAAAAGTCACATGCTCCACCAACTGAGCCAGCCGGGTGGGTACTCTTGTCCTACTTTAAACCAAATTCACTATTGGTTTTAAAAGTACTGATCATTTTGTTCATAATTTTGATTTTTGTTTTTGACGTTCAAGAATTGGGGGTTGTATCAGTTAGGGTTCCGTTAGAGAAATGGAATTATATATGCACATGCGTGCACACACACACACACACACACACATACACACGTACACATTTTTTTCAAGGAATTGGTGAATGTGCTTGTGGAGTCTGGCTGGGTAAATCTGATATCAGAAGGTCAGAACACCAGGCTGGAAACCCTCCAGCAGGATCAGGGGATGCTTTTGAGAGGTGGGATTTCTTCTTTCTCAGGAAAACCTTCAGTTATGCTCTTAAGGACTTTCAGATGATTGGGTGAGGTTCACCCACATTATTGAGGGTAATCTAGTCAAAGTCAACTGACTGTAGGTGTTAACCACATCGACAAAACACCCTCACGGCAATGTCTAGATTAGTGTTTGAATTACTGGGTACTAAGCTGTAGCCAAATTGGCACACGAAACTCGCCATCACAGTGGTTGACCCAAATTTACATTTAGAATTTGACTTCAAGTTTCCATAAAAGCATAATGTAGAAATTGAACAAAGAGACATTTAAGGATACAATATATCTTTAGAGGTCTTTGGAAAGTCTCATGTATAGGAAGAAAGGAAATAGAATACAGTTTGACATGAGAATTCTTCCTGGTTCACTGTTTAGTTTAAAAGTTTGGTGTTCCTCACGTGCATAGATTTGAATTTGTGTACTCCTCAATTCAAAGCACACTGTTTCATTAGTTTGTGCAAAGATGTTGGTTTGCCATTTTATTTTTCCCTGGCTTACTTTGTTTTGTCTGTTTTCACTAGGACCACCTTTTACCCTTCCTCCCATTACGCTATGTTACACTACACTACTATAATGTACAGTGTTGTGCTATGTAATAGCATGCTAATGTCCTTAATACACATATTATGTTAGATATACATACATCCTTTAATAATGATGTATCATTTCTATATGTATATATTTTAACATACATTAAATTACGCTATGCATTTCATTCTGTTTTCTACTTCTATTACTCATTGCTATGCATGGAGTTCTACCCATGATGCTGTGCATTCATCACATTCAATCCTTCATTCTACTGGACAGTTTCCCCTTGACTGCATCCACCATATTTTATTTTTCAGTGTTTCCATTTATGGACACTTGTGTTGCTACCAAACCATCACTAATCTACATGCAAAAAATAGAGTGATGAAGTTTAAGTATATGTCTCCTTTTGGATCTTTGCAGACATTTTCTGGTAAATACAGAGCCCAGCAGTTAAAGCAATTTGCAAATGTAATTTGTCACATGAGCAGACAAAAGAGAACACCATGTATTTTGTTCAATGCATATAAAATACAGATAAAATTCAATACATATTTTGGTTAAAAGCTCTTGAGTGTCATGGATAACTTTTTAAACATATTTAATATTTTTAAACTATAATTCAAGTGCAATGAACTGATAGTTTACTTCTTGCAGTCTTCTTATTGTGGTTTTGACATCAAGTTTACGTAAGTCTTAGAAAATGGATTAAGCAGATTTGTCTGTCTCCATTCCTTGAAATTTTGGCATAATTCATCTGGTCAGGGGTATTTCAGGAAAGAATGGAAATTATTGTTTATTACTCTTATTGCTCAACTTTCAAGGATATTTGTTCCTTTAAGATTTTTATTTCTTTTCTCACCAACTTTGTTGTTTTGTAAATTTTTCAGAAATCCATCAACTTGGTTTAGGCTATTGAGTATATATCTGATCAATACTATTCTCTTGTTCCATTAACCTCCCTGAATCTAAAATTATCCTTTTCTTCTTGTATGTATTTTGTTTGTATGCAATTTATTTTTTTTGTTTGTTTTCTATATTGCTAGAGGTTTCACCATCATGTTGATCTTTTCAGTGAATCAGAATTCCAATATGTTGTTATTGTATCCACTTTTTGGTTGTCTGATATGTATGTTTTGATCTTATGATTATTTTTCTTTCATCTTATTACTAAAGGAGTTGCTACATTTCTTTTATCCAGGTTCTTAATTTGAGTGCTCAGTTCTATATTTTAAATATTTCTTGTTTTCTGATAAGTACAGTTAGAGCTATATATCAAGACATAAATATTACTTTAGAACCATCTCACAAATATCAGTGTATAGTGTTTTCATTGACAATTACTTTTATGTACACTTCCCTTTATGTGACTGTCTTTAACAAAATTAATTAGCAATATGTTATGAATTCATAAAGCAATTTCATTTTGAGGTATTCTTTGGTAATTGATTTATTTTCTAAACATTTTTAAAAGTTTATTTATTTATTTTGAGAGAGAAAAAGAGAGAGCAAAGGAGGGGCAGAGAGAGAGAGAGAGAGAGAGACAGAGAGAGAGACAGAGAGAGAGAGAATCCCAGCCAGGCTCCACACTCTCAGTGTAGAATTCTACCTGGGGTTCAATCTCAGGAACTGTAAAATTATGACCTGAGCTGAAATCAAGAGTCAAACAGTTAACCAACTGAGGCACCCAAGTGCCCCTGGTAATTGATTTTTAATTTTATTGTATTGTGGCTAGGGAAGAAAGACTACATTATGTTGATTCTTTGCATTTTATTGAGACTTGAGACTGTTTTTTGAGAACTGGTTCATAGTAAAATTGGTGAGTGTTCCAGGTATAGTAGAAAAACACACAACTGTTGTGAAGTTCTCTGCCTATTTATCTGTTCTGTCAGTTTCTGAGAGTGTGCCTCCATAGTCTGCCAGTTGGTGTTGTATTTACCTGAAATTATTATATTTTGCACACATATGTTATAAAATATAGGTTTTATTGTTATTGAGGTATGGAAAGGTCAACAGATCAGGAAATGACCACCATTGAAACGATTGTTATGCTCACAGATTGTACAAGAAGGGGGCAGGCCATTCTGTGGGGGCAGGTACACAGGGAGGCCTGAGAGTCAGTCAGCAGGCAGAAAGAGGGAGATGAAAATGTGGGCCAGACCTTTTATGTGCTTTCTATGGAAAGAGTGAGTTCATGCAGAGTAAACCGGTTTGGGATTGGCTAAATTGAAGAACTTCAGTAGGCTCTGGGGCATAAGGGTCTTCCCTGGTGGTCTGGTACCTGGCCCCGTGGTGATTAGTGCAGGGGACTCTTGGCTGGGAATGTGAAAGCCTGATAAAGGAGCTGGTTGGGGTATTGTTTGATTTGCATATGAAAGATGCACTGGGGAGGAGGGGCAGTGCTGGTGTGTGAGTCCATTCATTTAATATGTCTAGGAATTGGCTGACACTGGGAGGGGCAGTTTGTCCAATGTCAGCAAGGTCCCAGATGTCAAAGCATTAAAAATATAGAATATAAAAGTACATATATATATATATACACATATATATAAAATTATAGAATTAAAAATATAGCATTAAAATGTAGAATATAAAGGTATATAAATATATATAATTATAGAATTAAAATATAGCATTAATATATTGAACATAAAGTATGTAAATATCTGAATATACATATATATAAATATATAAATATGTATAATCATGTTTCCATTATGCCTTTTGCCAGCATAGATATGTTCTTCCTTATACTGTGTCATTTTTTTAAATACTACTATTGCCTGATATTAAAATTGTTTTCTGGATAATCTAGTACTATAGGTATCCAGGTGATGTAATACCTTAAAGTTAATTAAAAAAAAACCCAAAACTGGAACATTATATTTTCCTTCCTACCCTTTCTTCTACTCTGTGTTTCCTCAGCTCAGTAAATCAGAACCCCACATTTCCAGCTGCTGAGACCAAACACTTGGATTTCTCCTGAACTCTTTTCTTTCTGGAGCACCCACATCTAGTGATGTGCATCCATGATCCCCCCCGGATAATGCAGCAGAGAATGAAGAACACAGATCAAACCTTGTCACCTAGCCTGTATCCTAAGTTTGGCATCAGGCCTTCCTCTGCTCAGAGCCACCATTTTTGTCTCCACATTAGACCATAACTGATATCATTATCAAGGGTTCTGATGGGTTGTTCATTGGTTAGTTGGTTGATTTTTCTTTGGCTTGTCAGAACTATATATATTCCTTTTATTTATGTGGTTTCTTCTGGGTTTGTCCAGTAATAGGAGCCAATGTCACTTTACCGTCTTGTCAAGAGCCAAGGTTTCTTTTTTAATAACTTGTTTTTAAGTTATCCAAGTGTATTATAATAGGAAGGAATATCTTCTCAAGTAGACAAATCTACTTAAAACATTTTTTTAATATTTATTTATTTTTGAGAGTGGGGGAGGGGCAGAGAGAGAGGGAGACCCAGAATCCGAAGCAGGCTCCAGGCTCTGAGCTGTCAGCACAGAGCCCGACGTGGCGCTAGAATTCACGGACTGCAAGATCATGACCTGAGCCGAAGTCGGATGCTTAACCGACTGAGCCACCCAGGTGCCCCATAGACAAATCTACTTTTATCCCAACTCTAGTAGGATCACTTGTGGTATCTTGCGAAAGCCATTTAAATTCTTTGAACCTCGATTTCCTCTACTGTAAAAAGAGAACAATACTATTACCCTCGCAGGGGTGTTTAAGTGTGCAAAATTCTCTTATGTTAAGTGCCTGCCTTATAGTAGGCACTCCTTAATGACTATTCTCTTATGTATATCTGTTGTTTGTTGAGTCTTGCCTGCTTCTTGCCTGAAGTTGGTAAATCACCTTAGCTGCAAATTCTCAAAGCCAGTGGAAATTGTCTCAAGGACAAAATAATTTTTCCAACACTGCATGTTTCCCAGTATTAATACTTCCTCTTATCAGTGCTGAACTACTGCCATTCTTGGAGTGTTTAATAAGGACATGTTTTTAGGAGAAAACTCCCCCTCTCTCTCTCTTCCTCTCTGTCTCTGTTTTTCTCTCTCTAGCTAAACCTGGATGCTGCTATGAATCCTTCCCCATTAACTCTGACAAATTTCTCAACACTTGTCTTCCTCAGATCAGCGAAGGCCCAGAACCTTTTGTCTCACTCCAGCCCATTTCTTGAAACAATCGTAAAAAGGTAGGAAATACACAAAGAGCTTTACCTTAGCAATAAATGGGACTTGAAATTAGGCTTATGTATAGTGTTCAATGATCAGGGCTGATATTTACAGAACAAAAGTATCCACTGAGTTTTCTAACTTATTTTAACTCTGGGACAAATTTGTTTCCACCTTGGTTTTCACTCAACTTCTTTGGGAACTTCTCCATACCTCAGCCTACCTGACAAAGGCCCTTAGAACATACTGATTCTTGCTAGCCCGTATTCTCAAAGTTAGGAAACTCTGGTTGGATCCCATCCAAACCTGAACGAAGTTGCTGGTAATACTGTGGGGCATATCTGGAGACTCGAGCTTCATCAAATGTACCCCTCATTCACCAAATGTACCCTTTTCTCTCCCCACTACACTTATACATACCAATAATTCCTTTGCTTTATTGTGCATAATAATTACAGAGTGAAGAAGAGTGCTTAGTTTTAAATGCATACTTTCTTCTTTGTCTGGATTCTGATATACAATATGTCTTGGTTGGGACCCAGGGATCAAAACTTTCAGTAAGCAGACCGACTGATTCTGACAGTCATGGTCCGAGGAAGCTGCTTTAAGAAGCATTGATACATCCAGGCGTGGATAACTAGTTTCTGAAAGTCAGCTCTGTAGTGATGGTTTATGTCTGTCTTCCTGCTGACGACCCTCAGTGCCAAGAGCATCCCCTGTCATTCAGCCTGGTCAATATTTGTTCAAAGACCGATGCCTGTTGAGGTCAAATGTGAGCAAGGGAAGTTAGGAGGCCTCAGTAGCCATAACAATCTGCAAGAATAGCCAAGGGAGCTTGGGAAAGAATTAATAAAGCACCACGTGCACAGGGCAACATAGGTGGGTATCCAGCACAGGTGCTGGTTAACATATATGAAATAAAAGGTCGAGAATGGAGGAGCGGAGGCTGACGGTGGTCACTCAGACTAAAGGTCAATAATGTGGAAGGGCGTCTGGGTGGCTCAGTTGGTTAAGTGTCTGACTCTTGATTTTGGCTCAGGTCGTGATCTCATGATTTGTGGGGTCGAGCCCCATGTCGATGTTGGGATTCTCTGTCTCTCTCCCTCTCTCTCTCTGCCCCTCCCCCCCTGCTTGTGCGCTCTCTCTTTCTCTCAAAATAAATAAATAAACTTTTAAAAGAGTCAGTAATCTTGACTGACTACCAAAAGAGATAATCATTGTAGGCAAGGGAAACTCTTAAGCCAAAGCATCTAATAGTACCTATTGGAATAGAGTACCTCTATCACAGTAACGTTTTCAAACTGGTGAATGATTTGTGATTCATTTAACCAGTCTGCAAGGTTGTTTTAATTAGGGTGGCCTAGATGCTGTGGAGACTGCCTGTTAATTGGTTTCTGCTTATATCTGATGTTTTTTTCATATCTCATTATTTTCAGTGAATTGGGATGAGAGAAAAAAATTGTTAAAAATGTTTGTCATGGAGTATGGTTTCAGGATCTGATTTCCCCATGAGAAACTGTAGTTTTACTTCTCTAACTGGAAGGCTTGTACATTTCCATAGCCTTTGGAAATAGTATATCCTGCTACTGCCCTGTAGGTTGGACAGGAGAAGAAAGTAGGCTTTCACTTTATTATTCTGTCCAAGAGGGCTGCCGGCTTTCCACCTGAGTGAATCCTGTTAGACCTACTGGGCATGGTGACTAATTCTGAGCAGATGTCAGGGTGACTTAAATGAGTCAGGCACACAATACCAGGGGACTTAAGACCCAAAGTAGCTAAATTGTAATGAAGGAAAACGTATGTGGGGAATTTGAAATCTGTAACGTTTTTCACTATGTTGGCCAAATAGGCAATTGCTACTTTGCTCTCTTAGAACACTTGTTACCATGTTGACATGGTATTAGTTTAAAGCCAGGAGATTTGGTTACTATATTCCAAGAACTTTTCTTGTAAAACAGGTAAATCCAAAGTCTTTTTGTTCTTTCCAGTGATAGAGGAAATTTATATTGATTGTGAAAGAAGTTTTACTCTTAACTATCTGGTTGGATGTGAAAAAAATAAATGGAAAAATAAAACCATAGTGATTTCACTGCCATTTGCTTTGTGTTATTTCATTACATTTTCTGATTATTCTTCTCATCTTAGCACAGATATAGGTAATCTATTTAATATTACAAGCCAGTGCTCCATAGGGAAATTAATAAGGCCACATAAGAAAAAAAACACCCAAATATTTAGAATACACACACACACCACACACAAGAGTTTCACAGATGGGGAGAGAGTCACCTGGACATACGAAAATGGAGTAATAAAATGAAGGAAGCTAAGGAAAAAGGCAGGGACTATACTTGTGTGTGTACTTCATAAAATTATATCCATGTACATATTTGCATATATATTTAATATTTGCAAAATATTTAAAATGGCTTTACCTAATATTTACCTAATGCTTTGTATTTTTAAGAACATTCTTTAGGGACAAGAGCCCCCAAGGGAAAAAGGGAACAAGAATCCTCACTTTCAATAGAGTCACAGCGTTTGAGATTACAATAGATATCATCTTTTTTTTTTGAAGTATAGTTGACACACAATATTACATTAGTTTCAGGTGTACAACATAGTGACTCCACAACTCTGTGTTGTGATATGCTCACTACCTGTGTAGCTATCACATGTTTAAATAGGGTCTTGCTTAACAAGATATGGCACTTGGTGATGCTGTGCGGTCGCACTGTTTAACTATCATTGCTTTAAGTTGCCTGCGTGCTTGTGCTTGTCAATAGGCCAGCATATATCAAGGTTAGGTGCTATCCTTACCCACCACATCCACATGGGTCTCACCTTGAACTCTGGATCCGCTGTATCCTTTAATCGGCCAGGAGCTATGACTTCACCTTATTTACAGTTTCTCAATTCGTTATGTTTTCCTTCTTGGGAAATAACATTTTATTTTTGAAAATAGCTATAACCAGACTACTTAGTTCAGGGCATAGAGAAAAATAACAGGGACATCTTACAACACTATTTCTATTTGCAGACATTTCAAGAAAGAGCTAGCTAGGTATCCCAGACTCCTGTAGTAGAGAGTAGGTACATATATGTCTTGACATTTACTACAAGCGAAGGAAAATCGTAACCTCTTTTCTCTGTACCCACATTATAATGCAAAATTCATTGAAAAGTGAAAAGAATTTTAAAATGTTAGATAGTTTGTGGGGAAAGAAGAGGAGAGAATAAAAAGCCCAGAACTTCATCACTCTGAGAAACTGTGATGATATTTGTGGATTTTCTTCCAAACTTTTTTCCTAAATAATATACCTTACATGGTTAAATGAAATTAGATTAGATTAATATTCAATTTGGTATTGAAATATTACTAATTTTGTACAAAATTCTTTTTCGTTTTAGTGGTATCAATTTTGGCCATAATATCATTTTATAGCATATTTTAAAATACTTCTTTATAATAACATTAATAGAAATTAAAATGCACAAATATGTATTTTAATGCCTACTTATAACCAAATAGAAATTATTCTAAATTTTTTTAATGTTTTTAAATTTATTTTTGAAGGAGAGACAGAGACAGAGAATGAGCAGGGGAGGAGCAGAGAGAGAGGGAGACACAGAATTCGAAACAGGCTCCAGGCTCTGAGCTGTCAGCACAGAGCCTGACACGGGGCTCGAACTCACGAGCTGTGAGATCATAACCTGAGGTGAAGTCAGATGCTTAACAGACTGAGACACCTAGGCGCCCCAAATTAGAAATTATTCTAAAAATGGAACTATAACTATAAACCATAAGCCACACCCAGATACTCAAATAGAAAGACTGATAAATAAGATTACAATGGCTGTATTGAAAAAAGAAAAATAGCTTAAACAAACTGAAAAGAGATATAACCCAATAGGAACATATTTTCTAATTTCCTCTGTTCTAAATAACAATAGAAATCTGGGCAGGGGTGCCTAGGTAGTTCAATGGGTTGAATGCCCAACTCTTGATTTTGACTCAGGTCATGACCTCATGGTTTGTGAGATCAAGCCCTGCATCAGGCTCAGTGCTGAGCTTGCTTGGGACTCTCACACTCTCTCTTTGCCCTGTCCTCCCACCTCTCAAAATAAATAAATAAACATAAAAAAAAAATAGAAATCTGGGCAAAGACATGACCTAGAATTTTAAAGAGGGAAATAAATACAGAATGTGATGAATAAATTCATCTTTATTGAACCTTATAAAACTTATAAAATATTAAATATTACCCTAAAATTTAAGGAACCTAAATAAGTTAGAGTGCTCTTTTTAAAAACAAAGACTTGGGAGCCAGACTATCAGACAATCTGTATACGAATGTCAATTCTGAAACCTGGCTGGTCATGTGACCTTAGACTAGACACGTAACCTTGCTGTGCTTCAGTTTCCTTATCTGCAAAATGGGGATAGTAGCAATTCCTAGTGTTGTTCTGGGGGATAACCAATATAAGCATTCACATGTGATGTCTTGAAAAAAAAGAATTCTCATGGGAGAGGAGGGGCCGTAGGAATTAGGACCTCAGGGTGGCTTCTAGGAAAAAGAGTGGCCCCAGCTAGCAGCCAGCAAGAAAATGGAAAACATGGTCCTACAATCCCAAGGACCTGAATTCTGACAACCAGGGGCCCCTGAGGGGAACCCAGCCCCCACCGACATGTTGATTTCAGACCGGTGGGCTCCTGAGCAGGGGCACCGGCTGACTGGCACCCACCGTCGGGGCCCACAGAAACTGTGAAGTGATAAGTTTGTGCTGTTTAAGCTGCTAAATTTGTGATAATTTGTTACACAGCATCTTCTCATTCACTGAAGGTCACAGGATCTAGTCGAGTATATGTAGAAATTTGTGAATAAATGTTTCTTCAGGCAATAAATAAATAAGTGACCAACTCTGGCTTTTAACTGGCTTTTGAATATTTTATAATAAAATATAGAATCCTTTTAGCTAAGTCTTTCCTATGATTCATAAGCCAAAAAATTCCATTAAAATCAGTACTTACAGCCAAGGTGAAAAAAAGAATAAAGAATAAAAGTAAAATACTGAGATTCATTCCATAAATCATCTGAGAATTTCTTTTCTTTCTTTTTTTTCCTTCATTGTATTATAGTCATACCAAATATTTTGGAAAGGAAATGGAGAAATGATTATGAAATATATCCTTGGTTGATGAAATAGGAGAGAGCATCAGTAAATTAAATGACACCTTTACAACAAACTGAAGCTTATTTTGCTTGTAGTAATATCCAGTAAGGTAATAAAATGAAATAAAACTCCTTGTTTCTTGATAACAACTAAAACCAAAACATGAACTCTCTCCCTTCTTAGGGTTGCACATTGACCTAGAAAATTCCTAAATCCCCCTCTATCACACTCTAGCATGAGAACCTGTTTAATTTTTAATCATTTATTCAGGCATCTCCATACAATGAATATGAACAAGAAAAGGCTTTGTTTGTTCTAATCATTGCTCCCCACCTGTCCCATATGGAACCCTATTTCTTGTTCAGTACTAGATTTCTCAGTAACATCTTGACAAAATTTCAGAACTTTTCTCCTATTTTAATATTTGGATATTTTCATTAGGGTATTCAAAGTCACTGAATATGTCCTCACGTGGTGGAAGGGTGTAGGAAAGCTTGGTGGGACATCTCTGATAGGGCACTAATACCAGCCATGAGGGTCTCACATTCATGACTTCATCACCTCCGAATACCATCGCATTGGGGTTAAGGTTTATGGATTTTGAGAGGATGTAAACATTCAGTCTATAGCAGAACTTCAAATGAAACCAACCTGAGGCTCAGCCACTGACTTAATAATCAAGGAATGCTCTTTTTCTCTGTCTATCCAGAGTATTACTGGCTCCATAAATTTGGGCAGAATAGTGCCCATGGATATAGCATATTAATGTATTTTTACTACTACTACTAGCTATTAAATATTGTGGTTACGGAACACTCTCACCTTCATTATTCTCTGAGGAACTAATAGTAATTACTGCGAAATTAATTATTTATTATTGAATT
Organism: Puma concolor; assembly: GCF_028749965.1. Classification (NCBI taxonomy): domain Eukaryota; kingdom Metazoa; phylum Chordata; class Mammalia; order Carnivora; family Felidae; genus Puma; species Puma concolor. The sequence goes on from NC_141677.1 coordinate 9,782,920, forward strand.
TATCTATCTATCTATCTATTTATTTTAAGAATTTTTTAAAAAAAGTGATCTCCACATCCAACATGGGGCTCCACTCATGACGCTGAGATCAAGAGCTGCATATTCCACCAACTAAGTCAGCCAGGTGCCCCCTTTTTTACTGAATTTAAATATAAATCCATAACCCTCATACCGAAGATAAGATAACCAAGGCTCAATTTCATATTTACCTGGTGAGTTTTGTTCTGTTATCTGCAGGAGATACATTACCTCTTTGTTATGCATGATTATTTTGAGTTGTCAGCCATATTGCCAAGGACTGATAGAAAATCATTGCTGGGTGCCTGAGTGGCTCAGTTGGTTTAACATTTGACTCTCGATTTTGGCTCAAGTCATGATCCCAGGGGTGTAGGATCAAGCCCCACGTGGGGCTCCGTGCTGAGTGTGAAGCCTGCTTAAAATTCTCTCTATCCTTCTGCCTCTCTCCTTTGCTCCTGTCCTGTCTCTCTCAAAAAAAAAAAAAAAAAAAAAAAAAAAAGAAAGAAAGAAAAAAGAAAATCACTGCTATGTCAAAAATCTCAATGGTACATGTGTCGTTGCTTTAATGGATGTTTTCCTTTGACCTGGAATTACTATGCTGAATGCCCATGCAACCTCACTATCACTTACTTGTGACTCTCTGCTTTGGATAATATATGAAGAGCTTGTCACCTCTATGCATTTGAATTTATCCAAACTTTCCCTCCATGCTACAAAAATAAAAATATACATTATATAACTATCTCAAGGAGGTGGAGCCCATATTGTCTCTGAGGGATTTTCTCTGCTAGGAAAAGATAGTGCAGCAATGTGAGAATGAAGCACATGGTTCTTTGAAATGGAAGACATGGAGAGAAGATAAAAAGGCTTTCAGAAATAATATCTTTGATGTTTACCAGCAGCCCAGAAACACGAGGACAGCACCCTCTCTAACAAATCTATTAAATTGTTTTGGCCAAGGTGGCAATTTTTTAAAAAGTGCCTCTTATGTTCGTATTTTTTTTATTGGAATACATGTCAACTTTTACCATTTTTATCCTCTCAGGAGTGTTTTAAGAAGTTGATTACTGAAGGAAGTTAGTTTAATAATGGATACAACCTCTCCTGTCAACCCAGTCATCTGTCGTGTTGCCAGCAAAGCCGTGCATTATTTCAAGTCCAGGAAATAAAAAGAACAGGTAAGATGTGATTAAATTGGCTGTTATGAAATTTGGCTAAAGCCTGGGAATATATGCCTTTACCTTTTTTTTTTATTAAGTGCCAGAGGACTTGGAAAATAATAAGTTTATTGCCTTGAATGTAACATAGCATAAAAAGATACAACTCTGAGAAATTACTTTACCATTCATTCATATTGAGGAATAATATTTATCTCTCCAAATTCATTTTTACCCTGTTCTGATCTATTCCCCACATAGCAGCAATAATTAACTTAAAAATGATTGAGAAAATGTATGGTATTTTCAAATTTGTAGACTCAGCTAAAACTCCTACTTAAAAATACCTAGGAGCACTGGGTAAATTATAACCACACAGAAAATAAGAGCAGGAAGTTTCCAGGTGACAGAGATGGGAAGACAGATAGAAAGCTAGAACAATAGTAGATGAACTGATGTAGTTATGGGGGCCTGAGGGACAGGTAGAGATAATCTGACCAGGAGCCAGGAAGAAAGACAAAGCCTTGTATACTCATTAGTTCTGAATTTACCTGTGACCCTTGTTTTAATGTGAGACCCTCTGGATGCTGCACCCTCAGTAAAACGAAACCATTTAATAGTCCAGGGAATTAACAAGTTGCTTAGGTATTGAGCATAAAAAGAAAAAAAAAAAGGATCTTGTGAACAATAGAATCATGTGTTTTTTGTAGATTTAGAGTAAATTTCAGCAAACCATGTATCAGGATTCTCTAAAATCAAAAGTGAGTGTAAGTTCTTTAATATCTGTGACAACTTTGGTGCCCGTGATAGAAAGAAACACAAAACTAGTCTGAGAGATCTTTCAAACACCAGACTTAGGATATCTCCATGAAAGAACACAAGCCCTACTTTAGATAAATAATACAATTTCAGAGAACATAAGTAAAATAAAACATTATACAAATGTGATCGACTGACCCAACACATAGGCAGTAAGAGACTTAAAAAAGACAAGCAAACAGTGACAACAAAAACAATAACAAACTGTAGCAACAACAATGGGGGGTGGGGAAGAATCTTATTTCAAGAGTTGTATATTATTTTAAAAATCCAATTTCATACACATAAACTTATGTGAAATACAAAGATAAAGAAAACTGTGGCTACATACAGGTAAAAAAACAGCTAATAGAAACTGCTCCTGAGGTACAGTGAGGCTGGACTTACCAAACAGACTTTAAGTAAGCTATTAAAAAATCTTGGGGCGCCTGGGTGGCGCAGTCGGTTAAGCGTCCGACTTCAGCCAGGTCACGATCTCGCGCTCCGTGAGTTCGAGCCCCGCGTCGGGCTCTGGGCTGATGGCTCAGAGCCTGGAGCCTGTTTCCGATTCTGTGTCTCCCTCTCTCTCTGCCCCTCCCCCGTTCATGCTCTGTCTCTCTCTGTCCCAAAAATAAATAAATGTTGAAAAAAAAAAAATCTTAAAAACAAAGGAAACCGTATCTCAAAAATGAAAGGAAAACATGTGAATGCTTTCCCTATTAAATAGAAAATGTCAACAAAGATAAAGGAATTGCCATCACCATCAAGCATCCCAATATATATACATCATGTGAGTCCCAGAAGGAAAGGAGAAAGAAAAAAGAGGGAAGAATATTTAAAGAATAATGGCTGAAAACTTGCCAGATTCATGATAATGTAAACCAGCATCCAAGAAATTCAGCAGACTCCTAATAGGATAAACTTAAAGAAGTCCGCAGTTTGATACATCATTATTAAATTATTGAAAGACCTAAAAAACAAAAGAAAACAAAAAAACAGAGAATCTTGACTTTAGCAATGGTAAAACAACTCATGTTGTAGGTAGGTGTCCTTGACATGATTAACTGATGACTTCTAATCAGAAACATGGAGGTCAGAAGGCAGTGGAATGATATATTTAAAGAACTGGAGGGACAGCTGGGTGGCTCAGTCAGTTAAGTGTCCAACTTCGGCTCAGGTCATGATCTCACAGTTCGTGGGTTCGAGCCCTGCATCGGGCTCTGGGCTGACAGCTTAGAGCCTGGAGCCTGCTTTGGATTCTGTCTCCTTCTCTCTCTGCCCCTCCCCACTTGTGCTCTGTCTCTCTCTGCCTCTCAAAAATAAAGAAACGTAATAAAAAAAATTTTTTAAAGGACTAGAAAAAAAAAGGCTCCCAACAAGAATCCTGCATCTAAAAAATCTCTCCTTCAAAAATGAGGGAAACTTAAGACATTCCCAAATAAACAAAAACTGAAAGAATCTGTTGCTAGGAGATCAGCTTAACAAAAATTACTAAAGGGAATTTTTTGGTCTGAAATGAGAGAACACTCAACAGTAACTCAAATCTCCACAGAGAAATAAAGAACACCAATAAAGATAACTATGTGGATAAATATAAAATACAATACCAATGTATTTTTTATTGTAACACTTATCTTCTACCTGATTTAAAAGACAAAGGGCTTATAATGCATAAACAGGTAATGTATATGAAAATAATAGCTCCAAGGATGAGGAGGGAACAGAACTGTATTGGAGCAAATCTTTTTATGTTATTGAAATTAACTTGGTGCCAAAATGAAATGGATTTTGTTAAGGTTTTAATTATAATTCCCAAGTAAACTACTAAAAACATAACTCAAAAATAGTCAGTAAAAGAGACAACAGAGATTTACAACTGTATACTACAGGGGCACCTGGCTGGCTCACTCTAAAGAGCCTGTGACTCTTGATCACTGTGTTGTGAGTTCAAAACCCACACTGGGTGTAGAGATTACCAAAAAAATACATAAACAATAACAACAAAAAATACTTAGCTAACACAAAATGAGTCAGTAATGAAAGTAGTAAACAAACAGCAAGATGGCAGATAATGCATTCTACCTTATCAGTAATTACATTAAAAATGAACAGCTCATCAGAGCACCTGGAAGCTCAGTTGGTTGAGCATTAGACTTTGGCTCAGGTTATGATCTCACGGTTTGTGAGTTTGAGCCCCACATTGGACTAGCTGCTGTCGGTACAGAGCCCTTTCAGGATCCTCTGCCCCCCTCTCTCTGCCCTCCCCTGCTCATGCTCTCTCTCTTTCTCTCTCTCAAAAATAAACATTAAAAAAATAAAAAAATAATCTTACAAAAATGAATGGATCAAGCATTCCAATTAAAATGTGGAGATTGGAAGAATGGATAAAGATACATGATTCACCTATATTCTGCCTGTAGGAGACATGTTTTAGACTCAGAGACACAAAGAGATTAAAAGGAAAATGATATAAAAATATGCCATGTAAATTATAACCAAAAGAGAGCTAGCATAGCTATAATCATCCCATGAAAATACACCTTAAGAGAAAAATTATTATTAGAGAAAATGAAGAATATAAGAATAACAAAACAATAGGGAGTATCAACAAAAAAGAAAGTTGGTTCTTTGAAAAGATCAGCAAAATTTAGCTAGGTTGCCCAAGAAAAAAAAGAGAAGATTCATTTTGGTAAAATCAGTCATGCATGAAGGGACAATACTATTGACCTTACAGAAATAAAAAAAGATTATAAGAGAATGCTATAGTCAACTATATGTTAACTAACTAGAAAACTGGATTAAATGGACAAATTCTGAGGATGAAACAAAGTACTGACTCTGCATGAAGAAGAGATAGAAGGTCAGAGTAGACTTGTAATAGTAAAAAGAAATTGAAATGGTAATTAAAAACATCCCACACAGAAAAATACAAGATAAAATGGCTTCAATGGTGATTTCTCCCATAAGTTTAAGAAAGAGTTAGTGTCAACCCTTTACAACCATGTCAAAAGAATGAAAGTGGGAGGAACAATGCCCGACTCATTCTATGAAGCCAGCATTACTCTGATACCAAAACTAGACAAAGATATCTCAAGAAAACAATAGGCCAGTACCTCTTATTAAAACATAGGCAAAAATGCTCAAGACTATTACCAAACCAAATCCAAGAATGTGTAAAAACGATTATATATGCTAATGAAGTGGGATTTAATCAATAAATAAGAAGCCTGGTTTAAATATTTGAAAATCAATCAGTGTTGACAAATTCAACAGCAGTTTGTAATTAAAAAAAGAATCAACCTCAACAAAATTAGTGGTAACTTAGTCAACTTGATAGATGGTATCTACATGCCAAAGATAGCATTGAATCTATGATAAGAGACTGAATGCTATTTCCCTAACGTAAGAACAAGACAAGGATGTCTTCTCTTGCCCCCTCCATTCACCATTGTACTGAAAATTTTAGCCAGGGTGATTAGGCAAGAAAATGAAACAAATGGCATTCATATTGGAAAGGAAAAAGCACAGCTCTGTTTCTAGATGCCATCATCTTATACGGAAAGCCCTGAGGACCACACACACAAAGTATTAGAACTAACAAATGTGGTAAGCAAGCCTGCAGGATAACAAGATCTATACATCCCAAAGATCAATTGTGTTTCTACATATCAACAATGAACAATCAGAAAATGTAATTAAAAAGGAAAAAGTTATAGGGGCACCTGTCTGGCTCAGTCGGAAGAGCATGTGACTCTTCATCTGGGGGTTGTGAGTTTGAGGCTCATGTTGTAGAGATTTACTAAACAATAAATAAACCTAAGAAATTCCATTAATAATAACAAGAAATAAACTAAAATACTTAGAGATGAATTTAACAAAATATGTGAAGCCTTATGTGTTGAAAGTTACAAAAAAACCATTAAAAGAAATTAAAGATGGTGAAAGTAAGTGGGAAGACCGTCCATATTCATGGATGGGGTGACTTAATATTGTTATCATGACATTACTCCCCTAATTGGTCTACAGATTCAATACTTCTCTCCTCAAAAAATACAAGGAACTCAGAATAGCCACAGTAATTTGGAAAAAGAAGAAAATGTTGGAGGACTCAACCTTCCTGATAACAAACTTACTAAAATACTACAGTAATTAGTAATCAAGACAGTGAGTTATGAATATTCAAATATATATTGATGAAATAGCACTGAGATTAACACATATTTGAGGTCAATTACTTTTTGATAAGGGTTCCAACTATTCAATGTTGGGAAAGCAGGGTTTTTAAGAAATGATGCTGGGAAAACTGGATATCCATATGCAGTGAGTTATGAATATTCAAATATATATTGATGAAATAGCACTGAGATTAACACATATTTGAGGTCAATTACTTTTTGATAAGAGTTCCAACTATTCAATGTTGGAAAAGCAGGGTTTTTAAGAAATGATGCTGGGAAAACTGGATATCCATATGCAAATAAGTGAAGTTTTACTCCTTTCTCACAACATACACAAAAACAAACTCAAAATAGATTAAAAATACCCCTAAACGTGAGTGCTAAAACTATAAACATTTTTAGAGAAAACACAAGTACATCAAATGCTAAATTCTTGAAGTATGGTCCCTCATCACAACAAAATTAAAGCAGAAATCAGTAACAATAGCATATTTGGAAAATCTCAAATATTGGAAAATAGACAACAAACATCTTAGAAACCCAAAAGACAAACAAGAAGATGATTCAGATGATTATAATCTGAATGGTAATGAACATAAAATTTATCAGAATTTGTGGAATACAGCAAAATCTGTGTTTTGTAAAAAATTTATAGCTTAATGCACGTATTGTTTTACTCAATGATCTGAATTTCCACTATTAGAAATTTGAAAACATAATAGTAAGAGTTAAAGTAAGTGGACAGCAGAAAATAATAAAGGAAGAAACAATAGAATTAAAAAAAGATAAGTAATAGACACAATTAACAAAGTTCAAAATGGATTTTTTGGAAATACTAATAAAATTGATAACCTGGTGAATGGGTGAACCAGAAGAGGCCAAACCAGAAAATATTAATAGTAATGACCAAAGGGCGAGCACGCATGGACTACTCCTTCTGGTGCTGCCTTCTCTTCTGAGGGCCCTTCTGTCGTGTAAATCCTCCCGTCTTCTGACACATGTTGCCTGCTGACCGAGCGGCTCTTGATCTGGGGTAAGTGAAACTCTCAGCAAGGACTTTGGAAGTTTCAGCTCCGAAAGCTTTATGCCTTCAGTGGCTGAAAATAATTATGGCTACCGTTTCTTGGTTACCGTCTAGCCAAGGGAGCCTGTCAAATTGTGTATGATTTGTTGAGTCATTGGCAAGATGAGACAGGTGTGAGGAAGGGAACTACTCATTTGTCGCTTAATCACAGAATGAAAGAGCTGAAAAAGGAAGAGTAAATAGTTGGGACAAGATGGGCAGTGGATGCCCCACAGCTCATAAAGATTTACCATGTTGTATTGATCCTGTGTGTGGGTGTATGTGTGGTTACTATGATGCTAATAACCTGAATGAGCCCCGGATGAGTAGATTCAGAACTGCTGTGATATCTCTAGAATAAAAGGAGAGCAAAGCAACACTTTTAGTGCTTTCTACACCCATCCCGTGTCTTCTTCCCTTTAAAACAAACGTCCCGGGGCACATGGGTGGTTCAGTCGGTTAAGCGTCTGACTTCCACTCAGCTCATGGTCTCTGGGTTGGTGAGTCCAAGCCCTGCATCGAGCTCTGTGCTGACAGCTCAGAGCCTGGAGCCAGTTTCAGATTCTGTCTGTCTTGTCTGACTCTCTCTCTCTCTCTCTCTCAAAAGTAAATAAACATTAAAAAAAATAACAAAAATAAAAATAAAACCAATGTCCTTTAAAAATGACTTGGCTATTAACAAAACTGAGAATTGATTGTTTGAAAGATAAATGAAATTGATACAAAGAAAACCAAAACACTGTATTGAAAAGATATCTGCACCCACGTTTCAGAATATATGGAAGTCAAATAATTATGCAGGACACCTTAAACTTACACAGTGTTGTATGCCACTTATATTTCAATAAAACTTGGAAAAAAGAAAAAAAACTGACTTGGCTATGCTTATGAATCATCACCTCCCAGTCTTAGATTACTTCCTTCATTATCTTCATTGAGATCCCTATCACTTTTGTCTTGGTTACAGATTTATAAATAGAATACATAATTCTAAACTGCCATCTTACTTGATGTCTCAGAAGCCTGCAAATTGTCTTTGTCTTTCTTGAGACGTTTCACTCCAGGACAACCGCTTCCCTGTTTTGTTTTGTCTTGTTTTTTTTTTTTTTTTTTTTTTTTTTTTTAAATTTTTTTTTTTTTCAACGTTTATTTATTTTTGGGACAGAGAGAGACAGAGTATGAACGGGGGAGGGTCAGAGAGAGAGGGAGACACAGAATCGGAAACAGGCTCCAGGCTCTGAGCCATCAGCCCAGAGCCTGACGCGGGGCTCGAACTCACGGACCGCGAGATTGTGACCTGGCTGAAGTCGGACGCTTAACCGACTGCGCCACCCAGGCGCCCCATGTTTTGTCTTGTTTTTAATGCAGTGTTGGTCCTTTTAACCCTCCTTTGTTTATTCTTCCTCATCCTTCTGACTACTTTCTAGTGCCCTAGTGATCAGGCATTAGACATCTCATCTTATCTATACTGACCCTATATTTTCACCCAATCCCATGATGTTACTTACAATCTATTTTCTAATATGACCAAATTTTGTATCTCTCTTGAGTCCAAACACATATACCTTGCCACAGACTGAAACTTTCCTGTTGGATTTCAAACAGGCATTTCAAACTTAATGCATTTAATCTCTGCCTTTCTCCAAATTTGCTGTTCCATGAGATTTTTCCAGTAAGTGGTGCCTTAATTCCTCCTTTACATGCAGCATCTAGTCCACCAAAAACTTCCTGGCATTTCCATTAAAATAGATCCATAACACAAATACTTCTCTCTACCTTCTCTCTTACATCACAGTCCCAAACGGCCATGCTTCTCTCCTTTCTCACCTGAACCTTTTTCTGCAAAAGCCTCCTGATTGGTTTTCTGGTCACCCCTGGAGAGCGACAGAGTTCATTTTCTACATGGAAGGCTGTATGAGTTTGAATACGCAAATCAGATGATGCCATTTTTTTCCAAATCCCTCTGTGGCTCTCCATAACATGTAGAATAATATTTTCAGTCTTTACTATGGCTTACATAATCCCGACTTCTTACTTCTCCGATCTCATTTTCTTTCATTATTGCTCGTGTTCACCTTGATACAGAGATACCTGTCTTGTTGATGTCTCTTGAATAAATATATCAAGCATATTTTTCATCAAAGATATGCTTCTTCTTCTATTCCCTCTCCCTGAATGCTCTTCCCTAGAGGGCGCCATGACTGACTCACTACATGTGAGAGAATGTTCCCTTCCCCTTCCCCATTGCTATATGATTTGCAGTACTTGTCTCAGGGAGGAGAACCCATTCCTGCCCCAGTGACAGTAAGATTAACCCTGTGATTTGGTCTTTCTAGTGGAATGAGAGCAGAAGCAATAAATGCCACTTTTATAGAATCACTGAGAGCTGTGGTTTTGTTTTGTTTTGTGTGTGTGTGTGTGTGTGTGTGTGTGTGTGTGTGTGTGTGTGTTATTTTTGTTAAGGACTATGCATACCTACAGTTGAGCTTATTTTTATAAGTGCCTCTATCTTACTTACGTTCTCAGGGAAACACCTATGTAAATTCTGGAAGGGGATTAAGGAATTGGACTGGGTTTCCATCTATAGAATTTACAATAAGGACTAGATGAGAAATATGTTGAAATTGAACAAATTCAGCAGAGATGGGAGCTTAAAATCAGAGGTATCCCTGAGAATATAAGGGCTACCCTCCTTCAGCCCAGTTACTTCACAGAAATTTGGGGGAAGGCATTGGGCTTTTCTCTAATCAGTAAATGTGGGTTTGAATGAATCTTGTCCAGATCTTAGGGAAAAGAGTGTACCTGTTTATATCTAGGGCACAGTTAGAGAAAACTTATAATGAACTCCCAATTTTATCTATTAAATATAATTATTAATTAGAAATATTTTTAGTTTTTCTTTTTTTTTTTTAAGTTTTATTTATTTATTTATTTTGAGAGAGAGAAAGACAGTGCGAGCAGGGGAGGGGCAGAGAGAGGGAGAGAGAAGATCCCAAGAAGGCTCTGTGCTGTCAGCACAGAGCCCAATGTGGGGTCAATCTCACAAACCATGAGATAATGACCTGGGCTGAAATCAAGAGTCGGAAACTGGCTAAGCCACCCAGGTGCCCCTGGATTTTCATTCTTAAAAATAAGATAGTTACACATTTGTAAGTATCCTGTATGCAGACCTACTTTATAAAGCAGAATCCAAATTTAAATGAAGCAAATTGAAGATCATTTGAATATCTCCATCTCTAGTCATATAAAATTACACCAAGAGGACTGCATAAGTGAGTTTGCTTTTATCACAGTTATCCAGAGGTCAGAAAAGAGAGCTGAATTAGACTGAAAGATTGGTTTCTGAGTTCACTGGTTTGTGGGTATCTATTATTATGTAATAAATGACCACCAAACTTAGTGGCCTCAGTTATTATCCCTTTTAGTTTTGCGCACTGCTGAGCTTAGCCATATGGTTCTCCCTTGGGATCTCTCATGTGGTGGATGAAGTTGCAATTAGCCAAACCCTGGCTTACTGGCTACATTTTGAATGGCTCCCTTATATGACTGAAATTTGATGCTGTCTCTAGGCTGGGAGCTCAGCTGTAGTTATGCATTGGCATGTCTACACAAGGGCTCACCTTGTGGCATGGGATTCTACAACATGACAGGTGGATTCTCAGAAGAGTTCCAAGAACAGTCATTCCAAAAGAACGAAGCAGGAGATGTTATGATTCATATGATGCAGCCTTGGAAATCATGCAATGTTATTTAGTTTTGCTTTTTATCAGTCAAGTGAATCATAGGGTCCATCCAGATTTAAGGGGAAGGAAACTAGACTCCACCTCTTGATGGAACTAAGAATTTGCAGCCACCTATAATCTACTATATGCTATGAGTTTTCATTTGCATCTGTGGTTAGACAAGGGATACATGCACCAATCGGTATTAATATCTAATATCACAAAACAGATCATAAGTAGGCTTCTAAGAGGATCCATGGAGTGATTAAGCTGTTGGAAAGACACACACACATATTCTCACTGCTAATGGAATACTACTAAGGTTGAATGAGGGCCAGCCCTGTGAGTCAGTTTTCTTTCCCCCTCACTGAAGTTAAAGAGCACTTTAAGAAATGAGAAATAATTTCAAAAGCATTCCTATAAACTGCTGCTCCATTAATTGACTCTTCTGTGATAAATTTATTAGATCTGCTTACCCTAAAATGTTCAGTTACTGGAATAATTGAGATGAATGAGTTGGTAAGTTTACCCATCATTATGATACAATCATATTTTGAAAGTATGCTTGAAACAGCATATTGTCACTTAAAGGCAAGGATCTAAAGGAGGTGTTCATCAGGAAACAGTTGACTTATACCTAGAAGAGGAGCTACTAGGAAGGACTTGGTATATATTAAAATTGAAACAGAATTGCCTGTCAGTTTTCCAGAGTAGTTACACTATTTTACACTCCCTCCAAAAATATGTGAGAGTTCCCAATGCTTCATACCCTAAATTCCAGCTGGTACTGGCTGGTTTTTATTGTTTTCATTCTTGTTTGTGTGAAGTAGCATGTCCTTGTAGAGTTAATTTGAGTTTCTCTGACGCCTAATGGTATTGGACACCTTCTTCTGACTTATTACCCATCGAGGTATCTTCTCTTGGGAAGGGTCTGCTCATGTCTCCTTCCAGTTTCCATTAGGATTTTGGCTCTATGTTACTAAGTTGTTGGAGTTCTTTGTGTAATTTTTGTTAGTCTTTTGTTAGACATATGGATTATGAATAGTTTCTCCCAATCTATGGCTTTTTCTTTTATTAATTGGCATCTATTTATGGGCAATGTTTCCGTTTGTTGTTTCTTTCTGTTGTCATTGGGAGTTTTTATGATGTGTCTGAGAAATATGTGTACCCCAAGTTGAGGAAATGATTTCCTGTGTGTGCTTTTAGAAGCTTTATGGTTGAATTTTTGTTCAGGTCTATGATATGTTTGGAATTAATTTTTGACTAGTATGAAGTAGAGCCAGGGTTCACTGATCCACTTGCTCAACCCCATTTATTGCAAAGACTTCTGTGTCCCCACTGAATTGCATTGGCTCCTATGACTCTCTTTTCTGTTGCATTGATCTGTTTGCCTCTTTCTGTCAATACCATGCCGTCAAAATTAATGTAGGTCTATTGTAAGCTTTATAATTAGGGAGTAAGTGTATCTTATGATGGAGTATGTTACCCTGAAACCAAGTACTGAAAGCCCTCTAAAATTGTTTTTCTTTTTCTAGATTGTCTGTGGCTATACCAGATCTCTTTCAATTTCACATAAATTTTATTTTATTTTATTTTATTTTATTTTATTTTATTTTATTTTATTTTATTTTATTATTTTATTTTACTTTACTTTTATTTTATTATTTCATTTTTGTCTAGTCTAATTTATTTATTTTGGGGGGGAGAGAGAGAGAGAATCCCAAGCAGGCTGCACACCGTCAGCACGGAGCCCAATATGGGGCTTGACCTCATGAACCCTGAGATCATGACCTGAGCTGAAACCAAGAGTCAGATGCTTAGCTGACTGAGCCCACCCAGGCACCCCTCAATTTCACATAACTTTTAGAAGCACCTTATATTTCTTTTAAAAAAAATTTTTTTTCAACGTTTATTTTATTTTTGGGACAGAGAGAGACAGAGCATGAACAGGGGAGGGGCAGAGAGAGAGGGAAACACAGAATTGGAAACAGGCTCCAGGCTCTGAGCCATCAGCCCAGAGCCTGACGCGGGGCTCGAACTCATGGACTGCGAGATCGTGATCTGGCTGAAGTCGGACGCTTAACCGACTGTGCCACCCAGGCGCCCCTAGAAGCACCTTATATTTCTACCAAAAAACCCAAACAAACTAGGATTTTGATCTCGATAGCATTGAATCCCTAGTTAAATCAGAAAGTGAATATCTTAACACTACTGATTTCACTTTATCAATAATTCATACCTAGTAATTCTTAAAACTCATCATTAATATCTCTCAAAATTTTTTTTATGTTTAGTGGTAGAGTTCTTGCATATCTTTCAATAAATTTATTTTTAAATGTTTTGATTTTGGTACTCTGTTATTCTTAAAAATTTCATTTTCTTGGAGTGCCTGGGTGGCTCATTTGGTTAAGTGTCTGACTCTTGGCTTCAGCCCAGGTCATGATCTCAAGGTTAATGATATCGAGTCACAGGTTGGGCTCTGTGTTGATAGCATGGAGCCTGCATGGGATTCTCTCTCTCTCCCTCTCTCTCTGCCTCTCCCCTGCTCATGCTCTCTGTCTCTCAAAATAAATAAATAAACTTAAAAGATATTTTGCTGAAAATTGAATGAAGGGTTGTTTTTTTCTTCTTTTGTGCATTAAAATTATCGTTTTGTTGTCTACCAGCATTCGTTGTATCTAATGAGAAGTCAATTATCGTTATCATTCTTATCATTCTTTCAGGATTTTAAAATTATTTTAGGGGTATCTGACTGACTCAGTCAATATAGCATGTGACACTTATTCTAAGGATTGTAAGTTTAAACCTCACATTGGGTGTGGAGCCTACTTAAAATAAAAATTAAAAAACAGTGATAAAATGATTTTGGATTGGATTGTCAGTAGTTTGGTTTTGTTATGTCTAAGGGTGGTTATTTATGCCCTGGTTGAGTTTAGACTTGCTGTGCCTCTTGGACATGTATGTTGGTGCTGTAAATAAATATGGACATTTTAGCCTTCATTTCATGAATTCTTTTTTCTGTTATATTCTTTCTCTTCTCTTTTTTGACTCTATAATAGGTTAGAAATTTGATGTTTTCCTACAGGTCCCTTTTTGTTGTTTTATTTTTTTTAATTTATTTTTGCCTCTACTTTAATTTGCATAATTTCTATCAATCTGTATAAGGATCACTAACCCTTTCTTCTGTTGTGTCTGAGCTATGTCCAAAATTGTCACCTAGGATGGGGGAGGGAAATTGATTTGCACTACTTTAAGTTTCTTATTTTTCAGATATGTTTTTTAATGTTTGCTTATTTATTTTTCAAGGGGAGGGCTAGAGAGAGAAGAGCCCCACATGGGGCTTGATGCCACGAACTATGAGATCATGACCTAAGCCAAAATCAAGAGTCAGATGCTCAACCTGCTGAGCCACCCAGGAGCCCCAAAGTTTATTTTATTTAAGTTTAATTTATTTTAAATAAATATTTAAGATATGGTGTATTTGAGTTTGAGTTTTTGTTTCATTTACATAGTTTCCTTTTTTATTCCGTAATTCTCCCTTTCTTCTCCCAATCTGTCCTTTTTCTGGGTTTGTTTTGTGTTTTTGTTTTGTTTTGTTTTGTTTTTTGTAATTCTTTAACATTTTTATCATAGTCCTTTTAAACCTCTTCCTGCTGATTGCAGTATCTGGATCTCCTGCTGCTCAGCCTGTGTTGACTATCTTTTCTCGTAATTATGTAACATTCCCTGTTCTCTGCATATCTTTACATTAAATAGAGTGGAGATTAGATCTGTAATATTTTTTTGTTGTTATCATGTTGTATCTTTTTTTTCCCCTAGGGATTTCAAGTAGTATTTCTCTCTGGAGGGGTGAGTAGTATAAAGGAAGGAGTTTTCAGATTCCATGAAGAGTTTGGTTGAGTTGTTTGGCCTGTTACCATTAATACATTGCATTCATTCACTTGGTGTTTCAAATTGGGTTCAGACCCTCTCTTTACTCTCCCACTAATCTCTTTGATCTTGTCAGGGGTCGGGTTGGAAGTGGTTCAGATGGCGATTTTAGGTAGTCTTGATTCACTTTTCGATTCTACTCTTGCTGATCCCTGGAATGTGAAGCATTACGGAGCTGTGCAAATCTGCGCAAAGACTGCTTTTCGTTCTCACCTCTGTTGTCTTTACTCAGCAATACTCTACAAAGGGAAGTGAAGATTGACAAGTTAAGATATTTAATTTTTCGGTTACTGATTTTCTGTGTTCTGTCATTGGCTGATTTTACAGTGTCTCTGCAAGATCTTTGTCTTTGACAGGCCCACTTTTCTACTTACCTATTCCCACACTAGGCCCTTGATCCCAGCTGTGGAAATGGCACTTTGATAACCTATGAAGGGATCATCTCTATCCAGAACTCAGTTCATTAAGACATCTTTGTGTTCAGTGCCCTTCAATAGCTTTATAAAAATTATGCATGTTAGCATATCTATTTTTGTCTTGCTGCTACCATGGGAGTAAAATTCTTTTATGTATTCCTACATCCTAATTGGAAGTAGAAATCCAATTAACCTTTTCCAAAACACATAAAACTCTAACTTGTATTAACACCTTCCGTGTGTAGACTGTAATATCTTCTGCAGCCGTCAGGTTGTATTTACATAGATTTTGCCTCATTTGTTTGTCCATCTCGAAAGTGTCCGTATTTGTTAATGATACCATCAGCCACATTACTGATTGCAGGAGAGCAGTGTGGGACTTCTTTTGAGAGTACGTGTTTTGGTGTTGAGAGACTTGGATTTGAATCCAACACTGGCATTTGTCAGTGATCTGAGTTTGCCTCATCTGAAGACGGTGATACACAATAGCAGTTTCTTCCTTTAGTTGTTACAAGAATTAAACGTTATTGCACATGAAATGTACATGTCTGGCGCATAGTAAACACTCAGTAATAAAATGTATTATTGTTCTATGTTATCATAAATGTCTTTTGTTTTCTCATCACCCTCCCTGTTTCACTTTCCAGTTAATCTAATTAGAATTTAGATGTGTTCTGGTGGGTGGTCTGGGAACTTCTTTGCATATCAGAGTACAGGGAACTCAACTTTGACACACATACAGAAGAAAGACAACTGAGAAAATGGTTACAATGCTTAAGAAATTTTTTACACATAGTTACTTTATTTCTCTGTCAAAACTGTGGTTTAATGAATCATACATATGATGATTTAATAAATGAATTAATCAACTCTTCAGATAATGTAACCAACAATCAGTGATTTCAGGTGATTATTTTAGAGACAAATGTATTTAAATTTCTACATGTTGCCGAGGCAAATTATTGAAATGATAACATTTGTAAATGGGAAGAACATACCATATGATGATGACTTTATATTTGTAACTGCCATATTGATGTAATATGCTTAACACTCATAATACATTGTTCTGAGCTGCTACACATGTTGCTTAAGGTAAGTTATGAAATTTATTTTGATATTTGGCGAATCTCTACATTGTATCTTCAGAAGAAGTTAGCGGACTTTATAAAGAAAAAATATTCTAATTCTTTATTATTTTTGAATATTGACAAGATTGCTTGTCAGTATTATATATTGCCAGGCAACTTAGTAAAAGCTTGCATGGGTATTCTTTTTGCCTTCATCTTAAGGCCCAAATAAGATGTTGGCCAGGGAAACTCCCTCCATGCCAGCTTCCTTGCAAACCACAGTGGCTATAAACATCATTTTCTTTAGGCCAGGAGCAAAGCCTGCCTAAACTAATTTCTAGTACATTGGGCTTTTGTATTGTGACCATTGGTTTACCTTCCAAGTGTAAGGACACCTGCAGGCAAAAGTAATCTGCAGGCCACCTTATCATAACTAGAGCAGGAGAAGAAAGGAACAAAAAACACAAGAAGGAAGAACGTTCAGACCTTTTTTGGTATCACCCCTAAAGCCCCACCCACTGGCACACTGATTAAGCTTCTTTCAGCATTTCCAACTTTGCCTTGAGTCCTTTCTCCCTGAGGATGAAATGAAATGAGCTCCCCCAAGAGGTTAGAAGGTGACCTACAATCCAACATCTTGCTTTTATTGAGATGAATTTTTGTATTTAAAGCGTATTATTAGAATTGCTTTTGGATTTTGTCTCCAGGATTATTTAATCTGCATTGGGATGCTATGCAGATTTTTCCACATTAAAGTCCGCTAATTATTTAAAGTTCTGTTCTTTAGGCTAAAGATCCTTAATTTCCCCAGAGACCTCTCCGAGCTTACTAACAAATATGGTTGCCTTATATGGACAAATCATGGTTTCTGCAATTTAATTTCCACCGCACTTGTGAAAATATTGTGTGCTACCATCCCTTCTGAAACCATTTTGTCATTAAAAAATCATACCTTTACGGAGCGTCTGGGTGGCTCAGTCAGTTAAGTGTCAGACTCTTGATTTTGGCTCAGGTCACGATCTCATGGTTTGTGAGTTTGAGCCCCACATTGGGCTCTGCGCTGACCACGTGGAACCTGCTTGGGTTTCTCATTCTCCTTCTCTCTCTGCCCCTTCCCAGTTTACTCTCCATCTCTCTCTCAAAATAAATAAAAATAAAGTTAAAAAAATCATATGTTTACATTTAAAATATTAAACATATTTGTAATATGTTAAAAATATAATAAACCAACTTAGAATATATGAAACATGGGTTCAAATTTTTGATACGTCAGATTCATGAATAAATAGTTGAGGGTAAAAAACTATATAAATGGGATTGTTTTATACTTAATGAGAATATCATGACTAATCTTCATTAAATTTTCTTTTTACTCCATAGGCTTGTATTTTCTTTAACATTTCCTCTAAGAGAATAGTTGCTTGCATTATTTATTGAAAATGAAAATATCACTTGCAAAAGACCAGCTTTGTTCGCTTCTTTCGTGGTTCTGGTGATGATTTAAAGAATGCATATACTCCAACCTGTGTAAGGGTAGCCTTTAGGGATAAACTGAGTGGACAGGCTTCTGAACTCTGGTGGCCAGTGTAAAAATTGTAAAACCATGTTTTCTTAACTGCTGTCTCGATATGATTGCTTGCAAATTCCACGCTCACCAGTAGAACCTTCAATATTCCCTGTATTACTAAGAATTTTGCATTTGCCTCTCATAGCTAATGAGAGATCACAGTGGTGTCTGATTCTGGGGCAACAACAGTATGAGTTAAAGTTAAAAATGCAAGCAGAGAAGTGGCCTTCCATTACATAAGGTGGAGAGAAACTGAAATTCAGATTTCTAAATGCACAGAAGAAAAACCGAATGTCACTTCAAGGGCAGAGCCTCTGCTAATGTAGATTAGAGCCTCTTCAAAAGACTAAAAGCTTTTAAGGAAATTATAAATATTTCTCTTTGCCAGTCTTGAGTCCAGGCACAAAATCTTTCTTCGTCATATTCTCTTAGTTGAATCTCAAGGTTTATTTGATCTCTGTGGCAGCATTCATGATGGTTAGAGATTCTAGTACTTGAAAGCCAAAATAACTGTACAAGTTTCCGAATGTTCTGTTGATTAAAAACAAAAAACAACTTTTTTTTTTCCTTTTCTTCAAACTTGGCTCTACCATTTATTAGGTATGTGATCTTGGGCATGGTTTTTATACTTGTTGAGACTAAGTTATATCATCGATAAAACGGTTTAAAAGGGCACTTATGTGAATAATTTAGAAAATGCCTAATTGCCCAGCAAAAGCTAAATGCTATTGTTATTTGTTATTGTTATTTGTTTGTGTATTGTATGTTACCTCGCCAGTCCGGACAAAATAGGCAGAATCCTATTTGGAATTCAGAAGCATCTCAGCTCCATAAATAGAGGTTATGCATCCGAGGTTATTTCGATGAAGCCAGGACAAAATTGGGTTCTGGTCATTTTTGTGCAGTTGACTGAGCCATTCTGCCTCAGCTTTCTGGCTTGTATTCCTTCATCTTTCAATGATGAGGTTCCTGGAATGAGCTTTAGACCAGCACTCCTTATCCTTTAATGCACACAGATCCCATGAAGATGTAGTAGGGCCCAAGTTTCTCCATTTCTAGAAACTTCCAGGTGGTGTCAATGCTGCTGATTCATGGACCACACTTGGAGTAGCAGGACTCTGGCTTAGCACTGCCCAGATGATGGAAAGTTTCCGTATCTGTGCCGTCCAGTAGGTGTGCCGATGTGGTGAGTGCTACGGTGGGACTCCAACTTTAAATTTACCTATTTTAAAACATTTACATTCACCTGTAGCTAGCAGCTACTGTATTGGACAATATAGCGATAGATAATTTGCTGATCCTGCTCTTCTTTTTCAACATTCTTTTTGTATTACCGGGCTCTGGGTGGGTTCTGTTCTGACACAAATGACAACTGGTACGCACAACCCTTATTAAGGATTGTCACTGCCCAGAGATCTCTGATCCTCTCCTTCATGTAATGGATAAGACCTCCTAGAATCTAACCAGGGCTGGTGTTAGGCCACCTAACTGGCTGCTGAGTCCGGAAGTCATCTGAGTGTTCTGGATGAACACTCCCATCTGTCTGCCTTTCTGACTTCCTGCTAAGAGTTGTTTGAGGATCAGTACCTCTGGAGGTTGAGTTGATATGAAATTCGACAGTAAGGAGTATTTCTGCTTTCTTTTTTTTTTTTTTTTTTAACTTGGTGATTCATTGCTTTGCTCATTTTGTATCCAAATTATACTTGTGCTTCGTCTACCTAATGAATCACAGTTTTTATAGAGAGGTGCTTAATGTTGCTACTGGACAGATGTTTAAAGAGATAGAGACGGAAGAGGGAAGTGATCTCACTGGAATTATACAGTCTGAAGGATTGTAATTACATCTTAAACTCATATCTTTCCTCATGATCAACAAAGCAAAGGAATGTAAAAACCACGTATTTATGTAGCATTTTGTGGGTTTTGCTTATTTTCATTTATTTCACTGGAGTTTAGCCTATATTCAAAACCTCTTTCATTCTCTTAAATAACGTGCCCTATTAGTTTACGGTTCCTCACTTTCACTTGCTTCTTTGCTCTTGATTTCCAACATGTACAACCTTGAAGCTGTGAAAATACTAAATAAATGCTAAGAAAAGCTTGACATATACACATACTAGTGTTTGACATAGCTACATCAATATATTAAAGGAGAACTACTGAAATAATGCCATCGATCTGGTAAATATTTAACTCAGAGCAGTTATTGAAATGAATCTTTGATGAGGACAAATTCTGTCAAGATTTTCTGTCACATTACCCAAGTCAAATGGTTGGTTCTTAAGCAATACTTCAGTTGAAAAATATATTTCTTCTGTTGCTGTTGAAGTTACTTGGTGTTCCAGTGACTTTATCTTTCTTTTGAATCAAATAAACTGTTAGGACACTTATTTTCCTAATTCTTATTTTACCTTTGCAATGGGAAATACCTGATAGATAGAAATACAACATAACATATGCAACATATGCAACATAAATGCATATGAAGCAATGGGAAATACCTGGTAGATAGAAATACAACATAAATGCATATGGATTGTCTTTTTCATGTGGATTAGAGAATAGAAATCAATCTCAGGTGTGATTATTAGTTGTGTCATATTCTGACTCCATTTCTTACATTTGTTTCCTAGACATCCCTGGAAACTGTACTCTTGTTAATGAATGAGACACGCTGGAACAAACATTTAACAAAAGAGGAGGAAAAATAGATTTTGTTCAGTGTGAAAAATACCCTAAGTTTAAAGGAAGTGTTTGAGGGGCGCCTGGGTGGCGCAGTCGGTTAAGCGTCCGACTTCAGCCAGGTCACGATCTCGCGGTCCGTGAGTTCGAGCCCCGCATCAGGCTCTGGGCTGATGGCTCAGAGCCTGGAGCCTGTTTCACATTCTGTGTCTCCCTCTCTCTCTGCCCCTCCCCCGTTCATGCTCTGTCTCTCTCCCAAAAATAAATAAACGTTGAAAAAAAAAAATTTTTTTTAAATAAATAAATAAATAAATAAATAAAGGAAGTGTTTGAAAATGAATGGAGACCACGATCTTTTAAGAGAACAAGGTTAAAAATGTTGGTCTGGAGTTACAGGAAAGGAAAAAAAAATGCCATGATAGATTTGGTGGGGGGGGGGGGAGACATTTTTTTCTAAAAAAATTTTTAAACGTTTATTATTTAGAGACAGACACAGAGTGTGAGCAGGAGAGGGGCAGAGAGAGGGGGAGACACAGAATCTGAAGCAGGCTCCAGGCTCTGAGCTGTCAGCACAGAGCCCGATGCGGGGCTCGAACCCACAAACCACGAGATCATGACCTGAGTTGAAGTCAGACGCTTAACCGACTGAGCCACCCAGGCGCTTTTATTATTTTAATTCTAAGAATAAAATATTAAAATTAGAAATCAAGAGTAACCCTATGTGTTCTAAAGGTGGAGCTACAGATGTCTGTGCAAATGTGGCAGGAGTAATGTAGCTAAGAGCTCACCTGGAAACCATGATGGGGGGAGGTAGGTTGACTTTCTTACTAAATTCCTTACTGATAGACAAAGCCAGGGAAGAACCCAGCCCCCAGTTTCTCCACTCACCCCACGCATTGTTGGGAGGAAACCAAGGTTCATCCTTACAAGTCTCATTCCAACATTTGTGACCTGGAAGCCATTTCCTGTTGCTTCCTGCATTGTGTTCTTCCTGGTGGTCTGCACCATCCATTTGTATCCTCACTGATCTGGGTAATGTTTCATGGGTTCATTCTTGCCCTTCAATCTCACCCCACTCTTTCCTTCCATCTCCACATTTTTCAGATTAGTTTGAAATAGATATTCAATTTCTTCATCACCTACTTACCCATTTTTTAAAATTAAGAACTAATTCTACCATACCTGAAAGTATAGAGAAGAATATCATAAACATCCATGTAGCTACTACCCAGCTTAAAAATAAAACTTACCATATGGCTACTTGTGTTTCAAAGCATTCATAGATTCAGTTGACAATACTTGTCCTTAGCACCATTTCATTCCCTCCCCTCTCTTCCCAAATAACTTGGATCTTGAATTTAGTATTTATCACGCCACATGTTTTTTTTTAATTGTTATTTATTTATTTTGAGAGAGAGAGAATGTGTGTGAGCAGTGGGAGGGCCAGAAGGAGAGGGAGAATCTCAAGCAGGTTCCATGCTCAACAGAGTCCGCCATGGGGCTTGATCATGACCCAAGCTGAAATCAGGAGTCAGATGCTCAACAGACTGAGCCACCCACGGCCCCATGCCACATGGGTTTTTATACTTTGAAAAATTTGTGTGTATCCAGATGCATTTGTGCGCATCATATTTTTATGACGGTAGTAAATACTTATGCTCATGTGTTGATGTGCAATTGTGTGAATCTCTTTAGTACTTAAATCCTGATTTAATGACTGTGCACAGTTGCAACTTTATTGTTTTTTTATTTTTAATTTTTTCAATATGATTTATTGCCAGATTGGCTAACATACAGTGTGTCAAGTGTGCTCTTGGGTTTTGGGATAGATTCCCTTGGTTCATCGCTTCCATACAACTCCCAGTGTTCATCCCAGCAGGTGCCCTCCTCAATGCCCATCACCCATTTTCCCCTCTCCCGCCCCCACCCATCAACCCTCAGATTATTCTCTGTATTTAAGAATCTTTTATGGTTTGCCTCCCTCCCTCTCTGTTTGTAACTATTTTTCCCCCTTTCCCTTCCCCCATGGTCTTCACATATGAGTGAAAAACATATGATATCTGTCTTTCTCTGACAGACTTATTTCAGTCAGCACAATACCCTCCAGTTCCATCCATGTTGCTGCAAATGGCATGATTTCATCCTTTCTCATTGCCAAGTAGTATTCCATTCTATATATAAACCACATCTTCTTTATCCATTCATCAGTTGATGGACATTTAAGCTCTTTCCATAATTTGGCTATTTTTGAAAGCGTTGCTATAGACATTGGGGTACATGTGCCCCCTATGAATCAGCATTCCTGTATTGTTGCAACCTCAATACATATTGCCTAAATGCTCTTCAAAGTGGCTGGACAGATTTCTATTCTTACAGTCAATATACATTTATTCCCATTGGTCAGTATCCTTTGTAACACTAGGTATTATCAGACTTCTACATTTTTACCCACTTGATGGGTGTGAAATAATGTCATACTTTTGCTTTACTTTTAATTTTTCTAAGGTCAATTTCTTTAATCCTTACTGAGGTCTTTTATGTGCTTAGCCATTTGCAGTTTATAATTCTGTAAATAATCTCTTCCTGTCATTTGTCTTTTGAGTTGCATTAGGTAATATGTTGTTTCATTTGTCTGCATGCTAATATGTTATTATTATATATCCTTATCCTTCTACAGTACCTTTATGGATGTAGGTAGGTAGGTATGTACGTATGCATTTATAAAATAGGCTCCATGCTCAACATTGGACTTGAACTCATGACCCTGAGATCAAGAGTCCCATGCTCTACCAGCGGAGCCAGTCGGGCACCCTTACCCTGTTCATTTTTATATGTAGTAAGTTTTCTATAAACTTATCATGAATTCTTCAAAATTATCCTATGGAATTTAATACATTTCTGATAAAATAATCTATTGATTTCATTAAGAAATTGAATTTACAGCCCCCTTCTTGGAGGACTCTGTTCTCTTATTCATATCTGGACTGATTGCTTTCTAGTCTAAGGACACATCTGTTCCCTAACTCTGTCTGTCATTCACATCCTGGGAAGTCCCTTTGCTTGAATTCCATGTTGGGTCCTCTCTTTCCTGGATTCTATGTAATCTTCTTGACACATTGTTTATTTTAGTGGAGTTAATTTTTTATCGCTGTCATGAGAATAAGTGTGGTGCCCATGAGGATAATTTTTGAGAACTGTTAGATCTGAACATCTGTTTATTATATCATCTCATATGATCTTTTATTTCCCATCTTTCTTTTCGATGTATTTTTGGAATATTTTCTCAACAATAGTTTCATATTTCATACTTAATTTTTAAATTCTAATTATCATATTTTTAATTTAATAAAATTCTCTTGTTATCTATTCCCCTTTATTATTTTTCTTTCTCTGTAATGTGAAAATTATCTTCTCTAATAGCTATGAAGGTATTAATTCTAACTTTTAAAACTTTTCTTCTTGCACTGCCATTCTCTCTTCGGAAATCTTTGATCTATGTTATTTGATCTCACAGATTTTCCTCAAATGTTTGTTTTCTTGGTTTCAAGCATTATCAGGATTGAAACTGTGTGTTCATATATGGGACATGTCAACTGATGGACTTCTTTATAACGAATAGGATGGTGATCTGGGCTTTTCTTTCTTTGCAGGTGTATTTTAATCAGACTACTCCAGAGAAACAGATTCAGTAGGGTGTGTATGCACGTTTGTGTGTGTGTGTATGTGTGTGAGAGAGAGAGAGAGAGAGAGAGAGAGAGAGAGAGATTTTAAGGAATTGGCTCATGAGATTATGGAGGCTGACAAGCCCCAAATATGCAGGGTGGGCTGACAGGTTGGAGACCCAGGGAAGAGCCACTGCTGCAGTTCATATCTAAAGGCCTTCTCCTGGGATGCTTGGGTGACTCAGTCAGTTAAGCCCCTGACTTTTGGTTTTGGCTCAGGTCTAGATCTCACGGTCTGTGAGTTTGAACCCTTAATCGTGTTCTGTGCTGACAGTGTGGAGCCTGCTTGGGAATTTCTGTCTCCCTCTCTCTCCCCTTACCCTGCTAGCTCTCTATCTCTCTCAAAATAAATAAATAAACATTAAAAAAAAAATAAAGACCTGGCACAATTCCCTTTTGTTCAGCGGAGGCCAATATTTTGTTCTGTTTAAATCTTCATGATTGTATGAGGCCCTCCCACATTATGGAAGAAAATGTGCTTTATTCAAAGTCCACCAATGTAAATGTTAGTTTAATGCAGGCTACCTTCACAGAAACATCCAGAATAATGTTTGACCAAATATCTGAGCACTGTGGCCCAGCCAATTTGACACATAAAATTAAACATCACAGTGGGATACCTAAATATAAGTAAGGGTAAGTATTCTTTTTTATCCCAGAGGATTTCAAGAGGATCTCTAATCCTTTGCCCTAAGATAATTAGCAAGCATTCCAGCAGTCTGGGAACAAATGATGGAATTAGGGCTGGGGAAGAGGTTATCACCAGCACTGTATAGCATGCCTCTTTATCTTCCTGCTTCAGTCATGCTCTCTGCACTGACTTATGTCTAGAACCTCTTGGTTCAAGTTCTCCAAAAACTAAATGCCAGTCTCTGCTGGGGTATGAGAAGGAACTTGGAACTCTAACTGGTGCTTTATACAGACATCCAACAAATGATCCTATGTTCAATGCCTGGTTCACCTATGCCTGCTGGGGTAACTGGACGCTCCTATTCTCCATCATCATTTAGGTCTTAGGGTATGAATTAGTATGCCTCTTTTTATCACTCCTTTAGCAAGTCCTTAGATTTCAACTCTTCTTATTCTGCTAACTTAGTTGCCAGTCTTTTGTCAGACACTCAACTTCCAAAAATTTGTTGCCCAAGTTCATCCATCAATATCTTTTCTGTTCTCTTTATTTTCAGGTGTTTATGCTTTTTAAAAGTGTGTGTGTGTGTGTGTGTGTGTGTATTTATTTATTTATTTATTTATTTATTTATTTATTTTGAGAGAGAAAGAGAGGGGGTAGAGAGAGAGGGAGAGGGAGAGTCCTGAGTAAGCTGAGTACTGTCAGGTCTTGATTCCCTCTATTGATTTTTTTTAACTTCTCCCATGAAACTCTTTAAATTTAGAATTTCTACATGATTATATATATATATACACATATATATAAATTTTTTTTTCAATGTTTATTTATTTTTGGGACAGAGAGAGACAGAGCATGAACGGGGGAGGGTCAGAGAGAGAGGGAGACACAGAATCGGAAGCAGGCTCCAGGCTCTGAGCCATCAGCCCAGAGCCCGACGCGGGGCTCGAACTCACGGACCGCGAGATCGTGACCTGGCTGAAGTCGGATGCTTAACTGACTGCGCCACCCAGGCGCCCCTATATGTGTGTGTGTGTGTGTGTGTGTGTGTGTGTGTGTGTATGCATATATATATACAGAGAGAGAATATTAATATATTTATATTATATATAAACAAATTATATAGTATAAATATATAAAGTATATAAATGTTTATATATAAATTATATCTTTATATATTTCTGTGTCTTTATTGGTAATCTCTATTTGGTGGGACATTTTTCTTATACACATCTTTAGTTATTTACACTTGGTTTCTTTTAACTCTTAAGCATTTTTAAAATAGCTGATTTAAAGTCTTAGTGCAGTAAGTCTAACACCTGGGCATCCTTACAAATTGTTTCTCTTTATTGATATGGGCCATACTTGTTTCTTTCCATGCCTTATGTATTTTTGTCATTGGTGTTGATAACTGGAAATGTTCAATAGTATGGTGCGGTAACTCTAGAAATAAGATTCTCTCCCTTTCCAACATCTGCTGTTGTTGATGTTTGTCTTATTTGTTGCATCATTCAGTGCCTTTTTTAAAAATGTTTTTTTATTTATTTTTGAGACAGAGGGGGAGACAGAGCATGAGCAGGGGAAGGGCAGAGAGAGTGGGAGACACAGAATCTGAAGCGGGCTCCAGGCCCTGAGCCATCAGCACAGAGCCTGATGAGGGGCTGCAACTCATGGAGTGTGAGATCATGACCTGAGCTGAAGTCGGACGCTTAACCGACTGAGCCACCCAGGTGCCCCATCATTCAGTGCCTTTTGAAGTAATTCTGTGAAGTCAGTAGCCTTTCTTCTAAGTGGTCACGGAAATCTCTACTCTGTTTGCTTAGTTTTGGCTTAACTAATGGTTGGATGGATGTTTACTTATACACCAGAAACCAGTCAATCCCTGTTTTTGTTGAGGGACCTTGTGTTTATATCCAGGCACATTTCCAGCACTCAGTGGAGCAGTTAACAGTTCTGTCCTTTCCTTCACTTCATCCTTAGGTAGAGCTTCGAAGTCAGCTAGAACTGAGAGCTTATGGCTCTCTCAAATTTGTTCTGTTCAAGTGTACATGTGTATGACCTTCTAGAAACTCAGAATGGGTCACAACTTTTCATTGTGTGTTTGTGTGTATGTGTGTGTGATAACTTTTCAAAAATCATATGGGCATCTCATTTCTCAGCTTTTCCTTTTAATCTTTTTGGTCTGTATTCTGTTTGTACCAACTATTACCCTCCATTACAAAAAGCAATGGAAGGTTAAAACACTTGCCTTTAATTGCTTTTGACAAATGCCTCCTAGATGAAGAATTTTTGCTTTGGGTGAGCTTCTAATTAGGTTGAATGCAGACAGCCTTATAAGTGGGGTCTTCAGGGAATGACCAGCAGGTCAAATAATACCAACAGGTTCATTGGGAATGAGGCTGTGGGTGTGACCCAGTCCTATTTCGCCACCTCCAGTGGCTGGTCCAGCTGCGTCACGGTGGTGGGCTGCTGTTTTTCAAGGCTGCCACTGAGCTGGAGAGCAGAGGGTGGGACGAAGGCAAGTGAAAATGCCACAAAAGTTGCTGCCTTCACTGAGGTCCCACTGATTGTCTTGAATAAATTCCGCCTGGATTACTGTAAACCTTTAGTGGATTTTCAGAGTTCTGATAATGAAAATTCTGTCAGTTAAAAAAATTCCTGTTATGGAGGAGCTCATTCTCAGAGGTCCGTGCTTTGCCATTTTTGCTGATGTCACTCTGTCATTGGTATTTTGGTGACCGAACTTGAGACTTTTGGTGAGTTATTTATGATGAAATCGTCTAGTCTATGAAGGGTTAGCCACCTGATAAGGCCCACAACTAGCCAACTTTTTCATTTGATGTGGTCTGGTCTAAGAGCGCATATATTCCAGTCTACAGTTTTTGTCATTGCATCTGCTCTAATCCGTGGACATGATTGTTTTTCCTCCCTTGACTAGGGGATGTGGAACAATGAATTTCATATCCAGACATGATTAACATGTAACCATACTGCCTGGAGTTTTGAGAAATATAACCCTTATGCTCTCCAGGGCCAGGAAACTCCACTTCCTCCTCCATTGGTCTAAGGTGCAGAGAAATAGTAATGAAAATGTTTCAATTTAAAAAGTCTCTGTTTAAGGGTCACTTTTGTTAGAGGAAAGGCACCAGCTGTTAGTTTTATCTTTGCTACTAAAAAGCAAGCACATTTTTTTCTTTAAGCATATTAACCTTATGCTTAACCTTCAGCTGCCCAACAGGCTATGAGAGGAAAACGATTAATGTGGTACCACCATGATTACTTTAAGTGGGGACATCTATTATGGATTCCTCCAGGTTGGTTCCTCCAGGACCAACATTAGTTGGCAAAATAGCTTTAAGTTTTACTATGTTCTAGATTCTCTGGTCTCTGGATTGCTAACCATACTTGTTCAGCTCAGGAGACAGGGGTGATTATTTTGCCCTCCATGAGACTTCTTACCCCGCCTGTGAATGGAAGATGGCTGTCTATGTCATTCCCCAAAGTTTCCACAAGGGGGAGTTTATCCAAAACACGCTCAGGTAATTTATGTTGATGGCACTTACTGGACACTTCTCTATTTGCTTTTGTGACTGTGCTTCCGGTATTACCTCTAGCCCTGTTGAGAAGTAACCACTTCCCTCAGCCATAGAAAAGGCTTAGATCAACTTATCGCTTTCGTGCCCAGGTCTTCATGAGCTGCCCGTGCTGTTCTGTTGTTCTCCCTGTCTAAGAGTCCTGTGACCAGCTAAGCATAAAATTTGCAGGTATGTATCCCGGCTTGACTAGTACCACTACCAGTGGCTTACAACTGATCAACTCCCTGACACCCTCTGTAGTCTTTCTCTCTTTCTCATACACTATTTTTTTTTAAGTTCTTGATATCCCAGAAACAAGTCAAGAAGCCTGTGGTACAGGAGACAAGAAGATTCCTAAGGTTTGCTTTCTGAATTCCTGTCACTTTCCTGTATCTTCTTTCCCTCATTGAGAAGGGGTCCTTTACTGGATGGCATGTGCTTGACATTGTTAGTTGCTCTGACACTGCTTTGGGCTGCCTATGAAATACTCCCTTAGTAAGACCAGTGATATTCCTTGCTACCTGCCCAAGGTATTCAGTGGGTTCTTCCTACGATGGGTTGTCATATCTGCTCCTGCAGCTTTCACAGTTGGAGGGAGATTTTATAAACACATGTGCTGTGCCAAATTGAACATCACAGTCCTGATCAGAAGCTCCCTGCCAGGACTGGGACTTTGGTTTGAATCAGTGGTGTGGATGTTCTAGCAAGCCTGCTTCATCCTCTGTCATTATGGGAGTCAGGAGTATTCGGGTCCCTAGGAACCCTTTACAAGCTTGTAATGATACTCTGCTTTTATTGTTTTCCTGTCACCAGTAGTGAGGCAAAGGTAGCAAACCTGTTAACAAGGACTGAACCATAACCATGCAGCTCTGTAACAGAACACATCTGCGTACAGGCAGAAACCTGGCCATAATCCCAGATTTGGGTGGCATGACTCCCTGACACCAGCAACCTACTGGCTCAAAGTCATTATGTAAAGGCCAGCTCCTTGTTTCTTGGCTTTAGTGGTATGGATGATTCAGACACCAGTTCAGGGGGAACTGGCTTGACCCAAGAAAGCCTCTGCATCATCTGAACAGAGTGCATATGGCCTCATATAACCCAGAAACTAGGGTAATAGTACCTGTATCAGTCTCCTACGGCTGCCATAACCTATACCACAGACTGGGTGGCTGACAGAACAGAAGTTCATTTTCTCACAACTCTCAAGGCTAAAAGTCCGAGGTCCACGTGTTGGTAGGGTTGGTTTCTTCTGAGGCTTTTCTCCTTGGCTTGTTGATGGCCACTTTCTCCCTGTCATCTTCACATTATCTTCCTTCTGTATCTTTCTATAAGGATGCCAGTCAGAGTGGTTGAAGGCCCACTCCAAAGACCTCATTTTTAACGTAATTATGTCTGTAGGGACCCTGTCTCCAAATGCAGTCACATTCGGAGGTATGAGGATCAGGACTTCACCATGTGAGTTGTAGAGAATGTAATCCATGTCATAACAATGGCACTTCTGGAACATTTTATTAACCCAGATCTATTCTGTTCCCTAAGAAAATCCTTATCTGACCATTGTCAGAAAGTATGAATATCCAGGGGCGCCTGGGTGGCTCAGTCGATTAAGCGTCTGACTTCGGCTCAGGTCATGATCTCACAGTTCGTGAGTTCGAGCCCCGTGTCGGGCTCTGTGCTGACAGCTCAGAGCTTGGAGCCTGCTTCACATTCTGTGTCTCCCTCTCTCTCTGCCCCTTCCCTGCTCATGCTCTGTCTCTCTCTGTCTCAAAAATAAATAAACATTAAAAAAAGAAAGTATGAATATCCATTCTCATTCTCAGTAAGATCACCTATAGCAGCCATTGTGTATACATTTGGGGCTCTGATTTGAGCCTGTTGTCTAAATCGGTGTCACACGCATGTAAGAAGATGTTTGAAATTGGCTTCTCCCAAACAGCACACCTTACTCTAAGTTGACTAAGTTGCTTGTCAACTAACTTACTGAAAACCTGCTGTGTGCATGTCTGCCCTGCGTGTGACCTGCCAGACAGCTCTCCAACACAGTGAACCATGAGGAACCCCCACAGCAGTCTTCCTTAGGGAGTCTACTCTTAAGATCTCAACTATATGAAAGGTTTCCTTTTCATTTTTTTAATGTTTATTTATTTTTGAAAGAGAGAGACAGAGCACGGGCAGGGAAGGGGCAGAGACAGAGGGAGACACAGAATCTGAAGCTGTCAGCACAGAGTCTGATGCAGGGCTCAAACTCACAAACCACGAGATAATGACCTGAGCCGCAGTCGGACGCTTAACCGACTGAGCCGCCCAGGCTCCCGTAAAAGTTTTCTTTTAGAATGAGCATTTATTACTTGTGTAATGTTATAAGTCATCCATTACCTTTTTAATATCTGGGCCATAGTTATTTATAAGAGAATATCCACAGGGATTTAAGAAGACCAAGCAAGGAAAACAGCTTCACAGTGTTCCAAGGAAGACCTTAGTACCTGAGGCAGCTCCTGAGAGGTACCTTTCTTTGTTAGGTTGCTCTTCAGAATGTGTGAAATAACACACACGTGGCTGGCCTGATCCTCACATGTGGGAGAAGCTAACTAGTGTCTCCTGATGGAGTGAGCATGTGACGGTCAACCGTAAGCAATCTCCGTCCGAAAGGTCTTGACTAAGTGATCAAACTCTGTGCTTACAGAATATCAAAAGAGAGCTTTGCCCTTTCACTTCATTTTTCCACACTGTTCCTTCTGCACCTTCTTAGCATTCTTTACTGGATGAAGAGAGATAAGGTGCTAGATGGTTTCTGTGTTCTCCTCATCCCTCCCCCACCCGTAACACCCGTAGCCATGACCTGTATCAGCAGGGCTGAGCCCTCTCTGCCTTTTTTTTTTTTTTAAACTAATAACCGTTTTGGGTTATATATGATGTTCCTCTCTTCAACAAGGCTTTTAAACTACAGAAGAAAGTTACCAACGAGTCTGGTGTCCCTTGTCTTCTCCCAATGTCCCTCTAAATATGTGAAGCGGCATGGGGCAGGTCCTCCCTTTGGATCTCGACTCACAGTCTGCTCAGTTATGTCCAGTGGTGTCCAGGTATAGACGTAATCTGGTTTTCTTATCTAAGGGAGCCTTAAATTCTGCTTACAGTATAATAATTTTATTTTATGTACAGTTTTAAGGAACCTAATAATTTGGTAGCTTTCTTGGCAGTATTTTGATAGAGGAGTGTGTATATGTATGTGAAAACACTTATTTTAAACTACTTTTATTTTACAAGCTAATGCGAGTAAATAATGGTAGAATCTTGTGATCTATTTCACTCTGTGTAAATGCATAATAATCACTACCTATTTTAGGGTAGTAATTTTTTGGCAGCGATATCTTGCAAAAAAGTGTCAGTAAAGTATTTTCATTTGAAATACAATAAATACTATGCACTAGGGACACAAAAGGAAATGGACAGGTATGTAAGTGTCCTGAAAGCAAGTATTAACAGATCTAATAATTATCCAGTGTGCTGTTTGAATTTCAAGTTCTAAACTTTTAGAGCTGAACATCTGGAGTACTTTCACAAAAGCCCAGTTTTCTTTCAGCTTTCTACCATCCTGAGAATAACGTAAGTGAACTAATAACTCCCACAGATCAAATGATGATGCATATGGTTGGGCAAGATGGTTATACAAATAAACCTTGACATGAATGAGTCTGTTGTCAACTCAGTGTAAGTGAACATCTGCTGATCATGTAGTATGTTAATAAAACCCATGTAGAATGACTGACTCACTCAGAACATTGGCAAAAAAGGGATAAAACCCTAAAACTCTGGGCAACTGGCACTCATTTGTCTAACAATGGAAATTAACCATTGTAGTATTTTCTACTTCTGTACTTTTATTAATATTTGCTAAGGGCTTGTTAACCAAAAGCCTTCTACTGAGTACTATAGGTATAGGTCATTTTTAAGGTCATATATAAGCTAGAGCACTTCTCTCAGAAATTTTATTACCATGTTTAGACAAGAGCTAGACACACAGAAACTGAGCATATTAATATGGGACATATGGGCGAAAAAAAAGATGTATGCTCTTCTTTGAGGGGAAGCTCCACTTTTCAGTGACAAGCAAGTATAAACTCTAGGATAGATTGCAAAAGATGGAAGGAAGCCCTTCCCTGTGGAGGTGGTCGTGGTTGTTGAGCACAAGCACAGTTAAATCACAATCAGGAAATGAATATATTTGTAAAATAATGAGAATCTACAGAAAAGGACAACCATGAGATCAGATTTAGAAGGTTTAATGTGGTCGCAAGAGCAAGGAGAAGGTAGTGATGAATTTTTAAATTATGTTTACCATATGGTGAGTTGTGGATCCAACATTTGCTCACCTAATCTAAACAGTCACCTCTGATATGAAGATCAAGGTGTTAGTCAGTTTTAACAATGTTTTACAAAAGATAACTTTCTAGCAGGCATTCATTCACTACTGATTATTACTGTGTATAAAATGCCATGTTAGGAACATGTAAATAAGGCATGGGTCTTCACGGAAGTTTAAAATCTCCAAGAGTACCCAGGCAAGTATGTGATATCTATAATAAACGTAGACTGTGGTAAGGCTCATAAATGTAATAAATGCTCTGGGAGTTCAATTACAAAGAGATTGATTCCAAAAGGGGGCGAGAAGGCCCTCTATGTCACTGTCACTGAACAGAAGAAATTATGCCATCAGCTTAATGTCATGCAAAATATGATATAGAAAGGACTTAGAATCCTGGATCCCACATTCACTTGTGTGACTTTAAGTTGTGTTATTTAATATCTTTAATTACTTGTGTGTTACTTAATATCTTTAAGTATCAGTTGTTTTAATTTGTGAAATAAGGATACTAACGCTAACTTTGTTTGCCTGAGAGTGAACTGAAATCATTCATAAAAATCATATACTCAGGGGCACCTGGGCGGCTAAGTCGGTTAAGCGTCTGACTTCAGCTCAGGTCATGATCTTGCCGTCCATGAGTTCAAGCCCGGCGTTGGGCTCTGTGCTGACAGCTCAGAGCCTGGAGCCTGCTTCGGATTCTGTGTCTTCTCTCTCCCTGCCCCTTCCCCGCTCGCGCTCTGTCTCTTGCTCTGAAAAATGAATAAACATTGAAAAAATTTTAAAAATCACATATTCCAAGAAAGGCACTTGTGAGTACCCATTAATGGTTGATTTTTCAGATGGTTTTACCTTATGCATTAGCCAAAGAAAATAAGATTGCTTTTTCTGCTCTCTTTGAAATTATTTTCACAGAAATTCTCAAGGTTTTATTCCTTTGAAGGGTTAGAGTAAGATTACTTTTACAAAGCCATTTGTATCCTACACCTAAATGATACTGGGCAAGGTTTCCTATTTTGATCGCATTCAGAATTTAGAATATCATAGGCTGTTTGATACTGATCATACTTTAGCAGTACCTCAGATATTTATTACTTAAAGAGGGCACTGAGTTGACATTGTTAAGGGGTTTCATTTGCAAAAGAACAATACATGATAGAATAAAGAGAAATCTATTTAAAATACAGGAGACCAAGAACCAAATATTCATAATTGTAGGCTTGTCAGCACTCAGATTCCTTTCATTAGACAAGACAGTCAAACTGCATTCCTGTGTGTCAAATGGGGCTCTCTGATTAAGACTCACAGTGTTTTTGCATGTTTGGGGGTTACTTAATGAAGGAAAGCAATGTAAAAGTTAAAAAAATTTTTAAAAATCTCTTGGTATTTTACTCATTTGGCCTTTCCTTAAGAGTTTACATATAACTCTTCTCTAGACAGTCGTGAGAAATACATTTTGGGGGGTTCTCTTCAGAAAGTAAAATGAAACATTTATAAATAGCTGTTGTAATAGGTGAACTGTATAATCATGCAATATTAGGATAAATGTGTAAGGAGAAATCGTAATAATAGGACATGATTCTTAATCATTAGCGTGGGGAATTTAGGAAAAAATTAAAATCTCGTTTACTGCATTTCAATCTATTAGCATTTGGAAGTAACCTCCCCCACCCCACCACCCCTGCCAGAATCTCTGACTTTAAACATTCAGTTTTAAGTTTTGAGGATGTAAACCAGGAATCATTTACGACAAATGTAAAAGGTGAGCCTTAACCATTTATCAACAGAACAGAAGACCACCAATGGCTTCTTTCCTCTTATTCTCCCAAAAAGGACAAATGGTCATCCTTCTTTCCAACTCCTCTATTCTCCGTAGTTGTATAAAATTCTACTTCTGGTGGCTGAGTGATCTCTCCTACAGACCAAAAGAATATGTCTGGCAGGTGTCCAAGCTGCCTTTTTCCCAACACAAGGCTAAGATAAGTGTCAGCATCCTAACATCTTCTGCCAGATCTGGCTCCATTGCCTCCTCAGTGGTCTTGGTACCCAGTGGCCAAAATCCTACTATGGAAGAATCCCCAGGGAAAAGGTAAATGCCAGAGGAATGACTCCTGGGAAGACAGAAGAGGTTCTATTTCACTCCAAGTCATCTGCTTAGAAAGAAGGATATTTTATGCTCTAGCAGTGTTTCATCGTCAATTGATGGAAAATGTTTTTCTCTAAGTGCTGGCAACGGTTTTTCCTTATCTAATCAGTGTTCACAGTAGCAGTTCCATAAAAAATGAAATTGGTTTTGGTGGCCACATTCAAGTATTTCTGCCAATTTTTCTTGCATTGCTGAAGCTTACAGGAGTCATGCATATATGTCTTTCACCATGAATGAGGGAGTCTTTGTTCCTTTGTGAGCTTTTTCTCGTTGGCTATGCTGTTGTGACCACAGTCACATGAACTGGTCTGAGCCTTTATCTTCAGAGACTTTGATAAAGTTAATCTCTTATACAAACTGGACTTGTGCCAGTATTCATAAGTCTCAACAACAGAACAGCCTGTTATGACAAAGCACACAGCAATATTTTCAGCCAATTGATCACAAAGCATATGGATATTTTCCCCTTCTTGGGAAAATTTTCTGAGGATGGCAGAGTGCTCATTTGGAACATTTTATTTTGGACCATAACACTCCTTCCAATACCTTATAAGTTTAGTTGTGGCAAGTGATATTATCCAGGTATTGCAAAACTTGGTAGAATTGAGACAGCATTCTTAGCACTGTATTTCTGATACTGGGTACAGATATAAAGAGGACAAGGTTGTAGGGCAAATGCATGATCCCAAGATTTAATAAATTTGGCAATCTAGACAGAGAAAAGTTTAGAGCTTTTAAAAAGTTGCGTCTAATTTCCTTTTGCATTTGTGCTTATCATGGGATCAGAGGAGACTCACTTTCTCATTATTCCCAGATGGGGTCCAATGTCAGTTTTTTTATATGGAAAAATATATTGTCTTTTTTCCTGTATTTTCCAAGCACTATTATCTTTCATGCTAACATGAGTATGCTAACGTACTCAAATTGGCAGATGTTAAGTACTTCGAGATTTACCCAATATACCAACTAATGCCTTTTGCTCTTAACTTGGTGGTTAATTCCACTTATTTCATAATACCTAGTAAATAGAACTACTATAAGTCTATACTTAGAAGTGTATCTAGGAACAATATTTTCATTGAACACTGGGGTGAAATACTGATGATATATGCTCCTTCCTACTGTTTTGTGTTAGGTCATCAGTGAAAACAAAAGAATGATGGAGTTAAAATGGTGAGCTTTAAAAACATGTTTAGGTCCTGTTAAAATTGAATGAGGATTATCAAGTTTTTTTTAAAATGTTAATTTATTTTTGAGAGAAAGAGCGCAAGCAGGGGAGGGGTGGAAAGGGACAGAGGATCTGAAGCAGGTTTTGCACTGACAGCAGGGAGCCCGATTTGGGGCTCAAACTCACAAATCGCAAGATCATGACCCGAACTGAAGTCAGATGGTCAACGGACTGAGCCACCCAGGTGCCCCAGGATTACCAAGTTTTAAATATTAAAATATTGGTGCTCTGGGGTGCCTGGGTGGCTCAGTTGGTTAAGTATTTGACTCTTGATTTCTGCTCAGCTCATGATCTCCTGGTTCATGGGATGGAGCCCCGGGTAGGGCTCTGTGCTGACATCACAGAGCCTGTTCAGAATTCTTTCTCTTCCTCTCTCTCTGGCCTTCCCCCAGTCTGTCTGTCTGTCTGTCTGTCTGTCTCTCTCTCTCTCTCAAGATAAATAAATAAACATTAAAAAATGTTGGTGCTGCATACATTTTTATATAGTTCATAGATTTTGCAGAGCCCTTAGCTCAGAACTAATGTTCAGTATTTGAATGAATTCATGAGACAAGCTGCTGTGAAAGAGCTATAGATTTGCAATTATATATGGATCCATTTTATCTTCCATTTCAATCTGACATACACATTTGCTGAGTGGAAGCTTGCTTTATATTTAGGAATTCATCCTTGGGGAAAGAGTTGTGAAATATTAGTAGGATATTTCAAATATTTACAAACATTTTGTCTCAGTTGTGTAGACTGAGATGCTTTCATTATAAATTTTTCAGTTTTCATGAGTATCAGTTGGTTTTTAAAAGTTATATTGCCACAGCTCACGCCAATTGCACTAACCTCTTTTTTCTTACTTGCTTTGTTGGGTGGAAGGGAGCAGGGTGTCTGGACAGAACAGTACAACTCAGAACTTGTGTTTCAAGAATACTGAGCCAATAGCATAATCATGGTTTATAAAAGTTGCATCTATCTTCCCGGGATGGAAACTTCCTAGTGGGGAAAGAACAGTATTACATGATCCAGATTCGCGACTATTTTTCTTGCCATTTACCATGTGTTTGAATCTCATTGAATCTCATCTCTGAAGGGAATAAAACAATGTCTTTCTCACAGGTACACTGAAAGAAATGGATGATGTGATATATTTGAAAGCATTTTTAAATGTTAGGAAGTATTAACATATCCACGCCTTTTAGTAGGTGGATATTTGGTTCTGGTTTTGAGAATACTATCTATTATTCTGTATTCACTCAAGGAAAACCTGGATGAATAATATCACTGGGTGTGGTTTCTTGATTTTGTGTGTGGCTTGTATTTTCGTGATACGCGGTAATCTTTTGAATAATAGAAAACAGTTCCTAAACTGTGGTTGGAGGCACTGAAAGTACAAAGTCGAAGTCTAACAAGAGCGGTATGGCTATTTGAGTAATTTTCCTATCTTAAAATATCATTTCTGATTTATGTGTGTTGACTTCAGTATTGTGTTTAATTTAGGAATTATGAGGTTTGCCAAGAATAACTTGGGTAAGGAAGCTCAACATGTGTAGCTAAAAGACTCTTGTTACACTCTGATACTAGTTACACACGTCCCTATCCAGGACTTCTATCTCACGCCTCCGGAAGATTCATCTCCGTTTCCTCTGTGGTCATGTTGTTGGCCCTGGCTCACTCTAATATTGTTAAAAATCAGGAAATTTTATTTTATTTTGTGTTACGTTTTAATGGAGATGTAATTGACACACAACAGGGTATTAGTTTTAGGTGTACAACATAACGATTGGATATTTGTATATATTGCAAAATTATCACCACAGTCATTCCAGTTACATCCATCCTCATACATAATTACATAATTGTGTGTGTGTGTGTGTGTATGTGTGCGTGTGATGAGAACTTTTACATTCTCTTAGCAGCTTTGACATAAGCACTACAGTGTTATTAACTATTGTCACCATGCTGTACCTCACACCTCCATGACTTATTTATCGGGTAGCTGGAAGTTTGTACCTTTTGACCCCTTTCATCTATTTCGGCCACCCTCCCACCCTCCACCTGTGGCAATACCAATGTATGCTGTGTATCTGATGAGTTTTTAAAATTACACATATAAGTAAGGTCATATGGTTTTGTCTTTCTCTGACTTATTTCACATAGCATATTATCCCCTAGATCCATCCACATGGTCGCAAATAGCAAGATTTCTTTTTTTCTTTTTTAAAATTAATTGATTTAATTAAAAATTTTATTAAATAATTAAATTTTAATAATTAAAGTTTATTAATTAAAATTTTTAATTGCAGTGCAAGTTAAAGTACAGTGCTGTATTAGTCTCAGGTGTACAATATAGTGATCTAACAGTTCCCTGGCACAGCCACTGGGGAAAATAGTAGGGAGGATTCTCAAAAAAATTAAAAATAGAACTACCCTGTGATCCCCTAATTGCGCTACTGGGTATTTAAACAAAAAATGTGAAACCACCAATTTCAAGGGATGTATGCGCCCCTGTGTTTATTGAAGCATTATTACAACAGCCAAAGTATGGAAGCAGCCCACGTGCCCATCAATACATGAATGGGTAAAGAAGATGTGAGATGCACATACACACATGCATACACACAATGGAAAAGAGCAATTTCTTGCCATTTGCAACAACATAGAAGGGTATTTTCTTTCTTTTTATGGCTTAATAGTATTCTATTATAACATGTATGAGTATATACACATCTCTTTATTTCAGCATCCATAGACATTTAGGTTGTTTTCATATCTTGGCTATTATTTATTGTAAATCATGCTGCAGTGAACATGGGGGTGGATATCTTTTTTTTTTTATTTTATTTTATTTTTTCAACGTTTATTTATTTTTGGGACAGAGAGAGCCAGAGCATGAACGGGGGAGGGGCAGAGAGAGAGGGAGACACAGAATCAGAAACAGGCTCCAGGCTCTGAGCCATCAGCCCAGAGCCTGATGCGGGGCTCGAACTCACGGACCGCGAGATCGTGACCTGGCTGAAGTCGGACGCTTAACCGACTGCGCCACCCAGGCGCCCCCATGGGGGTGGATATCTAAACTTACATTTTAATTATAAGTTTCTGTGGTCAAATTATAGGATTTAAGTGACTTTGAAATTTCAACATAATTTAACTTTCATTGTAAGTGAAAAAGTTCAGTGTTATGAAATAAGCCTGCAAAAGGAGGGGGGGGTGGCGAGTGTGAAGTTGATTTGGAGAAGTATTCATGATGTATCTTGTAGTCAAGATGCCAGTGGAGATGAGTGGTCTGGGTGTGTAGGGAATCCAAGGTTTCCAGTACAAAATTTGGCATAGCCAGGCCCATTAGTTTCTTGGTACCTCTTCTTGTAAGGAAATTGAGGGTCTGGTTCCAACATGCTAAACTGAATCTATAGGAGAATCAGGCTTCTATTTCCTTTCAATTTACCTTCCAACACCCTGGCTATTCCTAAAAAATTCATAATGCTGGCAAATGATCAGAAAGATCATACTGAATACACAAAATGTGTAAAGCAATGATTCCAGGAGGTATATTCCAGCCTTTTTCATTATTGGCAAATTCACAACCAGATGCTTATAGCAGATTGGTTTGTAAAGTTAATGAGACTGAACAGCTTCCCAGTGTCATTTGCAGCAATGCCATGGAAAGGTACTCCCTTAGCCAGCGTGAGATGACATTGATTATATTCAATCTTCTTGCCCCATTTTTTTAAAACTTTGGCTGAAAAGCAAAGAAAAGCAGATCTTCCTGAGGGATAAGGAAATGGCGATTGAAGTGTTGTTATTGTTATTATTATTATTGTTATTATTCTCTCTTTATAAGTAAGTCTACAGACCATTCCAATCCCACTGGGAAGGAGATGTTTTGGGTAGGCAAACATCAATAAATATTTAATATTAGAGTAGAATCTCATCAATTTATTATTCAATAAAACATATTCAAAAAGCATGAAGTGGAAATGAAATTCTGTATTGTGCTATTTGAATGCATCTCCTTGCAGCCCTCACTATACTTGCAAGGCATGACCAGAATGTCTGTTGAAACAGATAAGGTGGTACTCACAAAAATCTCTCCAGGTGTTGCCTTAGCCTGTTCAGGCTGCTATAGCACAATACTACAGACTGAGTGGCTTATCAACAACGGAAGTTTATTTCTCGCAGTTCTGGAGGCCGGGAAGTCCAAGATCATGGCACAGGCAGATTCAGAGACTGGTGAGGACTTCCTGGCTCATAGGTGGCAGTTTTTTCACCGTGTGTCATATAGTGGAAGGGGGAGGGAGCACGGTCAGGTCTCTTTTCCAAGGGCACTGAACCCCCCCCCCCCCACCATGGGGGCTCCACCCTCATGACCTAATCTCCTCTCAATGGCTCCCTTCCTAAAACCATCACTTTGGGGTTAGCATTTCAGCGTAAGAATTTTAGGGGGATGCCAACATTCAGAACATAGCAGTTATATCAGTATAATTTTTTTCTAGGAAGAAGTTTGACTGCTTCCCTAGGTCAGGGGGCCCATGGATACGTTAGTCATCATCTGTTACAGTCAGCATATATTATTTGTGTTATTTATAGTATTAGTAAGCTGAACTTCCACAATTTAAGTTTTCAGCCCCGAGTTTGATCTGAACTTAAGACACATTTATGCAATTGCTTATACAACCTTTCCACTTAATTTCATATTTATTAATTGGAAAAGAAGTTGTTTTGCATTCCTTTCCTTTTTCATAGGAATCATTCCTTATTCCTCTGTTTTCCTAAATACTCACATCCAGAGGCACCTGGGTGGCTTAGTTGGTTACGAGTCTGACTCTTGATTTCAGCTCAGGTCATGATCTTGCAGTTCCTGAGATGGAGCCCCACGCCGGGCTCTCGGCTGACAGCGTGGAGCCTGATTGGGACTTTCATATTCTCTCTCTCTCTCTCTCTCTCTCTCTCTCTCCCCTCCTTTGCCCCTCCCCCACTCACTCTCTCTGTCAAAATAAATAAACATTTAAAAATCCATTCAAATCCATCAACATGCCCCTTTATGCTATACTTTTAAAATATGCTCCCAACCCATCTCCTTGACACCTGCCTTTGCTTTCTCATTATTCCCACACAGTCTCACCTGTCTCTCGCATTATGGCAGTCCCACTGGTCCCAGCAGTCCTTCTGCCCCACTAGTGATCCAACAGTACAGTCCTGAGCAGACAGTGCAGGTGATCATTTTATTTTTGAAAATTTTAATTCCAACACAGTTAACGTACAGTGTTAATCCACATGATCATTTTATGTACTTATTTATTTATTTATTTATTTATTTTGAGAGAGAGAGTGAGAATGGGACAGAGTCAGAGAAAGAGGGAGAGAGAGACTCCCAAGCAGCCTCCATGCGCTGTCAGCGCAAAGCACTGCATGGGGCTCAAACTCACCGTGAGTTCATGACCTGAGCAGAAATCAAGAGTTGGCTGCTTAACTGATTGAGCCACCCAGGCGCCCCCAAGTGGTCATTTAAATAATAAATTCATTCATGCCATTCATATGCTCAGAACACTCCAATGGCTTCTCCTCACATAGAAGAAAAGAAAAATCAACGGTCTTCCTCCTGGGCTTCCGAGGCCTACATGACTGGCCTAAATTTCTGTACACATTTCCCTCCATATCTCCTTTTATAAATGTGCTCTGGCTCACTGGTCCCTCGCTCATCCTTGAGCAAGCCTGTGTGCTTCACTCTCATCATTCGGTTGTCTGTTCAAATTTCATCTCCTTAGATAGGCTTCCTTGATTCTGCTTCCTAAATTAGGTCTTTTGTCTGGTGTTCTGAAGTTCCACTATGATGTGTGAGGCGTAGACTCTATTTTTCCTTCTTTGTGTACATTGAGCTTCTTGTGTTCATTCATCTATGTCTGTCATTAAAGGGTTTATGTCCTTCATTAAATATAAACAATCTTGAGGCATTGTCTTAGTCAGTTTGGGCTGCTGTAACAAAATGCCATCAACGGAGTCGCTTACACAAACATTCATTTCTCAGTTCTGGAGACAGTGAGGTCTGAGATCAGGATGCCAACATGATTGGGTTTTTGGTGAAGACTGTCATCGTGGCTTGCAGAAGGCTTTTTTGTTGTGTCCTCATGTGACAGAGAGAGAGAGAGAGAGAGTGTTTGGGAGACAGATTAATTGCCAGAGGTGGGGGGAGAGGGAACACTCTGGTCTCTTCCTCTTCTTATAATGACACTGATCTCATCATGGAACCTCACTTTCATGACCTCATTTAACTCTGATTACCTCCCAAATGCTTCACCTTCCAATGCCATCACACTGGGGAGTAAGACTTCAACATATCAATTTGGGATGGGGGGAAACAAACATTTAGTCCATGGTAGGCATTATTTTTATAAATATTGTCTCTCTTACATTATCCCTATTCTCTTCTTTATAATTATGACTAGTTGCCTCTTCATCTCCCTTGTTTTCTATAAAACTATTATTGGTAAGAACTTTGAATTCCCATTTAAAACAATTAAGATGACAGTGTCACAGCAAAGAAGTTTTAATGATTTTTACTCCCACACTGAACTAATAATTGAATATTAATATTGGGTAATACAAAGATGAGTTCTTCCTAACAAATAAAATTAGATATTAAATATGATAGAAATCTATATATCAAGTTAAAAATATAATACTCTGAAGTCTAACAGATACAAAAAGAACTACCCAAAGCATAACTGTGGATGGCGCTCAATAAGATGTGAACTATGTAAGGGCGCCTGGGTGGCTCAGTCGGTTAAGCGTTTGACTCTTGGTTTCTGTTCCGGTCATGATCTCATGGTTTTATGTCTTCTAGCCCCACTTCGGGCTCAGTGCTGACAGCATGGAGCCTGCTTGGGATTCTCTCCCTCTCTCTCTTCCCCTCCCCTACTCGCTCTGTCTCTCTCAAAATAAATAAACTTAAAAAATTTAACAAGAAAAAAAAACAAGATATGAACTGTGTCAACACTTTCAGGTCAAGAGCCAGAATGTTGCCGGCATTAAAGTTCCAAACAAATAAAATGTAATTATTACAAGTTTTGCTAAACGCTCTGAAGAAGCAAATGAAGTACTGTGATTTAGAACAAGAGGGGCCTCTACTCTAGCAGGTAGATACAGGTGCATATCTATATGCTGGGGGAGTGATGGGCAAGGCAGGAGGAAGAGAAGATCACATATGGCCTTGAGAAGAAGGTAATGTGTAGAGCTCTGAGTAGATTTTCTAGGGGTAGCATTGATAGAAGGATGAGTACTTTCTACATTAAATTAGGAAAGAAGAGGGAGAAAATGGGCACAAGAAAGAGTATGTTTGTAGGTTTATTGGTAAAAGTTCTCATCTATGAGGTTCTTCTATGAGGTCAGTTTGTCTCCTGAATATGGAGATATGGGAGGAGTCTAAATGTTTTAAAGAAATAGGAGAAAATAAAGGAATGATGCTGTTATGATGGTTTCAATGATGGGAAAGTTGGCCTGGAAGGACAGCTGTAGGGTGAGGAGGGCCCCACTGAATTTAGGCACCATTGGTTTAAAATACCATCAGCTGATCTGATTCAGTGTATTTTTAATATTTTCTCC
Source organism: Puma concolor (assembly GCF_028749965.1). Taxonomy (NCBI): domain Eukaryota; kingdom Metazoa; phylum Chordata; class Mammalia; order Carnivora; family Felidae; genus Puma; species Puma concolor. Next base: position 9,826,767 of record NC_141677.1, read on the forward strand.
CCCCTCAGTGGTGGATCCGTGAAGGTAAAGCTACGGGGAAGGTGGGCAGTAGGATTCATTCAACTTTAGCATTTTGACTCCTGAGTGTAATGGAAGAAAATAATAATAAGGAAATTAAATGTTTTGCAAAAGACCATCAATACGTTGTAAAGTCAACCTACTGAGTGGGGGAAGATATTTGTAACTGATATATCTGAAGAGGGTTAACATTCAAAATTTATAAAGAATTCGTAAAACTCAATAGCAAAACCCACCAAAGAATCCGTTTTGAAAATGGGCAGAAGAACCAAAGAGACATACTTCTTTTCATAAATATCTTCCTCTTGTTCCTTTCCTGTCCTTTCTTTACCATTTCCTTTCTTGCCTTGTTCCCTCTTACTAATTTTTGGTGTTCTCATATTGTCTCATGGACTAAATATGTATGCATATAAAGTTACTATAGTGTAGATGTTGGTTTTGGTTTCAACAGTCCAGGAAGCTCTTTATAGCCAGAGGTTTGTATGTTAGACATCTTTTTGTCTTTAATACCTTGTATATTGCTTCAAATTTAGTAAGCACTCAATCATTGTGAAATCAATAAATGGGTGAGTGAATATGTTGGGCATATTGTCGAAGATATTGGATGTCAGGACAAGGTGAGTGGATTTTGTCCTTCTTGTTTTGTTTTGTGTTAGGTCATGACAGTTCTGGATTGCCAAATTCAGGGAAGTTACGTGAGAAGGAGTGATATCTAAGTAGGGTTTTGCCAGGTAGACAAGATGCTTGCCAAACAGACCAGAAAGAGAGAATGGCATTCCTGGCATAGGAAACAGCCCGTGACAAGGTGCAGAGTCAAGAAACAATAAGTGTGTCTGCATTCTGAGTAGCTATAGTGTTGGAGCACAGTTGTCAGGTGGTGTAGGTGAGGTTGAGTTGAAGAGGTAGGTGGGAGCAGGAGAGAAGTAACACCATTTTAGGCAGAAAGCCTTGTAATTTGAAGCCTCAACAGCCTGCAGCATCCCTGCCGCCAGCTCATCTTTATAGAGCTTTCTACATGAATAGGCAATGACCTGCCAAGACAAGCGTGGAACCCAACCAGAGGGCAAAACAAAGCAAAGTCAGCCAGGCCCTGGCCCGGTCTGAGAGCTGTCTTCTGGCGAGTCACAGAAGACTTAATGAATCCTCAGTTCAGAGAGCTTGGCGGGAAGCAAGGAAACAACTAGGTGACGTATACTTTGTCATTAGTTATATCTGTGTCTATCAAGTTTAACAGTTCAGGAAGCAGACCTATAACTCAAATAGAGGTGCATTGAAGTTCCTCACCATGTGTTGCTTGTTATTGCCAGAAGTATAGAATAACGACGAGTATTGTGGAATTATTAAACAAACAAACAAATCCAGAACCTGAAATAGGACGTGTCTGAGCAGCTGTCCACCACAGTGTTCACCTGGATGAGTCGACCAGCTACCAGGGAGCTCACTTGTACAAACTCTTTGCTGAGCTGTTCCATTAAGCTAGGTACCACCTACACAGCCATAAGGAAGATGCAGTTCTTGGCCTTGAAGAGCTGACCGAGTTTACAGATGCTGACTAATCCGCATGGTTTCTGAATGGGGACTGTCTCTGATTTTGGTATCACCTGGGAAGAAGAGGCAAGTAGTGTAGGCAGTGATAAAGTTGAAGAACAGAGACATGTTAGGAAATGGGACCTGTCACAAACCTTTAAACTACACAGATTCGTTATTAAGTGACACAAACACACACAAAATAACAGAAAGTAAGACATAGCCAGTGTGCCTCAGAAATGCTTACCATTTTTTATTTTTTATTTTTTTTAATCATTTAAAAGTTTGTTTTTGAGAGAAAGAGAGAGAGACAGAGCGTGAGAGGGGAGGGTCAGAGAGAGAGAGGGAGATACAGAACTGAAAGCAGGCTCTGGGCTCTGTGCTGTCAGTACAAAGCCCTACATGGGCTCGAACTCACAAACGGTGAGATCATGACCTGAGCCGAAGTCAGACACTCAACTGACTGAGTCACCCAGGCGCCCAGAAATGATTACCGTTTTTTAAAGGCCTATTATATTACAGATGAAATTGAAGCCACCTGCCAAATTTCATTCACTTTTATGTCCTCCTAGATACATAATCAATAAATCAAATTTGCTGTTTATCCTTTCCATTTGTGTTTTTATACTTTTTCTACATATGTATGCATCTGTAACTAATATACAGTATTTCTACTGTTTTAAAGATTTACAAAAGGCAACATATATTGTAATTTCCTTTACACTGCTTTTTAGTGGTCCACTTGTCAGTATATCACAATTTAATTACTCAATCTGTGGTGGATGGGATTTTAAGTAGTATCTTCACTCCTTTCCTCTATCCTTCCCTCCCTCCCTCCCTCCCTCCCTTCCTTCCTTCCTTCCTTCCTTCCTTCCTTCCTTCCTTCCTTCCTTCTTTCCTTCCTTCCTCCCTCCCTCCCTCCCTTCTTCCTTCCTTCCTCCCTCTCTTCCTTCCTTCCTTCCTTCCTTCCTTCCTTCCTTCTTTCCTTCCTCCCTCCCTCCCTCCCTCCCTTCCTCCGTCCCTTCCTCCCTCCCTCCCTTCCTCCCTCCCTCCCTCCCTCCCTCCCTTCCTCCCTCCCTCCCTCCCTTCCTTCCTCCCTCCCTCCCTCCCTTCCTTCCTCCCTCCCTCCCTCCCTCCCTCCCTTCCTCCCTTCTTCCTTCCTTCCTCCCTCCCTTCCTTCCTTCCTCCCTCCCTCCCTCCCTCCCTCCCTTCCTCCCTCCCTCCCTCCCCCACTCCCTTCTTCCTTCCTTCCTCCCTCCCTCCCTCCCTTCCTCCCTCCCTCCCTCCCCCACTCCCTTCTTCCTTCCTTCCTTCCTCCCTTCCTTCCTCCCTTCCTTCCTCCCTCCCTTCCTTCCTTCCTTCCTTCCTTCCTTCCTTCCTTCCTTCCTTCCTTTTCTCCTCCCTTCCAAACAGCATTCTAGTAGACATTCTTTTATACATGTATGGGTATTTCTACAGTGTATATACCCAGAAGTGGAAATTCTTGACCTAATATATTCACATCTTTTTAAAAATTGTTACTTTTGAAAGGGGGTGCAGAGGAGTGGGGGGACAGAGGATCCAAAGTGGGCACTGTGCTGACAGCAGTGAGCCTGATGCGGGGTTCGAACGCACAAGCAAAACTGAGATCATGAGCTGAGACGTAGTTGGACTAACTTAACTGACTAGGCCATTCATGTGCCCCTATTCACATCTTTGTTAAATTGGCCTGACATTGGGGAATTGCTTTCCAAAGTGGTTGAACTAATGCACACTCATGTGAGAATTATCAGAGCATTCCCTTTTTCCCATATAAGCATCAGCACTTGGTATTATAAGATGTCCAGTATTTATGCCAATTTGTTACCTGTGAAATTGCATCTCAGTTTTGTCTAAAAACTGACAGCTAGTGAGGTTGAGCCTCTTTTCGTGTTTATTAGCCACATGAATTTTCTCTTTTGAAAACTGTCAGCCAGGTGACATGTTGGTCGGGAATCTCGGGGAGAAAAAACAACTGTGAGCTGACTCTCACTGGCAGAATTCAGTTCATTGTGGTCATAGGACTGAGTTTCCCATTTCATTACTGGATGTCAGTCAGGGGCCCTTGTCAGTTTCAAGGGGACACATACATATCTTGCCACATGGTCCCACCCACACTTAAGCCAGCAATAACATGCTTACCCTTCTCCTGCTTTGAGTCTGTGACTTTCTCCTCTCCTAGACTGATCCAGATTTAAAGGTCTGGTGTGATTAGGTCAATCTCACCTGCATAATGTCCCTATTTAAAAATTTTTTAAATGTTTATTCATTTTCAGATAGAGAGAGACAGAGCACAAGCAGGGGAGGGGCAGAGAGAGAGGCAGATACAGAATCCGAAACAGGCTCCAGGTTCTGAGCTGTCAGAACAGAGCCCGACATGGGGCCCAAACCCACAAGCTATGAGATCGTGATCTGAGCTGAAGTCAGCCACCTAATCTACTGAGCCACCCAGGCGCCCCATAATTTCCCTATCTTAAAGTAAACTGAAATGTGACTTTAATTTCATCTCTAAAATCCCTTTTGTTATACAATGTAACATAACCACAGAAGTTACTTTTCATCATATATACAGATTCTTCCCACATTCATGGGGAGGGGATTATACAAGGGTGAGGGCCATGGACTATTGTCTCCCACAGGCCTGCATGGGAACGACTAGAAAATATTACTGTGAGAAATTAAGAAGACACAAAGAAAATCAAAGGAATAGATTATATCCACAAGTGGAAAAGAATCTGTATCACAGGTCTGTCTGTTCTTTCAAACTGATCTGCAGTTCAATCACAAAGTCACATCAAAGAATAGAAAATAAAAGATTCACTTGAAAACGTACCTATAAATATGAATACATAAGAAGAGCCAAAAATTACGGGGCACCTAGGTGGCTCAGTCAGTTAAACGTCCAACTTTGGCTCTGGTCATGATCTCATGGTCTGTGAGTTCGAGCGAGTTTGGGCCCCACGTCGGGTTCCTTGCTGACAGTTCACAGCCTGGAGCCTGCTTCGGATTCTGTGTCTGCCTCTCTCTCTGCCCCTCCCCTGCTCATACTCTCTCTCTCAAAAATATATAAACATTAAAAAATTTTTTAATAACGAATAGCCAAAAATTAACCTTAAAAAAACAAAGCTGGAGAACTTACACCAGCAGAAAACTTAACTTATTCCAAAGCTATACTAACTACTACAAGGCTGATAGGAAAATAGACCAATGAATACAATAGATGGTTCAACAACATTTCCACACATACTTTAGATATTTGATGTACAATAAAGATGATCTATAGGATGAGGAAATAACAGCATCTATAAAACAGTGCCGTGTAACTTGGATATCTATATGAAAAAAATAAACACACAACTGATTTTGACCGCTTCATCACGTCATACAGTAGAATCTATTTCAGGTGGGTTGTAGTTTTGGTGGGGATATGGAATATCATCATTTGTGGAAAAAGTTGTTAAATCCCTTTAGAAAATTGGCACCATTTAGTAAAGCTGAACATCTGCCTCACCTATGTTTGAGCTGGGGTACTGCTGCCTGAGAAAACGTCAGCAGACGTGTCTACAGGGGGCACGTATGAATATGTTCACAGCAACATTATCAAGAGAGTTCCATGCTGAAAACGACCAAGTAATCCATCAACATTAGAGTGGGTAAGCGAGTTGTAGGATATCCACAAAATAACAAAACGTTATATCGCAGTAAGAATAAACCAACGTGTGCACAAAACGACGTGAATGACTCTCACATACATGAAGTTAGAGGAAATAGCCCAGTCATTAAAGACCGTGTACTGTGTAGCACTACCCTGATTTTACTGCAGATACTGAGCTGAAGAATGGTGATCTGCATTGATATTTATAATTTCTAATAATAGGCATGGTGTTGCACCGTGGGGATTCAGTAGCAATAAGTGGCTGGACGTGTGTGTTTGGCTTTTGCTCCCTAACCTAAGATATTGATCACTAGACTTCCTCCCCAAAGAAAGTGATTGTGAAATAATTAAATATACATATAAGTATAAAATAGAAAAGCTACATATCCATGACAATTCCTTACTTCTCTGATCACCATGTATAAGTTACATCCAAAAGGTGATTCCTCTTGGGGCATCTGGGTGGCTCATTCTGTTAAGCGTCTGGCCTCAGCTCAGGTCATGATCTCGCGGTCCGTGAGCTTGAGCCCCGCGTCGGGCTCTGTGCTGACAGCTCGGAGCCTGGAGCCTGCTTCGGATTCTGGGTCTCCCTCTCTCTTCTCCTCCTCTGCTCGCACTCTGTCTCTGTCTCAAAAGTAAATAAACATTAAAAAGTGATTCCTCCTTCATGATAAAAAAATACTGAATAATTCATGTTGCTTGGAGATGTATGTAAGTGTGTAAAGTAACAGTTTGTGAGGAATATAGGAGACAAGTACTTTGGGAGATGTATTTTACTCAATGGAAAGGAGAGACATTTGAAATGCTTCAACCCTTCTCAAATTCCTTTACATATTTATTACAGTCCTGATCAAAACTGGCACACTACTTTTAAAGAATTATTAATTTGATAGAACGCAAAGTTTAGACGATGTGACTATTGAGATGGGAAAGGCGAAGGTGATGGTAAAAGCACATGAACACATGTCACAATATAATCAAGAACAACATATAACATCGAGTGTTTCTGAGACACAGTAAGATATTGCAGTGTATAAAAATTGTTGAATGGGGCACCTGGGTGGCTCAGTCGGTTGAGCGTCCGACTTCGTCTCAGGTCATGATCTCATGGTCCGTGGGTTCTAGCCCCGCGTCAGGCTCTGTGCTGACAGCTCAGAGCCCGGAGCCTGCTTCGGATTCTGTGTCTCCCTCTCTCTCTTCCCCTCCCCCACTCATGCTCTGTCTCTCTCTGTCTCAAAAATAAATAAACATTAAAAAAAATTTAAAAAAAAATGTTGAATAAATGTAAAGATATAAATTTCTGGATAAACGAATCAGTTTGATATGTACTATGTAGGAGATCTGAAAACAAACAGGGATAAGGGGTTCCAAGGACTTTGATGTGTGAAAATATAATGAAAACACCAATTGTTTTCGTTGTAAGAGTTGAAAGGGAATTATACTATGTAGAATTTTAGTTTTCACAGATATAAGATGGGCATGAATTTATCGCTGTTCAGTGTTGCCCAGAAAATTTGAAAATGGACAAATTAATATATTGCATCGATCTTCATAGAGAAAATTGTTTGTATTGTAGTCCAGAAAAAGATTTAAAAAAATTAGTATGCATTACATGGTGATATTGAGGAGATTCAAAACCAATCATGTCATAGATTGCCTAAAGTGAATTCTCAGAAAAATCTAACATTTTAGGTAATTTAGACCTTCCAGTTCCCTTGTGACCACAACAACTAGAAATTACCTGGCTTATTTTAATAAAAAAGAAACTTTGTCAATCTTGTTTTTAATCAGTTAAGACATGCCAGGGGCGCCTGGGTGGCGCAGTCGGTTAAGCGTCTGACTTCAGCCAGGTCACGATCTCGCGGTCCGTGAGTTCGAGTCCCGCGTCAGGCTCTGGGCTGATGGCTCGGAGCCTGGAGCCTGTTTCCGATTCCGTGTCTCCCTCTCTCTCTGCCCCTCCCCCGTTCATGCTCTCTCTCTATCCCAAAAAAATAAATAAAAACGTTGAAAAAAAAATTAAAAAAAAAAAAAAAAGACATGCCAGTATGGTGTAGTTGTTAAGTGTCCTAGGTCAGAAATCAAGACATTGAAGTATATATGGCTCTAAATAAGCCTTTTAATATCTGTATTTTGGTTTCCTAATCTGTAATTAATGGAGTCGGATTTGTGTTTTTCTACCTCTTAAATACTGATATGGGCTGGCCAAAGACAGGTGACCCGGCAACATTTGAGCATACTTTGAACCCTTATGGGACTTTTTTAGCCTCATTGGAGTTTGGTTTGCTTTCCTGTGAAATGAAGCAGTTGGAATAAATGATGTTTAAGATTTTTTCCATCTTTCATACTCCACGTCTCTATTCTGCTGCTTCTAACTGACAGGTGATTTATGATATAATCACTCAAGTAGTTTTTTGACATTCCGGGATCAAAAAGCTATGAAGGCGTAACTAATATAACATCTTAAAACATTATCATTTCTTAATGTCTTTCCTTCCCTTATCCTTCCCTCAAGTTTGTAGCCAAAGGCATTTTCTCACTTAGGCAATTTTATGCCCTTACATCATACTGAACCAGAAAAGAAATAGCCCTTTCCAAAATATAAATACATTGAATAGGTCTTTCTCTTGTTTCTCTTTTGTCAGGCTGTTAAATGGTTTATATCATCTTAAAACACAGGCATTAAATTGTTGATGTGTGAAACTGTCCATAAAGCACAAAGGAGTTTTAATTTTAATTTTCTCCACAGAGATTGTTTGGATTCTGGCGAATTCTTACATACTTTGTAGGTTTTTGCTGATGTTGCTGTTGTAAGTAGTACCTAATTTCCATTGCTCTAGGGAGGGGCGTGGGGAAGGCTTGTAAAGGGGTCCCCAATAAATCATTGTGGCATAAAAATTATTTTGAACTGAAGGCATTTGAGTTCCTGAAATCCCTAGCTGCCTACAGGTAGAGCCTCCAGAAGGAACTCAATTGTCTTAAATTCCTTCCCCAGAGCAACTCTAATCTCTTCTCAGAGAGGAGCAGCAGGCTACACACACAAACAGACATTGTCACAAAACTGTCATATCTCCCTTCTATTCCCCTAAGGGCCCATTTTCTTTCCAAAATCCACTTGTTTTTCTATAAGTGTCCTTTCTCCCCCCCACCTCTTCAAATAAGTCATTTGATTTCCTGAAAGGTACCTCCCTGTACCTCCTTGTCCCCTGTTAAGATGGTATCTAAGTCCCAAATTCTAATATCCTCTTTGAGTCACATTTTTCTTTGTTGATTTAGCTTTTGTCAGTTTAATTTGCAGGTTCCCAGAAAAGAACATAACAGAGTGGAGGAAAAGTTTGTTCACAACACTTGCTACCCTGTGGGTTTCTTGCTTATCACACAATAACTTGGCAAATCTGTGATCTCAGTACATAAAGGTCACTTCTTTGGGAACTTTCAGTGTCTTGAGAAAAGAATCCTCAAATCTCAGGTCTTAAGTCATGTCCTAGAGAGGGAGAAGGCGCAAAACCTCTCACCGTTCACTAGTGCGTCTTTCTCTCAATCCTCCTGTTTTCATTTCTGGGCTAACCCTCTTCCATCAAGTGCTGAGCCCGGAGCCTTTCTGGTTAAATTTCTATAAAATTTAAAGGGCAGATGAATCTCCTTAGGGAGGCAAGGGTTACTGGGATTACACACTGCTCTTTGTAGGATGCCGCTAGCTTTCTGGTGGTCCGATTTTCTGCACAGACGTTCTCTTTATGTTTGAGGGAGGAAGTCCCCCCCCCTTTCATTTCTGCATTGTCATTTAGTGAGGTTTCAGAGGGATAGGAGGTACATATTTGTTAGGATTCCTTTAAGTTTATTGTCTGTGGTTATCTCAGTCAAGTTAGTCAACTCCTCCTCCTTTTATCGTTCTTTAAAATTCAGTGTTATTAATTAAGTAAAATTAGAGAATTTAGGGAAAAAGAGTGAAAGACTTGAAAATGCATGAAAAGATCACTGGGAGTCTTTAAAGTAAAACTAGGATGGGGTGCCTGGGTGGCTCAGGTGGTTAAGCTTAGGTCGTGATCTCACGGTTTGTGAGTTTGAGCCCTGCGTGGGGCTCCGTGCTGACAGCTCAGAGCCTGGAGCCTGCTTCAGATTCTGTCTCTCTCTCTCTCTCTGTCCCTCTCCCACTCACACTCTGTCTCTCTGTCTCTCTCTCAAAAATAAATAAACATTAAAAAAAAAATAAAGGTAGGCATTGAGTTTGTGCTCCTGTGGAATCTCTGTGCCTTTCATTGTCTTTGAGCTCTTCTGTAAATTGTCAAATGCTGATATTAATACAAATGACTTGACCATAGGAATGTAAATTTCCTCTGAGATAGGGATAATTATTGCCTTGTTAATATTGGCCAGTTCTGCATCTATTAAGGGGATTTATGTCAGTCTTTCTTCTTACATATGTACATGCTCTTCGGATTCTCCTTTGAAACCCTTGTAACATCTTACTGGTCCCCACATTAATGAGTTAATGTTTGACATGTGTCCATTTCAAATTGATAAGAGACATTATTTTACCTTTTAAATATGATTCTTTTAAATATTAAGTTTATCAATGTGAAGTCCTGGAAAAGTAGTTTTTATTTCATAAAAATGGTTTCATAAGAGTGAAATTACAGTTTATAATTTCAATTTGCAAAGAGGGAACATTATTTAAGAAATAGGGAATTATGGAAGGACTCACATAAATGAAACTGATGAAGGTTTAAGAGAACATATGGAAGCAGCTTTGTCATGGACACATTGGGTCACTGTTCTGAACTTGGTTACCAGATGTGCATTGTTTTAAACGTAAACTTCACTAGTTACACTGAGTGATCCTGGAGGGCCATCTTCTTACGTATCCGTTTTCACAAGCGCAAAATAAAGATGATAATAAAAATCACTTCAGATTGTTGTGAGAAGTAAATAAAATAATCTCTCTAAATTAGCAGAATGCCTCTTACGCGATAAGCATTAAATATATCAGATACTAGATATCTGTGCTCAGAGATATGGGAAATTAATAGAATTATTGTAAATAGTCACAGTCCATTTTAAAGGTGAAAGTATTTAAAAATGTCTTCTGTCAAGAAAGTATGATGAATGACATTTTATACTTCTGCATTATCAAAATGATATGAATATTTCACATCAACAGGAAATTAACTATTATGTTGAGTTTTCTTTCCCCTCTTGGAATGTCAGCCATCAGAACATTCATTAGTTTAAAAAGTAATTATTATTATAAACTTCTTTTGATATTTTCAATCATTTCCGTGAAAGATTATACAAATTTACTACTTTTGCACAAGGCCCTTGAACATTTTTTTCTCTTCTCTTAAAAACTCTTCACATTCTGTCCTCTCAGTTTCTACTTTCTTTTCTGTATGTTGACCTTGAACAATGATAATAGCTACTGCTTATGAGAGAAGTACCTAAATTAGCTTTTCTTTTGGCTGAAACGATTTTTGATGCTGCTGTTGGAGATAATAGTCATGAAGGTGTTTTGGCTAATGAAGCGTGGTCACAAACATACCACAAGATGTTTTTGTACTGGTTCCTGAAAAACAGGTTGCTCTTAATTATTAAAAATTCATTTCCTGTTGTTGATAATTCAAACACTTTTTTTTACCTCTTTTCCTAAAAGTGTCTGAATTCTTTTGTAACACTTTACAGCTTTAACATAGGGTCAGAAGGGATCTGGGGAAAAGAGGAGAGGAATGGAAAGGAGAGAAATTTGTCATATTTTTACTTGTTCCTTCTTGATAAATGGTCTGTTTTGGAGGGAGGTTGTAACAAGGAATGTAATGGGTTGCTACTTAAGGTTTCTATTGTTTTTATGTCACTGGTTGTTCCCATTAACATAAATAGGACAAAATGGACCATTTCTCTCTGTCCTGATGTTATGGATTTTGAAAAAGAAAAACCAAAAAAAAAAAAAAAAGGTGAAGGACAATCCGAAGGGACAGTGAAAATGCTAGCATTATCTGTAACACACATTTTACTTAGAGCAGTGGTAAAATGATTGTTACCCTGAATGGTTCTTGGAGGACTGAAGAAAAGCTAGACTGGCTAGGGACACAAACAAAATATCAGTTTGATATTCAAGAAAGAAAGGAGGCTAAGGTCTTAAAATGACTGCTGTCAGACACATTGTCCCTCTGTTATCTTGCTCAGTGTTTACATTAGAAAGTATTCTCCACCCCACCTCGTTTTTCCTTTTTGATAAGACCGGGACACGGAATATTTAAAAGACTTGCTTCAGGTAACCCAGCTAATAAATGGCAGAGCTGATATTTGAACACAGCGCTGTATGCCTTCCAAGACCGTGTTCTTCCTAGAGCGCCAAGTCAATTTAAGAAGGAAGGCAAGCCACAAGCTTGGCTTGAGAAAGCAAGACCTGAAAACACAAGAATGAGTGAGGTGTCTAATCTTTTGTTTTGTTTGAGCTTTGAATAGGAGGATTAAGTATTATTTTTTCATGATATTCCTTTCTGAGACTGGTTAAAACAAATATTCTGCTCTTCATTGATGAAAACGGAAGGCATCTTTTATCTGGTGCGTAACCAGTCATTTTCAGGCTTTCTGCCTGGCAGGGAGGTTACTTTTTTCTGATAACTCCTGAAGAATATGAGCTCCTTGTCTCTGACCGGAGCGATTTCAACCGTCAGAAATGACTAGACTTTCCCCTTTATTTTCTTCTAGAAATTTTATGGTCTTTGCTTTTGTGTATAAATCTATGATCCTTTATGAGCTAAGTTTTAGGGATATTGTTCGGTAGAGGTCAAGGTTACAATAATTTCTTACTTGTTTCATCCTTTGACAAATTGTTTTGGAGGTAGGTTTTCACATAGAAGGTCATGTGTTAGAGGCTTTGGAAGGTTAGATAACTTTTCAAAAACCATAGTGCTATTAAGTGGTGGAGTCAGCATTCATTGTAGAAAGTCTTTGCTTATACTCTGTGCTCTGGGCCACTGTGACCCTACCTTTTTTCGTTGGATTATTGATTTATGATGAAAAATTCATTTTTCCTACATTGTTACAAATGTCACTCTATTCTTTAGTAAACTCATATACTCTTACCTATTTCTAGAATTTCACTGATTTACCTATCTCTAACCAATACTCAACTGCTTATTCTTTTAAAATGGTGGAAGAGGGGCACCTGGGTGGCTCAGTCGGTTAAGCGTCCGACTTCGGCTCAGGTCATGATCACGCGGTCCGTGAGTTCGAGTCCTGCGTCAGGCTCTGTGCTCACAGCTCAGAGCCTGGAGCCTGTTTCAGATTCTGTGGCTCCCTCTCTCTCTGACCCTCCCCCGTTCATGCTCTGTCTCTCCCTGTCTCAAAAATAAATAAACGTTAAAAAAAATAATAAAAAATAAATTAAAAAAATAAAATGGTGGAAGAAATACTATTGATTTATTTTTGCTTTCATAAGGTAGAGCTGACATACAATAATCTGAATTTTCCATTCCCTTTCATCTCTGTCCTGTTCTGAAGCAACCATTGATCTGCTCTGTGTTACCATAAATTAGTTCCCATATTCACTCTGGAATGAAAATGGAATCTTATAGAAATGGAATCGTGCAGTATGTACTCTTTTTATGTGACTTCTTTTACTCCAACTCATTATTTTGAGATTCATCAATAGTTTATTCTTTTCATTGCTGAATTATGTTCAGTTGTATCAGTGTACCACGACCTGTTTGTTGTGCAACATAAACTTGTCAACACTTAGAATGGTCAGATATTTATTTATTTATCTATTACATTAAGGAGTGTGTTTTATTCTACCAGGTGCATTTTGATATCTCATTGTGATTTTAATTTTCATTTCCTTAGTGAAGGAATGATGTTGAGGACCTTTTTAATGTGCTAATTTGTCGCCATTTTTGGCAAAATGGCTTTTCACATCTTCTTCTGCCCTCTTTTTTTAATGGTGTGTTTTCTCCTTATTGAATTTCAAAGGCTCTTTATATGTACTGGGTTCAAGTCCTTTATCAAGTAAATGATGTGCAAACATTTACTCTTAATCTCTGGCTTGTCTTTTCATTATTCTTTGAAAAGAAGAATTTCTTAACTTGGAAAAGTCCAGTTTACCAAATTTTCCTTTTATTGGTTGTACTTTTGATGTTGATCTAAGAAATCTTTGGCAAAACCAAGGTTGTAAAGACTTTCTCCTTTTAGTTCTAGTTTTGCATTTAGGCCTGTGATCCAATTTAAGTTAATTTTTATATACAGTTTGAAGTATGAAGTTATTTTTTAAAATCTTTTTAGTGTTTATTTTATTTTTGAGAGAGAGAAAGAGAGAGAGCAGGTGAGAGGCAGAGAGAGAGGGAGACACAAAATTTGAAGCAGGCTCCAGGTTCTGAGCTGTCAGCACAGAGCCCAAGGTGGGGCTCGAACCCACGAATCGTGAGATCATTACCTGAGCTGAATGATCAACTGACTGCTCAACAGATGCTCAACTGACTGAGCTACCCAGGTGCCCCATGAAGTTACAGTTTTAATGGATTTCTAACTTCTAGTGTCTTTTGTTGAAAAGACTAGCCTTTCTCTGTTGAATTGTGTGAACCTTTGTCAACAATGAATTGACTGTGTATTTTCTGGTCTGTTTCTGTACTCTTTTTCTAACCCATTGATACATTTGTCTGGCTTGAGGCCAATACCACTGTCTTGGTGACTAACTTTAAAATAATTTCTAAGTTGATCTGGCTTTTCTTGATCCTTTGTATTTCCATAAGAATTTTAGAAACAACTTGTCAACTGTTTAAAAATGCTTGCTTTCATCATGATTATGATTGTACCATATCTATAGATCAATTTGAGGTTTGTTATTTTAACAGTATCAATTTGTCTGATCCATGACAGAAAAGTATATCTCTTCACTTATTTACATATTCCTTAATTTCTCTCAGGAATGATGTATAGTTTTCCATCAAGAGATCTTTCTCACATGTAACCCAAACTATTTCATATTTTCTTAAAATATTTTTTAAATGTTTATTTATTTTTGAAACAGAGCATAAGCCGGGAAGGGGCAGAGAGAGAGGGAGACACGGAATCCGAAGCAGGTTCCAGGCTCTGAGCTGTCAGCACAGAGCCCAGCACAAGGCTTGAACTCACAAACTGAGACATCGTGACCTGAGCCCAAGTCAGATGCTTAACTGACTGAGCCACCTGGGCACCCCTCATGTTTTTGATGCCATTTTAAAAGTTACTGCTTTTTAATTTCAATTTCTTATTGTGCATTGCTAATGTACAGAAATAAAATCCATTTTCATATTGATCTTTTATCCTGAGACCTTGTTGAATCATTTCTGTTAGTTTTTAAATAGATTCCACAGGGTTTTCCACACAAAAAAGTGTGTCTTCCATAGAAGACATAAAGACAATTTACTTATATTTACTCTCTGAACACCTTTTTAAAAAAATTTTTTTTGGGGCGCCTGGGTGGCTCAGTCGGTTGGACGTCCGACTTCGGCTCAGGTCATGATCTCATGGTCCGTGAGTTCGAGCCCCGCGTCGGGCTCTGTGCTGACTGCTCAGAGCCTGGAGCCTGTTTCGGATTCTGTGTCTCCCTCTCTCTCTGACCTTCCCCCGTTCATGCTGTCTCTCTCTGTCTCAAAAATGAATAAATGTTAAAAAAAAATTAAAAAAAATATTTTTTTGGTGCCTAATTACACACTGGCTAGAACCTCCTTTAAAATACTGAAGAGAAGTGGTAAAAGCAGGCATCCTTGCCTCTTTTTTTGTTATTGGGGGAAAAGTATATCATCTGTTACCATTAAATATCATGTTAATTGTACGTTTTCCATAGATGCCCTTTGTCACACTGAGGAATTTCTCTTCCTTCTTTGAAAGTTTTGTCGTAACCAGGTGTGGGATTGGTTAAATCATTTTCTACATCTGTTGTACATCTATTACATTAATTGATTTTCAGATGTTAAAACAACTTTTTATCCCTAGAATAACCCCCACTTAATCATGTGTTGTAATCCTTTTTACATGCTGATGAATTTGGTTGGCTAACTTTTTTTCAAAGACTTTTGTATTTACATTAATGAGGGAAATGTGTTCATGGTGTGCCTGTACTGTCTTTCTCTGGTTTTGGTATTACTTGGCTACTTTGGATGTGGTTGAAAGGCTTTTCCCCCTCCTCATTTCCTGAAAGAGATTGTGAATATTTTTTTTCTCCTTTAATGTTTCTTAGATATCACCAGTGAAATCATATGATCCCTGGTTTTGCTTTGTGGGGAGATTTTTAATTACTAATTGAATTTATTTACTTATTATAGTTTTGTCAAGATTTTCTAGTTCTTCATGAATTACTTTTGGTAACTTGTTTTTGTCCCTAAGAATTTGTCCCCTTCATGAATGTTGTCTAAATTTCATTGTGTAAGATTGATCATAATATTTCCTTATAATCTGTAAAGTTGGTGGTAAGGTTCCCTCTTTCATTCCTGATTTGGGTCATTTTCTTCAGTATTTTTCCTTGGTCAGTCTGGTAAAAAAAAATGTCAATCTAGTTCATCTTTTCTGGAAACCAAACTTTGGTATCCTTATTTTTTTTTCCTGTTGTTTTTCTGTTTTCTATTTCCATGATTTCTGCACACATCTTTATTGTTTCTTTTATCTGCTTGCTTTGTATTTATTTTGCTCTCCTTTTTATAGTTCATTAGGTGCAAGATTTTAAGTTTATTATTTAATACCTTTTAAAAAATTTTTAGATGTTTATTTATTTTGGGGAGAGAGAGAGAGAGCGAGCAAGCATGAGCAGGGAAGGGCTAGAGAAAGAGAGGAAGACACAGAATCTGAGGCAGGCTCCAGGCTCTGAGTTGTCAGCACAGAGCCCAGTGCGGGATTTGAACCTACAAGCAGTAAGATCATGTCCTGAGCTGAAGTCAGACACTTAACCAACTGAGCCACCCAGACGCCCCTGTTTAATACCCTTTTACTTCTCTAGTGTAGGCTGTTAAAATTTAACTGCTCCTTTGGCTGTGTTCCATAAATTTTGATATCAGTTTACAAACATATTTTATTCAATTCACATATTTTACGATGTTTCTTGTGAAATCTACTCTGCCCTATTGGTTTCCAGAAGTTTGTTAATTGACTGATTTGTTTTTGGTGTCACGTCTAAGAACTTACTGCCTGGTTCGTGACCATCATGACTTAGAGCAATGTTTTCATCTAAGAACTTTAACATTTTAGCCCTTACATTTTGTTCTCCAATACATTTTAATTTTTTATATGATATGAGATATGGGTCAAAATTCTTTTCTTTTTCTTTTTGCATAAAGATGTACAGTTGTTCAAGCAGCATTTGTTAAAAAGACTAATCCCACCCCCACCCCCACCCCCACCCCCATTGAATTATCTTGGCATTCTTGTAGAAAATCATTTTTTCCTGGACTTGTGATTCCATTTTGCTGATGTATATGTCTATTCTTATGCCAGTATTTATTATATGCCTTGCTCACTGTAACTGAGTAGTAAGTGTTGAAATCAAGATGTGTGAGCTCTTCAGATCGGCTCGATTGCATACAAAACTTTGTTCTTTTGTCAATTCATTCCCTCTGCTTACTTTGTACTAGTATTGTTACATAATGTACATTTTGTGCCCACTAACACAGATTTGTAATGATTGCTTTATACGGTTGTGTTTTAAATCAGATAGGAATTCAAAAACATATTTATACTTTCTTTTTTATATTTACCTATGCAGGTGTCTTTGGTGGGGTTCTTTAGTGTTTCATGTAGATTCAAGTTAACATCTAGCCTCCTTTCATTTCAGACTGAGGGACTCTTTTCTTAGAATAAATATCTTCTACAAACTTACTTTCTCAGTTTTTGCGTACCTGTGAATGACTTAATATTTCCTTCAAACTTGAAGCACAATTTTGCTGGACATAAAGTTTCTTATATATATATATATATATATATATATATATATATATACTATATATATATACATAATAATATAATATTTTTCTTTCACTACTTTTATTATGTGTTTCATCTACCTTCTGGCCTCCATGATTAATCATGAAAAATCAGCCTTTACTATGACTGAGAATTCCTAGTATGTGAAGAGTCACTTTTTCTTGCTGCTTTTATATTTGTCTTTTTCTTTGGTTTTCAACTATTGAATTTGCTGCATCTAGGTGTATATGTCTTTGAATTTATCCTACTTAGAATTCATTGACTTCTTGGATGCACAGGTTAGTGTTTTTCATTATGTTTAGAAGTTTCCAGTCATTATTTATTCAAACGTTCTTTCTGCCTTTTTCTCCCCTCTTTTTCTAGGATTTCTGTTACGCTGATGTTGGTATGTGTGATGGTGCCCAAAGGACTTTTAAGCTTTTTTTCCTTTTTAAAAAAATTTTTAAAGGTTTATTTTTGAAAGAGAGAGAGAGACAGAGCATGAGCAGGGGAGGGGCAGAGAGAGGGAGACAGAATCCAAAGTAGGCTCCAGGCTCTGAGCTGTCAGCACAGAGCCTGACATGGGGCTTGAACCCACGAACCGTGAGGTCATGACCTGAGCCGAAGTTGGACACTTATCCCAGGCACCCAAAGGCTTTTTTTCTTTATTTATGTTTTTTTTTTCTGTTCCTCAGACTAGATAAGTTCAACTTGTCTATGGGCAAGTTTGTTGGTTCTTCCTTGTTCCTGTTCAAATCTTCTGTTGAGGCCTCCCAGTGAATTTTTAATTTCAACTTTTCATTCCAGAATTTTAATTCATTATCTAAATAATTGCTACCTCTTCATTTCTGTTCTATATACAGTGAAACATTATTCACACATTTTTCCTTATCTCTTTAGACATGGCTCCTTTTAATTTGGGGGACATATAAAATAACTGAAGTCTTTGTCTAGGAATTCCAATGTCTGGGTTTCTTCAGGGACAGTTTCTACTTATTTTCTTGTGTATAGGTGGTACTTTCTTGGTTCTTCGTTAATTTTTGTTAAAATCAGACATATTCATTAACACTGTGTGGCAACCCTGGACAACATACTCCCACTGCCTCCTCTCAGAGTTTACTGCTTTTGTTGTTTGTTGTCATAGTTGTTGTTTGGTTAGTGGCTTTTCTTTTTTTTTTTTTAATTTTTTTTTTCAACGTTTATTTATTTTTGGGACAGAGAGAGACAGAGCATGAACGGGGGAGGGGCAGAGAGAGAGGGAGACACAGAATCGGAAACAGGCTCCAGGCTCTGAGCCATCAGCCCAGAGCCTGACGCGGGGCTCGAACTCACGGACCGCGAGATCGTGACCTGAGCTGAAGTCGGACGCTTAACCGACTGCGCCACCCAGGCGCCCCTTGTTAGTGGCCTTTCTGATATAATTCTGCAAAGTCCACATTGTCATGCGTGGCCATGAGAGTCTTTGCTTGGTTAGCGTAGAGGTAGAGGTGTGTCAATAATGGCATAGACAGTTTCTTCAGTGAACACCCAGTGCATCTCCATCTTTGCTGAGGGGCTCTGAGTGCACGTTGGTTGTGTGTTTTCAGTGTTTAGCTAGCCACTTGACTGCTCTGCCTTAGCTTCTGCTTTCTTTTGCACAGAGCCTCGAGGTCAGCCAGAGGGGAGAGTTCAGGGACCTTTCAGATCTTTCCTGAGTGTGTGCACAACCCCGGGCACGTATACCCACGGCCTTCCAGATTCCCAGTGTCAAGTCCGAGCTTTTAAAATCTCCTGTGAACATCTTGTGACCCAGATGTTCCTCTTAAGCTCCCTGATTTGTTTGCCTCAGCCCCGGCAGCTTTTCACCACCTAAGAAAGATACTAAGTTACTCAATTGCCTGGAATATTTTTGAAAAATCACTCTGGAGGAAAAAGCTTTTCACATGGAGCAGTCTCCACGTCAGGCAAACACAGCCTTGCGAATGCGGCGTTTCAGGAAGCCGGAAGCCGCCAGAAACGGCCAGATAGTGACCACCCCCTAGGCACGGAGCTTTGGAGGCACTCCTTAAGTGTGGGCTGTTATTTTACAAGGCCACCACAGAGCTGGAGGGCAGGGGATGTGACAAAGGCAGATAAAATGCCACAAAGCTTGCATTCTCACTGAGATTCAGCCACTTTCCCTCAACAAAGACTCCCTGGGTAGTTTCAAGCCTTTGCTTAATTTCTAAGGTTCAGAAAAAGTTGATTCTAACGTTTTTTGCTAGTTTTCTTATTGCTTTTATGGAGGAGTGAATTTTGGAGGTCTTTTTGTATCACTTAAAAAGTAGATACATATATATATGTATGTGTGTGTGTGTATATATATATACACATGTATGTATATGTATACATATATATGTATATACACATATATATATATACATGTATATGTATATATATATATACACACACACACACACACATATATGTATATCTTTTCACCTTTTAAATTTCAACCCATTAGTATATCTGAAACTTTAGTGTGTCCAGTATGTATTTGGATATCAGTTTTTATTCCAGTCTGATAATCTCTGTGTTTTGATTGGAGTGCTTAGTCCATTCCCATTTAATGTAATATGTTTTTTTAGTTTACTTATTTATTTTGAGAGAGAGAGAAAGCACAAGTCTGGAGGGACAGAGAGAGAGAGAGAATCCCAAGCAGGTGCCAAGCTGTCAGCATGGAACCAAACTCAAGGCTCAGTCTCACAAACTGCGAGATCATGACCTGAGTCGAAATCAAGAGTCAGACATTTAACCCGCTGAGCCACCCAGGTGGCCCAGTGTAATATTTATATGGTTGGAATTATGTCTACATAATTTTGCTATTTGTTTTATATATATATTTCAAGTGTATTCTGTTCCTTTGTGTCTCATGTGTGTTTTAAATTATGTATACACACATACATTTTCTTGTTAAGATACATATATATGTATTTATGTATATATGTATATGTATATTTAGAATCCTATTTAACTTCTCTGTTGATTTTTTTACAGTAGTGTACTGTATAACGTATCTACTATATTTTAAATTATTTTCTTATTTCTTGCCCTGCACTTCCCAGAACAGATCTGCGTGAATATTCCCAGAATGTGCAGTTATTCACTGAGCGCAGTCCTTGTGAAATGTGTCCTCCGTGCGAACATATCAATAGATTTCTGGGGGCAGGGCTAGGGCCTTCGCTCCAGCCCTCTGAGAGGTGTATTCACTTGTCTTACAGACCTCCAACCTCACCTCTGTATCACAGTCTAAGAAATAGCTAGAGGGAGAAAGGGATGGTTTTACAGAATGAATGTTTATGTTCCCCTCAAATTCACATGTTGAAGCCCCACCCCCTGATGTGACTGCACTTGCAAATAAGGCCTAGATTGAGGTAACTAAGGTTAAACTAGGTCTTAAGGGTGGAGCCTCGATTCAGTACGAGAAAAGACGCTAGAGACCTCTCTCTTTCTGACATGTGAGGTCACAGCGAGAAGGCAGCCATCCGCAAACCAACAAGAGGGTCCTCACCAGGAGCCACATGAGTGGGCACCTTGGTCCGGGACTTCTACTCCCGACTGTGAGAAAGTGAATTACTGGGGCCTAGGCCACCCAGTCTTTGGTATTTTGTTATGGAGGCTTGAGCAGACTGAGACACAGGATTTGCCTCATTTGTTTCTCTTCTCTTCGGGGATCCTGTCATTCCTGTCTCCTGTCCAAAGTCTGCTAATGACACTTTTCATATACTTTGTGCAGGTTTCTAGCTTCATGTGTGTGTGTGGCTAAAGGACATGCCCAGTCCCAGTGATTTAATCATAGCTGTAGGTAGATGTCTTTTAGTAAAGTATCTGCTTCTGCTTTGGGTTGGACAATATCCACTGAAGCCGGAGGACTTGGGCCACTCCTTGCAGTTTCAGAATTCATTGCCTCTTCTTCTGGCCCACAGCATTAACTTTCCCTAAAGACTGTCCACCTACAGGAAGCCCCAAGATACTTCTTGGCATATGTCCTTCCTGTCCCTCTTTGTACCTCCTCCCCACATTCCTATTTATAGGTTCGTTGGAATGCTTCCCGTAGCACATACTCCAACTCGATATATCCATAAGGATTCATGAAAACAGACTTAGGCTAAATATTTTGAGAAATCTATGCTGTCATTCCTTCTTGGTTGTTCAGAATGCAAGTTAGCATATCTGCAGCTATGAAAACTCTTTTTCTTCGACTTCCCATTTTTCTTTGTTATGGATGATGAATGGTGTCCAGGTTCTATGGAATCTTTGCTTTGCAGAATGCAAAGTACTTTGAGTACTTTGAGAAATACTACCCATCTCTGTGGAAAACTTTAGAGGGACGCAGAGTTACTTTAACATCCCCTATTCAGCACATAGTAGTTCTTGGACGAATGTCACAGTGAACTTTTAGAACTTCAATATTTCGCCTAAATAACGAAGATGCCATCGGTTCGAATCAAATGAAATGATGCGTGCCTGACTCATAAGGACACACTTCCTCTTATTCCACCATTATTTGTCAAATATAAGGAATTAAAAAAAAAATTAAAGCTATGAAATACATTATCCAAATGTCCTATACTTCTGTGTCATTAAAAAAAAAAAAAAAAATATCTGTGGCTCTGACCAAAGAGGGCCTTTCTCACTTGTGTTGGCTTTTGGTGCGATCAGTGCCTGGCAGCACGTCTGTGCGATGCAGCAAATAAATGCTTTAGTGAATATTTGCCCTAAAATCAAGTAGCACCGTCTACTGCATTTGATATTTATTGCTCTATTCCTGAACGATAAGTTTGGAAAGAAGTGTAACTATAGAAATGTTCCCTTTTACGAAAAGAAATTGTAATTGATCTCTATCTCAGATTCTATGGAATTTGAACAAGTGTCAGAGCTGAATATAACCTAATACAGGAGGCTCATTAGAGCCATCGAATAAATTTGCTGCCCACATACCTGTGAGACGTCAGCGTGTGCTCCAGCAGGCCACCAGTGGAGGAAATCCCGTGGTTTATAGCGATGACCCTGTACGAGTAGGGACACAGGCCAGTCCCCATCCCACGGAACCAAACACGCTCTGCTGGTGACCCCACAGTCCTCCCCTAAGAATTCCAGAAAAGATCCGAAATATTTTACTTTCTCCCCTTTCTGTTCATCATTTGCATATTTAATTCAACATCTTTTGAGACCCATGGGACAGGAGTGCTGCTTTAGTTTGTTTCTTTTCCGAGGGTATAATACAGGGCTTGATGAGAAGAGGATATTTAGTAAATGATGTTAATTTATTTTTTTTTATTTTTTATTTTTAAAATTTTTTTTTAACTTTTATTTATTTTTGAGACAGAGACAGAGCATGAGCAGGGGAGGAGCAGAGAGAGAGGGAGACACAGAATCTGAAACAGGCTCCAGGCTCTGAGCTGTCAGCACAGAGCCCGACGCGGGGCTCGAACTCACGGACCGTGAGATCATGACCTGAGCCGAAGTCGGACACTTAACCAAGCCACCCAGGCGCCCCCGATGTTAATTTAAACATTGGTCTGCTCCCTATCACATCAAGACTAGCATTTGGCGTTAAAACTTTGTCTCAGCTTTGCATTCGGTTTGTTCCAAGTAGAAAGTTGAGATCCAAATAATAATAAAAATTAATTTTAGGGGCCCCTGGGTGGCTCAGTCGGTTAAGTGTCTGACTCTTGATTTCGGCTCAGGTCATGATGTCATGGTTGGTGGGATGGAGTCCCATGTCAGGCTCGGCACTGGCAGCATGGAGCCTACTCAGGATTCTCTGTCTCTGTCTCTGTCTCTCTCAAAATAAATAAATAAATAAACTTAAAAACATAATTTTCCTGTGCAATATCCATTGCAAGTTAACTGAGAACAGCAACTATGTCAATGTATTTCCCTAGCAATGGAATAATGTATTTCATATCGTTGATAGTAAGCCTTTGTTGAACTGTGACATTAAAATTTTAGAGAAGCCTGTACTCTATGTTAATATATTTCAGTTTTGAAAGATATTAAAGAAGCAAACATTTTAAATAAACGTCACAATTAAGGGATTATATTATGCTAAGGTTTTTTTTAATGTTTATTTATTTTTGAGGGGGGAGGGGCAGAGAGAGAGAGAGAGAGAGAGAGAGAGAGAGAGAGGGAGAGACAGAGAATCCCACGCAGGCTCTGCATCCTCACAGAGCCCCACGTGGGGTTCCAGCTCATAAACTGTGAGATCACAACCTGAGACAAAATCAAGAGTCAGATGCTTAATCAACTGAGCCACCCAGGCGACCCACATGCTGAAGTTTTATATTTAAATTTCATTTTTCTCTTCAACATTCTTCCAATTTTGAGGGATAAATTACTTCTATTATATTTAGAAACTTACATTGATTTTTAAATTCTTTTTCAGACCTTGCAGTTTCACTTCTGCAAATTATTATTAAAATTTTCATAGCACTTTATTTTCAAAATGCTTTTGTTTTTCCTTTCACTTTCAGGGCACAGAATAATCCTAAGCAAAAGCTCAATATCATCTCCAATATAAGGAGGTGAACAGAGGTGAAAATCATTTTAAAATGACTTGTATTTGTTTTCATAATGAGTCAGATACACCTGGACTCCATCCCAAACTATTACTAGGTCCTGATCCAGAGTGCCTCACTCCTGGAAATGAAGGCTGCAGCTCTCAGCCAAGTGTTTTTAGATGAGCTTTTCAAATATGCAGGCTAATTATTTTTCCCCATTGTGCTCACCTTCCCTCTAAATATAATTTTTTGTTGTTGTTAGAAGTTTCAAGTGGATTTTAAGCAGACTGATTTGAGAATAATTGTGTGTGCTTAGTATTGTTGATGACTATAGTAGTAAAGGCACTCTGTTCATAGGGAAGTATGCTATGATATCATCTTCGTGGGTAAATATGTTACCTTGAAAGTCACTTGCATACATCCTGAGAGATGATGCTTAAATTTGTCTATTCAAAGTTTTCCGGGGCACCTGGGTGGCTCAGTTGGCTGAGTTTGACTTTGGCTCAGGTCATGATCTCGCGGTTCACGAGTTCGAGCCCCACGTCGGGCTCTGTGCTGACAGCTCAGACCCTGGAGCCTACTTCGGACTCTGTTTGTCTCTCTTCCCCTCTTCTGCCTCATGCTCTGTCTCTCACTTTCTCTTCTCAAATATAAAATAAAACATAAACAAAAAATTTGTTTTAAAGTTTTCTAACAGCAACTTGATTTGCACTTAATGCTGGTTCATGCATCTTATGAAATATGACAGCTTAAAATCATCTAGTACCTGAAATATTTTTGTTGAAGACTATCTTATTTTTATGAATTATACATTAATTCTGGCAGCAACATTTTTGTAGATATAGTGGAAAGCTGTATAGATAATACACATGTAGTGTAGAAATTCCTTAACTCTGTTACCTACTTTCACTTAACTGACATGCTAGATTGCTACACTCTCTTCTCTCAGTAAAATAAAATTATGACTGCACATAGCGCCTCCTTTTAAAAAACGCTTTTGTTAAAAATGTCACACTTAGGGCTATATGGAAGGCTCAGAATTAGTAGGAAGTTGATTAGTGTCTCTGTATTTTTATGCTTCTAATTGATTTGCCAATGGTCAGTTAATTGCGTTTTCACAAAACTTATTTTTAAATAATCTTATTTAATATGGTGATAATTTTTGTTTGTATGAAAATGAAGTTGACTTCTGTGAGAAGAATCAATAATGGTGACTTACTAAAAAATCACAGTCAGGTTAAGAGTGAGTGAGACAACTCTAAGAGTTTGGGAAAATGTTCTGCAAATACAAATCCAGAAGTCTTGGCACTTATGTTGCAAAGCTTGTGAGGCTGTTGTAATTTCACTGAACCTGAAAATCATGGACAATCCCTTTCAAATATGTTTATTTTTAAACAATAATGCCAAAATAAATCTCAAACCAGAGAACTTCAAAGGAAAGAAAAAAATCTTTATCCTTATCAAAAAATGTACAAAGCACATATACTTGTTTTAGATTAAAATAATACATTTAAAGTACATTAAGAAAAAACTTACAAGTTTAGCTAAATTTTTTGATTGCCCAGGTTCAGGTCGCCATATTTTGGCATGGGACTTTTTTTGGTCTTTTCTCTGAAAAGTATTTGCAAGTTTCTGAGGATGTTTTGAGGCTTTTTGTGTTATTTCAGCACAAACTTCTCCTTTGTCTGTCTTACAAGCTCAACAATGCAGAAGTTGTAACATTCAATGTCACATGGGCTCCAAGGGCACTCTGGAGAAGGGTATGGATGCCTTTCCAAGATAAATTTATTAAATGCATAGGACACAAAGGAAACTATCAGTTATACATCTGTATTTAAATCTGGCTTTATAGCCATCTCTTTATGTTAATTCATGTGTACATATACATGTGTAAATACATTTGGGATATAATAATACATCTGTTTATAAACCCATTAATGGAACTGTCTTGTACATCAGAAATGTAATTGTGGACCTACTCAACATAAATTCAAGGTGATGAGTATACATATTGATTTTAGGGTATTTCCAGCAGCTGTAATGTCACAAGAATATGTGCGTGCTTCTATCTGTGACAAATCCACATTCACTGCTATTACTACTCTGCTTTGTTGACCGATTTACAAGTGACAGAAATGATGAATTTTGGTTACACGTCAGTGAAAATAACCCATCCATATTCATGAGCCTACTGACATCTAATTATTGGACCTTAGGTTAATAGTGTTGTAATGGATCAGGGTGGCTGCATGGCTCAGTTGGTTAAGTGTCCCACTCTTGCTTTCAACTCAGGTCGTGATCTCACAGTTCATGAGTCTGAGCCCCACATTGGGCTCTGTGCTGACACCATGGAATCTGCTTGGGGTTCTCTCTTTCCCTCTCTCTCTGCCCCTCTCCTGCTCATGCTCGCTCGCTCTCTCTCTCTCTCTCTCTCTCTCTCTCTGTCAAAAATAAATAAACATAAAAAATGAATGTTGTAATAGATCAAATGAGGATGGGTGCAGTTGGGAATGTGATGTGGTTAGCACCTACTAAGCTAAATATCCCATTGGTTTCCCTTGAGATTGCTCAACGTAGGCAGTGGGGATTTTAAACAATTAATAAACGTAACAACAGCCCAAAACATGCAAAAATACATTACTTTCCTTGAAAAAAATCTATTAAATTAATGATAGAACACTTTTATGTGAATATTAGCATGAAAATTGGTAAGTAATCACAAGCAACTTATTGACCAGGAGAAACTACAGCAGCAGTTATTTGAGGCATTGTTTAGAAAAGCTGTGATCCTCACTAGAGAGATCTGGCTTTGTCCTCTCGTGTTACAAAATAAAGATGTCTTTAAGAGTGCTGGCCCCCAATCACATTTATTTTACAAACTTCCAGAGGATAGAATGGGATCAATTTCATTCTCAATTACAACCCAAAATGCAGGCTAATTTAATTGTACTAAGGGTTTACTCATTTAAGCATTTCGTGGGTGGCATGATTTCTCCTAAAATATGTTCAAATCATTGCCATATAAAGGAAGATTAAGATAAAACCTTTTTTTTTTGTTTGTTTTTGTTCACTGTCAAAAGTGACTTTGAGGGAAATCAGCGTAGTGAGAGTGGCCTTTTTATTATTCTAAGTCACAGGATAAAACACTAATAGAAGGTAAAATTATATTTTATTTTTAATTTGAATTACATGCTTTCTAACAGAAAATAAACTATGCTATATTTAGTGCTATAATTAGGAACTAAATTATTATCTTTTCTTAGTGATTTTGATGCAAGGCTCCTTGCCGCAAAAAGAAGAAAGTGCCTCTGTTAAAATCTGCTATGAGATTCTTCCTTTAACACTGCTTTTTGGTCCTCATTTTGCAAATTATCACTCTTTATACACACAAAATAAATGCTTTTCTTTACCACGTAGAAACATGAGAAAAGTAGCCATTTGTTGTTAGAAGACACAATAGGGATAGAACAATTAATTATTTCAATGTTCAGTGAGTTGATTTCTACAATTTTCAAATTTATTACTGCAAATGATTAGATAAGATACTAATATTAAATATAAATAATAGAATCTGTTAAAAAATAATATTTATCTGCCTCCTGCTGCCGATGCTTTCCTGAAAGTGTTAAGCAAAGGTCAAATATCAAATGGAACTACCTTATAAATCAAAGCAAATATGGGAAAATGAAAAGAGAAATGCTGGGCAGAATATAAAAATGTCTCCAACATTTCACACATGAAACCTTTAAAGAAAGACCTTAACTAATGTCTCAGAACCTCCACTGCATGTCCAACCATGGAGCTAGGTAAGGACACCGTTTTTACCTCCAAGAGACATACAGCCCAGCTGGGAAAGTAAACATACCGACATGGACACAGTTTTGCTTCTGGGCTGTCCTTACTAAATAGAAGATTAGCACTGAGGACTGGGGACATGATACCAGGAATCAGAAAAATATCTGGTGTCAGAGGAGATATACAATAGTATGCATGGAATGTATAAAACAAGAAATCATCCATGACTCCAATTTTAAGGCAAGACAGAGCCCAGATTCTGGAGCTGGTCAAATGCCCTACTTTCAGAGCTAACCAAGTTCCCTGACCTGCCATGTTCATTCATTCATTCATTCATTCATTCATCCAATAGTTCTTTTATTCAGGCCATCACATATACACTCAGATATGTGCTCAGACACAGTGAGGAAGACAAAGTCTGTGACCCGATGAACGGGGGATGGAAAAAGACAAAATAAGTAATAGTAAATATGCGATCTACAAAATTAGACAATTCGTATGCTAAGATTTCTAAGAGGTGAGTTTCAATCTCATAGAGGGAAGCAAATATTAATTTAGTTTTCAAATTCTTGGGTATTAAGGCCACATGAAAAAGATTTTATATAAATGAATAGAGCAGGAAGTATCACATTCTTTGTATTCTGAATTGCCATTTTCTGTGTGATAATGAGGTCTCCCTGCAAGTTGCTGAAAAGCCGTAACACTAACTTTACAGCTGTTTTTTTTTTTTTTTAAGGCCTTCCTTCATACTCAGATGTCCTTTACAAATATTATGGTGAAAAAGAAAAAATGGAGTGTGAAGAAATATGGGGGAAACGAATTGATCTGATAACTACAATGATGTTACATTGATGAAACCATGAAACTGATGGTTTCTCTCATGGAGAGGGATAAACTATCGTTTCAGTTGGTACCAACTTCCCCCCAGTAGCTACTGGAGATGGGCATTTGAGCTTTGTTGATTAAAATACATTAATCTTCCTACCATTCTCTGAGGAGTGAATTTGAGCAGAGTTCCTAACTTTGGGTTTTTAAAGTAGAGAAACTTAAAGTCATGGAAATTAATTACCTTGTTCCTACACTGCCCAGCCCGATTCTGGTAGACTTATTTATCTTGCCAGAACAGATACTACAGTATACATTTTCCTTATAAATCTTTAGGCTCTTCCTTTTCCTAAACCAGCATTCCTGAAATATGTTTCTCATAAACCAAGGCCTTTTCCAGAATCCAAAAAATTTAATGATCATTACATTCTTCCAATCACCCCACAATAAAAATGGAGTTACTATTTCCCCTCTGATCACCATATTTAATCTATTGCCTACTCATGAAGAGCTCGTACCTGCAATATTTATATAATTATACCCATTATTTTAATACCTGTTTATTACTTCTTTCAGCTATAATCTCTATATTAGTGCTTCCTAATATATAACAAGGAAAGTATAGAAAAAGTACATAAGAACACAAGCATTACAGGAAAATTTTTGGGTGAGAAACATAGATGCCAAAACTAGAACTTGGTGATTAAGAGGTAGACATGCACATCAGAAGTCAAGTGACAGAATGAGGCTCAAATGTGGGCTCTTCCATTTACTGGTTTTGTGACTTTGAACGATTTAACCTCTTTGATCCTTAATATCTTCATCCCTATACTTGACAATGATGAAAAGAATGCCTATTTCAGAGAGCTGTTGGAAGAGTAAAGGAGAGAAGGTATGTTGGTTGCTTAGCATTCATGTTGACATTTAGAAAGAACTTAAGGGGGCGCCTGGGTGGTTCAGCTGGTTGAGCGTCCAATTTCGGCTCAGATCATGATCTTACAGCTTGTGAATTCCAGCCCTGCATCGGGCTCTGTGCCGACAGCTCAGAGCCTGCTTCAGATTCTGTGCTTCCCTCTCTCTCTTTGCCCCTCCCTCGCTCACACACTGTCTCTGTCTCTCAAAAGTAAATCAACATTAATTTTTTTTTAATTAAAAAATATTTTTTTAGTACATGAAATTTATTGTCAAATTTGTTTCCATACAACACCCAGTGCTCATCCCAAAAGATGCCCTCTTCAATGCCCATCACCTCCCCTTCCCTCCCTCCCACACCCCATCAACCCTCAGTTTGTTCTCAGTGTTTAAGAGTCTCTTATGCTTTGGCTCTCTCCTACTCTTTTTCTTTTTTAAATTTTTTTAAGAAAGAAAGAACTTAAAAATACTAGCTATTGTTATTATACACAAATAGCAGGTTTGACCTGGAGCCTGCTCAACAGGCTCTTCCAACTCTTAATTCAGTGACTTCTTATTGGTAGCTCAAAATTGGAAGGGGAAAGGATATTTACACCATAGAAATTGGCAAACAATACAAACCAGTTTTGTTTTTGTTTTCATTTTTCAAGAGAGCCTACTGCTCAACACTTAGCATATCACTTATGTTGGGTTGTCAATGTTGTGCTTTGATATAGTTATCCTAAAAAGGTCAGAGATAAAACAATGAACAAGTGAGTGAACAGAATGAGTTCATCCTGTTTAAGTTGGCCAGGATATGAAGTAGGTCCTCAAGCAGTAAGCTAGAACTGAAAGATAACACTCGGACATTATCTCAGTATCTAGGTGGTCGCATACTTCCTTTGACTTGGAGTGGATTCAGATGTGTGCCACTCTGGTGATTATCAGGAATCTACTAAGCTGCAGCAGCCTTGAGCTAGGTCTTCTTCTGTGGGTCATCAGCCAAACATGGTACCATATTTTATATGCCACGTCATCCAGATTTTACACCTTGGATCAACTTGCAGAGTGGTCTTCAGTAAATTATTTTTTGTTGTTCCAGTTCTGTCTCTGCTCTGCTGGGGGCTGTGGCGAAGAAAACTCAGGTGTCCATTCTTGGGTCAGAAAAGAGAGAGAGTGCAGTGGCACCATAGGTATGGGCGTGGTGAGCACAAAATTCCCAAAGGGAAGGTGAATATTGGGGAGGTAGTTTTGGCTTAGTCATCCTTGTGTCTCTTTGAACAAGAAGATTCTCTTTCAAATACCAACTTCTGTTTTATGCTTTAGTTTTTACTAAGTATTTTTTTTCTTATACTAACAACACTTTAATTCAGGCTGTTAATTTTTCATATTGTTTGTGTTTTACAATCTCTTTCTTAAGTATATTTTCAGCCTTCTAATATTTTTCGGTTTTAATTCTTCCTGTGCCAGCTTCTAAAAGAAAGAAGGTGGGGCGCCTGGGTGGCTCAGTCGGTTGAGCGTCCGACTTCGGCTCAGGTCATGATCTCACGGTTCATGGGTTTGAGCCCCACTGCGGGCTCTGTGCTGACAGCTCAGACCTTGGAGCCTGCTTCGGATTCTCTGTCTCCCTCTGTCTCTGCTCCTCCCCCACTTGTGCTCTGTCTCTCTCTATCAAAAAAAAAAAAAATAATAAAACGTAAAAAAAAATTTAAAAGAAAGAAGGAAAGATAGAAAGAAACTTCTCATTAATTTGTATTGTCTAAAATATTTTGTACAAACTCACTTGTCTGATATTCAAGATTTTTCCCAATGTGGTTTTAACCTTTTCATCCTTGTCTCCCATTAGTCTCTCCTATACCATGCAGAGAAACCAAACCAGGTTATTTTTTTCGGTACGTGATTTGGATTTGTTAAAAAAATAAAATTCAACTGAGTCAAATTTAAGGATCTCATTGGCTTTATTCAGCAGTTCATGAGTTAGGCAGCATCCAATCTGGCAGACAGAAAAGAGCTCTGAGGAGCCGTATAAAATGAAAGTCTTTCATAAAAGTCTTTGGTTATTGCAAGATTACTTTTCCTTTAGAGGACGGCAGATGACCTACCAGTGAGGTAGTTCCTGACTTCCTGGCTTAAGATTCCATTTTTGGGAGATCCCAAAACTGTAATTAAGTGAAGTCTCTGTTTAGTGATGTGGAGCTTAGCGCAAGCGACTCCCATTTGGGTCTCTCGCCATGTTGTTAACAGACTTTTGTGCCCCATGCAGTTTGTTAAGGCTATTTCTTTTACTAGCATACTCTTCTCTACCATCTCTGCTTGTCACAGAATTTTAAAGCTTGTACTACAGGTTTCATGGTCCAAAGTACTTCTCGTCATTTTTTATAGTGAGCAATTCTACTTAATCTCTGAATACACTTAGCACTTTATAAACATTTGGCGATTGTTACATTTGATTTCGTATTATAATTACTGGGGGAATGATTACATTTGGACAGAGAGATATGAGACAAGATGAGGGAGCCAGCACAATTCCCTTTAAGACTAGAGAACTGTTAAGGAAAGGAATGAAATTGACTGCAGACCTTGCCGACAGCTGGAGGGCTGGACACAGGGCTCAGAGCAGGTGGAATGTGCAGATGAAATTCACACCATAGTTGGTGCCAGAATTTTTAAATGGGAGTGGAGTAGGGCATGTAGTGTGTGACATTGAGGATCCAAGATAAGACAATGTTGAAGAAGTGAATTATCATCAGAAAAAACTCAGGACACAACTCCTCCCATAGAGGGGTCATAGAAGAACCAGGCCAAATGTCTGGGTGGAAATCAAAGTACACTCCATATAATTTCTGTGTTTGGGCAAGTATGACGTCAGAGAAGGAGGACCAGGTGAGCCTTGACTAATGTAAGCACTCAAGGATAATTCCTGGGGGTGGATCTGGCTTCGGTTCTTAGCAAAACCTAGCACTGTTGCCTGAGCTCAGATATGAGATGTTAACTCAAGACACCCCAGAATAAAGGGGGAAACAGAAGGAGGAACTGGATCTGAAGCTTTAATGTACGCACTGCCTCTATCAAGATTAGCTCAAGAACAGAAAAATACTGAACCCACTGATGTAGATGCTGGAGGCATCTAGGCAGCAGACCCTCAGGCCGTAGCACTTTCTGAGTGGCAGATTCTATAGGGGTAGGGTTGTGATGCTTGATCTTCATTTACCTCTGTTTTGAACCTACAGAGAGTAGCAGCTTGCCTCAGTAACATGTCTGTTGCTTGACATGTCTAAGACCTTGCATATAGAAGCTTCTCAAAAATATAAGAATTAGTCACAGTACAGGGCATTCTGGCAGAACATCTTTGTCATAGGTGAAGCACAAGATCTAAGTCCTATGCCTCTATTGTGTCATCTCTAAAATGTGGATAATAATGCTTATGTTGTACTGTTATTGAGAGGATTACATGAGATAATTTATATAACAAAATGAAAATGTCTATTAATGTCACCATCATCCATTTTTTTTTTTTCAATTCTTAGGCTTTAAAAGTTAGACCAGTTACAATAGAGATGAGATGTCCCTATTGTATTTTCTGTTCCACAGAGTGAGGATAAGATTGCTATTAATTATTCATAGCAAATCTACACTTCAATCAAAATTGTGGTTATTTCTTTGAGTTGCTTATAATACACAACCTACATAGATTACAGAAGAGTCCAACATTTCATGTTTGTTTTTAATAGATGCTCATATTCAGTGTTAAAACAGGACATCTACATTGAATGTGGCATTATTTTCAATTAAAGAAGAAAAAGTATAACGTTTAAAGGTCATATTGTTTGTATCCCTAATAAATACAGTAAAATAAAATGCCAATCTGAATATTTCATTAAGTAGCTAAGTTTGCTAGGCTGTCATGCTCAGAATTTAATTTAGAAGAAAACATCCACATTTTTCTTGGATGTTATCTCTTAGAAATACTGACTGCAGCCAAGTCAATTTAATACAGAAAACTAGTTAGAAAGCATAGCGTTATTGTTCCTGAAGAGTGACAGGTCTGTGACAAGGAAATACATTGAAAAATAAATCTTTTTGTGTGGACTAGAG
The DNA here is from genome assembly GCF_028749965.1 of Puma concolor. Classification (NCBI taxonomy): domain Eukaryota; kingdom Metazoa; phylum Chordata; class Mammalia; order Carnivora; family Felidae; genus Puma; species Puma concolor. The sequence goes on from NC_141677.1 coordinate 9,860,037, forward strand.
TCAACGGCCACCGGAACCTGGGGTTTAGCCAAATCTTTTGGATGATCTTTCTTTTTTTTTTTTTTTTTAATTTTTTTTTTCAACATTTATTTATTTTTGGGACAGAGAGAGACAGAGCATGAATGGGGGAGGGGCAGAGAGAGAGGGAGACACAGAATCGGAAACAGGCTCCAGGCTCTGAGCCATCAGCCCAGAGCCTGACGCGGGGCTCGAACTCACGGACCGCGAGATCGTGACCTGGCTGAAGTCGGACGCTTAACCGACTGCGCCACCCAGGCGCCCCATGATCTTTCACCTGTAAGAGAATTTCTAAATTTTGACATTTATATCTGAACAATATTCCCATACGCATGTAATTTATCCATGTTCCCTGAGTTGGACAAAACTACCAGCATATTGCCAAATGTAAATAAGCAGTTAATAATATACTTCTATATATAAATGCATTCTTGTTAACAGTGCTATTTAGTTTTCAGAGGTCAACAGAAACTTCCAGACCAGTCTCCTCAGCTGCCCCCTGTATTGTCAGTACACTTGAGACAATTCACTCATAATTTGTTCAGAGGTTTGGCCTCAGAAACAAACATTTTTTCAGTCCACTGGGAGTTTTATGTTGAAAAGTCTTGTCAAAGTCTGGAAGAGTAGTTGTATCTCCTTGAATGTGATGCTATTCATGCAATTACTGACTTATAAAAATTATAATAGTAATAAAAGATATTAATGTGTATGACAATGTTGATGATTTTTAAATTTGAATGCTTACGTAGACCAGGCTTTGTGTTGAATGCTTTTTTGTGCATTATTGCCTTTATTTGAATTCCTACAATATTTTGGGGGAGTAACATTATTATTAATTTATTTAACAAACATTCACTGAGTGCCTAAATACCTCATTGGTATTTGGAGGTGAAAAAATATGCAAATTCCCTCCCTTTATAGCGCATGTATCCTTGTGTAAGTTAACGCTGAGAGTTTAAATTTTATTATTTGTATATAATTAGGCTTCTGAAGCTTTTTTTTTTTTCTTCCTTTTTTTTGGTTTCAGGAGCAGAATTTAGTGATTCCTTACTTACACACAACACCCAGTGCTCACTCCAACAAGTGCCGTCTTTAATGCCCATCACCTATTTTAGGCTTCGGAAGCTCTTAAAGGTTAGATGAGTTATCCAAAGTTGCACACCATGTCTGGTTTTCAGTGCCCTCCTTCCATTGTACTTAAGATCGCCTTGGTTACAATTAGTATGAACAGTGAAAGATGTTTTTCTCCCCTTAACTGATATGCTGTTAATAATGGGCCCTGTATCTCATAGCCTCTTCCTTTTTTTCCCATTAATCAATTAGATTTTAACTTTGCCTTATTCTTGATTTTAGGGAATTCATGATACCTTCCCCACTAAATGTGAAACTTGGTGGGATACATTTGGTGGGTTTTTGTTTTGTTTTCTTTTTGTCTTTGTAAAAGATTTTGTTTCATTTAATTTTTTAAATGTTTATCTGTTTTGAGAGAGAGAGTGCATGTGTGAGCAGGGAAGGGGAAGAGAGAGGAGAGAGAGAATTCCAAGCAGGTTGTGCCCTGTTAGCGTAGAGTGTGATGTGGGGCTCCAGCCCCTGAACCGTGAGATCAGGACCTGAGCCTAAATCAAGAGTTGGACTGAGCCACCCAGGTGCTCACTACCAGACAGCACTACCAAAGACTCAGCTCACATCTCTGAAGTATGAGGATATTATCCTACAGCTTCAATGGTATCATCATGCCTTAGAGAACTAACAATAATTCTATAACATTATACAATATCTAGTCTATAGTTTTTCATTCTTTCAAATATTTTCCCCTGCCCCTCAAATCAGGAGCAAATCAAAATTCTTCCATTGTCTTTTTCAACATAAATTTTTTATTTTCATTTTTCACATTAATGTCTTATACTGAAGATAGTGCGAATTTAAAATTCATATACAATCATGATACCAACTCACATCCTAGGCCAGAGTCAACTTCCATTCGTTGATCATTAAGTGGAGTTTTCTTCTATTCTCTTCTTTACAGACAATTCTGCTATCCTTGTCTCCAAGATTTATATAGAAAATGCATTTCCAGGTTATTTTGTTAATGGATCTGACTCTAAAGTGGCATCACCTGTGTTTGTGAGACCATTCAGATTGCTCCAAAGGCTTAAATACAGTGCTGATATCTGCATGAAACTTTTGGCTTGATCTGATCACCAACATTTGCGTGCCCCCTTCCTTGAGGAAGCCTTCATGATTTTCCTTTTTTTTCCTGGGATTCACCCAAATAATTTTTAATTTTTAAATATTTTATCCAATATTTAATTGTGTTTGTAGTGGGGGAAAATACTTGATTTTTCACCATAGTCTGCTATATTTTATGTAGAATTCTATTTTCTGTTCTATTAAACATCAGATTTATGAATAACAAGTAGATACCCTTTGGTAAAACAATATTAATTGCAACAGGGACTTCATGGATTAAGATATGTGAAAAGAATGAAAAATAATTAGGGAACAAAAGCACCAAACAAACACTTAGATGCTTCTATGTCAGTGACAAGGGAAATTATGGAAATGATTTTTTAATTAGCTCTTTGATGATTTGAATCCTATTTACAGCAAGAAATCTAACCTATATTAGGATTTAGCATTTGAAGTTTCAGTACTTATGTTTGTATACATATTTACACATACATTTGCACATGCATATTAAATTCTTTCCATCCTAATTTATATGAATTCTAAATAATTTTTTACTTCACTGAGATTTCATCCAAAGTTTGGCACACTTCCATCTGATTGAGAAGTCACTATAAGGAGTTTGTCCTAGACCCTACATGTTTTTATATAAGTACTCTATAATTGCTATGTATAAAATTTTTTTTTTTTTTGGAAGAAAGTAACAATCTTAGCAAAGATTTACTGGTAATAGAGACACATTTGCACATCAGCTTAGCATTTCATTGGATCACTTTCTCATATGAATACAAATGAGGTCAGACGTGTCCAATGGATTATCTTCATAATTTTATGTATCTCCTGGCGCACTACTTTCTTTTAAAAGAGGATTTGGCAAATTTTCTAAATTATTTTTTCTTTTAAATTCACTACCTTCTACATAAGTATTGTGCAGGGGAATGGAAATGATATTCTAAGGTCAAAAAATAAACAATGTACTTTAAGGACATGGGAAGAATAGATCATATCCCAAACACTGAATACATAAAGATATAATTTTATTGCGATAACCCCAAAGAGTAATTTTGGGAAAGAATAGCACAAGGTGTGTATGAAAGATTATTTCCTCTCAGGGCTTAGACAAGGTAAAAATAAAGTAAAAAGTAGAGTAGCTAAAGTAAACAGTATATAAAAAATCCATGAAAGCAATAAATATCTTCAAGTACAGTATCCCTAATGTGTCATAGGGAAAATAAAACAAACAAAAAGAACAAGGATGATATGAGCAAAAATTATCCAAGTACTTCCACCAACTGAAATTGCTCTCCCTTGACTGACCATCATTCTCCTTCCCAAATCGAGTCCCCCAATCTTCTCACAGTAGATGAATATACTCTACAGGGAATCATCCATCATGAAAATGATGTGTTTATTTAAGCTCTGAATGTAAGAAAAGGGACATATGGCATCTAATCTCATTCCATATCACTCAACTCTGAAATTTAATGCTGAAAAACAAAACTGCTCAAACCAGCCATTATGATCTTAACTGTATTTTTGAAGAAAGCAGCTTGAAATTACACCTTTCAGCTCTTTGAAGTTATTTTAAGGTAAAGAGTTCACTACAGATTCAAAGAAGCATACTTAACTATATAAGAAAAGTTACGTATTTTTCACATATTTTTCTAGAGAATTAAACATGGTATGAAGTAATTCCAAACTATTCAAAATTCTACTTTATTTAAAGAAGTAAACCATAACAATTCAAATCAAAATAAATCTCCTCACTCAAAGCATGGCTAGATTCCCTTTTTAAGCCTCAGAATGGATGGATATATATTTATAGGGGTATTTATTCAGTGGAATCACTTTATCAATGATTTTTTTCAAAAAATATCCAATAATTAATTAGATTATACAGATAATTTAAATTTCGTACAGATTACACTTTAGAAATTGCGTAAGGGTTATAAAATTTGCTTTATCACATGTACAAAATTAAAAATTATCTCTTCCATGAATGTATTTTATTATTTATTTATTATTTATTTAAGAGAAAAAGAGAGAGCATGAACAGGGGAGGGGCAAAGGAAGAAAGAGAATCTTAAGCAGGCTCCATGATCAGTGCAGGAATCAGTGCCAGGCTAGATCTCACAACCATGAGATTGTGACCTGAGTTGAAATCAAGAGTTGGATGCTTAACAGACTGAGCCACTCAGGTGCCCTTTCCGTGAGAATATTGTAATCACCAAATTGCCCTTAAAGTTCTCATATCTGCCTTTTATTTTTTAGTTTAATTAACTTTGCCTCTCACCTGTTAAAACAGTGAATTCTAAGGTTAATCCAGTTATAAAAATGTAATTTATTAAGAAGTTAAGGCTGGGGCTACTGGGCGGCTCAGTTGGTTAAGCGTCTTGGCTCAGGTCATGATCTTGCAGTTTGTGGGAGTCAGGCTCTGAGGTGACAGCACGGAGCCTGCTTTGGATTCTATCTCTCCCTCTCTCTGCCTCTCCTCCCCTCAAAATAAATAAGCTTTAAACAAAAAAGTTAAGGCCAGTATTAAAACATTTGCTTCCTAACGTATGTCCTAAAATTACACTAAACTTTAGAGGTAAGAACTATGCACATCTTATACCATAGTGTTAATGAACAAATTAACCTTATACTATGATATAAAGACAAGGATCGTTCTTTTGACAATTACTAGTAGTAAATATTTATGTGATCACAGAATAAGCTGCTTTTTTTTAAGTTTATTTATTTATTTTGAGAGAGAGAGAGCAGGGAAGGGGCAGAGAGAAAGTGAGAGGAGAAAGAATCTCAAGTAGGTTACACTCTGTCAGCGCAGAGCCCAACTTGGGGCTCCATCTCACAAATCATGAAATCATAACCTGAGCCTAAATCAAGTCAGTCACTTAACCGACTGAGCCATCTAGGTGCCCCCAGAATGAACTGCTTTAAATCCACCCAGAAATTTGTGGTCACACAGTACTATTCCACAATGTCTTTTCTTCATTCATTTAAAATAGAATTTACTAAGGGGCGCCTGGGTGGCGCAGTCGGTTAAGCGTCCGACTTCAGGCAGGTCACGATCTCGCGGTCCGTGAGTTCGAGCCCCGCGTCAGGCTCTGGGCTGATGGCTCAGAGCCCGGAGCCTGTTTCCGATTCTGTGTCTCCCTCTCTCTCTGCCCCTCCCCCGTTCATGCTCTGTCTCTCTCTGTCCCAAAAATAAATAAATGTTGAAAAAAAAAATTAAAAAAAAAATATATATATAATTTACTAAACAGATCCAATGGGGTATGTACCTTGCCAGGCACTGCAGCTATAAACACCAGAAAGCTAAGGATCATAATTGGGTTGACAGGCGCACAGGAAGTCAGTGGTCGTCTTGGTCAGTACTATGATCATCTCAGTGCCATGCTCAGTGGCAATATAGAAGAGGGTCTAACTTATCTTAACAAGTCAACATAGGATCTTCAGAGGATGTGCTACCTTCACTGAGACTAAAATATCTTTTGCAGTATGTCTCTGGGTGTGCATGTATGCATATGTTTTAATGCTCTCAATTACAACTTAAAATGAAAACCTAGAAGTAAATCTTCTCTGAAAAACAAAACAAAGCAACTGGCAGTATTTATGATGATTCCAATGGACTAAGAATGACCATAGATGTTATTTAAATGGAGAATACTCAGATATTCTAAACCCATGTAATTAAGAATTGATAATATAAAAGACATTGATGAGAATTGAATAACACTGTTATTCATTCCTCCCCATTATCACAACCACAAAGTTCAGTAAAATTCTAATTACTGATTTTTAAAATTATTTTTTATTTTTACCCCTACAATTAATTTGAAGGAGAATTTGTTTGGAAACTTTGATTATATGCTTTTAGCTAGTCATATTATGCTGTGGAAAAGCATAACAGTTTTTACCTTGAGCTAGGACATTTCTGCATACTAAAGCAATATGGTTAAGAATCACATAGATAATGGGCTGTGAAGAAAGAAATAAATTAAATTTAATGATGCTTTTACTCTTAATGGTCTATAATCACTTCTTTATAATTTTTTTCACTTACTAAAATAAATTTGACTACTACAATCAGTGTGTTAATGCCAGGTGAATGAATGGACAAATGGACAAGGCCTTGATATTTACATCAGGATTCTCTAATTTGTATAAACTGCAATTTGGATCTGGTGACAAATGTACTAAGCAACTTCACTTAATTGTACCTCTTCTTTTTGTTTTGGTTTTGAACATGTGATAAAAATAAGCCTTGGAAACAAATCTCATCAGAATGTTCCTCATGACGCTTTCCGCATGACCAGAATGGAAGTATACCTACTCTGTGACATGATACAGACATTTGATACTGACATGAACCCAAAACAATTGCCCTTAAAATGGTCTAATTTGATGTGGGTTTGTTTTTTGTTTTTTGTTTTTTGGTTTTTTTTTGGTCAAAAACCAGATTAAAAAATTAAATCAGGAATGTTAAATGTAGTCTTGAGAGGCATGCTTATTAAAATAAATGGTTAAGAAATTTGTTAATTTGCAGTTCGTTTTGTTGACCAAGAAAGGTCATTACATCTTTTTCACAAACTAATAAGCCTTTATTTTTTTCCCTAAGAAAGATTGTTATGAGAATAGATGACTAGTGAATTCAAGTGTTATGAAACATTTTATATATATCAATGTATTGATGCCACTATTTCTGTAAGAACTTTGCATTTCTTATAGAATATATATTTCCCTGAGCTTATAATGATTTATAGATTTTTACCTGGAAGAGAACTTACCGCTTATTTGCCTACTCCCCTAATTTGCCACCCGAGGAAACTGAAGTATAGCAGTGTGGCTTGTGCTGGGTCACAAAGCTAATTAATTAATGGCCTATAGCAAGAGAGGTTTCCAGAACTCTTGACTCTTTATCAAGTGCTCCTCTGAAGGCCAACCTGTATCAAATAATAGAAAGTTCATTCTTAAGAATTCACTGTTAGCGTGAAAAATGAAATATAGATGAAAAAGATTTCCTTGTTTAAACAATGTGCACCACACTATCAACAAAATATTCTAGCTGGAAACCTGTTCGGTGATTCTCCTGCCATATGATGAGGTCTTGATTTTTGCAAATTCAACTAAAGTCCTAAGTAGCTGTGTAACTCCATCTATAACAGTAGGCATGTCCTTCTTCGCTAAGATTCAAAATATTTTGTGAGTGAGCTGTTTATGGTATATTATAAGTGCCAGTGAGTCCTCCCCATTCCTTGGCATTCAACAACCTTTTCTTTACCAAGGAATAAGTTTCCCTCCTAACTTCCCATTCTGTACCTTCTTGCTCAAAGTCATGGAAAACATCACTAATCAGCCTTGGCCCTCTTTTTGACTTAGTCTAGATGTAGCTCCACACCTCTTAGCCACACAGTGCTCTGGGAAGTCCCTAAGAATGAAATGGAGTTGCCAAATGAAATCAAGCTTGTTTAACATCAGGATGTTAATCCCTAATGCTTATTCCCTGACATTTATTACTTTCTTTCTTCCCTCTTCATCTCTATTTACCTTGAAAGGGACTGAAAATTTAATACCGTGGACTTTCTTAGAATGTACAGAAACATATTTTTTTTTTTGGACACGACTATTTACAGAGCCATCATAGTATAGTGTGGCAATAGAATTCTACATTTCTTAGTTCCTTTTGTTCTGTTCATTGTTATGTCTTCATTTCTCCTGCTATGAGTGATCTGGCAACAAATAGTTGACTCTTCCTGTGGCATATGCCAGTCATCCTTCAGATCTCTGCTTCTAATTTCCCTTTTCAGATATTGTAGGCTGAAAAGCAGCAAACTAAACATGTTGTAGTTTTTACTAACCAGGTAAAGGAAGTATCCATATCATTGTGGATGGTCCAGGTAGAAAGATGCATGGACTTTGGGACTGCTGATATAGAGGCTCAAAGTCTCTTCTTTTAAAACCTGGGTATAAGTTGGGTTGTGGTGCATGGCACAGAGGATTAGGCCAGATTAAATGGAACCCCTCAATTCTGTCTGTTTCCTGCATGTGTCTATTCGTTATAATTCAAACATGATTCTCCTGAGAGCAGAAACCAGAGGTTGATCTTCCCCAGTGACCACAGGTCAACATAGCTCAGGTCAGAATTATAAGAGATATGTGGGTTGGCCTCGATGTGTATACGGTGATAATGGCCAAATCAAATCCCCAATCTATTTTCAAGAGGAGAAGCCCAACATTGGTTGAGCTAATATCTGAAAGCAGGGGTGAGGAGCAGACAGGACTCGGGGAGCAGTCTCTGGTGGGAACAGTGTTTCAGCTGTCGTCCAGAAGGTCTCTCAGTAACCAGAAGATTTCAAAGGTGGGGGTTTGATATAAAGGTGTGACCCCAGGATATTCCTTACAGGGTCCTATTATGTATCAGCAGAGTCGGTTTCATGGTTAGCTTGCAGTTCTGCTGTGGTTTTCCCAGATTGGAGGCAGTAATCCTGGAGTATTTGTCAGCACTAGCCTTGAACTGCTAAATGCCTTAATCCTTGCCAGCACTGATCAGGATTAAGGGGCTGGGCTGAGCAGTTCTCAGTCTGCCTGCACCGTTGTCTGACTTTGGGTTTTCCGCTGAAAGTCAGCAAGTTGTTGGGGCTTGGTTTTCTCTGTCTGAGTTGCATTCTTACTTGGAATGATCTTTGATTTCAAATTAATTAATGAGCCCTACGATGCAGCTACTCAAAATACCTCCCTGGAAGGTTGTCAGTGCTGACCATGAGCAATAAAAGTGTTGCCATCTTGAAATTCCTTATCCAACGTGTAGCTCCTAGCCGCCTCCTCTCTGCTTGTTATCATGATATCCATGGGCTACTTGCCACTTGTTTTGAGAAAATGCTAGCAGTCACCCTGATTTTTTAGCCATCTTTTGATAATCGCCATCATCTTAAATATTATATTTTCATATAAATGTTGTGAATATTGGTTGTGTTTCCCCGAAAATGCTTCCACTGCCTTTTTAAGAGCATGGATGGACACGTTTGGTGAAGCACCGTTATTACTCTAAGTCACAGAACGGGGGCTCCTCCTTGAAATGCAGTGTCTTCTTAGATGCTTCCAGATCTTTCCTGTTTGTTTACTTTTATACGGTATAAATGGAGATACGAACAATATCAGTGGTGGCTTTAGAATGATTCTGAGTAGAAAATGGGTGTCTCTATTCTGTGTAGAGACAGCCAGTACTGAGTGCGTTCTTGAGTATCTTGCAAGTTGAAGGCATCTCTTAACTGGGGCTCGCATCTGTTCACTGTCAGGTCAGTGCCCTGTTTTCTTGGCCAGACTGACATCAGGGACTGCGTAGGACAGGTTTGGTAACACACTGCAGTCATGGACTGATGAAAAGGCTGCAGAGTGGTTTATAGTGGAGCAGACAGCAATTTAGAGCTGGGAATATGAGTGATGCACATTATTAGGGCACAAGGACCAAATTTTAATAATTTGGGATATTTAATGTCTTCCCAGATGATCCCCCTATCTGCACTTTAAAAGTCTCAATAATGGCATATGACACCTCATTCCCCCTCTCCATAGAGTTTTGCTTTCTTTTCATTTTTCTCATTCCAGTCTTAACAGAGATGCTAGACAATACAAGACAAAGCTTGGACAGCTAGGTTCTAGATCGAGTGGGCATATATGGTCTGCAAAATCCCAGAATTGACTCCACGGTATTGTTTACCTTCTTCGCAATTCCTGTGTTGTAACTTCAAAGGGATAGTTTTTACTCTTCAGGAGGATAAGCAATAAAAGAAAGATGGTATTTTAGGGAGGCATTGCTCTAAGACATCCTACCAAGCACCCCTGTGCTCAGAAAGCAGAATGTTATTCTCGGTAGCAGTCTACCTGCTTCTCATGAGAACCGTTTCTTCATGGTTCCTGGCCCTTCCCTTCCCAAACATCCACAGCAGGGAGAAAAGCCCAGACCAGGGAGAAAGGTGGCATTCTTCAGACCAGACAAGAGAATGTACTGGAATACGCTTCACCAAAGGACCAAGGTGATTCCTGGCTAGAGCTCTGTTCTCTAAATTGTGGCTCCTTTCCTATACTGACCCTCTCAGCTGTGCTGTCTGCCCCTCCTTCTGCCTTGAGCAGCTTCCCAGGACTGAGACCCCCTTTGCCTTTCTTGACCCGCCCCAGGCTCTGCTCTAGACTTTCACTGCCTCAGCCTCTTGCTGACCATTGCTGCATGGCTGAGGATACCCCTGGACAGTATGAGGAACAGACACTCAAATTGCTGTGACAGATTAATCACCTGTTCCTTTGCTAACACGAATTCCCCTCTGTCCACCCCAGCAATACCACCAAATTAATCAGGATCGAAACCTTATCTTAGAAGGGATACCATTTGCCAAGTTGGGCAAACTGTTAATGTGCCAACACGCAGTCCTTGATCACAGACAAAATTTCTTTAGGGAAAGAGTAATCGTATCTTCTCCAATATTTTCGTACAAGAGCCATTGCTTTCGCTCTGGTGATTTTACAGCTCGTGGGGGATGTATTTAAAACTTGAAAACAATACTCAGGGAGAAAAGAGGGACTGCATTCTTATTGCTGTCATTAAAAATAATAATGTTTTTAGTTATGTATTGTAATGACTCTAATTCAGGGTCTTGTAAGCTGCTTTAGTTGAGTTGCCTCTAAAAATACATATGGAATGTATTTGATGCTGTTTATTTCATATTTTTGGTAATATTTTGTGACTGTCCGCCAGACTTCATGCTGTTACAAGCAGAGGTATTTTGTGTTTCTCAAGACCAACAAAGTACCTTTGCTTCAGGGACATTCTAATCCCCCTTGAGAGAATTTGGCCATACAAATTCTCTTATTTTGGTGAGGTACCCTTTCTAAATTATTTTGTTTATTGCACTGTGCCAATTTTATGCAGTCTAAGTACCAATTAGCTTTAGAGTGAATTCCTTTGCTCTTAGTTATTTTTGAAATGTTACAATAAAAAAAAATATGGGAAACTTTCATTGAATTGCACACTTCCAAAGAAGGTAAAATGCATTTCTTATTGCTATTTTATTTTCCTACTAATGGATATTAACTTCTGTTCTCTAACTGGTGTCTTGTATGATTGACTAACAGAATAACAAATTGACTTAATTTGGGGACAACTGTCATGGACAGAGCAATCGATGAGAATTTTAAAAAACGCTTGTGATGTAAATTAGGAGAGGGGGCAGTGAGGACCCTAGAAGGGACAGATTTGTTGGGCCAGAGAAGGAAAGATTTGGTAATGTGTGAGGGGTATTTGATTACTGTGGAGATTTAAACCAACGTGACAAGACATCAATATTTGCTTCAAGAAACTTCTCTGTTTAAGTAGGGGAATCTACTTAATATTTTGAGGCAAAATTGTTTATAAATTCACCTGAAACCAATAAAAAGATATTCTTCTCATACTGTAAGCCAAATACATTCGAGATTTTTAAAAAAATTTTGAAAGAGGCGGCACCTGGGTGGCTCAGTCGGTTAAGCCTCCACCTCTTGACTTCAGCTCAGGTCATGAACTCAGGGTTCATGAGTTTGAGCCCTGTGTCTGGCTCTGTGCTGTCACCATGGAGCCTGCTTAGGATTATCTCTCTTCTCTCTCTCTCTGCCCCTCCCCCGCTGGTGCTCGCTCGCTCTCTCTCTCTCAAAATAAGTAAATAAACTTTAAAAAATATTTGGAAGAGAAAAACAAAAATAAAAGAACTGCTGAAGGAAATATAAGTGAACGATAATACGACTGTATGGTAACAATGGAGTATCTAGGTACAACAACAAAAAATCTAGCATATAGTAGGTTCTCAATAAATATTCCTTGCCATTGAAATGAATGAGTGTTTCAAGAGCTCATTATGAAAGAGTAGATGAAGGATATGAACCAGTAATTACACACACACACACACACACACACACACACACACACAAGTGCCCAGAGATACTTGTGACATTTCAATAATAATCAAATAGAAGTTAAATCATATTAATGTACATCTCAGTTGTCTATAATTGTGTGTGTGTGTGTGTGTGTGTGTGTGTGTAATCTTTGTTAGAATACCTAAGAAAATGAATAACGTCATTAATGGCCTGTGAGGGTGTGATAAAACAGGTATCTCATACACCGTTTGTGGCAAACATTTCAATTGGTACAGATTCTCTGTAAAACTGAATGCTGTTCACACAGAATTTTATATTATGAAAATAATTTGTTGGGGCACCTGGGTGGCTCAGTTGGTTGACTGAGCTGGACAAACTTTTGATTTTGGCTCAGGTCATGATCCCAGGATTGTGGGATGGAGCCCTGTGCTCAGGCTTTGTGCTGAGTGTGGAGCCAGCTTGTGCGTGCTCTCTGTCTCTGTCTCTGTCTCTCTCTCAAAATTAAAAAAAAAAAAAGAGAGGGGCGCCTGGGTGGCGCAGTCGGTTAAGCGTCCGACTCCAGCCAGGTCACGATCTCGCGGTCCGTGAGTTCGAGCCCCGCGTTGGGCTCTGGGCTGATGGCTCAGAGCCTGGAGCCTGTTTCCGATTCTGTGTCTCCCTCTCTCTCTGCCCCTTCCCCGTTCATGCTCTGTCACTCTCTGTCCCAAAAATAAATAAACGTTGAAAAAAAAATTAAAAAAAAAATAAAAAAAAAATAAAAAAAGAGAAAAGAATTTGTTTAATGGAACAAGGATGCATATAGAAAGTTAAACTTCTGATGACAGTGTTTTGTAAGAGTTCAAAACTGAAAATAAACTAATGTTTATTTGTCAATAAGACACATCGGGGTGCCTGCTGGCTCCATTGGTTAAGCATCTGACTTTGGCTCAGGTCATGATCTCGCAATCCATGAGTTCGAGCTCTGAGTCAGACTCTGTGCTGCCAGCTCAGAGCCTGGAGCCTGCTTCAGATTCTGGGTCTCCCTCTCTCTCTGTCCCTCCCTCACTTGCACTCTTTCTCTCTCAAAAATAAACATGAAAAAAAATTTTTAAATAAGACACATGTGTATTTATCTGCATGTATGTGTGTGTATATATATGATAGTAAAACCCCATTTTTGTAAAAATGCATTATAAATGCATAAATTTTGAAATATCTTAAGAAAAATTCTGAAAAGTATGCCCAACATATTAAAAGTATGCTATGTCTTGGTATTTATTAGCATATTACACTAATTATCCATTGATCTATGCTTTCCCTCAGTCTAGCTGTTTTGGGATAAGTTATAAGGTCCCTAAGAAAGATGGGTGTCCGGATAGAAATTTAACCAGACAGGGGCATCTGGGTGGTTCAGTTGGTTAAGCGTCCGACTTTGGCTCAGGCCATGATCTCACAATTCCTGAGTTCAAGCTCTGCATCGTGTTCTGTGCTGACAGCTCAGAACCTGGAACCTGCTTGGGATTCTGTGTCTCCCTCTCTCCCTGCCCATTTCCTGCTCATGCTCTATCTCTCTGTCTCTCTCAAAAAAAAAGTTAACCAGACAAATCAACTGACATAATGAGACATGAAGGTATAGACTCCTCCTCCTCCTCCTCCTCCTCCTTCTCCTCCTCCTCCTCCTCCTCCTCCTCCTTCTCCTTCTCCTTCTTTTTGGTTTTTCTCCCAAAAGCAGAACTTGAGAGAAAAAAAATGTATGTGCCTGTGGTTGGTTCTGGAACACTGTTCCTAAAGAAAGCATTAGGGACAGGGGTGTGAAACAGGGAAAGAGATAAAATCCATTAAAGACTACATTATCAATTTGACTGCCACTTTGATGACTAGCTGCTTGATTTCATGGGCTTCGGAGGTAAGATTAATTTCATCTGCCTTGTTCTCCCTGTGCACACCCGTCTCTGTGGGGCTCAGGATCTTAGGAACCAAGTTCTGCCAGGTGGATGTGACTGAGCTATTTGGAAGGAAATAATGAGAAAAAATGCAAATAATTATTGCAGTTGCTAATTTTGGAGGGAACATTGTTGTGATCATAAAATCCTAGCCATACAATTAGGCTTCAGAGCATTCCTTTGGGAATATTAGTTACTCCTTGGGAGAATTTCCTCAGCAATCCACAACAGTTGTAACTGATACTGTTGAAGGCGGAGAAAGCCCACACAAGGAAAGCTGCATTCAGTCTTTCCTGAGTTTCTAGCATGAATTACTAAGACTTCAGAAGAGACATTAGCCCCACTTCAGAAATGAAATCTAAAGAGCAGATACGTAGTTTGGGTTGCTAAAGAGAAGGGATTGCAGTGTAAACAAAGCAGGGGAGTGTCCTGATAAGCACACCTCTACAATTAGGGATGCATGTGTATCCAGAAAATGTTTTGAATCCCTGAGCCCTGATAAGGAGTTGATAACTGAGGTCAACCATACTGAGAATGGTTTTTATTTAGGATTGAAGGGGAGAAGTGCGTCTGGGTAGCTCAGTGGTTGAACGTCTGATTTTGGCTCAGGTTCACGATCTCACAGTTGTTAGATGGAGCCCTGTGTTGGGCTCTGCACAGTGTGTGGAGCCCGCTTCATTAAGATAGGTCTCTCCCTCTGCCCCGCTCTCCCACTAGTGCGCTCGCGCGCTCTCGCTCTCTCTCTCTCTCTCTCTCTCTCTCCCTCTCTCCCTCTCCCTCTCTCAAATAAATAAATAAAATGAAAAAAATAAGATAAACTTTTTGAATCAAGAATTTATTTTTGAAGATAACATTGGAATGCAATTTGTTTAGTTTTGGATAGCACAGTAGAGGTGGCTCATGCACTAATTAAATATGCTTACCTTGAAGAGCAGATCTATTTGCATGTAGAAAATGTGAACATTCAGGAATGGGAACTAGCATTATAAATGAGTAACTTTCATTTATGCATGTAGATGAATGAATCTGAGGTTTAAAAATAAATGAATCTTACTAGGCCCATGCTCTTACAATTGAAAAGTTAGTATCATTGAAATTCTGGTTAAATTAGAAATGTTCTAAAATGGGACTAATTGCCTGTTCCAAATGAAGAACAGTGTGGAGGTGAGCCCTTTTTTCTTTCTTTTTAATTAAGGCATAGTCATTCATTTCAACTATTTTATATTTAGTTTGGCATAATTCAATTAATAGGAACGTGATCCAGCGGTAAAGGAGAAAAGCTGGAATAATTTGCGTAGTGCTGTTCAAACTGTATCACGATTGGCCATTCGCTAGGCCAGTTCTTCCAAAGGAATGTGGGATGCTTGGCCAGAAAGGAGTCTATTAAGTCGTTCTGCTCTAAGGGAGAGACTTTGAAATAAAGGGTATTTACTTCTGCCAGCTTTAATTTTTCTCAAGTCTCCAACCCATTAGATTTTTTAATTGGAGAAATTGATATCCTTTCGATGACTTAATTGTCTCTGTACACTGCTCAAAATGCATGTCTTTCTCTTTCTAAGGAACTAGAATCTTCATCTTGGGGGAAACACTTGTGGCCATCCATCTTTTGCTTTAATTTCCTTGCCAACCTGTTCTTCTGACCTTTTCAGCCCCTACTAATTTCCATACCTTCCTCTACTGGTTATTTCAGTAGTGTTTGCTGGAAATGTTACCGAAACACCAAGAAGTTTTCTGACATCCTTCACCTTGCCTGAAATGTCTGCTGTGGCATTAAACATTGGATTGTTTGGATCTCAATCTGTCACTTTAAGGTTTTCCGTTAAGTGAGCAAACTATCCCTCACCCATTGATCTTGTACTGGCCGTGGCATTTGCTTTGTCCAACAGAATATGGGCAGAGTAGTGACTTGTCTGTTCCATGCTGAGGCCTCAGTGTCCCTTGCTGTCTTCCTTCTCAGGCGCTTGTCCTCTGTCATCCAGTGACCGCTTGCCTCAAGTAGCCATGGCTCCAGGGGAAGGGAAGAGATTCCTAGAACAAATCGAACCCAACTCAAAGTCTAGAAGCAAATCCAGGTGATCTGTAGGCTGAAGCAGAACAGCCCCAGACAAACCTGTGGGTAAGAAAAATGAATGTTTGCACTTGTCAGCCACTGACTTTTAGGATGGCTTGTAATGGAGCATTGTTATGGTGATGAATGACCTCAACCTATTCCTTTTTCCCACTCGGATGAACTGAAACCCAACAACACGTACCTCTCTATCTTCACCTAGCTAAAAATAGCTATTTTACCTATGTCACTTTAAAGCGATTGAATCCGTTTGGAGAAGTATAACTGTTCTGGAGTGTAAGCTGACATCATCGATTAAAATTAAAACTAAACCTCTCCTACAACCATGCACTCCTGGGTATACATTCAAAAGAAACGCTCACCCAGGCCCACAGAGGAGCATCCACGAAATTGTTCATTTAAGAGTGATGTGCTGCAGGGAGTTTGTTAGAACTGGAGTGCAGTCAGTAGCATGTAAAGGGTTTATTGGGTTTAAATAGATGAATAGGCAATCAAACTAATCAATAACAAAACAGATTCTCTGTCATCTCTCATTCAAGAGATAACAGATATCTATAAACCATCCATCCATTTACAGTGATCATCAAGTAATCAGACCATAAAACCAAATCCTCAGTGGCTGTCACCAATGGGGAATAATAATTATCCTCCTGCAACAAACCAAGAGCAAAATCACTCCATGCCCATCTACCATGGAGAATCATGTAGCAGTTTGAAGCGACGTTGTATTTGTACACATGGCAACCTGTGGAGTTTTAAAAACATAATATCCAATGTGTGTGCATGGGAGGGGGGGACAAGGAGCTAGACTAGGATATCTATCATGTATGCACACATGAACACATATAAATGGAAAATAGCAACATTTAAAAACATCACAATAATTCTCTAGAAGGGAAGCAGGAAGGGAGTGCGACATGAGATGAATGTTAGCACATTAAAAAACGTGGCAAGGGGAGAGCCTAGGAGGATCCAGGATGAGAGTGTACCATGGACCGGGAGCATCACAGAATCAAATCTGCCTCATGAGTTAAAAAACCAAACCAAACAAAACAAATAGGTTATTAAAGTCTTGCCACGAACAGCATAAAAATAGTCATCTTATTTTTTTTCTCTGGGAGCTGTTAAAATGATTGATTTTTCTCATTTCGTCTTTTGATATACTTGAACTTGCTTATACTAGATAGCATAAAAGTATGATTTAATTTTATTTTCTCTCCAAATAACTAAATCTCTCAGTCTTTTATGGAATAATCCTTATTTTTTTTCCATCTGTAATTCCTCTGTTAAGATAAATGATTCTATGTCCTCTATGGACTTAAGGCTACTTCATGTTGTATTGAATCGTTTGCCTATTTTCCATATTACTATTTCAATACTTCAATATTGTAACTTTATATAATTTTAGATGTCTTCCCCTGAGACATTCAGTGGATTCACCTGACAGAACTGGATAAACTTCCTCTCTGGAGACGTGGGGAACCTCATGCCCAGGGTAAGTCTCAGTATGATGAATCCAAAGTGGCAGTAGAAAAATTAATTTCTCCTCTTCAGTAATTTTTTGTTTTGCTGTGTTGTGCTTTTGGTTTGTTTAAGGGAGATAAATTATGATCCACTGGTGTCAGCACGATTGGTAATTTGCTTTATGGTCTGATGGCTTGCTGATCTCCATAAAAGGATTAATGGTTTATTGAGATATTTTATCTCTTGAGCACAAGATGATGGAGAATCTGCTTTGTTACTCCAGTTTATTTGATTGCCTATTTGTCAATTTGATTGCAAATCAATTATAAATTTTATGACCAATGGGAAGGAGAAAAATCCTTTAATATCTAGACTTGTGGATTTTTGTGTTTCCATATTTATTCTTGCCAATATTGTAGAATGCTACTAGAAACATCCTCTATGTTTATGTGTCTACGCATCTGTAAGTTAGAACCGCCTTTACCTCTTATGATTGTGTAGTGTTTTCCTGTTTCTTAAGAGTATTAATGATGTAGGGACACCTAGCTGGCTCGGTCGGTTAAGCCTCTGATTTTGGCTCAGGTCATGATCTCACAGCTCGTGGGTTCAAGCCCCGTGTTGGGCTCTGTACTGACAGCTCAGAACTTGGAGCCTGCTTTGGATTCTGTGTCTTCCTCTCTCTTTGCCCCTCTCCCGCTTGTGTGCACTCTCACTCTCTCTTTCTCTAAGATAAATAAACACTAAAAATGAATTTTTTTAAAGAGTACTAATGATTTAGATTTAAAAGATCCAGTTTTGAGAGGTATGGATATAAGCAAAGGGGCTATGTTTACCCATAAAACTGGGTATCCAACCCAAAGTGGGAGAGCATTAAGTCCCTGTATAATTTCTCCAGGTAGAAATTACTGGCCATGGTGAAGCTAACCACATCTTAAAACATTTTTTTAAACGTTTATTCATTTTTGAGAGACAGGGAGAGACTGAGCACGAGCAGGGTAGGGACAGAGAAAGAGGGAGACACAGAATCCGAAGCAGGCTCCAGGCTCTGAGCTGTCAGCACAGAGCCCGATGCGGGGCTTGAACCCCTGAACTACGAGATCATGACCTGAGCTGAAGTAGGAGGCTTAACCTGAATGAGCCACCCAAGTGTCCCTAAAACATTTTTCTTTTTTTTAGGCAGGGTAATGATTGCAGTTCTCTCTGCTGTTTTGTAGCACCAGTGTTACAAATTTGGGTAGATATTTCTCAGATGAATTTTATATGCATTCCATATTCCATTCTAAGTCATATGAAAGTTGTATTTCTTTTTCTTTTAAGTTTATTTATTTATTTTGGGAGAGAGAGAAAGAGAGAGAGAGAGAGAGTGCTATGAGTGCATGTGCAAGTGGGGGGAGAGTAGAGAGAGAGAGGGAGAGAGAGAGAATCCCAAGCAGGCTCTGAGCTATCAGCACAGAGCCCGACGCGGGTCTCAAACTCACGAACCATGAAATCGTGACCTGAGTCGAAGTCAAGAGTCCAACACTTAACCAACTGAGCCATCTAGGCACCCCAAAAGTTTTATTTCTGAGAAAGATGCACAGAGATGTTCATATGGCATAGCTGAGATCAATAGTTAACAGTCACAATGTATTATGATTATGATTTTCCCAAGAGGAAAAGGAGAAAATCATGAGAAGTTTGGAAGGTGTTTGGATACTTCAGGATTGGCCCAGTGGTCACCTGAAATACCAGTGCAAACACACGCACAGCCACACACGTGGAGCTCCCCACACCCAGAAGCATGTCCCCAAGGGTCTATGTTGGGTTTTACTGAGAGCTCGGAGATGAGCAAGGGCATTTCCATAGCCCAGACGGAAACAAGTCAAAGTTCAGTTTTAAATATTCCTCTTTTCTTTCCCTCCCTTTTTAGGAGACAGAAATAACAATTAATGGGAAAACAAATTCCCCTCATTTTCTAATTCAGAGAAGTGTTGTTCTATCTCAGACCTCCAAAACCAGCTCTGAGACTCCCTAGTCCTACATCGTGCAAAAGCTAGTTAAATTGCTTCGCTGTACAGAGAGCCATCCTTTCAAGGCCCCTCCCTCACTTCCTCCTTTGCACCAAGGCTTTGAAGGCCGTGGAGAGATAGTAGACCTCTCCTCACACACATGTTCCGTCACCCAGGCCAAAAGGGCACTATGGCTGACATTGCAAATCTCTTCTTTTGCCTACATCAGTGCAGTCTGATATTTGTATTTCTGTTTCTCTTCCCCCTCCATTTATGTGATAATTGTTTTCCTTTCCCTTATTTATTTTTAAACATTCCATATATTTCAGAAGTGTTTCTTATTAACTGGCAGATAGGTGGATTCAGTTATGTAAAATAATTTATATTTTCATTTTTTTCTTTTCTTTCTTTTGTGTCTACTCCATTCCCACCCTCATTTTTAAAAAATTTTTACATGTCAGTTTTTACATTTTTTTACTTTTACATGTATATTTCAAAAGCATTTAGTATAATTGGCAGTTGGATATCATTATGTAAACTAATTTGAGGGCTGTCTCAGTTTATCAGGATGTGATCATCTTGTAACCATTGTGCCTCATTCTTGGATTCTGAGGATAGCATTTTTCTGCCTAATCTGACGCTCTAAGCTTTCTCTTAGATTGTAAGCAAAATGTAGGAAACACTTCAGATTCCTTGATGCGTCACTCCCGAAACGACACTGACTTCTCATCCAGATGAGATCCACCCCTGAATCCTATTTCTCACCTTTTTAATGAAAAGCAAAGGCAGGAAACCAGGAGCCCAGTGAGAGAGAAAGCAAGGCATCTTGAAGAAGTGGCTTCATCTCTCGTATTTTCCTATTTCCTCTACCGGCAGATCAATATTAGTACCTGCCTCCTGAGTTTTGGGTTAGAATTAACTGAGATAATACATTGTAAAATTCCTGGCATAGTGCTTGCCACAGAGCAAATAAAATCGTATGTATATACTTACTGTAATCACTATTATTATTATCAGTCAATCAGTATGGCTGGTTTTTAAGCACCTTCATTCCTTGGGCTGAAACGTATGGAGCTTCCCCAGCAGGTACTCGAGGTACTTGGGGGCACCAATTACCATCACCAGGGTGCAGGAGGGATGAGGCTGAGTGTGAAGAGACTTAGGGCAGATACAAGTCAGGAGATGTTACCATAGTTCAGGCAAATCAAGATGACTGCCTCCTTCTTTCTTGCAGTCCTGGAAATTCCTACGTGAAAGGAAGCATCACATTGGTGACGGGACAGAATATTTGCGGGGGGGGGGGGGGGTCCTTCACAGTTTTGTCACTTCCCTTTGTGAAAGTTTGGGGAAAAATTTCACTTCGGGCAGCCTAAGTGCCCTGATCATTAAAGTCGGCAATGACAGTATCTCTCTCGTGAGTTACTTTGGAGTGCTCAGGCAGATAGTACCCACGAAGTGGTTTCATAACCAGAAAGCACTATTCAAATTTCAATTATTTAAGTAAAGAGCTTCCAGAATGTCAAACTCACTGCTGCAAACAAAAGCTAAATCTGAGTTCTTGGAAAAGTCTGGTAACAGGGCAAGAAATAATTTTCACATCCCTTCCCCCCCAACCCCCCTCATAGAAGAACTTCCTGGATGTTTATTTTCCTTCTTAAATAGATACTTCCTTTCTATCTAATTTTGCAGCATCGTACAGCTTCATCAGCTATCAGCAAAATCAAGCTGTCCTCACTTGACTTAGAATATCATAGAAATGATAAACTGAACAGCTTAGAATAGCACAAACTGGAGAGCATAATGCAAGCGTTTGAAGTTCAGAGTCTTAACCGTTATACACAGGCTGTATGTGTTAGCTTTCCAGAGCTGATTAAAGCCACACAAGTTCAATGGTGCCATTGTTTGCATTACACAGCATTTGCTACGTTCTCATTAGCGTGTGGTTTTCATCGCAACAGTGTAAGCCGTACGTTAAATTTAAAGTGTGGCTTTAAAAATGCCTTCAACACTGATGTCAAAAACAAAAATCTGCCCATCTCCAGGCTTTGAACATAACTTG
Organism: Puma concolor; assembly: GCF_028749965.1. NCBI lineage: Eukaryota > Metazoa > Chordata > Mammalia > Carnivora > Felidae > Puma > Puma concolor. The sequence continues at coordinate 9,881,649 of NC_141677.1, forward strand.
TACAGTTTGAGAATAACTTACTCCTCAGCGTCTCAATATTTACGCTTTAATGGCCATGTCTCCCTGAGAAGAAAGATGTTTATCAAGAATCACATTTTAAAAATGTGAGAAAGATCACTTTTCTGCTATTTTAAAACAGTCTTCAGAATGAGCATAATGCACTCTCTCAGACAACTTTTGGGCTTCCATTATGAACATTTTCTTCTGTAAGCCTTGAAGAATGTGATTTCTGAAGACACAGACATGTAAATATTTAAAGACTTGGGATGCCCCGCCCTCTTCCTGAGGGTGCGGACCACTTCCCATCCATCACTTCTTTGAAGGAAGGGTTGCCTGAGCTTTCTCTAAGATGTCTCATTTAAGCCCAAAGTGGTAGGAGTCATTCAGATTCTCGAAGCACATTGAATTCTCATCCGTGTACCATCCAAGGAGGTAACTCTCCGATCTAGCTCTATATCTCTCTGTCCTTAGCCACAACCAGCCCAACTCCCAAGGCCGAGCTGGTCTGCAAGATCCTAGGAAGGTCCATCCAGACTGAAATGGGTGCCTGTGGTGTGAAGTCACGCTTCCTAGACAGAGAAGAGTTGGTTGCATTCGGTGAACATTGAAAAGAATCTCTAGAGCTCCCCCATTGCTTTATGAGGCACTGTGTCCACTACCTTACCTTCGTGAGGGTGAGTCTGCAGTTCCCAGCCCATAATTAAGGAAACTCCCCTCCCACTGGCATTTTCACGAAAGCTTTGCACTGTTGCAACAGACGTTCATGCTATAGGGGCAGGACGTGACGAGTCCACAAATGATCGTTTGGCTAATTCCGTATGCACGTATGACTCACGACTCAAAGCATCACCGTCAAGCTGCCTTTGTGAGAGCGACAGCTGCTTTACATTAAGCATCATTACGAAACAGCTTCTCCTTATAGAAGATGTGCAGAGAATAATTTCTTTGTCTTAAAACAGGGTTGAGAAGACCAGATTGAGCAAGGTCTCCGTATTTCATGGCAGGATCATAAACTCTGACACTGTCTCCCTTTGCCCCCTCGGGGAAGGGAAAGGCAGTGTGGAGCAAAGCAGTTAAGAGGCGTGGCCCCATTTTTAGTTTCATTTGCTCACCACTAGCTGGATGTCTTTAGGGCCTCTGATTCAGATGTTTTCCAGGTTAACCGTGAGCCTCATGGAAATGTATTTCTTTCTATATGCTGAGCACTTTTTTCTGTTTTTTTTTTTTTTTTTTTTCTCAGATGTCCAGGGATTTTATCAGATTTTCAACAGAGTCTGATTCCCAGCAGGTTCAGAACTACTCTTAATATGTAGTGAGTCTCATCATGGGGTTTCATTTCATGGGTCTTTTCATTCTCTCCCAATCTCATCTAGCGATGATCAAAATAACAGATCATGACCAAAAGGAGGAGGCTTTATTTTCATTAAAAAATGCACAAATCCAGACTTCATTGCAAAAGATTCTATTTTCAGTTACTCTGAACAAGGCTAAATTTTGGGTCAGTCACGGAGAAGAAAAATTATTTTGCTGATGGTACATAGTGGAATTTACTACACTAATGGACTTCAGAATTTTATTTTGACTTGTGGAAGTCTGCTTTCTGCTTGGTGCTTTTTAAAACAAAGGGAAACCATCAAGTGGAAGTTTAATTATCTTATTTATTATAATAACAATTAAAGTTGTCCTCCTTTTTCATCTCTTAAGCATGTTACTACTAACTTATGAGGGTATCAGGAAATCCAGACTTTCTGCCCTTAAATCTAGAGAGTTGGTTACTTCCGTAGCTCTCCCCTCATGGTGGCCTGTACATGGTCACTGATGAGTGCTCTGTACGCGGTCATTCCAGCTACCAGTCTGCATGTCCCTACAGGAGCAGGTTGGGTATGAATTGCTTACTGTCCTTTCCAGTGTCCCCAGATTAAGTCAGCTATCGATCAAATGTCACCCATGTCTCACTGAAGAATCAGATGTTTTGTGGTTGTTTTTTAAGATCATACAATGAGAAGGATAGAGGCTCTACCTTTAACAAATTTACTTCCTTTTCCCACATTAGGATTAGGGACCTTTTCCATGTTAGGATTAGGATACCCTTCTATCTGGATATTTAAACGTTACTTTCTTTTTCCAGAGGTGACTTTAAGCTTTCCAATACCATGCTCTCTCTGCTTCCAGTGAACGTTCATTCTTCTCTGAAGAAGGAAGAGTTTCTCTCCCCAGAATGGCTCAGATCTCCCCTGATGCTAATCACAACCCTCCCTCCAGAGTCTCCCCTAGACTCCAGCAGTCCACTCACCATTGCTCTTGGATGGCTGACTGGTGCCTTGGTCTTAAGATGCTCCAAACTGACCTCATAATCTTCTTTCCCTAAACAGTTCTTCCTCCAGTCTTTCCCCACTGCCTTCTCCTCTCTCTCTCTCTCTCTCTCTCTCTCTCTCTCTTTCTCTTTCTGTCTGCCTCTCACTCACTTTCTCACCTACTTCCTACCCCTTTTCTCTTGGCTCACTCCCCTCTGGCCACCCTGTCTCCTTGCTCTTCTTCCAACACAAAGCACACGACCAGACACCAGACATTTGCTGTTGCTCTGAATGATCCCTCAGATAGTTTGTGGTCTTTGCTCAACCTACACCCTTCAGGTCTTTGCTCAAATGTGTCTTCTAAGTGCAGATTTCTCAAGACACACTGTTTAAAGTTACCACCCCTCTGCCTATGTCCCTGGTCCCCTTCTCTGCTTTATTCCTCCCTGTAGCACTTAGGTCCTTGAGTCATAACATACAGTTTACCTACGTATTTCTTTGTGGACTGTGTCCCCCAAATCCAACTAAAAGGTAACCTCCGTAAGGGCAGGGATTTTGTCTCTGATGGTCACTGCTGTATCCACTGCACCTGGAATAGTGCTTGTCACAGTTTTTAGGCTCTCAGTGTTTGTTGAATGAAGTTATGAAAGAATAAAACTAGCATTATATTTAGAATAGCCATTTACCTTGGGAGTTTAAAATCTGTAATCTTAGTGAGAAACTGGCCATTTATGGGTGGACTTCTTTGTATTGGAGTGAAGAAAAGTCCTTTATTAGACATTTACAGCTATTGTGGTCCAACTAAAGAAATACCCAAGCTCGGGACCCGGCACAAAGGTTTCAACGTCGGATTGAGGTAGCCAGTATGTTTGATGTTATATGGCAACTTGGATTGATTCATCAATCAAAGTACGTATATAAAGGCATACAATTAGGACTTGAGATCAGTTAGGATTAGGAGAATCTCCAGAAGTTTCCATTTTCAAATAAAATTTTACGAATCAATTCTGTGTTCAACTTCACATTTTATTTTTCTTAAAAATGGTGTTCATCACAAAGAAGAAGTAAAGATCACTGTTTATTAAATATCTTTTTAAAAATGTAGCCAAGAAAAACTATTTAGTTTTAATTTTTTTAAGATAAAAAATACTGGTGATAGGAAACAAAGCATGACTATTAACTATGGATTTCTTTTTAATTTACAAAAGCACTGGAAAGTAAATCACATTTCTCTCTTCCAACCCACACCCAACATTGGCTTCGAATCAGTAGTGAAAATACAGGTGTGTCATTTTATAGATCCCCAACTTCAGAATAATGGAGGATGAATTTATGGTCACTCTGGATTTTCACGTAATTAACCTACATAAAAATTGATGATACCTCATGCCGTATGACATATATTTAGCATTTGCTTTTATTTTGCCCAAGGCAGAATACCCATGGTTGAACTGTATTTGGGGGTTGAGCAGCGATGGAGCTGGATTTTATCTCCTCAAACGTTTGGTTAATCACTTCATTTTTTACATAAAGGGAAAAAAAATGCATCCAGTGGAGTTCCTGGCACAGGGAAGGCATGCTATGATTGCATCTGTGTGTGCGATTAGAAACAGAGGCGGTTGGTTGTGTTGGTTTTTATATTAAATTATAATTGCTCTAAAAATTGTATTCAATATAAAAACAATTGAGAATAACTTTTAGAGGTAATGCTAAAGTCCAGTCCCATTCTTTCACAGTGAATTATGTTGAATTTATCAGTAAACCATTTTTACAGGCGTTCAGGACTCAGATGACTTTAAAACGTGGTGAAAATTCATGACCTGTGTCATGAAAAAAACCCCCAAAAACCCAGATTGTCTGTTTTTTAGTGATATTCAAAGGTCAGCACAATTCATCATTATCTTCTGTGGCAAAAGGTTATTTTATGACAAAAATTAAGGTAATAAAATGGTTTCAGAAAATTAGCATACGTTCCCTAGTGGTAACCGGCTGCTTGAAATTGCAAACACAAGAAGGGTTTGTAGGATATCCGTGGTGGTTCCATCTATTTGGGGAGAACCAGTCTGAGGCACCAAGTGGATACTTCTAAATAGTGGAAACATTCGATTTCATGCACAGACTTATTTATTTAATTTACATATCTGTGCTCAAAATCCAGCGTCCTAAGAGCAAGTGGGAATTAAATGTCCACAGTCCACCTGAATAAGATGCAGGGGAGTCTGCTTTGACGTGCTGATAATTCATGCTCAGCCCTCACTGGGAAGAGCAGCGAAAAGCTTTGCCTGGCTTCTCGGGGGAAGGGATTTACCTGGGCACCCAGGGAGGTGCAGAGCTCGTGACTGAGGCAACTTATACTTGACTGCTCATCTCTGTGCTTTGGTCAAAGGGCAAGTTTTTGTTTGTCTCATCCAATCTCCTCACCTTTGCTCTTCTGTGTAACAAGCCCCAGCTGACTTGCTAGCAAGGGCATCATCTTTTCTCAGATGTGTAAGGGGTTGTATATCGGCACACCGAATGCATCGTCATCTTCTCTCCTTCCATCACTGCATTTTATTTTTGCAGGTGAGGTCTCTGCTATCCATACAGTTCTACTTGGGGAAAAAAAATCAGATTGAATGAAGCAAACCAAAACAGAAGTAACACTTTTATTTTCATTTCATTTCCTCTGTCTTAAATAGCCTGGTTTCCATGTGGAGATACTGCTTAATTCCTACACCCTTATTTTATATTTCTAACTAACATACCATTTTCACTTTGATTGTCTACTCTTAAACTGCTCTTTTCTAGAGAAGACGATAACCATTTGCCATTTGTGTAGGTAGACATTGTCCTAATACTTTAACATAAGCATGGATTTTTTTCACTTTCTCTCTGCTATTAAACCTGTGAGGCAGAAATTATTATTCCCATTTTATGGATGAGGAAATGGAGGTTCAAGAGGTTAAGTAATTTGCCCAACATCCTAGACTCAAAAATTTCAGGTATGGGATTTAATCCAAGGTCTGTGTTTCTTACCATTACTATGCAGCCAGGATACATGAGCAAATCTACTGGTTTCAAGGAAAGACTACAAATGAGACTAAAAGAGTGTAGAATGACTTAAATTCTAAATCAGCTTTCAGTCCAACTTTCTCTCCATTTCCAGCACCATTTGCTCTTTCTAATTCCTTCTTAAAGGGCTTTGTGTTTTCCATCTTTTTTTCTGTCAAATTTGCTCTTCCCACAGATGCTAGACATGTCTTTCAAATGTAAATCTGATAGTATTATTTTCTTCCTTAAGCTTCTTTGGTGTTTCCCTTCACCTACACTAGCAGTTTTCCAACTGTTATTGCACGCAGGTGCTCTAGTGATTCAGCAAACGCTCGATTATGATTTTAGTTTGAAATAGTTGTAATCTTCTATACTGTTTCAAGAGATCAAGTGTGTTTAAATGAAATTTATTTTTAACCTTTTTAAACTGGTGTGGGATTAAGGGGCAGTCTACCAGCTGATTGCTCACAATGCCTGAGGAGAAGAGGCATGGAAACCTCCCTAATAAGAATAGGTGTTTACATATATATATATATATTTTAATTTTGGAAAGACAGAGAGAGAGAGAGAGAGAGAGAATCTTAAGCAGGCTCCATGCTCAGTGTGGAGCCTGACGTAGGGTTCGATCCCATGACCCTGGGATCATGACCTGAGCTGAAATCAAGAGTCAGACACTCAACTGACTGAACCACCCAGACCACCCTCCCCCCAAAAATAGGTATTTTTAATGCCAATAAACTCAGATTTCTATGAGGCACCTTTAACATCATCAGCAGAATGTAAATTTGTTCTTCCCTCGAAGTATTTAGTGCTCTCAAACAAAAATAAACAAAATAAATCCATAACAAAAAAACCCCGTAATTTTTACTGGTGCTGACCTACATTTGCTAAATATTTTACAGCTGGCACAGACTAAATGCATACCCCAATCCCAGTCCTGTTGCAAACTGATGTAGCCGATGTGGTTATTCTGAATTATCAGTTCTTTTTGATGGATATGGGCACTGGCTAATTTTTAGAGATAGCTGAGGTCTGTAGGTTTCCAAGCCTACAGCTGTGCCGTGATAGGAGCCGTTAAAATGATGGTTCAATCTCAGACCGACTCCTACCACACATACAAACCATCTATTAGCAAGAAATTACAAAAAGTTGTAGTATCACTTCTGAAAATTTGAAGTCCCAGCTCTCTGTCCTTGCACTTTACATAGAACATTCACTCAAGCCAGATGTGACAGCGTTTTAGCAGCCAGTTTTCTGGTCAAGGGAAGGAAATATTTTTCTGATGATGCGCTGCAGAATCGCAAGCTTAGAGCTTTGCTTTGTAAGGTGTAGGACGTTGAGCTCATTGGATTCTTGGGTGGATTTCTTACAAATTTCTAGTCAATGGGCATACCTTGAAAAATGTTAAGATCCATTATGCTACGTAACACAGTGTCCTCTGTAGCTGATGGAGAAAGCATTAGCACTTAGAGTAGCTATATTTGTTTGAACTACGAGTTTGTAAATAATAGACTTCTAAAGGATAACTAAGACTGGAGTTGTTTACTAACCACCTGTAAGATACGGAGTAAAACAACTTGAACCCCAGCCTCACTAGAATGAAGTAAATGGAATACAAAAATTCACTCATGTAACACACAGGTGATCTTGGGATATGGGGCTTGGAGAACATGGGGGAGGCTGCCTGATCCTCCAAAGGGTAAGAACTACTGGACATTGGCAGAACATTGGAGAATAAGGACTGGTCAGGTGATAGGAGACAGTCCCAACCAATTCATGATTAAATGTGAGATTTCATGGGATATTTTTTGGCATATATCAAACTGTCTCTGTTGAAGTATTTTAAGATAAACTGCAAACCATAGAAGACCTCACTAGCAATCAAGTGAAATGCCTACCAAGAGTCCCTTGAAGTTGACTGTCCCAGTAACCATGAGCTCTAACCTAAGTAAACGGTCACCCACTAGTCTTTATTAGGAATGTGTTTTATTTTGTGCCTCTGTATTTTAAAAATCTTTAAGACGTGTTTCAGGAAAATGTTTAATATGGAAAATTACAAAAGAGCATTGAAGGGGCACCTCGGTGGCTCAGTCAGCTGAGTGTCCGACTCTCGATTTCTGCTCAGGTCATGATCTCAGTTTGTGAGATCGAGCCCCACATTGGGCTCTGTGCTGACTGTGCGGAGCCTGCTTGGGATTCTCTCTCTCTCCCTCTCTCTCTGCCCCTCCCCACTCTCACGCTCTCACTTTCTCTCTCTCTCTCTCTCTCTCTCTCTCTCTCTCAAAATAAGTAAATAAACTTTAAAAAAGAACATCTAAGAGAAAGTAAAAATAATAGAATATTAGGAAATGTTTTCCCACATAAAACACTGCAAAGATCAAATATATTTTAAAGAAAATTGAGAACTATTAGCCAGTATACTTCAGGGGTTTGTGTAGCCAATGTTAACTAGTTAGGAGTGATGAACAACTTGAAAAATAATTCCAAAAATTATATTTAGTGTATAGAATGTCTTCATTTTTCATGCAGAAATAGTTGTTATCAATTTTAGTTTTCAGGCCCTTGTGATAAATGTAGCATATAAGCTGCAAAATGGGCTCTGGAGATAGATGGCCTGGATTTGGAACCTGGCTCTTCTCTTTATTTACTGTACAATTCTGTTGTTTAATTTCAAGCTTTATTTTTTTTTAATTTTATTTGAGGGAGAGAGAGAGGGAGTGCATGCACATGTGCTCGAGAGTGAGCAGGGGAGGGGCAGAAGGGGAGAGAGAGGATCCCAAGCAGGCTCCACTCTCAGCGTGGAGCTGGACTCATGACAGGGTCCCATGACCCTGGGATCATGACCTGAGCTCGAATCAAGAATTGGATGTTCAACCAACTGGGCCACCCAGGCAACCCTGTTTAATTTCACTGTTTCCTACTCCCTTGTGAGTAAAACGGGATAATGTTAGTACCTACTACATAGGGTGATGTGAGGATAAAATGAGTTATTGAATATGTAAAATGCTATGACTATTGCCTGGCTCATAGGAAGTGTTTTAAATTAAGCTTTTTTTTTTTTTTCCTGAACATCTAAACTATCTGATATACTCTGACTTACCCACTGACTTGCCCTCCCTAAAAATATTTGAGAGTCTTATAATAAAGAAATTTCAACGAATGACTGTTCCTGAAGTTCAGTCCATGTTGGTAGTAATGTCTGTTGTCAGAATAATGATGTCCTATAAAAGTGGATGTTTCTCTGACTCTATGCCAATTTCAGGCATTTTCCTGTTGTAATCACAGGAAAGGTCACCAAAGACCAACCACCTTAGGTTACCAATCTGTTGTTTATGAATTCCCTGCGGTGTTGGGGAAAGAACAGGTAATGAGCCCCTGCTATTCACAGAATGCGTAATACTCTCATTCCCTTCGGAGTTGCAAGGGAGAACCCTGGTGATCTCTTTCCTCAGTGACGGACTGACTTCTACAGTCTAAACTTGATGCATAAGCTCGTGTTCTCATTGGCAGCCACCATTGCTCAACCTACGACTCCAGAAGCTGCAGAGAAAAGTTCCTTCTTCTCCCTGTCCCCAGAGAGTCAGGGATGGGCTCAGGATCTGAGCTCAGCTGAAAGGACATTGATGACCAAGGTAGGGTAGGAATCACTCATGAAGCCACTGCAGTGTCCCCGCAGTGGAGATGGTGTCCTGCTGCACACAGATGCGTCCTAACTGGATTGTCCCTGCTGAAGGTTGAGTTGCCATCATCCTTGATTTGGGAAGTTCAAGGTTGTCTCAGTTCCCGTGCACTTTCTAAGCTGTGTCTCCTGTTGCCAATGCTCTGAGCCCCCATAGCTTCCAGTAATCTGTCCTGCTTTTTCAATATCCAGACTTGGGAATTTCTTACTTGGTAATGAAAGTTTTTGAATATTTATTTATTTTGAGAGAGAGAGAGAGAGCATCCAAGCAGAGGAGGGGCAGAGAGAGAGGGAGAGAGAGAATCCAAAGCAGGCTCCATGCTTAGTGCTCAGCTCGGAGCCCAGTGCAGGGCTTGATCCCACGACCATGAGATCATGACCTGAGCTGAAATCAAGACTCAGATGCTCAACCAACTGAGTCACTCGGCACTTGGTAATGACAAATTTTGGATACAAAGAAGAAAACTGTTTCCTAAAAGAATTCCAACCCTATCTCTGTCTTTAGTAAATGTTAAGCAAGTATTAAGGCTTTTGGTGAAAGGACTATAAATCCTTAGCCAGTCCTGGGGACTCCCCTGAAGGACCCATCCCTGGTCAGTTTATTAACCCCTTCTTCAGGCTTGCTGGCACACAGGCTCTCCCTTTGTCCATCAAGGTCCCTGAATAAGGCTTCTTTTGCCACTTCTGCTTAATAAAAGTTGTTGAATGACTATTTGCAAAAATTTCTCTCTATGACTTAAGAGTTATTTGGCTAATATGCAACCAAAATTCAATTTAGAAATAAATATGCTGAGGGTGTGATTGGTGGGGTTCACTGAAGTGGCCTCATTGCCCTTGATCCTTGACTATTTAAGTTGATGTCACCAACTATAGCTTGTGTAATTATACTAATAAGGGGCTAAGTTTTTTTCATGTTTTGTAAACTGGATCTCTGGGTAGCTATTGTTGGAATAAGGGGTTAATCCGCCTCAAAAGACTGAAAAGCGATGCCCTGCAGAATATGCTTCAAAGTATTTAGCAAAGGGTTAGAAAGCCCTCTATGATTTGGGCCCAACTACACTCTTCAGCCTCATTTCTGTCTACATAATGACTCATTCTGAAAACGTTCTGACAACTGCTCAGCTTGTAGTCCCGCTTCTTCCCTCCCACACAATGTGTTGTTTTTGCCTCATGTTTTGGCTTCTGCCTGCAATGCTTTCTCCTCTCCTGTGAGTTGGTTAAGTGCTGCTACCCCTTAGGACTCAATCATTAGCAGCGGTGTCCTTCCTGCTCATATCTGTGTGGCCGGTGTAGGATCCCTTTAAGGTGGCTCCGTTGTACCACAAGGAAAGAGATCATAAGAAATATATATTTCTTATTTCTTATATATCTCCGTCCCTATTTCTGGCACAGAGCAACTAAAACCCCTGTAAATTCCTAAATGATAAGAGCACTAGTAACCTTTTTTGTTCTAGTATTTGGACTTCCATCTGAGTTCCTGACATAGGACTCTTGACACCCTTGAAATTTCCTGGGTGACATCAGTGTCTTTCGTTCCAATGAGGTGACTCTGGGTGGATTCTTGGATGAAGGCTGGTTACCAGAAAGACCATGCCATGAGTTAGAAGCTTGGAATTCTCAGTGCTTGCCCCCCCCTTCTTTTTTTTAATAAACAATTTTATTTTTTATTTTTTTTCAATATATGAAATTTATTGTCAAATTGGTTTCCATACAACACCCAGTGCTCATCCCAAAAGGTGCCCTCCTCAATACCCATCACCCACCCTCCCCATCAACCCTCAGTTTGTTCTCAGTTTTTAAGAGTCTCTTATGCTTTGGCTCTCTTCCACTCTAACCTCTTTTTTTTTTCCTTCCCCTCCCCCATGGGTTTCTGTTAAGTTTCTCAGGATCCACATAAGAGTGAAACCATATGGTATCTGTCTTTCTCTGAATGGTTTATTTCACTTAGCATCACACTCTCCAGTTCCATCCATGTTGCTACAAAGGGCCATATTTCATTCTTTCTTATTGCCATGTAGTACTCCATTGTGTATATAAACCACAATTTCTGTATCCATTCATCAGTTGATGGACATTTAGGCTCTTTCCATCATTTGGCTATTGTTGAGAGTGCTGCTATAAACATTGGGGTACAAGTGCCCCTATGCATCAGTACTCCTGCATCCCTTGGGTAAATTCCTAGCAGTGCTATTGCTGGGTCATAGGGTAGGTCTATTTTTAATTTTCTGAGGAACCTCCGCACTGTTTTCCAGAGCGGCTGCCCCAGTTTGCATTCCCACCAACAGTGCAAGAGGGTTCCCGTTTCTCCACATCCTCTCCAGCATCTATAGTCTCCTGATTTGTTCATTTTGGCCACTCTGACTGGCGTGAGGTGATATCTCAGTGTGGTTTTGATTCACTCCATTCTTTTAAGAAAGGAGAAGCGCTAAAAATGGAGGTGATGATTGATCATGTCTATGTGATGAAGCCTGCGTAAAAATTCCAAAGGTACAGAGTGTGAAGAGCTCCGCGTCATGAACCACAAGGAGGTGTGGAGACAGTGGCACACCCGGAGAGGATGTGGAGGCTTCCCGCCCCTTCCCAATACTGTGCCCTAAGCATCCTTTCCACCTGGATGTTCATCTGTATCCTTTATCCTATTCTTTTATAATAGACTGGTAGACACTAAGTAAACATCTTTCCGGAATTCTGTGCACTGCTCTAACGAATTAATCAAGACTGAAGAGGAGATGGTGGGAATCTCAGATTTATAGCTGATTGGTCAGGAGCATAGGTGACAGTCGGAACTTGCCCCTGACATCTGGAGAAGGGGGGTCGGATGCAGTCTTGTGGGAATGAGCCCTTAAGCTGTGGGCTCTGATGGTACCTCCAGGTAGACAGTGTCAGAATTGAGTGAAATTGTAGGACACCCAGTTGGTGTCAGAACACCGCTTGGTGTTGGTGGGGAAATGCAATCTCCCCCCATTCGCATTGGTTCCAGAACACCCTTTTAGACTCCATGAAGGTTAATACGTGTCATGATAGCGTCACGTTAAAACAGCTAACACGTCAAATTTTCCACATTTTTTTTTGACACTGCATACGTATACATTAAAAAAAATGGGAATGTGCTTAATATTCTCTAACTTAACCTGCTTCTCCTGCTTTTGCTTTCCCAGTTGAACTCTAGTTTGAGAGGTTTGCAATGGTTTTTCCTAATTCAGTTAACAGTGACTGTGGTATTGCAGATAAGAACCACAAAGCCGTTGTGGTTCTCTTTCCTTTGTAAACCTGGGTTTTTTGTTTGTTTGTTTGCTGTTCTTGTTTATCTTGGTGCTATGTTTTGTGCATGTGTTCAGTGTGTGTATCTGGACACTCATAGGAAGTCAAAAGTTCTAGTAGGATGTGTGTGTGTGTGTGTGTGTGTGTGTGTGTGTGTGTTTTCCCAAAGTGTTTTCATCAGCTATGGAAATTTGTCATACATAATTTGATTATTAATTTCCGTATTTTTTCCTTTTGTTTAAAGTGTGTTGGCATGCCTAGATTTACCAAGCACATATTTTACCTTGTATGTGTTGGATCTTTTCACTTTTCCAGCGTTTTAATACAGTTGATCTTCACAAATTGAGTTTCTAGAGCTTGCATTTTGTTCTTGAATTATTATGGGGTTATGGATTTTTTCATTCACGCTTTCCGTTTCTAAGAGCTCTTCCTGCAATCTGATTGCCTCTCTTTGCAACTTGTTCTTGTTCTTATCGCTGCCGTTCTCGTGAATCTGGCTGAGAATACTAATTAGATATTTGCAAAGACCTCTCTAATTCCTTTCACGGATTCTGTTTTCTTTCATAGTTTTTGTTCTCATTTTCGAGTGCGAAGTTACCGTTTCTGGCTGCTCTTTTCCTCACATGCCCAGTGTTGTGTACTGATTGCTCATGTTTAAGCAAAAATGAAAAGGTAGCTCCTTGTTTGGAGAGCTGGTGCTGGTTCCTCCAGGGATCCTGTGGCCCAGTGATAATCTTTCAGTAGGCGCTGTGGCCGCAGGTCTGTCTCCACTTCCTTCTCGCATCTTTTGTATTTGTATTGGGCACCATGGTGGCAGCAACACAGGGAGAGGATTCAGAATCCAACTCTTCTGTGTTCAGATGTTTGCTGGAGATCCTAGAGAACTGATTTTCCCCCCTAAAAGTATAGTCAATTGATTCTACACTATTTTTTGATTGACTTCATTCTCAGCTCTTTGCAACGGAAAGGCAATTATGTCCTCAACTCAGATAAATGAGAATAAATAAGAATATAAATAGAAATTCTTATAAATAAGAACCCTGAGTTCTATCTCTCCAGAAACACGATCCATTGAAGTTTTACTAATATTTTTGCATAAGTAACCTGTTGTTTTAAGGTCCGTCTTACCTCTTCTTATTAAATATCTTAGCTATTTGGCCATTTATGATTTCACAGAATTTGCACTCTCCCTGGGAGTCCAAATTAAACGTCTTGAGGTTTAGTTGAAATTATACAAAATTATTTCTTTGAAGAATTAGCATCTGAAAAATTTCCTTCCACCTGTTCAGGCACATATTTCTATATTGTTATATGTGTTGCATATTTCCTATTAAAAAAATTCCTACGAGCTTTGTATTTTATATTTATTTTGAATGTAATTTTTTCCATTACACATCCTCACTGGTTAAAATGGTGCCTAAGAAACAGTTGATGTTTCATATTATCATTTGCAAGTGTTCATCTTACACATTTTTTTTTTCCTATTTCTATTAGGCTTTCAGGTAACTTTATTGTATTTTTTTATTTAAAGAAGACATATTTCAGGGGCGCCTGGGTGGCTCAGTTGGTTAAGCGTCTGACTTCAGCTTAGGTCATGATCTCGCAGTTTGTGGGTTTGAGCCCCTCATCGGGCTCTGTGCTGACAGCTCAGAGCCTGGAGCCTGCTTCGGATTCTGTGTCTCCCTCTGTCTCTGCCCCTTCCCCGCTTGTGCTCTGTCTCTCTCTCTCTCTCTCTCTCTCTCTCTCTCTCTCTGTCAAAAAATAAATAAATAATTAAAAAAATAAAGGAGACTTTTCAAACACATAAATGATATAACAAACATTTGTATCCATCTCTTAAAAATAATATTTAGCTATATTTATTTTTTATATTTAAAAGTTATATAGGTGTAATTAAATAAAATGGTTGAAAATCCTTTTACAATGCCTCTTCTCAATCTTGTTACCTCCCTTCATTATGAGAAGAGAGCATAATCATGAATTGGTTCATTATCCTTCCTATCTGTAATTTAATAATTTTACTATCTATAAATTTGTCTGTGAACAAGGCACAGTATTATTTTAAATGGTTTAAAATGTGCATAAATTATAATATACTGCATATATGCTTCTATATATTTCCAAAATTTTTTCACATGACCACCCCTATATTCAAAGGAAGTGAAATAGAGCACAATTCTTGAAAAAGTTGCTACAAAAGGCTATGGCCATTAAAAAGCAAACCAACAACCAATCAACCAAAAAACCTACTACAATACAAAGAATTAGAAACAACATAACAGTTATCCAAATATTAAGATATAATTTGATTTTTTTAAAATTTTTTTTTCAACGTTTATTTATTTTTGGGACAGAGAGAGACAGAGCATGAACGGGGGAGGGGCAGAGAGAGAGGGAGACACAGAATCGGAAACAGGCTCCAGGCTCTGAGCCATCAGCCCAGAGCCCGACGCGGGGCTCGAACTCACGGACCGCGAGATCGTGACCTGGCTGAAGTCGGACGCTTAAACGACTGCGCCACCCAGGCGCCCATAATTTGATTTTTAAAACATGATAATTATAATTGTATAATATTTTGCTTCTTGGCTATTCTAAATTTTTTTCTACCATTTTTCTTAAAAAAATTTTTTTAACGTTTATTTATTTTTGAGAGAGAGAGAGATTTTTCAGAGCATGAGCAAGGGAGGGGCAGAGAGAGAGGGAGACACAGAATCCAAGGCAGGCTCCAGGCTCTGAGCCGTCAGCACAGAGCCTGACGTGGGGCTCAAACTCACAAACTGTGAGATCATGACCTGAGCGGAAGTCGGATGCTCAACCGAATGAGCTACCCAGGCATCCCAATTTTTCTACCATTTTTCTATCATTGTGTATCTAAATTATGTATTTTGATTTTTTCCCGAGGTCTTTGTGTAAATAAATTTTTGTGTTTATTTCTAATTATTTCTTTATGATAGATCCGCGGATTGAAAATACCTCCAAAATGCATGGTTTATTTAAAAATATTTTTTCCTAATAAGTAACTTTTATTTGCCGTCTATAAAAATTGTGGACTTTTTTTTCTCTGCCACCGGCAGATAATTAAGATGGTTTACTTCAGTCAGGGTCCTTCAGAGAAATAAAACCAATAGGATGCATAGAATATATGCACATGTATATAAACATATTTGTCTATCTGTCTATCTATCATCTATCTATCTATCTTCTGTCTACATATCTATTTATTTGTCTGTCTTCTGTCTTTCCTTTCATCTGTAGAAAGACATTAATTTATTATAAAGAAATGGCAAACTGGGGACCCAGGAAGGCCTGAGTCCAAAGGCCTGACAACATACCTGAGTTTTGATGGTGTAAGTTCCTGTTTGAAAACCAATAGACTGGAGACTCAAGAAAAGTCAGTATTCAATTCAAGTTCAAAGGAGGAAAGAGATCAGTGTTCTTGCTCAAGCATTCAGGCAAGAGAGGTTCCTGCTTATTCAGCATTTTTGTTCTGTTCAGGTCTTCACTTGATTGAATGACACCCTCTCACATTACAGAGGACAATCTGCTTTACTCTGTCTCCTGATACATGTGAATCTCATCCAGAAACACCCTCACAGAAAGCCCCAGAATGATGTTTGACCAAATGTCTAGGCATCTTAATGGCCTCATCAAGTTAACACCTAAAATTAACCATCGGATGAATATATTTGTTATTGCTCTATGGACTCCTGTCTTCTATTCATCATCATATCTCATATGGACAGCCACTTAACATCTTTAATCAGTATGTCATGATTACTATTTGCCAAATGGAAAAAAATAATTACAAAACATCTCTTTAGAAGAATATATTAAAGACCGTGTGTAAAATTTTACTCTTTGGAATCTTTTTATGTTTTATGTGCTCTATGCACTTAATTTTAGTGATAGAAAAACTTATCAAGGACATTCTTGTCCATAATTTAGAGCTTAAAATTCAAGAGATTTATTTCCTTGGAATAAGTCTCAGCTCACAAAAAAGACTGGACATATTTGAATAAGAACATGGAAAGTGGATGCCGACGGGGTTGGATTTGACCCCTGACTTGTCCACTTTGGCCAGTGTCCTTGGGCCGCAGAGAGGCTCAATAAATGTTTCTTGAGTGAAAAATGAGTCAGTAGAATTTAGCATTCTATTTTACATTTAAACTGTTGTAAAGATTAAGTAAACTTAAATGCGAATATATACAGAAATCCTGGCAGGCAGTAATAATTTGATAAATGGTAATAATAATTGTTGTTATGGTGGTGGTGGTGGCTTTTATTACCCTGAAGCTGACATTGGCCTTTTGACCACAGGTAGTAGACGCAAATATCTGCATTGATATGAATGCCTGAGGAGACTGAAAGCCTTATTCAAGTGAACCTAAAAGCTGCACCTACAGTACATTCCCTATCAATAGATAGCATGTATTTTAGCACTTAAGAAATTTTTTGTAATAATGGTAAAATGACAAGTTGATACATATTCTGAGACATTTTCACAACTTACATACATGATTTAAAACGTAACAGGGCTATTTTAGCCATACATATATATTTTCATGGGCTTAAAATTATATGCTTGAAAAACAATTTAGTTAATATAGGAGAGAGCATAAAAAGTAATAGTAAATAGAAGAAACCAATTGTAAAACAATGTATCTAAAATGAGAGATGATCAGGGGCCCCTGGGTGGCTCAGTCGGTTAAGTGTCCGACTTCAGCCCAGGTCATGATCTCATGGTTCATGAGTTCAAGCCCCGCATCAGGCTCTTGTGCTGACAGCTCAGAGCCTGGAGCCTATTTCAGATTCTGTGACTCCCTCTGTCTCTGCCCCTCCCCTGCTCATTCTTTCAATCTCTCTCTCTTTCTCTCTCTCTCTCTCAAAAATAAACATTAAAAAAAGAATTTTAAAAAATTAAAAAAATAAAATGAGAGATTAGCAGATTGATTTGCATTTTCTTAGAAATAAGACTTGTCTATTTCTTCTTTCACTGCCCAAAACCATTATGAATTCAAATTCTATTGGGGCAATATTTGTCAGACATTTATCAGGATGGAAACGGAGAGACTGAATACAAATGGACAACAGCCAGACCACATGTAAAAATAGAGCTCTCATCCGCAATCCACAGCAACCAGAGCAGGGAGCCAAACCACAACCTCTGTAGCAATCAGTCCAAAATGGAAGTGATCAATAACTGCCAGCTTCCCTAATTTTTGCTCCCACCTCTAACTTATTCCCAGCCAAAGAAAGCCAGATATGCTTCCCTAACCATTCACTGAGAATGCCTTACTTCTAACTAGCCTGTCCCCAGTGTCCACATGCCAACAGCCCCCAATCAGAGCAGACCTGAAACCTTCCATTTTTTCCCCAGCTGTAAAGCTGTCTCACTCTTCTGTCTGCCTGTGAGTCTCTGCCAGGCACAAGTGGTGGTGACTGACTCTTGTTACAGCAAGCTCTGGACAAAGCCTTTTGTTCTCATTTGGATGGGCTTTGTATATTTCCACAGAACAGAAAAAGGCAATTTCATGTAAAGGATTCTATGAAATTATTTCATATAAAGGATTCATATCATCCTTATAAAAAGGATTTCAAGCAATGAATAATTCTAAAGATTTACACGCATCATGTTAATTAGTTACTACCATGTGATTTTGTTTACCTTGCTTGTATGATGCCCTGGTTGTTTTACTGCTCTCCTTTCAACTACATTAACTTCCCTTTGTAATACCTAGAGTGGCAAGATTACTAGCTGTTAAGCTCTCTCCCATTGTTAGCAGTATAGTTAAGTATTACCGTGATAATCTCAGAGATAGCTTCTTATGTGTAAAGCATGGATTGTGATAATTTTTCCTGGAACAGTTAATGTTTAATGGGTACTTGCAGCAGCTGGCTGTGTTTAGTTTGCGCACTGTTTTTAGAAAGCTTTTGAAGAAAGAGTGTACTTACAGAGTGTACTCTATGACCGCCTAGGTGTCAAAGTCCTTCTTAGGCTATGTGCAGCAAACAAGTTCAAAATCACTCCTTAACTAATAAAATGATTGCTAACTTGCTGTGCACATAAACATTTATAATAACAGTGAAGTATATTGCAAAATTGTTGTGCTTGGCTATGACACCGGATTAATTTCAAACTGAATAGAAGAAGGTCTAGGACAAGGAAAATACAAAATCTGTGATGGGTATTGCTATGGATTGAACTGTGTCCCATTCACATGTTGAGGCCCTAACCCCCAATGTGATGTAATGTGAAGTAGGACCTTTAGGAGATAATTAAGTTTAGATGAGGCTATGAGGATGGAGCAATCGTGATGGGATTAAGGTTTCATAAGAAGGTAAAGAGACCAAAGCTCTCTATTTCTTTCTGCCATGTATGGAAGGATACAGGGAGAAGGCAGCTGTTTTCAAGTCAGGAAGAGAGCCCTCACTGGGGATAGATTGGGTGGCATACTGACCTTGAACTTCCCATCTTGCCAGAAGTGTGAGAAATAGATTCCTGTTTATTTTTATTTAAAAAAAATTAAAGTTTATTTTGTATTTATTTATTGAGAGAGAGACAGACAGAGAGAGAGAGAGAGAGAGACGGAGAGAGAGAGAGAGACAGAGAAAGAGAGAAGAAAATACCAAGCAGGCTGTGCTGTCAGCACAGAGCCTGACTTGGGGGCTGAACTCACGAACCATGAGAGCATGACCTGAGCCAAAATCAAGAGTTGGTTACTTAACTGAGTGAGCCACCCAGGCCCCCCAGATTCTCATTGTTTTAGCCATGTAGTCCATGGTGTTTTGGTATAACAGCCCAAGCTGATTATTACAGGTTTTAAAAATTCACCAAATTATCCAGTGAATTATATATATATAATTATCCAGTGAAATTATATTTCACATGCTCTTATTTTAACATTTTAATGAATATTTCAGTTTTCACCCAATAACCTACAGTGTTGAGTATTTTCTAGTAGTTTTTTTCTTTTGCTTTAAGAGAAGACTTCTATTGAAATTATTCAATTGAGGGGACAGATTAAATGTAGATATCAAAATGAGTGAAAACCATGAATCTTAAAAGATAGGTTGAATTAGATTCAAAATAAAGTATTAAAATTGTGTTTTCATCATGAGAAATTTCAGCTATCGTTTTCTTTATACTTGTTTTCTTTAATAATTAAAGCATTTAAGGCAATACCATTTTTCCACTTAGTTTTGCTAGACTGTATGGGCTTTGGCATGATGTATTCTTTCCACACCTTTCCAAAGGGTGTACATTTTCTATTTTGATCCAAGAATTATCGTGGACTATTATGCTTAATTTCTAACTAGGTAATATTATGTTAGCATGGTTTTTGTAATTTATTTCCAATTTCATTGGTTTCTGATAGGAATGGGATCTGTATTTCTTTCTGTCTAATAAATACCTTGCATGGGTGTTCAACGTTGTTGATTACTTATTCAATTGTTTTCCTCCTTTTTATTTATTTGTACTATAAGAGGTCTGTTTCTGTGCAGCTTATTTTCTCTTTATCCTTAAATACTTTTTTTAAAAGAATCAAACAAGTTCTATTTCTTTATCTTGGAGCCTTTATTTCATCAGTAGTTTCATCTCTGGCTGGGCTGTCACCACCATGCTCATGTTTCACTACTATGCTTGGGGACAAGTCACCAGTCCTGCCCTCATGAGGACTTTACCCCCTGCTCTCTAGAACCCTTCTCCACAAGCTGAGGTTTTTAGAACATACTTATTTCCTTACTCTCCTTTCTCACCACAATCTGAAAAGGACTTTCTTGTTTTGTTTTCTTTTCTCTCTCTCTCCTTTACCACACTCTAATGCAGAGTTTTAATTGGCATTCTATATTTTCAATCCCAGATCCTTTTTATTTTTTATTTATTTTTATTTGTTTTTTTAATGTGTGTGTGTGTGTGTGAGAGAGAGAGACAGAGCTCCATCGGGGGGAGGGCAGAGAGAGAGGGAAACACAGAATCTGAAGCAGGCTCCAGGTTCTGAGATGTCAGCACAGAGCCCAAGGCAGGGCTTGAACCCATGGACTACAAGATCATGACCTGAAATGAAGCCAGACACTCAGCCAACTGAACCACCCAGGCACCCCTCCAGTTAACCTTATAAAGAAAATTTGTTTTTTTGGTAAATACATTAAATAGCATTCAAAATCGAATAAATGTTGCTGAGTACGGCAGGATGCCACCATTTTGATGTGCACACAATTTCTATAAATATCTCTTGTTTTAGAATAAGCATAGTAGGGAGGAGAGTGCAAATCATGCGAATAACAGTGGCACTCCCACATGTGTTGTAAACACTCCATGATTGAATCCAGCATCTATGGGACAAGGAAAGCCGTGAGGGTCTTACTCACTTCCCTTTGCAATTCCTAAGGTTGAATAATATATTATAAAACACTTCTCTGGTAAAAGAATGTTATTATATAGCTTTATTTTATATAGCTTCCTTATGTAACTTTAGACAATAGATCCAAGATCTTAGCGAAAGCTTTTTCTGTAAATTTTATGTAATGTCATATTTTCTGAATTTCTTTCTGAGGCTGGATAATGATGACCTGAATAGGACATTCAAAGAAAAATATACAATCCTAGGAGCATGAACATCTTATTGATGTATCAGTGAAGTTACGAAAATATTCTAGAACTCTTTTATGTGCTTGCTGGTATAAGAGTGAAACCAAGAATTCCACTTAAAATGAGAAGTTAAAACTTTATGTACAAAAAACAAACAAACAAACAAAAAAACAGGGGCCTGCCCATTAGCCATAGTTTATCATTTTGTTTCTTTGCAAATATTGCATTAATAATATAATTCATCTGGGGGCGCCTGGGTGGCTCAGTCGGTTAAGTATCTGACTTTGGCTCAGTTTATGATCTCACCTTTCGTGCGTTCAAGCCCCTCATCGGGCTCTGTGCTGATAGCTGAGAGCCTGGATCCTGCTTCGGATTGTGTCTCCCTCTTTCTGTCCCACCCCTGCTTATGCTGTGTTTCTCTCTATCTCTCTCAAAATAAATAAACATTAAAAAAATTAAAAAAAAATATATTTTATCTGAAAGCTTTTACTCTAAGATCAGGAATAGGACAAGGATGACCACTCTTGACAATTTAATTCAACTTAGTATTGGAAGTCCTAGCCAGAGCAATTAAGCAAGAAACACAAACTAACAAAAAGGCTTCCAAAACAGAGAGGAAGAAGTGAAACTTTTTATTTGCAGATGAAATCATATTATATTTTTTTAAAAACCCTTAAGATTCCATCAAAAAAACCCCAACACCTGTTAGAAGTAATAAATTCAGTAAAGTTGCAGGATACAAAATCAATATACTAAAGTAAGTTGTGTTTCTTACACTAATAATGAAGCATCAGAAAGAGGAGTTAAGAAATCAGTCCCATTTACAGTTGCACCCAAAAGAATAAAACACCTAGGAATAAATTTAACCAAGGAGGTGAAAGACCTGTACCTTGAAAACTAAGTCACTGACGAAGGAAATTGAAGAAGATGCAAGTAAATGAAAAGGTATTTCATGCTCATGGATTGGAAGAATTGATATTGTTAAAATGTCCATACCATCGAAAGCAAACCTTATCACAATTCAAGTAGCATTTTTCACACAGAAATAGAACAAAAAAATCTTAAAAGTTGTATGAAACCACAAAAGACCCTAACCAGCAAAGCAATCTTGAGAAAGAAGAACTAAGCTGGAGGCATCACATTTCCTGATTTCAAACTATATTACAAAGCTGTAGTAATCCAAACAGTGTAATATTAGCATAAAAACAGACACATAGATCAATGGAACAGAATAGAGACCCAACACATAAACCCACACATATATGATCAATTAATTTATGACACAGGAGGCAAGATTATACATTGGGGAAAGGACAGTCTCTTCAATAAATGAAATTGGGAGATCATGACCTGAGCCAAAACGAAGAGTTGGGTGCTCAACAGACTGAGCCACGCAGGCTTTCCAGAAGGTGACTTTATTGAACACTGACTTTATGCATTACAACACATACTCCATGGAACACTCCTGTGGGGGAGGGTTTGTAGTCCCACTTTACTCTAAGGAAACTGAGGCTCAGAGAAGTTAAGAAGTAAATGCAGTCTCTGGAAACTGGCTCCAAGCATATCTGTCAGATGTCACTTAATCTCCTGGAGCCTCAGGTTCCTTTCAAGTAAAATCAATACATTTGTTGTTGCTGCTGTTGTTTTTACTGTCATGTAATTGGCCAAAGGTCAAAAGCTACTGGAGGCATGTCTGGCTGTGACTAAACTCACAGAATTCCTTCCTTCAGAGGCTTGGCCTTGACCCTAGTTGGGTGGGAGCATTAAGGGAAAGGATATCTATTTACTTCTTTGTGACAGCTTTTGAAATACCACAAATACCATTTTCAAAATGTATCATGGCCTTGACCTTTCCCATCCGTTGAGCTAGCTCAGGGAAATGGCAGCTGGAATAGCTCCCTGGGTCCCAGAAGTGTAGCCACAGGGAGTCCTGATGTCTGCACCTGCTGTCCAGCCAAGTTTGGCCAACAATGTTATTAACACCTCTTCTTTTATTTTTTTAAGTATTTATTTATCTATTTATCTATTTGTTTATTTATTCATTCATTTATTTATTTATTTATTTATTTATTTATTTATTTATTTATTTATATTTAGAGACAGTGGGGGAGGGGCAGAGAGCGAGAGAGAGAGTCTCAAGCTTAATCGGGGGATCATGAACTGTGAGATCATGACCTGAGCTGAGATGGAGAAGGATGCTTAACCAACTGAGCCACCTAGGCACCCCAATCCCAGATTCCTTTTAAACATTTCCTTTCGATGTCAGTTCTCTTGAATTTCGATAATTTATATTCATTGGATTTCAAGGATTTCTCTTTAATCGTGAGCATCCTTGTGATCATTTGATTGCATTCACTTCAGTTATATGTATATGAAATATGAGATCCATCCCTCCTGTCCTCTCCTGGTCCCCCCTTTACCTTCCCATCTCTTGAGGTTTTTCCTTGATACAGTTTTGCTGGTTAGTTGAGGAAGAAAAATAGTATATTTCCTGTAGGGTAGCATATCCACATATATCTTTCTTTTTTCCCTGTCAGGGATTAGTGTCTTGACTAGGAATGGAATGATCAGGCTGTAATTCTCACTTCTCAATATTCTGTGGGTGGTCTTCTGCTGCTTTGTTGTTGCCAGCGTGGCAGAAAACTTGCCTATGGCTGGTCAGATCCACTTTCATTTTTAAGCAATTTGTTTCTTCTCTCTGGAAGCTTGTGTTTTCTCCTTTTCTTTGAAGTTCTGGAATTCTTCCAAACATTTCTTTTTAATCATTAACTTTGCCAGGGTTGTCTAATGAATAATTTTAATTTGAAGGCTTGGCTCTTTATTCAGCTAAAGTGAAAAAAAAAATACATGTTTATTTTATTTCATTTCCTGTCTTCTGTTTCTGTCCCTCCCTCCAGAACTCTAGAAAATTCATGTGTAATTCTGTCAGCTCTCTCCTCCAAATTCTCATGTTCCCAGTATGGTTTTCTGTCTCTTTATATTTTTGACTCTGTGCTTTAAGATACTTCTTACACTGTATAATCTAGGTCACCAATTCTGATCTCACCAGTAGCTGTCCTATTTTCCAACATCTATTAAACATTTTTAGTTTTATATTTCTATAAAGTATTCTGTACCATGATTGAAACTCCTTAAATGCTCACTATTCATGATCTGACCTGTCTCATTTAGTAGTTTTATTTTCATATTTTTGGGGTGCTTAATCTAGGCTTGTTTTCTCTCTCTCTCTCTCTCTCTCTCTCTCTCTCTCTCCTTGCTTGGCTGTATTAGATGTGTTAGTATTGTTCTTTCCATGCTTACTGATGTTCTGATTTACCTTCCAGGGCACCTCCAGAGGAAATAGTCACATTAGTGGCAGAATTAACAGGATTTTTTACTTGCGGTCTAGTAGGTGAGCAGCAGCAAGTTCTCAATCCCCCATTACAACATGCAGAGTTGACACTTTGTTCTTCTATCTCTTCTCCCTCTTTTATCTGGAAAAGGGATTGAGACAGCCTTGTGGCTTCTCAGCAATTTAAGATTGAGAAGACCAACTCATACCAGCAGAGGGACACATTTTCCCTTGGAGTGCACAGAGCTGTTTTCACTAGGGTAAACTATGTTAAGAGTCTCTCTTGGGTATCTCCACCACCAGTCTCCAGGTTCTTCTATGGCCCAAATATAAGATAGTCACATATCGGTTATTTTGGTCAGTCTCTCTTATATAGTCCAGGTACCAGCATATACTTGACTCCAAAGAGGTATTTATACCTTGGATATAACTTGAATCAAACTTGATTTAACTTGAATAAAATAACATGGTTTGGTGCTATATACACTTTTATTTATGTATCTTCCACTGTATAAATAGCCTCTGTCTTTCGGTTCCCAGAGGATCCTAGACATCCTCAGAACCAGTTCATTTTTCTCCTTCCATGGAGCCTTTCCTACCCAGTGTTCTTTCCTCTGACTGTGTCTTGTGTTCATACCCTCTTCCTTTTGACATAAAGTTTGAAGACTTTATGTATTTTGTTTACTGGCTCTGATATTGTAGGACACATAGGAGTAACTCAATACATGTACATTTAATGAATAAATAAGTGGATGAATTCATGCTAACAAGAGTATTTTTAATGCAAGATCAAATATGGAAAACGTATATATGTCACAGCATATGCTACACTTAATAGTTAAAAAAATAGTATTTGTGGAGTATTCTGTAAGAAGCAGGAAGTCGCTGGTCACTGGGAATCTTTTAGTGCTCTCTCATATCAGTACATTTGTATAATTTTACTAAAATATCATTGGCAAAATGTATAGACTAAATGGGTTGGAATCACCTCAGATCAAATACTAGGTCTTTTTCCATAAGTTTATTTATTTATTTTGAAAGAGTGAAGTAGAGAGAGAATACCAAGCAGGCTCTGTGCTGTCAGCACAGATCCCGACGTGGGGCTCAATCTCACAAACTGTGAGATCATGACCTTAGCTAAAATCAAAAGTAGGATGCTAAATCAATCAAGCCACCCAGGCGCCCCTCAAATACTGTATCTAAATCACCATCTTATCTCCAGACCTTAGTCAGGGCAGATCTCCAATTGACAAATGTTAGTGTGCATAAGAATAACCCAGAGGCCCTATTGGGGTGAAGCCTCCTTTGTCCCGTCCTTGAACTAATTCAGTAGGGGTGAGGTGGGTCCCCAATTTCTCCATCTTTATGAAGTGCCCAGGTGATTCTGTTTAGGTCATGCGAACTCCACAGTTGGAGACATACTGGTTAAATGTCTCAATAAATATTTCTTGAAATGAATTAAAGAGCTTAATCATTTCATAATATATTATTCTTTGAAAAATGAGTAAAGAATTCTCCTAAAAATTAAAAAAAAAGATTTAGAGAACAGATTGGTGGTTGCCAGAAGCAGAGGGTGGGGGTATGGGAAAATGGGTGAAGGGGATCAAAATTTATAAACGTCCAGTTATAAAATAAATGAGCCCGGGGGCTATAATGTACAGCATGGTGACTGTAGTTAATAATACTGCATTGCATCTTTCAAGTTTGCTAAGAGAACTCATCTAAAAAATCCTCATCACAAGAGCAAAAATAATTGTGTGATTATGTGTTTTGACAGATGTTAACTAGATTTATTGTGATGACCATTTAGCAATATATAAAATATGAAATCATTATGTGGCACACCTGAAATTAATACAATGTTATATGTCAGTTATACCTCAAATAATAAAAAAAAGGAAAAGAAGAGATTTTTAACATATAATTTCTCTACAGAGATATAACTCTGATTTAAAAGCCCAAGTGAGGGGTGCCTGGGTGGCTCAGGTGGTTAAGTGGCTGACCTCGGCCCAGGTCATGATCTCACAGATCGTGAGTTCGAGCCCCGCATGGGGCTCTGTGCTGACAGCTCAGAGCCTGGAGCCTGCTTCCAATTCTGTGTCTCCCTCGCTCTCTGCCCCTCCCCCACTCATGTTCTGTCTCTCTCCTTCAAAAATAAATAAACATTAAAATTTTTTTAAAAAAAGATCAATAAGTCAAGTGAAAAACAAAAGACCAGCTGTGCACTTATGTCTGACTTCTTTTAGTCATAAGACTGACACCTTTGTGGAAGACATTCATATAAAGAACTCTTGTGGGCGTCCAGGGAACTTTATATTCAAACCTGACTTACTTGGAGAGAGAGAGACAGAGAGAGAGAGAGAGAGCGAGAAAGCCAGGGAGGGGCAGAGAGTGAGGGAGAGAGAGAATCCCAAGCAGGCTCCACACTGTCAGTTGTCATCTTTTTAAAATAAAGTCATACATAGCAAAGTGTCTTAACCCTCGCTGAACAAACTCTGTCAGTAGAGCTCAAATATTTAATGAGATTTTGTACATTGGTATCAGAAAGAAGAATTGTATTTACCATGGGAATAAGCCACACATACACACACACACACACACACACACACACACACACACACACACTATGATGTGTTATTGCTCTCATGGTCCTACAGAGAAATACAGCAATAAATCCCATGCAATTGCTCTATCTAGAGATAAAAACTGAAGTTAGCCTGTTAATATTACTATTAATATTTTCTTTTGGTTTACTTGATTTTTTTTCCTGCTTCTTAAAGGGCAGGCGTCTACCTTCATGTGCCCTTAGTACTAACAAAAGATTCAGAAACCCGTAGCTGCTATTGTATCTTGATAGCGAGCGGCAGAAGGAGCAGAAAGGATGTTTTCAGGCAAGGACTGAGGAACGGTAACCGTTTCCTTTGTTACCAGGCGGCCTCATAGGCAAGGAGGTTTGTTTGTTTATTTATTTCTCTTTTGTGTGAATGTGAGAGAAGGCCAGCCATGTCCTAAAAGGACTAGATACTCCTTAGATTGATTTATTTTTCAAAATCGGTAAAAAACATTCAAAAGATGCCACAAGCCATTCAAAATGAGTGAGTGAGAGGGCAAGAGAAGAGACCTGCTAAATTTTGTTTAAAGCTCTGATTTTTCTTACAAAGCAAGCACAATAATAAATATTTTAAAATTGCCTGCCTGCAGATAATATAAAATTTGCTACTATTCTTTACATAATTTATAACAGAACAAACTTTAAAAGTGGAAGTGGATTATTTTTATTGCTATAATCATCCTAGAAAGATGATAGTGTATTAAGTAGGTAGTTGTTGTTGTCCCTCCTTGGTGTGTAGGAATTAGTGAATTTACAAGAGTGTTTCTTCAACATGGGCAGAAAATTAATGCCTAATGAACTTTTATTAGATGCTCAATTTATCTCTTGAGGAAGGCATAGAAACTGCCGGTTCTATTTCTAGAAATGTTGACTAACATATCCTCAGAGTGACAGCTGGGAATTGACAACATTTTAATGTGAATAACTTGGTTGACCACTCTTCCTGGATTGCTGTGTGCTAGCAAATGGAGCAGATGAGTTCTGGAATGCATAGTTACACTATGTGTGAGTCCTTAGGTGGAGTAACAAACTGCATATTGATATATATCCTCTCTATGCCATTGGGAGATATACACATACTTTGTGGCATCATGTTATTTTTGTATGCTTTGAGTATCAGATCTACACTGTGGTACAAATAGTTTTATTCAGTTACATAGGTTTGGTTAAATAAAGGCATTTGCATACTTAGCTAGGCAATTGCAACAGACATAGATTTCCTCTACTCTTTTTTTGTTTGTTTGTTTGTTTGTTTATGTATTTATTTTTGAGAGAGAGAGAGAGAGAGAGAGAGCAAGCAAGCATGAGCAGGGGAGGGACAGAGAGAGAGAGAGGGAAATACAGAATTTGAAGTAGGCTCAAGGCTCTGATCCCATTGTGGGGCTTGAACTCACAAACTGTGAGATCACGACCTGAGCCGAAATCAAGAGTCAGATGCTTAACCGACTGAGCCATCCAGGCGCCTCTATAATGAGGAGTTTTTAAATAATATATTTAATTTTTAGAATATTATTATTTTTTAAAAAAATCTTTATTTATTTTGAGAGAGAGAGAGAGAGAGCGCACACGTGTGAGTAGGAGACAGAAGGAGAGAGAAAGAGAGACAGAGAAAAAAAGAGAGAATCCCAAGCAGGCTCAGTGCTGACAGCCCCTGCTGATGTGGGGCTCGACCTCACGAACTGAGAGATCCTGACCTGAGCCGAAATACAGAGTCCGACGCTTAACTGACTGAGCCATGCAGGTGCCCTTCAGAGTGCTTTATTTTTAATTTTGTTTTTAATTTACAGAAAAATTGATACGGTAGTATTAGAATTCCCATATACCCATAAGCCTGGCATCCACTTTCCCCTATAATTAACACCTTATGTTTGTATGATACATTTGTTACCGTTAATGGATAGATATTGGTACATTCTTATTAATCATAGTTTATTCAGATTCCTCATTTTTAGCTAATGTCGTTTTCTGTTCCAGGGTCCCATTTCAAGATACTGCACTGTATTCAGTTTTCTTGTCTCCTTAGTCTCTTCTTGGTTGGGATAGTGTCTCAAAATTTCTTTTTTTTTCTTTTCTTTTTTTCAACCATGATAGTTTTGAGGAGTACTAGTTATGTATTTTGTAGGATTTCCCTATATTTGGATTTACCTTATATTTGCTTCATGATTAGACTGGGATTATGGGTTTTTCGGAGAAAGACCACAGAGGCCAGGTACCATGTTAATATCATATCAAGGGTATGTGCTATCACTCTTGGTATTGACCTTGACCATCTGGCTGACATAGTTTTTGTTAGTTTTCTCCACTGTAAAGTTTGTATTTTTCTCCCTTTTTCATATACACTTTTGTATGTAAGAAGGAAGTTCCTGTGTGTGGCTCATACTGTTAAAAAAAGAGATAACAGACCTCAAATGGAGTGGTTTATGCTGAGCCCATGTTCCAAATCAGGACTTAATATATCTAACATAATTGCACTATTAGCCTCTTCAAGGAATGTAATCCTAAATAATCAATCTGGAATTACCTGGTCAAAGCTAATAGGGTTATATGCCTGATAGATTCCTGTTGTCCTTCAAAGAAAGGTAACCTTGCTGAAGCAATCAACTCTGAGTAGAAATAACTTTTTTAAAAAAATTAATTAGTTATTAATTTTTATTTTTTTAACTTTTTGTTTTAATCACCTAGTGCTCATCACAACAAATACACTCCTTAATCCCCATCACTTTTTTCACCCATCCCCCCCATCTCCCCCCTCCTCTGGTAACCAACCACTAGTGTGTGCTTTATAGTTAAGAGTTTGTTCTTGTTTTTTTTTCCCTCTCTTTTCCCCTTTGCCCAATTTGTTTTGCTTCTTAAACTCCACATTATGAGTGAAGTCATATGGTATTTGTGCTTTTCTGACTGTCTCATTTCACTTAGCATTACACTTTCTAGCTCCACCTATGTCATTGCAAATGGCAATATCTCATTCTTTTTTAACATTTAATTGTACATATATATATATATATATATATATACACACACACACATACATAAATGCATATATACATATACATATACATATACATATACATATACATATACACCACATCTTCTTTATCCATTCATTGATCAGTGGACATGGGCTGCTTCCATATCTTGGCTATTGTAAAATAATTCTGCTATAAACATTGAGGTGCATGTATCTCTTTGAATTAGTATTTTTGTATCTTTGGGCAAACACCTAGTAGTACAATTGCTGGATCATAAGGTAGTTCTATCTTTACCTTTTTCAGGAAACTGTACCGTTTTCCAGAGTCACTGTACCAGTTTGCATTCCCACCAACAGTGCATGAGGGTTTCTTTTTCTTCACAGGTGTGAAGAACACAGGTGTGTTTCTTGGCAACACCTATTGTTTCTTGTGTTTTTGATTTTAGCCATTCTGAGAGGCGTCAGAATGAGATGATATTTCATTTTAGCTTTGATTTGCATTTTCCTGATGATAAGTGATGATGAGCATCTTTTCATGTGTCTGTTGGCCATCTGGATGTCTTCTTTGGAGAAATGTCTGTTCATGTCTTCTGCCCATTAATTGGATGCTTTGTTTTGAGGGTATTGAGTTTTGTAAGTTCTTTATATATTTTGGATACTAACCCTTTATCAGATATATCATTTGCAAATATCTTCTCCAATTTCGTACATTGCCTTTTAGTTTTGTGGATTGTTTCCTTTGCTGTGCAGAAGCCTTTTATTTTGATGTAGGCCCAATAGTTTATTTTTGCTTTACTGGTAACTTCTTTATCTAGCCTCCTTCTGCCTGTAAACATCTCTTATTTTGTACAGTTCTTTGGAGGTTTTTTCTATCTGCAATATGGGATGCTTCCCAATTCATGAATTATTGAATAAAGCCAATAAGATCTTTAAAATATATTCAGCTGAATTTTGTTTTTTGATAATACTTAACGAGCTGGGGGAGTGGTTGTGCTCTCCCTCTGAAGAAAGAGTATCTATATAAATTATGCAGAATTCTACAATGGAAATTTGTCTCTTTTCTTCCTCTTATTTATGTATCCAATCACTTATTTATATCATGTGTTTGTCACAATTATTTATATCACATTTGTAACTGTTTTCTATTTGTTGTACTTCTTTGTTTATTTTTTTAAGATTTTATTTTTAAGTAGCCTCTCCACCCAACATGGCACTCGAATTTATAACTCCCGAAATCAAGAGTCGCATGCTCTACTGACTGAGCCAGCCAGGCACCCCTCTTTGTTTCTTTTTAAAAAAATCATCCAGATGGTCAACAGACACGCGAAAAGAGCCTCAACGTCACTCCTCATCAGGGAAATACAAATCAAAAACACACTGAGATACCACCTCACACTGGTCGGAGTGGCTAAAATGAACAAATCAAGAGACTATAGATGCTGGCAAGGATGTGGAGAAACGGGAACCCTCTTGCACTGTTGGTGGGAATGCAAACTGGTGCAGCCGCTCTGGAAAACAGTGTGGAGGTTCCTCAAAAAATTAAAAATAGATCTACCCTATGACTCAGCAATAGCACTGTTAGGAATTTACCCAAGGGATACAGGAGTGCTGATGCATAGGGGCACTTGTACCCCAATGTTTATAGCAACACTTTCAACAAAAAACAGCCAAATTATGGAAAGAGCCTAAATGTCCATCAAGTGACAAATGGATAAAGAAGAAACGGTTTATATATACAATGGAATACTAGTTGGCAATGACAAAGAATGAAATCTGGCCATTTGCAGCAATGCAGATGGAACTGGAGAGTATTATGCTAAGTGAAATAAGTCAGGCAGAGAAAGACAGATACCATATGTTTTCACTCATGTGGATCTTGAGAAACTTAACAGAAGACCATGGGGGAGGGGAAGGAGAAAAATTACAGAGAGGGAGAGAGGCAAACCATAAGAGACTCTTAGATACTGAGACAAAACTGAGGGTTGATGGGGGGTGGGAGAGAGGGGAAAGTGGGTGATGGGCATTGAGGAGGACACCTGTTGTGATGAGCAGTGTGTATTGTATGGAAACCAATTTGACAATAAGTTATATTTAATATGAAAAAAACCTTTTCTTTTTATGCCTTCTCTAGCTTTGAATATGTATTCATTCATTCATTTATTCATTCATTTTTTAAGTTTATTTTTATTTATTTATTTTTGAGAAAGATACAGAGAGCAGGTGAGGGAGGGACAGAGAGAGGAGATAGAATCCCAAGCAGGCTCCACATTATCTGTGCAGAGCCCAATGTGGGGCTCAAACTCAGGAGCTATGAGATCATGACCTGAGCCAAAATCTAGAGTTGGAGGCTTAACCAACTGAACCACCCAGGCACCCCATTTAGTCGAGTAATTTTATGACCTTATTTTCTCTCCCCCTTTGCATATTATATCTTTTTGATTTTTTAAATTATAGATTGCCTTTTAGCTTACAGTATACACTAACAACTAATCTAAATCCACTTTCAAATTCTGTTATACCGCTTCATAGATAGTGCAGATCACTTATAACACAGTATTTCCAATGCTTTCCTCCCATTCCTTGTAATATTGCTACAGTTCATTTCACTTATCCACACAGTACATCACCATTACCATTATCTTGAGCAGAAAGTTACCTACTATATCAATTAAGAATGCACAAATATTTTATTTGACTACTTTATCCTTTTTCTGACTATTTTTCTTTTTTATGTAGATCCCAGTTTCTGACCTGGATGACATTTATTTTTCTTTCACATTTGAAGTGTAACTTTTTGGATATGTAGAATTCTAGATTGGTGGATGTTGCTTTGAACACTCAATATGTCACTCCATTCTTCTCTTGTTTGCACGGTTTTTGACGAAGAGTGGGCAGTATGTCTTATTTTTTTCTTGTAGATGAGGTATGTTTTGCCTCTAGCTTATTTCGAAACTTTCTCTTTGCTTTTGGTTTTCTATACTTTGAATAGTGCATGACTAGGTGTAGATGTTTTTTTGTTTGTTTTTGTTTTTGTTTGTATCTTATTTTGTATTCTGAGCTTCCTAGATCTGTAGATAGGTGTATGTCATTAATTTTGGAAATTTTTAAGCTGTTATTACTTCATATATTTCTTCTGCTCTATTTTCTGTTCCTTTGGTACCCCAATTACATGGGTATTATACCTTTTGAAATTTTCTCATAGTTCCAGGGTTTTTTTTTTCTTTTTTTCCATTTGTTTTCTCTTTGTATTTCAGTGTGTGAAGTTTCTATATCTTTAAGTTCACTAATACTCTTTTTTAAAAAAATTTAATGTTTATTTATTCTTGAGAGAGAGAGAGAGAGAGAGAATGAGAGCAGGAGAGGGGTAGAGAGAGAGGGAGGCACAGAATCTGAAACAGGCTCCAGGCTCTGAGCTGTCAGCACAGAGCCCAATGTGGGGCTCGAACCCAAGAAATGTGGTATCATAATCTGAGCCGACATAAGAAGCCCAACCAACTGAGCCACCCAGGTGCCCCAAGTTCACTAATACTCTTGATGAACACATCAAAGGCATCCTTCATTTCTGTTAGTATTTTTACTTTAGCCTTTCTGTTTATCCTTTCTTAGAGTTTCTATATTTTGCTTATATTACCCATCTATTATTGTATGTTACCTACTTTTTCCATTAGAATTCTTATAGTAATTATAGTTATTTTAAAATGATAATTCCAACTTTCATGTCATATATGAGTCTGGATCTAATGCTTTGTCTCATTAGATTGCATTTTTGTTGCTTATTAAAATGTCTTGTAATTTTATTGAAAATGGACATAACATATTGAGTAATAAGAAGGAGGTCAATGAAGGGTGTCTGGGTGGCTTAGTCAGTTAAGCATCAACTTCGGCTCAGGTCATGATCTCCTAGTTCGTGGGTTTGAGCCCCATGTCTGGTTCCACACTGACAGTGTGGACCCTGCTTGGGATTTTCTCTCTCTCCCTCTCTCTTTGCTGCTGCCCCCCAACTTGTGCTTTTTCTGTCTCTCTCAAAAGTGAGTAAGTAAACTTAAAAAAAAGAATGAGGTCAGTGAATGTGAAGCCTTACATTAATTGAGCCAGGAGTTGGATGGTGTGTAATATTTGCTATTGATGCAGTTTCCAGGGTCTTCAGATGCCTCTAGTATCTTTGTCTTTTATGTTGTCTTTGATTTCCCCCAAGAACTTCCTAACGTTGTGCCTTGCCATTCGTTCAGCTGCATCCGCTGTTTTTATCCCGGAGTCTTTGATGTGGTGGTAAGAAGTAGGGGATGGGAAGTATCCTGTCCTCTTTTGATTAAATCTCAGTCTCTTAGTAGCTTGTGTGCCTGGGATATGACTTTCCTAAGTGTATCTTGGCTTTTGTTTTCCTTTCCCACTCTGGGTGAGACAGGAAGCCTAGAGGGGCCACCAGGTGGGTAAATTGCCCTTACTTCTAGGTGAACTAAGGTATTTATTTATTTATTGGAGAGCAAGCTGTCCTCATGGAAAACATTCTGGGCATATTTTTGAATGGCTGCTTCTCCCTACCAGAGCCATGAGGGGCTTTCTTGCCTCTTCACCATGAGAATTCTGTGGGGCTCCTGGAGGCATAACCCACATAAAACTAAAGCCTTCGGGATTTTTTTGCTCTTAAGCTGGTCCACATTCAGGCTTTGGTTGTTTGCGAATATTACCATTTTAGTGTTCCTACCTGTGTCTGGATTTCTGCTCCAGTTAAGCTGATCGGGTCTGTGATTCTCTGATCTGGGGCACATAAGGAATCTTCCTGCTCCCTCAGAATTCTGGGAGAATATTTTCCATATGACCTCAATTCTCTGATGGGTTTAAGAAAAGCCATTAACTTTGTTTAGTTTATTTTCTTTTTGTAAAAATGGAACTCATGCCTCTCAAGCTCTTCATGTGACTGATCTGAAACCAGAAATATAAGAGATTTACTAAATAGCCATCACATTTGGGTTGGAGGAACAGCATAGACAGTACTTACCTGATTCATGATTACAGTTTTACCTTAAAGTTATATATTGTCATGCAATCACATCGATATAGTAAAGTGAATTTGTAGAGCTCTCACAACTAATTCAATTAAGTTGATCCCCAAATCTCAAATACTGACATTCTGATACCACTCAACATACCTAGCTTGATTCTTGGATCTTCCAAATTAGGGGTAATTATTACTTAGCTTCATTTGATAGTTTATACTACAGGCATACATATGTAGCCTCCAAAATATTTAAAATAACACACTATTCTGTGCTTGTTCCAGGGTGTATATGACCCATCTCCGTTTCTGTTGTTACACAACGGAGAAAAAATCATTAACCTGGCCTGTCGTGAAGAACAGCTGGTAACCTTGTCTGCCAAATACGCCATAGATAAAAGTGGCTAAGGACAGCTTTTGACCAAATAAGTTGTAACTTCCAACAAATACAGAATACACTCTCTGTGCTGAATAAATACCCATGTTCTTATTTCTATTTATACCCCATTCACTTAGCAACACTTTCATTACCCATCTGAATTCATTGGAGATTTGATTGAACGTTCTATTCTTAAATTGTAAGCAGTAACCTAATGTCAAACTCAGAAATGCGGGGTGAGGGGCGCCTGGATGGCTCAAGCGTCTGACTTCGGCTTAGGTCATGATCTCGCAGCCCGTGAGTTCGAGCCCCACGTTGAGCTCTGTGCTGACAGCTCAGAGCCTGCAGTGTGCTTAGGATTCTGTGTCTCCCTCTCTCTCTGCCCCTCCCCTGCTTGCACTCTGTTTCTCTCTCTCTCTCTCTCTCTCAAAAATAAATAAGCATTAAAAGGTTTAAAAAAGAAACATTTTAAAAAATGCAGGGTGAGTAGAAAAGTCATTACCAAAAGTAAGATTTGCATCTGTTTTGCAGTGTTGTTCCCGCAGTCAGACTCTGACAATTCACCCTATACTTGATCTTCTCTCTCATCCAAGGCAATTGTCCATCTGCTCCCATAGCTTTGGCTTTAAGATAACACAAATGGTATTTCTTAAATGTGTATACTGCTTTGTATTCTATGCCATATTGCAGAACATGTACAGTGCACTTATCTACACGGATGAGTAAAATATACACCATGGCCTGGCCTGGGACCTGTAGTTTACTTTTCATTCATACACACAAAAAAGATGTTGGGGCGCCTGGGTGGCGCAGTCGGTTGGCGTCCGACTTCAGCCAGGTCGCGATCTCGCGGTCCGTGAGTTCGAGCCCCGCGTCGGGCTCTGGGCTGATGGCTCGGAGCCTGGAGCCTGTTTCCGATTCTGTGTCTCCCTCTCTCTGCCCCTTCCCCGTTCATGCTCTGTCTCTCTCTGTCCCAAAAATAAATAAACGTTGAAAAAAAAAAAATTTAAAAAAAAAAAAAAAAAAAAAAAAGATGTGAGTGCAGTTTGCTCTTTTATCATTTTTAGTTTGAGTGCGATGAGTAAGACACTTTCAGCCTGAAGGTAATCGGGAACTAGGCTCCCAGACTGTGTTTCGGTTTTCACATTTGTTCATAGGACACATACGCGATAGCCCACAGTGACAGAATAGAGTCATTTATGGAATTATTCTTATTTTTAAGTTCATAGTCTCATAGCAGGCAGTGTTTTAGCAAATTTTGACATAAATATTTTGGAGGTATAGGTGACACTTAACACCAATCTTGATGCCAAGATTAGGAAAGGGTTTTTTTTTAATGTTTATTTATTTATTTTGAGAGAAAGAGAAAGAGACAGACAGAGAGAGAGCGTGTGTGCTCAAGCGGCAGAGGGGCAGAAAGAGAGGAAAAGAGAGAATCCCAAGAAGGCTCTGTGCTGTCAGCATGGAGCCCAGGATGGGGCTCAAACTCACAAACTGTGAAATTATGACCTGAACAGAAACCAAGAGTCCAAAATCAAGAATCTGACACTTCACTGACTGAGTCACCCAAGAGCCCCAACATTAGGGAAAGTTTTGAGCAGGATGACCTAGAAGATGGTTCCTCTGGTTTACCTGCTGCCTAAGGTAGGGTACATTGGATTTAGTACTCAGTTACTTGCTATATTTAGCCTACTCTGAAAACTTTCTGTGATTGTTTTGGCACATAAGCCTTATTTCCTGGGTCAAAAGATTCAATACTCTTTTGCGGTAAACGTACAGAATGCTTTAGCCATTTTACTCATCTTCTTAGTAAGAACTTAACTCTGGAAAACTTATTTTGGTGATCGTACAATTAAGAAAATAAAAGGTTCCATAGAAGAAGGTAAAATAATCTGAAGGCAAACAACTCTGATGTTTTGCTGAGTAGCACCAAAAAATGTCAAGGAAGCTACTTGATAGTATTTGTGAAATGTTCAGAAAACTTTAAATCATTCCTATGTATAACATGCCAGAATGTATTTATTACTCTTACCTTTTTGAAGTCTCCCCTTTGCTAAAGGAAGGTAAGCTCTGGGAACTGTTTTTCTTTGAATTACTTTCCAGCAGTATTCCACTTGGATTTTGTTAGTAAGAGGCATTTGGCATTTAAGCAAGATGTAAAGATGAAAGACAAAGGGAAGCTATTAAGCTCTGATTTTTACACTGTAACTGATTTCATTAACGGATCATATTCTGCAATCCAAAGCATCACATAGGTGTATGAAATGAGAGAGAGTAGGTTCCTTTCCCTGGATATTTACATCAAAAATAATGAATTTTCAGGGGCTCCTGGGTGGCACAGTCGGTTAAGCGTCCGACTTCAGCTCAGGTCGTGATCTCACAGTTGGTGGGTTCGAGCCTGGAGCCTGCTTGGGATTCTGAGTCTTCCTCTCTCTCTGCCCCTCCTCCACTTGCTCTCTCTCTCTCTCTTTCTCTCTCTCTCTCAAAAATAAACAAACTTTAAAAAAATAATGCATTGTCAGAAATTGTGAGCTTATGTTATGCATAGGTGGGTACATTTGTTCATTGTAAGATCCTTGAAAATATAAGTGAAACTAGTGAAGTTTAGAATTGCCAAAGGTAGTCAGAATCTTCCAAATGCCTGAGAGAATCTGGCTCTCTACCTAGAGCTGAAGCTCTCCCAGGAAACAAAACTACAGCTGGAATCCTGACTGGGGATGACCCCCCGACTACTGTTCATGATCAATAGTTAATTGACTTTAGTCTCTGGTACCAGAAACAGTGAAGGTATAGTGACAATTCTTTTGTTTGAGCTGCCATTTGAAATGTGTTACTGAAGGGGATCTGAATATGCCTTAAATTTGCCACTTTGGAATGTGAATTATTTTGAGCTGATGGCTATTGAGAATTAACAGGCTCAGAAAGGAGTCTTCTCAGAGCTTCCCTTATCTGATGAGAAGCAGAAATTTCTGAGGAATGAAGACTGTCATAAATCCCCTCTCCAGAGGACTTTTATGGCCATAGAGAAGACACAAAACAGTGAAATGATGCTGCACAAACAAAGCTTCATAAAGTCACCCTTATTTTACATTAGTTTCACCGTATACTTAACCCTCCCACAATGTATTGTCCATAGGAGCCCCCAACCCCCCTTTCCTTTATCTAGTTACTTCTCCAGAATTTATTGCCCTTTGTTAAAATGGTATGTAAGCTCTCAGGTCTAACCACCTCTTTGGATTTTCACTTCTTTTCTGTGAAATCCCCTTGCATAAAAAAAACATTAACATCAACGAAATTTGAGTGCCCTTTATTCTGTTAATCTGTCTTTTGTCAATTTATTTCATAGGCTCTGGTCATTAACATTAACAGGATAGAGGAGAGGTTTTCCTTCCATTTATTGCCCCATAGAAAGAAATGAGTAATAATATTTATCTCTTTGCAAGATGAAAAATTATAAGATGAGACAAAATGACATTACAAGATTTTTAAAGAGTTGGGAATAAAATTATTCATGAAATGTTAAAAAAAAAACCCTTATTTTCTAAATCCTTAGTTGATTCGAGAATCCAGTCTTACCCATATAATCCTTATTCCTCCATATATTCTCATTTCTGGATTTTTATGAAAGGCATGGGTGCCCTAATTCAAAGCAGACTATGAAGGAGTGGCAGAAGGGAAACACTATTGGAAATATTTTTGTGCCAGCTCAGACAAGATTTGAAAATTTAACTTTGATACTCACTATTTACTGTGTCTCATTTTACCTTATTTTATTGTTTTTCTGGGAAAGCATAATTTAAAACATATTTGCCTCTATTACAGTCAGTTACAATAACCAATCAACTTTGAAAACAAAAATCAACCTAAACTCGCATAATAGCTGAGTGAATTTTTTCCCCTTGGGATATATATTTGAAGTGTTCTATGATTATTGCTATCTAACAGGTAGAAGTAAACATTGTCTTGCCAAAAAACAAAAAAAAAATGTTTTTTTATCTTTCTGCAAATTCTGATCTGAACCTTCAGTTTCTAATCTTTTTCCTCCATCCAAAAAGCAAAACCAAAAAGACCCAATAACAATGCTAAACGCACAGCAGTGGTTCAATAAATACCCAATTGTTTATCTTTAGTATAAAATTTAAATTATTTTAATGCTGATGTTGTACCTTCATTTTTATTTTTTGCAACTGCCTTTATTGCTTTGATATACTAGTTACTCAAACATGTATTTTGAATTGGAATAAATTACGATTTCTTTAGCTAAGCACATCCTAATCTATTACTTAAGACACATTTAATATTCATATGAATATGTCCTTTTTGTGAATTTGCAGTTTTATATGTATTTTTCTTTCTTCATTTGAACGTACTGCTATATTCATCAGGACAACTGCTGAGGGGTGCCTGGATGGCTCAGTCAGTTGAGCGTTGACTCTTGATTTCAGTTCTGGTGATAATCTCATGGTCATGAGATTGAGCCCTGCATGAGGGCTCTGCACTGAGAGTGGAGCCTGCTTGGAACTATCTCTCTCCCACTCTCTCTTCCCCTTCCTCACTCTCTCTCTCTCTTTCTTTCAAAACAAATAAGTAAACATTAAAAAAAAAAAAGAACAGCTGCTGATTTTTAAAGGGAAGGGACCTTTGTATGTATATTATTGACTGAGAAAGCTTTTATTTAAAATAGGAATACCTAAGTGAAAATGGAAGAAATAATAGTAATAAATACCTCCAGATGATCTCGGACATTTAAGAAAATACATTGCAATTGCTTCACTTTACTTATGTCAAGACTGGATGACTAAAGAATATGATCTGGAGTCTGTTCAAGGAAAAGAAAAATCTCTTATGTCAAACATTTTTCTAACCTTTGTATTTTTCAGTATAGGTACCTAGACTGTATTGCCTTTTGTTTTCCATCTATGGTCTTTGGATGTTCAAGGATACTTGCTTTGGGGAAATGGAGAGCTAAACTGCTAATAGTTTGGAGCTGGCATCCACAAAAAAGTGATGGAAAGGTACAGAGAAGAATGTAGAAAATAAGAAACCAAGAAGAATGTGGCCACATAGAATTCCCATAGTAGTAAATGGTCAGTGATTTTGAAAATAGTGAACTCCTTGAGGTCAGGGGTTACATCTTAATTATCTCTTTTCCTCTAGTTCTTAACCAAGTACTGGCCTTTGTCTAGGACCTAAGTAAATGTTGAAATGAGTCAACCAAGTTAGCCTATTGCATTTATACAATGGCCTTTTTTGTTCAATAGTGTTTCCTATTTACAAATGATGATATCAAGGCTCAAAGATTTAATTAACAGAGGCAGGACTGGGAAGGATTGGGATTTAAACGTAGTCTCCAGAAATCTGAAAACTCATAATATTTCCACTATAACAAGATTTTCGAAACATGTCTTCAGTCCTATGGTAAAGTTGAAAAAGGAACAGTTCTGTTGGGGAAATTTTTTTCCTCTACCTTTCCAGATTTGTTGATCTAATAATTAAATTGGCATGAGACAGATCAACAGGTGGAAAACAAAACTTCAGTGATATGTATATTTCCTGTATACATGAAAGAAACCCAGGAAATGGGTAACAGCTCAAACTGACCAAAGCCATCACCTTAAATACCAATGTACTTAAATTTGTCAGCTAAAGACAAAAGAAGACATTGGAGGTAGGGTGTTAGTTATGGGAGGCTACCAGGAAAAGCATAGTCAACAATGGTAAGGTTGTTGCATAGATTGAAGTCATTGCCTTCTCCATAGATAAATTTCTATACGTTGAGTCATTCCCGTTTCCAGGTATAGTGGGGGAGACATCCTTACAACTGGAGATTTCTCTTATAAATGTATTTTTCTTTTAACAAAAGTGTGACTTCTACTCAGTTTTCAGAGCTTCTCTTGTGTCTGCAGTTTCTTAAAAATAAGCGGCTTAAGGGGCGCCTAGCTGGTCAGTGGGTAGAACATGCAGCTCTTTATCTCAGGAACATGAGTTCAAGCCCCAGGTTGGATGTAGAGCTCACTTAGAAAACAATAACCGGCTTAAAATAATCAGTATGCCAAAGAGCCATATCTTGGGATGGAAAATTTTCTGTCCTTCAGTCCCATGTTTATAGATTTTCAGGAAATCCTGTACAGAGTGTTGTCCCTTCTGAAATTTCATAAGGCATATTAAAATATTAAAATCTCTGATAAAACTTTATTTATTTATTTATTTATGTAAAAAGATACAATCTATTCATATCCTGATTAGACTATTACATTTAGCAATTAATACCATGGGTGCAAAAATAAATCTGTATTAAAACCCTTTGTTGGAAAGCTTTATACTTTCCACAGAATAGAAACTAAAATGTCTTATTATACAGTTAGTCACAAATACAGTCCTCGAGTTTTGTGCCCGTATACAGGAGTACTGTCTAAGACATGTCTTCTTTGTAGCAGCTAGGCCTCACCACCACTATGTTCGGCTGGGCCCACAGACCTGTTGTAACCTGTAGCTTCCCTGTCACTTCTCTGGCTCTCCTCTCCTGCTAAGTTTTGTTTCCTGGCAGTAATTAAAACCTTCGGCTTCTGACATAGCTGCTACTGCTGCTGGAACTGCCACAGCCACCTTGGTTTTGTGGTTTGGCAAAGTATTGGCCTCCACCACCCAAGGGGCCGGAACCTCTGCCTCCAAAATCTTCTCTTTTCATGGGTCCAAAATTTGAAGAGTGATTGCTGTCATTGCCAAAATCATTATAGCCTCTGCCACCTCCAGAGTTGCTTCCAGCATTACCAAATCTGGTATAGCCATCCCCATTGCCACCATATCCACCACCACCTCAACTGCCACCAAAGCCACCCTGCCCTCTCAAGTTTCCTCTTTGACCACAGTTGTCATACTCACCAAAACCACCACCATGGCCACCATCCAAGTTTCCAGAACCACTTCAACCTCTTTGCCGGGATGAAGCAGCGGTCATCTCCTGCTTAGGTAGAGCTCTCCTTACTTCACAGCTGTGGTCATGCACAGTATGGTATTTTTGAATGGCTGTCTTGTCTATGGAGTCATGGACATCAAATAGTACAAAAGAAAAGCCTTTCTTCTTGCTGCTGCCTTGGTCACTTACGATTTCAACTGCGTCAGTTTTCCCATATGTCAAAATAACCTTTTAGATGATGTTCTTCAGTGTCTTCTTTAATGCCACCAACAGAAATCTTTTCCACAGTTAAGTGGACACTGGGTCTCTGAGAGTCTTCTCTTGAGAGAGCCTTCTTTGGTTCCACAGCTCTTCCATCTACCTTGGGTGGCCTTGCATTCATGGCTGTATCCACCTCCTCCACAATGGCGTAGCTGACAAATCCAAAGCCTCTGGGGCACTTGGATCTCTCATTACCACATAGTCTATGAGCGTTCCTCCTTGATCACAATGGCTCCTCAGATTCTCATCAGTTTCTTCAAAGCTCAAACCTCCAATGAAGAGCTTCTACAGCTATTGGGGCTCTTCGGGAGACTCTAACTTAGATATGATGGCAGTGGGAGGGGAGACTTCAAGGATGCTTACCCAGCATCATCCACAGGCAGAAAACTCTGATGAAGCTTTTAGTTAAGCAATTGCTCAAACTTTGTTTTTGTCAGAATTTCTCAAAGGTGATTTATTATAGTTTTTATGTCTTTTTTAGATGGCTTATTGTTTTGAAAGGCAGGAGGAAAGTGGCAGGAGATGTTTACTATCCATAATAGTAAAAGAAATTATTTACTGGCAAGAAAAAAAAAGATGAAATATCATAGTATTGACATTCTGGAAGAAAATAAGCTTAGATTACAGGAAGCTGTTGAGAGAACTGATAGTTTTTAAATTCTCGGTACTTGTAAGGGTATTTTTCTGAGCTTAATCAGCTATCTATGTCCATATTTCCTGGAATAATAGGACCTATAATTGGAAACATCCATTTTTAGCATATTCTACTTCCCTGAAATAAAATGTATGGAAGAAATGGATTATTTTACCTTCATTTGTTCAAATATTTGTCATTCAATTTAATTACAAACTTCTATGGGCGTTTGGGTGGCTCAGTGGATTAAGTGTCTGACTTTGGCTCATGTCATGATCTCACAGTTCGTGGGTTCGATCCCAGAGTAGGGCTCTGTGCCGACAGCTCAGAGCCTGGAGCCTGCTTCGGATTCTGTGTCTCCCTCTCTCTCTCCCCCTCCACCACTCTCTCTCTTTCTCTGTCTCAAAAATAAATAAACATTAAAAAAAAAACTACAGACTTCTGTATTTGGAATTACAAAATCGTTCATTTAGGGAGTTTATTCTGAGTGTTGTATCATTAATGGCTGCTTCCAATCTTTACTTGGTAAACCTGAAAATAAAAAGCCACAATGAGAGACAAATGAGTGTTTATTTGCAGTTAATGTATGGAAATTTAGGGAGCTCAGATTCAGGTGGTTACCCAAATAGTGCTCCTGCTTCTAGGGTGGAGGCAAGGGTGTTTTATGAGTTAAAGAAAGGGGGGGGGGGCGGCAATCACATAAGTTGAAGAAAAGAAAAAAAGAAAAAAAACGTTTCTCTGGATGGTAACAAGTTAACTCTGGTTAGGCATTGACTACTGATTTTATCTTTTGAAACTCCACAACCATCAGTCTTGTGACCAGAATGTCCCTTGTCTCATATTGACTTCTCAAGCAATCGCTTAAAACAATTGCCATTTTGCTCAGTCCAAAGGTTTTGACCCAGTTCAAACAAAGGTGAGTAAGGCGGTTTCTCTGCAGTGGCTGCTCCGATTTTATTTTAAAATGGCTCTAGTCATGTCAACCTTTCACACTTCAAGTTCAAAGAGATCAAGCTGTAGATGAAGTTAGAAATACTGCAGTCTTGAAAGGAGGTGGGTGGAAGCAAATTAATTGATTACTAAGTAAATTGGTGAGCTGTAGAAATGGTACCTTATAAATGGTTAGTTACCTGTAAGATGCTAACCTAAAATATTCTTTTTTATAAATAAGGTGTTTGACAATCACAGGCATATATCCCCTTTATTAATAGGCTTATGAGAAAGAAATAAGTAATGTATACTTGTAAGGAAGTGTTAACATAGCTAGCTCACTTAATGTTAACACCAAAGTGCTGATGCTTTATTCTGGATTTATTCCGAATTCTTATTCTGTTAAGTTGATTTGGAATAAGGCAAGCCATATTAATAAAGATAGGCAAATCAGACAAAATCTGTATAAGTTTCTGGCATTTTCATTGTACCATATACAT
The DNA here is from genome assembly GCF_028749965.1 of Puma concolor. Classification (NCBI taxonomy): domain Eukaryota; kingdom Metazoa; phylum Chordata; class Mammalia; order Carnivora; family Felidae; genus Puma; species Puma concolor. The sequence continues at coordinate 9,926,029 of NC_141677.1, forward strand.
ATTTTTCCATAGAAACCCTATAATTTTTATAAAACGTCCTAAATTAGAGAGAGAAAAAATGCTTACTCACTTTGCCTTCAGGGGAGGTACATAATGCACATAAATATGTACATTATATGTTTAATATGTGCACAGTTACTCTATTGCAGGAAGTGAACAGTAAATAAGGGAAATTAATAAACAAGTATTCACTGAGCAGCTACTACTTTTTAGGTTGATGCATTTACTTTTGGGATGCAAAAGTCCCATTTGAAACATACCAAAGAGGTTTGGTTGCAGAAACAGTATCTGACCATGTTACAAATTCAATCCATTACTGTTGATAGATGAAACATAAAAACATGAAAACAGCACATTATATACTCTTCTGACAACATAAGCATGTGTAGAATCATTACTAAGGAATTCAGAATAGTGAGCTATGAATGTGGGTTTTATAACAGGAGAAAACCTCAAATCAAAATGGGGCTTAACTTGGATTTCGAAGGTAAGAGTATTTTTTTTTTTCATATGGGAAGTATGGGCAGGGACAAATGCTTAAGACAGAAGCATTCAGAGATATGAACGAATGTGGCATGTTGGAGTAGGAGCCAGAGATGGTGAAGATGCCCGCTGGCTTGATGGGAGAGAAGGATACAGAGACAGAAACAGATTAGAAGTATAAATTGTAGAAGCTCTTCTTGAGGAGGTTAAATGAGAGGGAAAATCTAATAGGATGTGAATTTTACCCATTGAACATTTTTTTAAATTAGGGAATAAGGCCCATTTTATTCATTAAGAAGTTCTGTATGGGCTAGATTAGGGTTTGTTGAGCAGTAGACCATAGATAGATTTGAGAAGATATTCTGGAAATTCAGTCTTGATGTAATGGGGGCCTGGGGTAAGAAAGTACTACTGTGTGCAGGCTGGATGGGCATGAAGAAGGAACAGATGTGAGAAGACTTCCAAGAGAAACTCTGCAGGACTTACATACCATTAGTAAAATAGCAAATATACTGAAAGGAATAGCAATATTAAATAATGAACTTCGTTTCTCCAAAGAAAAATTTTACCTAGCAGAGCAAGGACAGAAGAATCCAAAAGTACCAAAGGTTATACCTGAATGCTATTAGAAGTTTGTAAACAGTACTCAACAAAAAGTCTATTTTGCATAGTAAAAACTATAAGTACCTATGAATATATATGACAAAGTTATGTAGAGCTTTATGGAGAAAATTGGGAAGCCTCGATGAAAGATGGTAAATCAGGCGCACCTGGGTGGTTCAGTCGGTTGAGTGTCCGACTTTGGCTCAGGTCACGATCTTGCAGTTCATGAGTTGGAGCCCCACATTGGGCCCAGTGCTGTCAGCGCAAAGCCTGCTTCAGATCCTCTCTCTGCCTCCTCTCTGCCACTCCTCTGCTTGCAGTCTCTCTCTCAAAAATAAATAAAAATGTTTAAAAAAAAAGAAAGATGATAAATAAGATTGAAATGGACTGAAGAGACATAAAATGCTCATTAGGTGTCATACCTTTGTCAATGTTTCTGAAAACATTACATCAGTTCTGTGTAATTCCAACAAGAATGAGAATTATATATATACGTTTTTTTTTCAATTTGAAAAGCTGATTCTAAAATGTATATTTAACAGTGAGTAGGGGGAGCATTTGTACTTGGTGTGTGTGTGTATTTGTAGCAATTAAGGCAGTATGCTTTCGGTTAAATGATAAGAAAAGTGAAAATGGAACGGAAAAAAACCCAAAATCAGATTCATGGACACATATGAATGAGATGGTATTGCAGATCAATAGTTACTGGGCAGACTGTTCAAGAATAATACTCGGGGGGGGGGGGGGAAGAATAGCATTCTAAAAGAATTATTTAATGGGAAGCCACCTGGATGGCTCAGTCGCTTAAGCATCTGACTTTGGCTCAGGTCATGATCTCACAGTCTATAGTTTGATACCCATGTCAGGCTCTGTGCTGACAGCTAAGAGCCTGGAGACTGCTTCAGATTTTGGGTTTCCCTCTCTCTCTGTCTCTCCCCGATCATGCTCTGTCTCTCAAAAATAAATAAACATAAAAATTCCTATTAAAAAAAGAATTATTTATGGGGCGCTTGGCTGGCTCAGTTGGTTGAGCGATCGACTTCGGCTCAGGTCATGATCTCACAGCTCGTGAGTTTGAGCCCTGCATTGGGCTCTATGCTGATGGCTCGGAGTCTAGAGCCTGCTTCAGATCCTGTGTCTCCCTCTTTCTCTGCCCCTAACCCACTCGCATTTTGTCTGTCTCTCTCAAAAAATAAATAAATATTAAAAAAATTAAAAAGAGAATTATTTCGTGGTATCTTTATTTCATACAATTCACAAAAATAAATTCCAGTTAGGTTAAAGACAAATGTAAAGAACAGAATTTAAAAATTTTATCAGAAAATCTTGGGGGAGTGTGGGATTCTCTAGACTATATAAAGAAGCATAACAAATTAAGAGAATCTTTGAAAAATTAATAACATTCAAACTAAAACTTCTTTTCATTCAACCAAAAAAACTATTAGAACTAACCAGTGAGTTCAGTAAAGTTGAAGACTTTAATTAATTATTAATTATGTACAGAAGTCTGTTGCGTGAACTAGCAGAAAAAGAAATTAAATAAACAACCCCTCTTACAATTGTATTGAAAAGAATAAGATGCCTAGGAATAAATTTTAGCAAGGAGGTGAAGGACCTGTACCCTGTAACTATAAGACATTGATGAAAGAAATTGAAGATGACACAGAAAATGGAAAGATATACCATACTCATGAATTGGAATAATTTATATTGTTAAGATGTCTAATTCGACTTTACTGTACTATCATTCTCAGATTATCATTTCATATTTTTGTTTGATTGTTTACTTGTGTGTTATTTCTTTTTTTAAAAAAAATTTAATGTTTGTTTATTTTTGAGAGAGAGAGAAAGCATGCGCAGTGAGTGGGGGAGGGCCAAGAGAGAGGGAGACCCAGAATCTGAAGCCGGCTCCAGACTCTGAGCTGTCAGCACAGAGCCCGATGCGGGGCTCAAACTTATGAACCGTGAGACCATGACCTGAGCTTAATCGACTGAGCCACTGGGGCACCCTCTTGTATGTTATTTCTTTCTTCCTCTAGACAGTAAACTCTAACAAAGAATATGTCTGTTTCATCTGCAATTGAATACCTAAATCAAAGCCTATGTATGGTCATTTCTAAGTATACATTTGTTAAATAAGTGAATGAGGACTGTGAACCAACAAAACTGGAGAGAAAACAGACAACTTCTCACCTCTATATGACAGAGAGAGCAAGGTCTGGCTAATTTCCTGAAGGCTGATATTTTTTCTCAGTGAGATAGATGAGCCTTTGTATGATGGGTAATCCAGGACCTGTTGGTTCAAGGATTAGACACCAGCCACATCTGACTGCTCCCTTGAGTGCTGTACCTCTTGTGGACTGAGGTTAGAGGTTCATTCTTTGGGATCATGCATAAACAATAGGGTCAAAGTATTCTTTTGCCATGACTTCACCAGAATTGCTAACACTTCAATACCTTCTTCTTTTCAAGTATAAGGTCAGAACATTGGATTCCATATTGCTTCACATTTGCTCTCTTTTTCCATTAATACATGTGCATTCTTACTTCTCTGGGCCCTCAGGCCAGGTCAGTCCATTAGCCATGCCTCAGACTGTGACAAGACATTAATTTGTATCTGCACTGGGGTCTCAGTGGCCACAGTCCTGAGCATCAAACCCATAATTTCCCTAAGTGTAGCAAATTCACTTTTCAAATAAAAAAGCAGACCATACTCCTATCACTGTATTTCTCCCATCTGTTTCAGAGAAGAAAAACACCAATCTTAAGGAATTCATCGGGACTTGTTCTCACAGATATGGGGAAGTGAAAAGTTACGTCTTTGCTCTCAGCCATTGGTCAGGTCTTCGTGGTCTTCATCCATCAGATTGCTTACATTCCTCCAGTGAACTCCCTTTACCTGGTACCCAAACTTGTGTCTTTTTTTAAAAAAAAATTTTTTAATGTTTATTTATTTCTGAGACAGAGAGAGACAGAGCATGAGTGGGGAAGGGGCAGAGAGAGAGGGAGACACAGAATCTGAAGCAGGCTCCAGGCTCCTAGCTATCAGCACAGCGCCTGATGTGGGGCTCCAACTCAGAAACCATGAGATCATGACCTGAGCCGAAGTCGGTCGCTCAACCGACTGAGCCACCCAGGCGCCCCAAACTTGTGCCCCTTTATGGATCTATTGTGTTGTACAAGGGAATAGAGGTACTACTAACTTAGACTATTATGGTAAATATCCCATATGACTAGAAAGATCACATCAGAAATTTTCAAACTCAAAATGTGCCTTGAACATGGTAATAGAATTCACAAACAACTATTTTAACTTTACTGTCCCATGGAGAGATCATTATAGATATTTATAAAATGAACCTCCAAAGATTTTAAAAATTAAAAAAATACTATCTTTTTCTTTCCTTCCTCCCTTCCTTCTTCCTTCCTTCCTTCCTGACTTCATTCTTTCCTTCCTTCCTTCCTTCCTTCCTTCCTTCCTTCCTTCCTTCCTTCCTCCCTTCCTTCCTCCCTCCCTCCCTCCCTCCCTCCCTCCGTCCCTTCTTTTCTCAGCCAATTCTATAGAATAAAAATAGGTTGTATGTCTTCCCTAGGCTTTCCATCCTGGAGAGAGATGAGGGGTAGTGAAGTCATTTGCTGTCCTGTATTTAAAATTTTGACAAATGGTTTGCACTTGCCTGTGCATTTGATTATACAAAAATGTAATCCAAGCAACTTGTTTTGGCGATAAAGTCCAATTATTTATTATTTTTTCAACTTATTGCAATAGATACACAAAATCTGATGTAATCCTAGAAATATTTTGGTTTGCATTCCATTCATTTAGGGTAACACCAAGCAACAAAAAAACATGTCACCAAATATATACATTACTAGACAAAGCTGGGGTGTGACAGTTGCTCAATAACATTAATTGACTACCTTTCTAATAATGACTTCATTTTTGTTGATTTTGATAGCTAGTTTCTACATTACTAAAGTTTTATCTCAGGATAATATGACCACTTTATAGGTTAAGGAGATGGAATTGTATAGAGGTAACTAATGTGCCTCAATCATACACAGTTAATTATATTTTGAGCTACTATATAAAGCCAGATCTGTAAGCTTCAGAGTTTGCACATTTATCCAATAGATTATGTAACAATCAATAAGTCTTTGTTTAATTTAAGTGAGTTTTGCTACCTGAGAATCAAAGTGCCAAATTAAAGGTTGAATGGGTTAAGCAAGTGAATTCAGAATTTGAGGGAATGGCAGAATGATTATAATGAAACCTGTATCTTGTAGAAAATGCTGGCCATGTTACCTGTGTATATGGGATGGGGTGTGTGTGTGTGTGTGTGTGTGTGTGTGTGTGTGTCTTTGTATTTGGTGGTGCCCAATATTCAGGGACTTTTTCAATAAATATTATAAAAGACAATGATGAAAATTGTAACTGGCAAGGCAAAAAGAATTTGGTGCTCCATAATTACAAAAGGCGAAGAAAGCAAATTATTTCAAAAGGAAAATACTCACATCCTTTAAATCTGTTCTCCCAGTTCCCAAACAGGCTAATAATTTGCTTGATTTCTTTCTTTTATGCTAACACTACTGATGAATTGATTGAAAATTGTGTATAATACAGCAGGTGTTTCTTGTTTTTGTTTGGGGATAATACTCATAAGGAGGCAGTGAAAAGCAGTACGGAATGAGAATAATCAGAGAATAACAGGTGGAGCTCTTTCTCTACTAGCTGAGGGCTCTATTTTCACAAAGTCATTATAGTTGCATGAACCACACACTGGGAAAACAAAAATCTGGGAATAAGCTAATATTAAAGTATGTATTTTACAACACCAAACTTGATGAAAGCAATATATTTATTTCTTTTATTCCATTTACTTGAAATTTTCTGTTTGGGGTTTCCAATTTCAAATTCTTAGTTCATCTTAATCTTTCTGTGATAATCATATTATCCCATGCCAAAAAATGTATCCTTACCTTACCCCAAAGCATACAAACCAGTCTCTCATGCAAATGCACATGTAGACACACACACACACACACACACACACACACACACACACACCTACAAACACATACAAATAAACACAACTCATACATACACACACATGCTCACTCAGATTAGGAAAATCACCTTGATGTAGCTATGTTTTATAATTCAGCTTTGTATTTCAAAAGTACGACTACTCCAGCAAATGATAAAAGGAGGCTACCGAATAAAAATTTTTTAAATGTTTTTCAGAATGTTTGTCTGTATACCTTTTTTAAATGAAAAATTGACACACAGTAAAACAAATGAAATCCAAATGTAGGCTTTATGAGTTATTATAAGGGAAATATTTGTCTAAACTCCATCAGGATCAAGAAAGAGAATATTTGTAAAATCCCTGAAGCCTTGATTCTTTTCTTGATTCTTTCTTCTCCTTATAAGTAACAACACCTTTGAAATTTCTTTAGAGTTTCGCCTCCTGTGAATATCTGGCTAATAATGACAGTTTAATATGTTTGGGATGTTTTGCGAGTGTGTTCATAGAGTATGTATCCCCTTATGTATGTCTCCCTCTCCTCAGTTTTATGTCGGTATGATTCACTGTTGTTGCATTGTTTTATTTTCATTAGTAGTATAGCAATCTATAACAAACTATATTCATCCTTCTAGTTTTGAGCAATTGGATTCCCCCCACCCCGAGTTTTACTGAGAAATGACTGACACGCATCACTGTATAAGTTTATAGCATGATGACTAAATTTACACATATTGTGAGATGATTCAGCCAACATTCAACATCTCATATGGATACAATTTAAAAGAAAGAAAGAATAAAAGAAAAAAGGAAAAAAGTTTCACCTGTGTTGACAACTCTTAGGATATACTCTCCAAACAACTTTCCTGTTTTTCATACAATTAAAGCAATTGGATTGTTTTTTATTTTAACCTCATAATGTAGCTGTGAACGTCTTTGAATCTATCACTTGGTGTTTCTGTGCATGAATTCTTCTGGGGAAATAATAAGAATGACATTACTCAGTCATAGGCAGTATTACTATGTAAGTTATTATAGACACCAGGACACTTGGAAAGTTAAAGGTGTTCTAAAACAAATAACATTTTATAATTTTAAGTTTTGTGACATTTATTGACTGACAAATTGGTTATAGTACATTAGTTGACAAATTAAATAGTCCTGTCCTAAATGGTTTTTAGAAACAAATTAGTTCTGAAGAATAAGGATAATATCTGTGTAGAATGAATAAAATTGAAAAATGCCTTTATATTTATATTTAAGCACTTAAATGAATTTTGCAAAATAATCTTAGATTTAGGTAAAATAATATTAAAAAGTTCATTAATCAGTCACTGTTTGCATGTTGAATGTATTTTTAATGTAGTCTTAATATTTTCAGATTTCTCCCACACTTGCTATGTGTTCCTTGAAATTTTATTTATAAATCTAAATTTTCCACTCTTCTGTATAATTGATATGATTAATAATTAGTTAATTTAGTTAATGAATCTAAATTTTACACTCTTCTGTATAAGTGATACAAGATATTCTATCTGAAAGGACTAACATAAATCTAAACTCAGAACAACTTTTGGTCACTGGAGGATATTTTTTATTGGAAAATTTCAATATTATACACTAAATATTTCACAGATATTGTTTTTGGTGCTCTATTAAGAATCTTTTCCTTTTTCCAAATAGTTTGATTAGTAAAAAAAACCCTCACATTGTTTATGTTGCAAAATTATAGGCCTTCTTAATTTCATTCCTTTCTAGTAAAAAAGATACATACGTATCCTGTTAAAAGTAGAAACTCCATGAAACATTTCCTCCTGCAAGGCAATATTTTATAGAAAGGAATTATATAATTTAAAAATGAGATTTTATGAATAAGTAGATGCTCTTTGTTTCATTTATTCATTTTCTCTCTTGACCTTATTATGTGTTTTTGTTTGTGTAGATCTTCCTTGACTTACGATGGGGTTATGTTCTGATAAACCCACAAGTTGAAAATACCATGAGTCAAAAACGCATTGAATACACCTAACTAACCAAACATCATAGCTTAGCCCAGCCTACCTTAAACACACTCAGAACACTTACATTAGTCTACAGTTGGCCTAAATATCTAACACAAAGCTGGTATTATAATCAAGTGATGCGTATCTCACGTGACATATTAAATATTGTACTGAAAGTGAAGAACAGAACGGCTGTATGGATGCACAATGGTCAAGTGTAACAGTCGATCACCCTCGTGATGGTGTGGCTGCCTGCCAGATGTCGTCACTCGGCATCACGAGAGGGTATCATGCCACATGTCACTCACCGGGGAAAGGATCAAAATTCAAAATTTGAAGTATGTTTTTTATTGAATGCATATCACTTTCACACCATCACAGAGTCAAAAAATTATAAGCCAAACTATCATAAATTAGGGATTGTCTGTACACTTTGTTTTCAATAACTAATTCAGCAAAAGTTTCCAAGATTCTTGATACTAAATTTATTAAGTAATTTAATTGAATACTTTTACTGGCGTTAGAAAAACAAGGCTCCCTAACTTCAGAGGACCTGTTTACAAAAAAAGTTCATGGTAGTATACTTAGGTTGATTTACCAACTAACTCTTCAAAGTCTCAGACATTTCTAAAATAACTGTGTGGTGCATACTGTGGTGCCAAAAGATGTTTTTGGTTTTCAACATCAAGAATATTATGAAGACTTTATAGTTAATTTACTCAAATCACGTATGTTGTAAAATTTGACAACCACAGCTTCTGTCTAGGGCATTGGGATATTACAATTTGTTTAGATGCAGTTATGAATTTTGTATGCATCACAGATCCGAGAACATTTATGCTATCCAGGCTTGTTAATTTCGCAAGAATTTTGTGTTTACCATGATAGAAATGTTTGTTCCATCAAAAGTTGTATTTCTGTTATCACCATAAAGCAGTCAGTTTTATCTTTAGTGTTATACTTTTTGTTTAATATTTACTTATTTATTTTGAGAGAGAGAAAGCAAGTGGGGAAGGGGCAGAGAGAGAGAGGGAGAGAGAGAATCTCAAGCAGGCTCCATGCTCACCACACGGAACCCAGCTTGGGGCTCGAATCCTCGAACTGTGAGATCATGACCTGAGCCAAAAGCAGGAGTTGGATGCTCAACTGATTTTGCCACCCAGGCACCCCTAGTGTTAAACTTTTAATAAACTCACAAAAGGATTTATTATAAAGTTGAATGTTTCATCATTGTCAGAATGAATTTCTAAAATCTTTGACTCCTTAAATTCAATGATAAATATACTATGGGAATTAACTGATTTCTATTTGAAGTATCTGATGAAACTTCTGGAATCATCACATTAACAGGTGCCAATTAATTTTGTAATTACTCACCATAACTCCTTGATATAGAAAAAGTTTATTTAAGTGTTTAGCCCATTTGATCTGAATGAAGAGTTATGCTTCACAGGCGTATGTGTTTTACCTGTAAATGCATCTTCCTCAGTTTTGTATGATAAGTCACCATTTTTGGGGTAGTTGTGTTAAATGAACTAACTTACATATTTTATTTATTCATTAATTCATTCATTTATTTATTTATTAAAAATCTTTTCTAATGTGTATTTATTTATTTTTTTTATTTTAATTTTTTTTTTAATTTTTTTTTTCAACGTTTATTTATTTTTGGGACAGAGAGAGACAGAGCATGAACGGGGGAGGGTCAGAGAGAGAGGGAGACACAGAATCGGAAACAGGCTCCAGGCTCTGAGCCATCAGCCCAGAGCCTGACGCGGGGCTCGAACTCATGGACCGCGAGATCGTGACCTGGCTGAAGTTGGACGCTTAACCGACTGCACCACCCAGGCGCCCCTAATGTGTATTTATTTTTGAGAGAGAGAGAGACAGAGAGAGAGAACATGAGTCAGGGAGGGGCAGAGAGGGACTGAGACACAGAATCTGAAGCAGGCTACAGGCTCTGAGCTGTCAGCATAGAGCCCGACACAGGGTTTGAACTCAGGAACCATGAGATCGTCACCTGAGCCGAAGTTGGATGCTCAACTGACTGAGCCACCCAGGTGCCCCTGAATTTACTAACTTTTAAAGTGGATATTGATTATCCTTCCACAGGATTATCTTATATCGTTTTTTAAAAAAAAATACTGATAACAGTATCACTTTAACATGTAAGGAAATCATAAATACTGTAAACAGTTTATAAAATGTACATTTCAGCTTTCTAAGAAATGAAAATCCCATAGTTCACTTTTCAGTTTACATTACTTGCATTTTATATGTAACTTTTGACTCTTGAGCCATTTATTCTGAAAGGGGTTATTTCAAAATAAAAAGAATATCATCAAACAACCGAATAAAGTAGTTTATAGATGTACAGTTTATGATAAATGCCAAACGTACCGTAGCAAAAGCATTCAGATGATTACTTAGAAATTCTCTGGCAGGATGGCTCAGCCTCTTTTTTATGTATATTTCATATCTATTTTAACTATAACTTCTTTCATTTCCACTGACCCACTAATTGGTGGCCTGATCGCTTTTACATGTTGCAGACTGCATGCTGCTTTAGGAACAGCTGGCTGGTAAGCCAAGTGGCTGGCAAGGGCAATGATGGTGAATAATCCTCTGGTCAGTACTCTAGACCATTAGTACTAAATGGAACAGGATGCCAGAACAATAGGTAAATTAGGACTGTTTTGGAAAAATTATGATCACGTTCATCATCAGGTCAGTAGATAATGCCAGATTATTCCAAGTGTATGTATAAATGGTTCCATTGTTTCATATTGTCTTTGATGTAGTAGAGTGGGGCTTATCTCATTCAATGTTTTGTTTTTCAAGTTCATTAAATGATATATATTTTATTTTTATTCTTCATCTCATCCCTCAAGAGTTTTATCTTCTTTAACAAAGAAAAACACACATTTTAAAAATTCAAATTCATCAATATAGAATACACAGCATTAAGATATGCCAAGGAATGGGGATGCCTGGGTGGCTCGGTGGGTTAAGTGTCCCACTTCAGCTCAGCTCATGACCTCACAGTTCACAAGTTCGAGCCCTGCATCGGGCTCTGTTCTGACAGCTCAGAGGCTGGAACTTGCTTCAGATTCTGTCCCCCTCTCTCTCTCTGCCCCTCTCCCACTCATACTCTGTCTTTCTCTCAAAAATAAATAAAACATTAAAAGCAAAGATATGCTGGCGAATGCAATGTTTAAAAGTGGGCAAAATTATCAATATTACCCCTTGTCGAAAAAGTGTGTAAATTATAACAGTCTCTTTGGAAGATATTTTCACAATATATACTCAGATTGAAAATATGTATATCTTTCATACAAAGACTAGGGTTCTTCCTGTAAATCCCAGAGAAATATTTACCTGTTAACAACAACGCTGGCAAAAATTTTACTAAAGCTACAATATGACGACTTAACACAAAAGTTATATGCAATATTTTAAATAAATTATGTGAGCTGTATATTATTTTGCAGTGAAAATGTATCCCATGTAAATGTTTCAGTGAAAAAGAGGAGGTCGCTGTATTTATAGACAGGTAGGTTTACCACAGAGCAAAGGAAGCGTAAGAAGCAAGCGCTTCAGAGACACGTGGATGGCTCAATCGGCTGAGCGACCAACTTTGGCTCAGGTCATGATCTCGTGGTTTGTGTGTGTGTGGGTTCAAGCCCCGTGTTGGGCTGTGTGGTGACAGCTCAGAGCCTGGAGCCTGCTTCAGATTCTGTGTCTCCCTCTCTCTCTTGCCCCTCCCGTGCTTGTTCTCTCTCTCTCTCAAAAACAAAATAAATGTTAAAAAAAAAAAAGAAGCAGAGCACTTCACTTGCATGGGGGGGCGGGCCTGTCCAATTCTTGGATCTGCCCCCCCAAGATACGTACTTTATAATTTACATGTGTAAAAAAAGGTTTTCATAAAACAAAAATGTATTTCTATATGTTCATGTATATATACATTATTCTAGCAAACTCTAAATACATAAAGATGAATATACTCTAAATATACTCTAATTGGGAATTAGCATTCAGAGTCCGGGTAGAGGCAGGAGAAGCTGGAAGATGATTTCACTTTATGTACATCACAAGACTTCTGTAGATTGAGAATATATTATTGTATGAGTAATGCAATTGAAATAAATCTGTTAATTTTATATATCCAAAAAGTAGGAAAAAATACTTCGTAGAATTTCATTTTCTTTTCAGGTATAGAAAAGGGATATGGAGTCAATAGAAAAATTATGAAAAATAAAATTGGGGCTTGGAGTATAATTTGACAGTCTGCAACAGATTTCTAAAGAAAGCTACAGAGGATGAAAAGAGAGGGAATGGAAATGATACTCTAAAGGATGAAGTCTGAGAATATTTATACTAAAGTGGGCAGGAGGGTTTTCAGTTTGGGAATAACCTACAGGATTATGGTGGAATGAATTCTCGTCCCCTTATTGAAACCTTCCCTTTGTCGTCCTGTATAGTCCCTCTGCTTAGGAGAAAAGTCTGCCTCTGCACTTCTTGACTCTGTATTTGATCGCACGACTGGCTTCAGCCTGCCCTATGTGGGCTGTTATATATTGTGAGAGTATTATATCTTGTTCCAGACTGTAGTGGGCGCTACATCTTGCCAAGTCCCATTAGGTCAGTTAACCCCAAGATGAGCTGTAGCTGCATGAGTGTCTGTGAATGATGTTGAAAACCACCGGGTCTTCTTTGTGCAGTAACTGGCTAATGCAAGTGCCGTGTAGGGTAGATAAAATAGACCCACACATGGACATAATGCGGTGAAATATTACAATATCAAGGATAAAAATAGAAAATTCTTAAAAGCTACCAGAAAAAAGGATTATCTTCAGATTCACAGCAATTATAGTATTAGCAGACTTGACATTCAAGGAAAACAGAATTATATTTTTAATCTAGAAATGTATACCCAGGTAAAATACTCTTTAATAATGCAGGCGGAGCAAAAGAGATCAACATGTCCAAATACCTTCACCTAAAACTCGGCGCTGCTAAAATAAAGGCACCAATCAACGGATGCCCTGTGCCCAGTGTCCCTGGACGGAGTTATTACCTTGATCAAGGCAGCTCCCTTTGGCCCGAGGCCCTTACCCAGAGAGGGACTCACCAGCTGAAGAATGAGTGTCTTGATGCTGAGGAGGGGATTGGCCAGTGCAACAGCCAATATGGCTGCTTACCAATCTGTAGTTTCTTTTTTTTTTTTAAGTTCATTTATTTATTATTTTGAGAGAGAGAGAGAGCATGTGCACAAGTGGGGGAGGGGCAGAGAGAGAGAGAGAGAGAGAGGGAGAGACAGAAGCCCAAGCAGCCTCCACGCAGTCAACACAGAGCCCACGGCGGGGCTCAAACTCACGAAGGGTGAGATCATGACCTGAGGTGAAATCAAGAATCAGACGCTTATCCGACTGAGCCACCCAGGTGCCCCATAGTTTCAAGCAGAGGTGATAAATAGTATTTATCCTTTTGTGCGTCTCACCATTCCAGAGATGTTACTCCTCTCCGACTGTGAAAAACTGTGCTTAACTGTTCCTTACAGTCCGCCAAGGCTTAAGCATCATTCTCATCTCTTCCGAAGGTGCTTTCTTTCCAACTGCATCCTGTATAGTCTCCTCAACGTAGTACTTCCTACTTCTCTGAACTGTGCTGTGCTTTGGTTCTTTATTTATAATACGAGGCGACCCAAAGCCAGAAAATCAAAGTTTTTATCCCATGAAAAGCAATGCATCTGTTAATACAAGGAACACACCTATTCCACCACACTCAGTTTATCCTGCCCGGCTGCTAGCAGTTTTCCTGAGGGTAGGAAACTTTAGTTGTCCACAGCGCCCTGAGCTGTACAGTTGGTATTTTTTATTACTTGGTTGTGGTGGGGTCATAGGGAAGGGGTCAGATGACAGAAGATTCTAGACAGCAGCTTCCCCTGAGCTCCTGCTCTGAGTAGCAAGCGACCCTCCCAGCAAGCTGCAAGAGTGTTCTAACCTTTATTTCCATGGCTTTGAGCATAAATTGTCGATCCCTGAAGAAATGAAATGTCAGCATTGTTTTGACCGATTCTGGATGCTAAGGCAGAGTTCTTCCTTCTCTCTACACATGGAAAAACAAAGAAGCAGAATTCTTAAATGAAGGGTTTCAGTGAGGGGATAGTGTTCATCCTCTGTGACTGTAAATAGGACTCGGCTGATGTGAAATTTTCATAGCTTGCTTGCTAAAAGTTGTCCTTCTTCCCATTTGTTTCATACACACCTTTGAGAAGGATATCTCATTTACATGTTTGTGTCCAGAGTGTCAGGCCCGATTTTTGTCTTTTTCTAAGCATCCCCCCGTAGCATATCACCAGGAAAAAAAATCTCTCTATCTTTTTTGTGTTCGTGTAACAGTTGTGATCTTGACTCAGTGTTTTGTATCAGTAGGAGGAATCTGCTGGTCCGCAGAAAGCTTGAGTGTGAGTTGGGCCTCTACCAGTTCTTTCTTATTTGATTTGAGCAAGATAATGTAGGAGAAGATTAACCAGGCCATTTTAAACATGAGCCTTTATTTGTAATAATTTGGCATGAGAGCTCTGAGGTAGTGTTTTACCTTGGGAAAGAAAGGTGGAGTTTTTACAGAGCGTTAGCCAGAGGCATAGCCTGAAATTCAGCTCGTTTTAGGAATAGTAGATCAAAATGGTTTTTGGAAGAGGGAAGAATCACTCTTGCAGTTGGCAGTTGCTGGTTGGACAGTTTAGGTGTAAGGTGGAGTAGGAACTGTAACAGGGGCTAAATTCATTTCTAGAAATGATGGGAAGAAAAAGCTCCGGGGGTCAAAATAATGCTAGTGCCACCGTAGAAATTCTTAGTCTTTCAGGCTCTCTTCCGGGCTGTCCTCTGGGTCAACAGGGAGACGGTTGCTCTAATCTGACCTCTGAAATAGCTACCTCTCTTGGGTCCATTGTGATCTCGGACTAACTGGGCGCGACTGCTGTCAGGACTCCTTGCCGCTTTTGTCATTGTAAGTGGAATTCCAGTCACTGGTTGAGTGAGTAGCCGTGCAAAAGCATTTAGGAATCAGGAGAAAACACAGTGAACTGTGATAAAAACAAGCATGGGCATGACAATTATTGGAAGGCTTGGGATCATGCCTCTCAGACCAGATTCTGTCCCAGCTAGGGTCAGCCAGGAGAATATATCCCACCCCTTCTGGAGTCTATAGATGAGTCAGGCTTGATGCCATGCATTTGTGGGCCTTCTCTAGATTTGCCTACGCAACCGGGGTTAGGAGAAGAAACTTGCAGAACTTCATTCTAGCAATCAAAAACTTTAATGCAAGAGAGAGGGGGAAAAGGTGACAGAAAGACAATGGTGAAAAGACTAAATAAATAGGCTGGTGGTCAGAGGCCTGAAGTGTGAGGGTCTCAGTCTAGAGGTGTCGGGTCAAAGCCATCTGTTGTCTACTTGGACAGTGGATTCGGAGTTTTGGGGAGAGCTACCTCCTTTCTGATGAAGTTTGACTCTGGAGAATCCTGAGAGATTCTGTCCATGTGGATATTTAGGAGGTCAGTGTAGGAAATCCCTTATACTTTGAAACAAGAAAGAGTGGAAACTAAAAAATAAAATTGAATACTATATGATACTTTATTAAATAAAACAAATAAAATCCTAGCTATTGAATTGAAGTAATGGGTGGGTGTGCTAAGAGCTATGCTATCGTTAGTCCTCTCCAGGCCTCCACCTTCCCTTAAAGTAATCCCCGTGTCCTCCTACTGGATCCTATGAACAAAGCTTTAAACTGGTATTATGGAGAACACAGCATAAATTTACGTATGTGTGTATATGCGTGTGTGTAATGCAAGCTAGAACACACGAAATGCAGCAATATTTTGGAGCAAATTTTATAGCTTTTCAGGTTGGAAGCAGTATCACTACCTATTAATAGGCATAATGTAAACACAAAAAAGTCTCGAAATGATGCTGGTAATAGACCAATGGCAGGGTCCTATTTAGGGAGGAATAGACAGTGAACGGAAAGGTTTACTGAAAGGCAGTTGGAAAACAGCTTTTGGACAGTCTGCTATGTTATGCTAATGAGTTATCTTGTAGGCAAAGGGGAGTCCCTTCTGAGTGTTTGATCTGGGAGAGAAGGGAGTAAAGTTCCTATGGCAACGGTGTGTGGCTTGGCTCCAATGGAGAGAGCCTAAAGGCAAGAGTACAAGTTATAAGTTACTGGAATAGTCCAGATAGGTAATAGGATTTAAACCAGGTGGCAAGCATATATATACTATATATATGTGTGTGTATATATATACACACACATATATATAATCAGAGATATCTTAGAAATAGTATTTTTTAACCTATAACGGCTTTGTGACCAACCAGATTTTGAAGGGATAAGGGAGAGAGGAATTTAATTGAAGCACAGTTTTGAGGTTTAAAGCTTGAATATCTAGAAGGATAATGGTCCTATTAACAGAAATAAAAGCAGCAGTACAATCAGGTTTGGTGTGGCTGGCAGATATACCAAGGATTTGATTTGGGACATCATGAGACTTGTCACCTTGGTCACTCGTTCTCAGTGGTATCATATTATTAGATATTAAATCAGTCCTTTTGATGAAGCTACATTTGCAAAATGACTAATAGGCCTGAAGGGTGCGTAGCATTATCTTCTCACAGTTTATAATTTAAAAATCAATTTTTCAGTAGCCTTCTGATGACTATTGAGGCAATCTCCACTGTATAATAAGTTTACAAAGCCATTTACCATAATGAATTTTTACACTCGGAAAGGTCGAAAAGTCCCTGTGTGTATGTTAGGAAATCAACTGCATAACACAGAAGCACGTGCAGTACTGCTGGGGAATTGACAGCTTATTTTGGTACAATAATAAATGGACAACTCCAATGGAGAAATGTTCCTCAGATATTATCACAAATGCCTAACAGAACACCAGTATGGCTCAGGCAGACATGAAAAGCTCTTCTCCAATTTAAGCTCTCCAGTGTACCAATGGCACAGTTTCTTGCCTTCCTAACGTGGAATAAATCCTCTTGGCACTGGCCACTGCTTTTGTGTGTATCGATTCTTTCTCTACAGGTGCAATTGAATACGTGACAGACACCCAGCAGATTTGTTGTGGATTCTATGGTGGGACATTTAAGAGAGGGGACTTGTCCTTTTTCTAGGCCCAAAAGGAAGGCTGGGTATTTTAAACCTCAAGGCAAACAACTTAAAACATTCTTCTTCATCATTACTAATTTGCAAAACGAAAGCTCTCCCTGTCTTTTTGTAACTCATGAACTTGTTAAAAATGTGTGTCTATTGAGAGAAAAAGTAGGATTTGTACACTTTATGGAGGAAAGTCTGAGCCTCCAAGCCATTATCCTAAAACACAGATGTGCATACAATAATTCTTCATCTGGGTAGGGCTATCTGAAAGAAACATTGACAACTCTACGTCAGCACCCGCATAATATGTCCCAAATGAAGCTTTAATCTCCCCAACCCCCTCCACCTCTCACCAAGACTGTACCTCAATGACACTGATGCCATCTTTCCCCAGATCATGCTCTTTATCCTTCTGTTTTTGAAATGACACTCTTACATATAAATTTATCTTCTAATTTACCTAGAAAACATGTATTTATTCTTTGAGACTAAATTCAAATGTTATGTTTTCTCTTATCTTACTGGCATTTCTCTGGGTGACATTAGATTTAAATTAACTATTATCCTGTCCTATTTTGTTTTCCATTTGAACACTTAGCACATTAGTGTGTTTTTGTATATTTATGTTGATTGTTCAGTTGTTCTGTCTGTTCTGCTTCATTATATGCTTCCAATTCATGGATCCCACAGAAGTCCAATTGCATGCATGTCTTCTTTTATTACCTTCACCTTATGACGTTTTGCAGATCTTGTGTTTGTTACAAATTGAAGGTTTGTGGCGACCCTGTAGCCGAGCAAGTCTGCTGGTGCCATTTTTCCAACAGCGTTTGCTCCCTTTGTGTCTCTGCATCACAGCTTGGTAATTATCACAATATTTCAAAGTTTTTCATTATTACTATATTTGAATTACAGCGATGTCAGGATAAAACTGTGACAGATGAGGAGTTGCTTCTTACGGATGAGCAAAGAAAGTGATTTAGAACATGATATAAACTTAGTTGGTAAAGCAGCGGCAGGGTTTGAGAGGATGGATTCCAACTTTGAAAGAAGTTCTACTGTGGGTAAAATGCTACCAAACAGCATCCCATGCTACAGAGAAATCATTGAGTCAATAGATGTGGCAAACTTTATTGGTGCCTTATTTTATGAAATTGGCACAGCCACCCCAACCTTCAGCAACCACCGCCCTGATCAGTAGCGGCCATCGACATGGCGGCAGGACCCTCTACCAGCATAAAGATTACAGCTCCCTGAAATCTCAGATAATAATTAGTATTCTTAGCAATAAATTACTTTTTAAAATTTAAGACACATTCATTACTTTATGAATTATTGCAATAATCATTTTTATTTTTTAACAATAAATTATTTCTTTAAATTAAGATATGTTCATTGCTTTGTGAATTATTGCAATATTCTTTTGCACACTTAAAAGGCTACAGTATGTTTAAATGTAACTTTTATATGCGCTGAGAAACTAAAAAATTCATTTGAGTCACTTAATTGCAGTATTTGCTTTATTGTGGTGGTCTAGACATGAACCCAGAATATCTCCGAAGCATGAAAAATAAAAGACTCTACATAACAATTATTATTGACAGTTTATTATGTATCCGAAGTTGTATTCACATTATCTCATCTAACCTTAGAGCAACATTCTATGTGGTAAGAATTATCCTTAATTTACAGATGAAATGGAGGTCCCACAGAAGCCTAGTAACTTGTCCAAGATCACACAGCTAGAGAACAATTAAAGAATCAAACCCTGGTTTACCTGACTCCAAAGACTTTTCTTCTCAGCACAGTAGTAGATGTTTCCTTTGAGGTGATCTTACTTCTGGAGAGTTATTAAATTATACATGTCTTTGGTCAGTTTCTAATGTACCTTTTTGAAAATACAGCTATGGTTCCCAAGCTTAGTATGGAACATTCATACTGAAGTTCAGGATGAAGCCTGCTCCACTACCGAGACTCCTGAAAAATCCTACATGGAAACATTCATTTTCAATCACTGTCTTAGCCACTGAGAAGAGCTTATTGAGATGAGTAGTGAATGAATTATGAAACACATTGCTTGCTATAAACCGACTCTCAATAAATTATTGTTGAATTCAGTATAATGGATGAATTATGCATTGGGATGTGAGTTAAAACTTTTTTCCTTTTTCCCCAAACCACTTCTTATATATAAATATTGCATAGCTGAATCTGTAGTATGCATTTAATTAATACGTAGTATTCATTGCTTCAAGTATTTTATCTGGGCTTCTCTGGTAAAGACAAAGGGTAATAATCACTTAACTAGATCATACTCAAACTCTCAAAAGTACTCAACTATCAGATACTTCTGATCATTGGAAGCTAAAACAAAAAAACTGCCTCTGGGTATAAGGTTAAGTAGGTAAGTACACGGGAGGACTTTCTAAATTGCAAGAACTTGGGCTGCCTGGGTGGCTCAGTCATTTAAGCATCAGTCTCTGGATTTCAGCTCAGGTCATGGTCTCATGGTCTGCTGATATTGCAGACTGTTTTTGATTCTCTCTCTCCTCTCTCTCTGCCCCTGTCCTGCTTGCTCTCTCTCTTTCTCTCTCAAAATAAATAAATAAACTTAAAACATAAATAAATTGCAAGAACTTTCTTCTTTCTTTTTTTAATGTTTATTTGAGAGAGACAGAGCACGAGTGGGGGAGGGGCAGAGAGAGAGGGAGACACAGAATCTGAAGCAGGCTCTAGGCTCTGAGCTGTCAGCACAGAGCCCAACGCGGGGCTCGAACTCACGAACTGTGAGATCATCACCTGAGCCAAAACCAAGAGTCGGACGCTTAACTAACTGAGCCACCCAGGTGCCCCAGAACTTTCTTCTTTCTTTCTTATGTGATGTACTTGAGGCTTCTGCTTGAAAGATGTTGGTACTGACAATGATTCTGTCTTTGACCAAATTCCAGCCAGGCTTCTCTGAGCTCTTTCCTCTACAAAGTCTAAACTCTGCCCAACATAGTTTCCAGTAGCTCAAGGTCACATCCCTAGAGTGACCCCAGCCACCTTGAAGTTGGCCTGACAAAGCTCAGGACCAGTAGAAGAATGGGCCATTCTGGCCAACACCTGAGAATACATCCCTGGTCATACATTCTTGAAGCATTTAGTCAAAAGGGCTGGCAAGTGGGAATCCTTCATTTGACTCTTTGAGATGTATATGTATCTACTACCATTTAGGAGTGTCTTTCTCAAGGATCTGAAAGCCATCCTTTCAAATATAATAATCAGGAAGGATATGTCTTCTGTCTCCCAATCACTGTGGGTTGATGGAATCCTAACCAGCTAGCAGACACAGCTGGCAGAACTGCGTCTACACTAAGCAATCCTTGGTGATTCGTCACTTCCCAGATTCTACTGAGCACCCACTTGCCCTCCTCTCTGCTCCCGTCATCTCTACAAATCAAAGTGAAATTCAGTGCAGGATGCACTCTTTTCCCCATTGCAATAGTTACTACTGATCAGAATCTGTCCTTATCACTTTAACTGGTGTCCGGCTTGGTTTATCTTTGACAGTAGCTCAGCGAACACTTGAAGTCATTAAACTTAGATCTTGGGAAACTGAATCAACATTAGTCAACATTATGCGATGAGATATCAACATCCATGTAAAATAATAGATTGCTAAAAGAAAAAAATGACGTGTACCATACTGAAATTAAGATAATGTGAAGAATACCAGCAGTGATCTGTACTTTGACTAGCGAGAATGGACACAACCTAAAATACATTTATTGCGTGAAATGTTACCTCTAAGAGGCCAAACATTTTTGTTCTGCAATTCCACTGCATATAACAATGCTCAACTTTCCATGTAAATAGTCTTTGTTTATGACAAACTTAATGTTTATTCTTTGGAAAATACAGACCTTATCAATAAGTGGAAAACCTTACAAGTGGAATCTTCTAAGTGGAAAATATTCACCACCTTTAGTTAGCCACTGTTAACATATTGTAGTATTTCTGCTAAGCATTTTCTGTTTTCTTACAATTAACATTATATCACAAAAAAGTCCCTTATGTCATTAACAATTCTCAAAAACCTGTATTTAATACCTACATGTTATATCAATATATGCATGTATGTAGCACAGTTAATATAACACCCCTAGTCTATATTGGTTCTGATATACTTACTGTAGAATAGTGCAGAAAGAATACCTGGATAGACAAATAATGTTTTCATTGGATTATTTTTTAGGCTTCATCTGTGGACACGACATTATGGATTCAAGGCACAGAAACACATTATGCTTTTGACATACATTACCAATTTACTTTCTTTCCCACGAGTCTGTCCCAATTTACAACCTCTTTGGAAATATAAGAAATTGTTGTTTATACACATTCTTAAAAAAAATTACTCCTTTTAAGTTCTTTTCTCATCTGACAGACGAAAATTGGTCTTTTATATGGGCATTAGTTTATTTCTTTGATTACTGGTGAAGCTGAACTAAATTCCCCAAAGAGGAGACATTTTACGATGAAAGTGAGGCTGAGGAATATAGCATGAAAGCCATGATGAATTCTTCCTTTCTGGATAGCTATTTATTTATTTATTTGTTTATTTATTTATTTATTTATTTAAGAAAATAAATTAACGGGAGAGGGGCAGAGGGATAGAAAGAAATTCCAAGCAGGCTCCATGCTCAGTGTGGAGCCTGAGTGGGGCTTGATCCCATGACCCTGAGATCATGACTTGGGCCCAAATCAAGAGTTGGATGGATACTCAGCTGAGTGACCCACTCAAGTGCCCCTCCTGGACACCTTTTAAAATAGAGCGATGTTTATATCCCTTGAAAGGTTTCATCTAACGCCACCTGCCAAAAAGAAACATCACATTCCTAGGGCATCGCCTTTTGTAGTTCACTAAACCAGTGGATCTCAAATTGTTCTTCAGTTTAGCAATCCTCAGCTCAAGAGCAATTTGATGCAGACTTCCCAGAGAGAATGGTTGCTCAGGTTGAAGCAGAGTGAAGGCGACAGGCTTCACAGTTTGGGGTGCTCCCATTCAGAGAAATGCCTGAGCGGACTCTAGGTAACGCGGGATATGGTTAAAGAACCATAAAGAACAGGGGAGCCTGGGTGGCTCAGTCGGTTAAGTGTCTGACCTCGGGTCAGATCACGGTCTCACGGTCTGTGAGTTCGAGCCCCATATTGGGCTCTGTGCTGACAGCTCAGAGCCTGGAGCCTGCTTTGGATTCCGTGCCTCCCTCTCTATCTGCCCTCCCCCACTTGCGCTCTGTCTCTCTCTCTCTCTCTCTCAAAAATAAATAAACATTAAAAAAAAAAGAAACAACAAAAATGGAGGAACAGAGAGATTATACAATTTGTCAAATGTCGCACAGCTCTTAGCAATACATCCAAAATGTCTCATAAAATTTTACAGAATTATATATACCATGTATATGCTCTCACTTTTTCTCTTTTACACCCCTATTGTCCCCGTTCTATTTGGCAAGAGGGAGGTTTCCTAAAAATGCGCCATCCTGTATGTTGACAATATATGCTTCAGATGTTACTTGTGCCTAACTTCACAGCTGTGGATTTCATGAAGCTCTTCTTATGATCCGGGTTTTCTTTGTTCCTAAAACACACTCATACGCAACTATTGAAGAACAGAGAAATAAAAAGACAAACTAAAGAAATGAGTGAAAATGGACAGAATTTTAATGTTGCAGAAGTTGCTGCATTAAAAAAAAAAAACGTAAACGTCCTGTGGTTGCATGAAAGGAAGAAGCGCGGAAAGTGTGTTGGTTTCTTTCTAGCCATTTACAGAACATTGGTAGCTTTCTGGTAGAGTTCATGTCAAGGCGCTATTTTTTTTCCACACGGGATTAGTAGTTTTCACTACTGATTTGGCAACTTTTTCAGACCCTTCAAATATTGAGATCACTGTTGTAGTCAAAACAATCTTTCTTCCACATGAAAATAATGAAAGTACATTTTTCCTTCTTATCAATTAATCCTATTTCCTCTCTTTTTAAATGGTATCACCTATGATTTGCAATAAGACACATTTCAAGAAATACATAATTTATTGCTTTTTGAGTCTTTAATTGGGTCTCTGTCAGCTAAATAACTAGACTGTGACATTCTGGGTCAACTCATTTAGCTCAACTGGGTTAAAGTTCTGGGCAGTTGCACATAATTCTCTCACTTAGTCATGTATGTTTGTATCAAATTCCACAGTTCAGAAAAACAGTCCTGACTCACCGTGACCTCTGGGTCTTTGTGTGCCCAATTAGCCATTAAATATTTAACAATCCTTTTCCTTTTCAATATTGCCGCTTACATAATAGGGCCTAGAATCCTGGTAACTCCATTTCTCAGAACCTCTGCCAGCACTCGGAGGCATCAATTAGAGTCGCTTGTATGAGATTTGGGAGGTGGAAAACAAACAGAAGGCATGATGCCTCCTGGCAGGTTGGGGCAGGAGTGTGGGCCTTGGTTTTCGAAGCCAAGAGGCATTTCCAGTGATCCAAGGCATCCCCCAGTGAGCCACACGTGCAGGGTGGTGGGCAGCTGAACTCACTGATGGTTGTCTCCTGCAGTTTCTGATTTCCTAAACATCAGTAGAGTTTTCCTGACCTTGGTTGCTAGGTCTCCAAATTTTTTTTTTTTAATTTTATTTATTTTGAGAGAAAGAGCATGAGCAGGGAGGAGGAAAGAGGAAGAGCGAGAGAATCCCAAGCAGGCTCCCTGCTATCAGTGCAGAAACCTACATGGGGTTTGAACTCATGAACCTCGAAATCATGACCTGATCCCAAACCAAGAGTTGGATGTTTACCCAACTCAGCCACCCGGGCACCCCATTCAAAGCTGTTTTGAGAGCTGTTAGTTTTCTGTATTGGATGCCTTCCTTCTTGAAATATCTGCTGTAATGTCCATTTTCCTAATGAAACACTGAAACACTAATTTTCTTCATTTCTGAAGAAAACTGATCTCAAATTTCATGCTAGAATAAAATTTATTGCTAAGTCAGATGAGGCCTTGTATTTCTTTCTTTCTTTCTTTCTTTCTTTCTTTCTTTCTTTCTTTCTTTCTTTCTTTCTTTCTGAGAGAGAGAAGGGGAGGGGCAGAGAAAGAGGGAGAGAGAATCCCAAGCAGTCTCCGCACAGTCAGTGCAGAATCTGATGAGGGACATGGGGCTCAAACTCATGAGCCGTGAGATCATGACCTAAGCCCAAACCAAGAGTCAGACACTCAACCGACTGAGCCACCCAGGCGCTCCAGACAAGGCTTATTTTATTCACTTCTCAATTTCATGTGACATACATACTTCTCTAGCTGCCATAGTGTGTGTGTACTATTTATGAAGAGCATTGCCTGTGGTACTCATGAAGCATAAAGTTAAATAAGATTCAGAAGCTTGAAAAACACATGCTGGAAGAGAAAAAGCACACAGCTTCTGTGAAATGATCTGAGAGGCATAATGGAAGCAATTCAAATAGAAATTAAAAATACTTGAACTAGGGAGGTTTCGGAAAGTTTCTTAAAGGACATGGAATTTATGTTACAAAGCTGGCAAAGGTTACAGTTAGAATTTAGTAAAAGGAGGAGCACCTGGGTAGCTCAGTCAGTTAAGCGTCCGACTCTTGAATTTGGCTCAGGTCATGAACTCAGGATTTGTGAGTTCAAGCCCCATGTTGGACACTGAACTGACAATGTGGAGCCTGCTTGGGATTCTCTTTTTCTCCCCCTCTCTCTGCCCCTCCTCCTCTTGGCTCTTTTGCGCTTGCACTCTCTCTCTCTGTTGCTCTCTAAATACATAAATAAGCTTAAAAATAATCTAATAGAATCTAATAAAAGAAAAGGGATAGTGTCATGGAGGTGTTTGAAATAGTTGTAAAATAATGTGAATTTCCATGGGGGGTCGAGGGTATGTTGGCAGACAGAAGGAGGTTGGGGCCAGTTGGTAGATGGCTCTGAATGCCTTGCCAAGGACTTTATTCTGTATTTTATAGCGAGGAGACTTTCAGTAATCCTTGAGCATGGTGGTGACATAATTCTATTGGTCTTTACATCACGGGACTGTTTAGGAGAGCACAGTGAGCTGTATCTATACTTAGGAGACGAGTAGAGGAAGAGCCACCATCAACAGAAAGGTAGTCTGAGAGTTGGAGACATAGATCAGGGGTGCTCCAGGTGTCTGGAGAAGAGATTAAAAAGTTGAGGCTGAACACGGCACTTACTTGTTATTTCTTTCTGCTCATCTCAGGTGGAAGGAGTCCAGAAATTTTACTATGTATGCCAGCTACCCTGTATCTTTGATAAATGCAAAGTACGTGAAAGGAACTGCTCGCTTCTTTACTCTTTGTTATTCTGCTCTCAAACGTTATTACCGAATCTCATTTATCCGGGGAAGAAAGGAGGCAAAGAGAGCCACTGCAGGGGACCGTCACTCACTGGCAAGAAGGGAATGGATCTCAAATGCAATGTTTCATCCAGTAGACGGCTTTCTTGTTCAATTAGCCTAAACTCAAACACCAACACTTAACCTCTACCCTCCTGTCAGCTTTTGTACTCAGCTTAGAGTAGGGCTACTTCTTAGGGAATAAAAACAAGGTTTCATAGACACTCACAAATATACTACTGAAGGCATGATGGAGTGGGTTGACAAACTGGAGATATAGAACTCTCGTATTTAAAGAATTATTTACAAGAAAGGAGACTGACCTTCCAAGAATCACGATGAAAAGAAACACACAGTGATTCTAGTTAATGTCATGAAGGCAAAGCCTGGGGAGAGTAATTTGTTTTTCATAGCTGGCAAGGTTGGATCCAGGGCACTGGGAGTTTTGGAAAAATTACATTCATTTTCTTGTAGCAATGCATAGTCAGCGTGGTCCTAGCAAGCCACTATCACTCACGATTGGAAGGAGCACTCCTAAAGAGACGAGGTGTGGAAGAGTAAATGAATCATGAATGACACAATCAGGAGACTGGGGTTCCAGGGCTGCCTCTGAAACCGGCTTATTATGTGATTTGAGAAGTTGATTTATCACTGCTGGTCACTTGTTTAAATTGATAAAGTTGAACTGAGGGGGCTTATCTTGAATTTTAAGTTCTCAAAAATTCTATCACTGTCATGGGAAAAAAATAGTGAACTCTTGTGTGTGTTCCTTTATTTTAGAGTATTTTTTTTTTTAAATTTCCAAAGACTTAATTGCTAAATTTCTGATGGGGAAAAGCTTTTGATGGGGAAAATATTTCTGAAAATATTTCACAGACCATTTTTGTTTCTGAAAGATGCTTCAAGATACTGGATAGTGAGTGAGGGGGGGAGGTGGAGGGAATAATATGAGCAAGTTTGCCAAAGACATTAGTACAGGAATTGTAGGTACTTGGTATGTGTTCAAATTAAATTTTATATCAGCTGGCAAGTGTTTGAATAGTTTAACAGGAAGGATAGTTGCAAATAAAATGGGAACCATGCTTGTGCAGATAATGGCCATCAAGCCAAGTCTTTTTTGCTTTTTGGTTTTTTGTTTTGTTTTGTTTTTCTTTTTGGTGAATTTCCATTTTTTTTATCACCTGCAATTCACATGCAAATGGGAAGACATTTTACTTTGACAGAAATAGCATCACCATTTTATTTTTACTCTGATTGCCTATTTTTTAATATCTTATCCTATTCATCAACTTTAAAGTAGACAAAATTTATGGAATTCCCATTTGTGTGGAAGGTATGCTCTATCAATTACACAGGGGAGAAACCATTTGGCTTTGTACTATTTATAG
This sequence comes from Puma concolor, assembly GCF_028749965.1. Taxonomy (NCBI): domain Eukaryota; kingdom Metazoa; phylum Chordata; class Mammalia; order Carnivora; family Felidae; genus Puma; species Puma concolor. The sequence goes on from NC_141677.1 coordinate 9,953,090, forward strand.
GAACCGTTGTATTCGATTAATATGTTTTCAGTATGTTTTTCATGCTTATATATTTTCCCTGTCCCTTTCATTCATTTGCAATGATCCTTAACTTTTCATGAATAAGATCCTGAGTTTTCTCCATACCATCAAGCAGATGACTCAATCTAAAGGAGATTTTTTCTTTGTTTTTGTTTTTTTTACTATATTAGGGTGTCTTATATCTCTTTCGGAATTGTTGAAAGCCATACTGTTTGAGACCTTTTCTCCAGGATTTGCCAGCCTGTTACAGAAAGTAAACTCCAATTTGAAAAAATATCATAAGCAGTTGAAAACACCTTGCACACAAGAAACAGATAAACAGTATTTGTTTGCATTTCACATGATGATACTGGGATATCCAGGGAAAGTCCTCCCTGTAGTAACTTACAATGTCAGCCCTGTGATAGTACTGTGGCCATCTTGAGTATTTGCAGTGAAAAGATCCAGAAATCTTTTTGTTTTTAGGACCAACTTAATAAAACCAAACAAAAAGCTATTCAACTAGATAATGCATCTCTGAGGGGTGAGTATATAGAAAACTGATTTTCATAACTCCATAAATAATGTTTCTCTGGCTAGGTTCCTGTTCTCTGTCCCATCATCAGTCCTTCAGGCTTTTTTTTTTTTTAATTGTTTTTCAATGTTTATTTATTTCTTTTTTTTTTTTTTTTAATTTTTTTTTTTCAACGTTTATTTATTTTTGGGACAGAGAGAGACAGAGCATGAACGGGGGAGGGGCAGAGAGAGAGGGAGACACAGAATCGGAAACAGGCTCCAGGCTCTGAGCCATCAGCCCAGAGCCTGACGCGGGGCTCGAACTCACGGACTGTGAAATCGTGACCTGGCTGAAGTCGGACGCTTAACCGACTGCGCCACCCAGGCGCCCCTAATGTTTATTTATTTCTGAGAGAGTGAGAGAGCATGAGCAGGGGAGGGGCAGAGAGAGAGGGAGACACAGAATCCAAAGCAGGCTCCAGGTTCTGACCTGTCAGCACAGAACCCCGTGCAGGGCTTGAACCCATGAGCAGTGAGATCATGACCTGAGCTGAAGCAGGACGCTTAGTGTCGCTTAACCGACTGAGCCACCCAGGTGCCCCAGTCCTTCAGGACTTTGATGTCATGCTTTTAATAATCAGATACTTCTTTCTTTTTCTTGGGTTGCTTTCTTTAATTTTTTTTAATGTTTATTTATTTTTGAGAGAGAGAGAGACAGAGCACAAGCGGGGGAGGAGCAGACACACACACACACACACACACACACACACACACAGAATCGGAAGCAGGCTCCAGGCTCTGAGCTGTCAGCACCAAGCCTGACGTGGGGCTCGAACCCACAAATCTCGAGATCATGACCTGAGCCAAAGTCAGACGCTTAACCGACTGAGCCACCCAGACGTCCAGGCATCCTTTCTTTAAAAGCAACTTTTCTTAAAACATAGTAAACATTCCAGTAGTGTACAGGTTAACAAAATTTTCACAAACTGCTCACATCTTTATAAATAGCATAGAGAGGGGCGCCTGGGTGGCACAGTCGGTTAAGCATCCGACTTCAGCCAGGTCACGATCTCGCGGTCCGTGAGTTCGAGCCCCGCGTCAGGCTCTGGGCTGATGGCTCAGAGCCTGGAGCCTGTTTCCGATTCTGTGTCTCCCTCTCTCTCTGCCCCTCCCCCGTTCATGCTCTGTCTCTCTCTATCCCAAAAATAAATAAACGTTGAAAAAAAAAATTAAATAGCATAGAGATAAAGAAACAAAGCACAAACTCTCCTTTCGTCCAGTGACTTTTTCTGCCAACAGCAGCTACTGTCCTGATTTCTAACAGCATTGAATAGTTTTGCCTGTTTTTCCGATATTTTTAGGAATAGAATTATGCACCATGTACTCCTTTTTTTTTTTTTTTTTTTTTTTTTGGTCTGGATTCTTTCACTCAACTCTTTCACTCCAATTCATTGCATATAGTTGAAGAGTATTCATTGTCTATGTTTTATAGAAATCCAGTCTGATTACACTACAGGCTACTTTCTCACTCAACTGTTGATGAGCATTTTTGTTTGTGTCTAGTTCTTTTATTTTTACAGTGAGTCTTTACCTGAACATTTTTGTGTTTGTCTTCTGGTAAATGCAAGTGCCTACCTTTCAGATGTATCCCGAGGGGTGGAATTGCTGGGTCTTGGGCGTTGTATGTATTTAGCTTTATTTAGTCACTCTCAGATAGCTTTCCAAAGTGAATACATCAATATACCACCAGTAATATACAAAGAGTCATACTTTTACTACATTGTCACCTAAAATGGTATGTATTTTCTTCTCCTTTTCCTTCATCTTTTTTCAGACTGTATCTATTCTTAGAGGAATATAATTGTATGGCATAATATTTGCATTTTCCCAATGTCTAAGAGGCTGAGCACACATTATGTTTCTTGGCCATTTGAAGATACTTGAATGAATTTCCTGAAAAATTTTTTGGGGCAGTATTTAAATTTTATCTTGGCTTCATATCACCTTGTAAAAATTCTTTATATTGTGGGTTTAAGCCCTTTGTCAGATACCATAAATATTTTCTCCAATTTTATTGAGGTGAAAATGTTGCAGAACAAGTTACTTACAATCCAAGGTGTAACTATACATGGACTCTATGGATTGGTTTGGGGAGAATTTCCACTTTTACTATCTTGAATTTCCCTAAACATGAAATAGTTTTTAGTATATTGATCTTGCATTTTTCAATAATTTCTCAAATATTTTGATGTTATTATAAATGGAATTGTTTTTATTTTCTAATTGTTCATTGCTACTGTATATGAATACTAATTATATTTGTATATTTATATTGTATTCTGTGAAGTTGTCCAGCTTACATTTTAATTCTAGTAATTATTATTATTTTTTTGGTAATTAAGAACTTCTACCCGTTTGAGCATGTCACTTCAAGTTAAGAGTTTTACTTTTCCTTCCAAATGTTTATGGAATTTCTTTCTCTTTCTTTTTTTTCTCTTTATTTTCTTACTGCATTGTTTAGGGACTTCATAACAATATTGAATAGAAGTGTTGAAAGCAGATATTCTTGATTTGATCCTGGAATATCTATTGCAGTGATTATGTATTTTTTCTCTTTATTCCATTAACATTTATTCCATTACATTTGAATATTTTAATGGTTATAAAGACTTTAGTTTCTGAAACAAGCCTTATGTGGTCATAATCTATTGTTATTTTTATATTGAGGAATTTATTTTACTAAAACTTTGTTAAATATTTTTTACGTATCTTCATGAGGAATAATTATCTGTAGCTTTCTTTCTACTATATTAAAATTAAAAAAATGTTTTTAATGTTTATTTACTTTGAAGGAGAAAGAGAGAGAGCATGAGGGGGGGAGGAGCAGAAATAGAGAGAGACACAGAATCCGAAATGGGCTCCAGGCTCTGAGCTGTCAACACAGAGCCCAGTGTGGGGCTTGAACTCACTAGCTGTGAGATCATGACTTGAGCCGAAGTCGGCCACTTAACTGACTGAGCCACCCATTGACCCCCCCCCCAATTTTTTTTAATGTTTATTTTTGAGGGGTGGAGGGGCAGAGAGAGAGAGGGAGACATAGAATCGAAAGCAGGCTCCAGACACTGAACTGTCAGCACAGAGTCTGACTCTGGGCTGGAACTCATGGACTGTGAGATCATGACCTGAGCCGAAGTCATATGCTTAACCGACTGAGCCACCTAGGAGCCCCTCTTCTTTCTGTCTTTGATTGGTTTGGTATCATGGTAATAATGGCCTCCTAAAATGAGATGTGAACCATTCCTTCTTCTATTTTCTGAAAGTTTCTGCTAAAATAGTAATAATTCTGCCTAAAATATTTGGGAGAACACAACAATATAGCCATAACCAAATTTTCTTTGAGGAAGGTATAATATTTTGGATTGCATATTTTTGTATTGATAGAAACCTTTATAGGTTTTCTCTGTTTTTAAAAAAGTTTTTTAAATTTACATCCAATTTAGTTAGCATATAGTGCAACAATGATTTCAGGAGTAGATTCCTTAATGCCCTTTACCCATTTAGCCCATCGCCCCTCCCACAACCTCTCCAGTAACCCTCTGTTTGTTCTCCATATTTATTTTATTTTATTTTTTTAATTTTTTTTTTCAACGTTTATTTATTTTTGGGACAGAGAGAGACAGAGCATGAACGGGGGAGGGGCAGAGAGAGAGGGAGACACAGAATCGGAAACTGGCTCCAGGCTCTGAGCCATCAGCCCAGAGCCCGACGCGGGGCTCGAACTCACGGACCGCGAGATCGTGACCTGGCTGAAGTCGGACGCTTAACCGACTGCGCCACCCAGGCGCCCCTGTTCTCCATATTTAAAAGTCTCTTATGTTTTGTCCCCCTCCCTGTTTTTATATTAGTTTTTCTTCTCTTCCCGTGTGTTCATCTGTTTTGTATCTAAAGTCCTAATATGAGTGAAGTCATGTATTTGTCTTTCTCTCACTGACTAATTTCAATTAGCATAATACCCTTCTAGTTCCATCCACGTAGTTGAAAATGGCAAGATTTCATTCCTTTTGATTCCATTGTGTATATATACCACATATTTTTTATCCATTCATCCATTGATGGACTTTTGGGCTCTTTCCATACTTTGGCTATTGTTGATAGTGCTGCTATAAACATTGGGGTGCATGTGTCCCTTCGAAACAGCATTCCTGTATCCCTTGGATAAATATCTAAGTAGTGCAATTGCTGATTCATAGGGTAGTTCTATTTTTAGCTTTTTGAGGAACCTCCATACTGTTTTCCAGAGTGTCTCCACCAGTTTGTATTTCCACCAACAATGCAAAAGAGATCCTCTTTCTCCGCATCCTCACCAACATCTGTTGTTGCCTGAGTTGTTAGTGTTAGCCATTCTGATAGGTGTCAGGTGGTATCTCACTGTGGTTTTAATTTGTATTTCCCTGATGATGAGTGATGTTGAGCATTTTTTCATGTGTCAATTGGCCATCTGGATGTCTTCTTTGGAGAAGTTTGTATCTTTTGTGTCTATTTATGTCTTTTGTCCATTTCTTCACTGGATTATTATTATTATTATTATTATTTGGGTGTTGAGTTTGATAAGTTCTTGATAGATTTTGGATACTAACCCTTTATCTGATCTGTCATTTGCAAATATCTTCTCCCATTCTGTCAGTTGCCTTTTAGTTTTGCTGATTGTTTCCTTCGCTGTACAGAAACTTTTTATTTTGAGGAGGCCCCATTAGTTCATTTTTGCTTTTGTTTCCCTTGCCTCTGGAGACGTGTTGAGTAAGAAGTTGCTGCGGCCAAGATCAAAAAGGTTTTTGCCTGCTTTTTCCTCAAGGATTTTGATGGCTTCCTGTCTTATGTTTAGGTCTTTCATCGATTTTGAGTTTATTTTTGTGTAGGGTATAAGAAAGTGGTCCAGGTTCATTTTTTGCCTGTCACTGTTCAGTTTTCCCAGCACTGCTTGCTGAAGGGACTGTCTTTATTCCATTAGATATTCTTTCCTGCTTTGTCAAAGATTAGTTGGCCATACGTTTGTGGGTCCATTTCTGGGTTTTCTGTTCTGTTCCATTGATCTGAGTGTTCTTGTGCCAGTACCATACTGTCTTGATGATTATAGCTTTGTCATACATATTGAAGTCTGGGATTGTGATGCCTCTTGATTTGTTTTTTTCTTTTTCAAGATTGCTTTGGTTATTTGGTGTCTTTTCTGGTCCCATATAAATTTTAGGATTGTTTGTTCTAGCTCTGTGAAGAATCCTGTTGTCATTTTCATAGGAATTGCATTGAATATGTAGATTTCTTTGGGTAGTATCAACATTTTAACAATATTTGTTCTTCCTATCCAGGAACATGGAATATTTTTCCATTTTTCTGTGTCTCCTTCAATTTCTTTCATAAGCTTTCTATAGTTTTCAGTGTATAGATTTTTTTACCTCTTTAGTTGTATTTATTCCTAGGTATTTTATGGTTTTTGGTGCAATTGTAAATGGGATAGATTCCTTGATTTCTCTTTCTGTTGCTTCATTATTGGTGTATAGGAATGCAACTGATTTCTGTTCATTGATCTTATATTCTGCAACTTGGCCGAACTCATGGATCAGTTCTAGCTGTTTTTTTCATGGAATCTTTTGGGTTTTCCATATAGAGTATCATGTCATCTGCGAAGAGTGAAAGTTTGACCTACTCATGGCTGATTTGGATGCCTTTTATTTCTTTGGGTTGTCTGATTGCTGAGGCTAAGACTTCCAATACTATGTTGAATAACAGTGGTGAGAGAGGACATTCCTGTCTTGTTCATGACCTTAGGGGGAAAGCCATCTGGCCTTGGACTATTGTTTTTTGGGAGATTTTTGATTGCTAATTCAATTTCCTTACTGGTTATGGGTCTGTTCACATTTTCTGTTTCTTCCCTTTTCAGTTTTGGTAGTTTATGTATTTCTACGAATTTGTCCACTTCTTCCAGATTGACCATTTTATTGGTGTATAATTGCTCATAGTATTCTCTTATTATTGTTCTTATTTCTGCTCTGTTGGTTGTGATCTCTCCTCTTTCATTCTTGAGTTAATTTATTTGGGTCCTTAAGTTTTTCTTTTTCATTCAACTGGCTAGAGGTTTATCAATTTTGTTAATTCTTTCAAAGAACCAGCTTCTGGTTTCATTGATCTGTTCTAATATTTTTTTTCATTTCAGTAGCATTGATTTCTTCTCTAATCTTTGTTATTTCCTGTCTTCTTCTGGTTTTGGGTTTTATTTGATGTTCTTTTTCCAGCTCATTAAAGCATAAGGTTAGGTTATATATCTGAGACCTTTCTTCCTACTTTAGGAGGTCTGGATTGCTATATACTCTCCTCTTATGACTGCCTTTGCTGCATCCCAGAGGTTTGGAGTTGTGGTGTTATCATTTTCATCAGCTTCCAAGTACTTTTTACATTTCCTCTTTAACTTCTTGGTTAGTCCATTCATTCTTTAGTAGGATGGTCTTTAGTCTCCAAGTATTTGTTAGCTTTCCAAATTTTTTATTGTGGTTGATCTCAAGTTTCATAACGTTGTGGTGTGAAAGTATGATCTTGATCTTTTTGTACTTGTTGAGGGCTGATTTGTGTCCCAGTATGTGGTCCATTTTGGAGAACGTTACATGTACACTGGAGAAGAATGTATATTCCACTGCTTTAGGATGCAATGTTCTGAATATATCTGTTAAATCCATCTGGTCCAGTGTGTCATTCAAAACCATTGTTTCCTTGTTGATTTTCTGATTAGATGGTCTGTCCATTGTTGTAAGTGAGGTATTGAAGTCCCCTACTATTATGGTACTATTATCAATGAGTTTCTTTATGTTTATGATTAATTGATTTATATATTTGGGTGCTCTCACATTTGGAGCATAAATGTTTACAATTGTTAGGTCTTCTTGGTGGTTGGCCCCTTTAATTATGATATAATGCCCTTCTTCACCTTTTGTTACAACCTTTATTTTAAAGTCTAGGTTATCTGATATAAGTATGGCTACTTTGGCTTTCTTTTGTTGACCATTAGGATGATAGATGATTCTCCATCCCCTTACTTTCAATCTGAAGGTGTCTTTAGGTCTCAAGTGGGTCTCTTGTAAACAGCATATAGATGGATCTTGTTTTCTTATCCATTCTGTTACCCTGTGTCTTTTGATTGGAGCATTGAGTCCATTGTCTTTTAGAGTGAATACTGAAAGATATGAAATTATTTCCATTTTGTTGCTTGTAGATTTGGAGCTTCTGGTGGTGTTCTCTGGTCCTTTCTATTCCTTGTTGCTTTTGGTCTATTTATTTTTCCTTTTGTCTTTTCTCCCCTCATAGAGTCCCCCTTAAAATTTCTTGCAGGGCTGGTTTAGTGTTCACAAACTCCTTTAATTTTTGTTTGTCTGGGAAACTTTTTATCTCTCCTGTTTTGAACGACAGCCTTGCAGGATAAAGAATTATTGGATGCAGATTTTTTTCCAATTCAGCAGATTGAATATATCCTGCCACTCCTTTCTAGCTTGCTCAGTTTCTGTGGATAGGTCTGATGCAAACCTGATCTGTCTTCCCTTGTAGGTTAAGGACTTTTTTTTCCCTTGCTGCCTTCATGATTCTTTCCTTACCTGAGTTTTGTGAATTTGACTATGAGATGCCTTGTTGAAGGTCGGTTTTTGTTGAATCTAATGGGAGTCCTCTGTGCTTCCTGGATTTTGATGTCTGTGTCTTTCCCCACGTTAGGAAAGTTTTCTGCTATGATTTGCTCACATAACCTTTCTACTTTTTCTCTAACTTCATCTTCTGGGACCCTTATGATTCTGATATTGTTCCTTTTTAATGAGTCACTGATTTCTTTAATTCTTAAATCTTACTCTTTTGCCTTAGTCTCCCTCTTTTTTTCTGCTTCATTACTCTTCATAAGTTTGTCCTCTGGATTGATGATTTGCTGCTCTGCCTCATCCATCCTTGCAGCCATGGCCACCATTAGAGATTGAAGCTTGGTTATAGTATTTTTTATTTCATCCTGACTAGCTTTTACTTCTTTTATTTCTGCAGAAAGGGATTCTATTCTATTTTCTTTAATTTTTTAATGTTTATCTATTTTTGAAGAGACACAGAACATGAGTAGGGGAGGGGAAGATAGAGAGGGAGACACAGAATCTGAAGCATGCTCCAGGCTCTGAGCTGTCAGCACAGAGCCTGATGTGGGGCTCAAACCATGAGATCATGACCTGAGACAAAGTTGGACACTCAATTGTCTGAGCCACCCAGGCACTCCGATTCTAATTTATTTTCAACCCCTGGTAGTATTGTTATTATCGTGATTCTAAATTCTGGTTCAGACATCTTGCTTGTATCTGTGTTGATTAAGTCCCTGGCTGTCGTTTCTTCCTGCTCTTTGTTTTGGGGTGAATTCCTTCGTTTCATCATTTTGAAGGGAGAAAAGGAATTAATGAGGTAAAAAAAATAAAATTAAAAAGTTAAAAACAACACACACACGAAATCAAATAAACTATGTGAAATCCTAGGTGTGTTTTGGTTGGTTGTTGAAAGGAGCTTGATAGATTAGAGAAAAAAGGGAAAGTGACTCACTTCTAAGGGACTACGGCTTTGACCCACTCAGACCTTCTGGGGGAGGGTTTCACCAAGCAATGGCTGGGTGCCAGCTGCACCTAGGAATGTTTGCGGGACCATGCTGCTGCTGATGTGCAGAGACTATGGCTGGGTGCTAGACCACTCCATCAAAAGTTCACATGATCATGTAGCAGCAGCATTTCAGGGATTAGGGAAAATCATAACACACATCTGGCACCAGGCTTCACCCTTAATATCCTTGTTCCAGTACCAGGGAATGTGGTTGTTCTTTGGGGTCCGTTGGGACCTTGGCCTGTGGGGTGGCTGCACAGCCTTTACCTAATGTCCTCCCAGCAGGGCAACTGCCTCTCCTCTTGTGGCCCATGGACCCCCGGACCTCACTCTCTGCTCCTGGGAATTTGCCCTTCCCATCAGAACACCTCCAGGTATCAGGCTGCAGCATTTCAGACTCTGCACTCCCCCCGTTTATAAAGTCTTAATGGAATTTAAACGCTCTCCTTTCTCCTTTTTTTGTTCAGTCCCTACGGCTGTTTCCACTTTTCCACTTTCTCTCCAATGCTTTTCCCGTACTCTCCCCCATCTCTGCCCTCTCTCCGCTAGCAAAAAGAGCTCCCTGCTTTCCGTGGCTTCTTTTTCCCCTAGTTCACCTCTCCACACCATGTACCTGCTGAGTTCTGTGGTTCAGGTTGTGAAGATTGTTGTTTAATCCTCCGATCAGTTTTCTAGGTGTGCAGGAGGTTTTAGTGTAGATCTGGCTATATTTCATGGACGTGAGACGCCAAAAAAATTTCCATGCTGCTCCACCATCTTGGCCCCTCCCCTTCCCAAATGAGTTTTGAGTCTCTTTGGTTTTTCCCCCAAATTTGTCTTCTTTGTGGCTTGATGGCAGCTAGGTTTTCTCTCTTTTAAATTCAATTTTGATAAGTTTTTCCTTTTGAGGAATGCATCCATTGTATCTATATTGTCAAATTTATTGGTATTATATTTTAATAACACTCTGAATAATACTATACCAGTTCATACAAAACATAGGAAACCTTGTAATTGTAGATTGCCATGACTATCCCCTATTTTTCATGTTTTAATTGTTATATGTATTATATCCACATTGATTATAAACCATACAAGAAAATGTTATATTTTTTTCTTGATCAGTTATATGATTTATACAGAACTGAAGAAGAAGAATTTTTTTTTTCACTTTTTTTGTTTACTTTGACATTTACCATTTTTAGTATGCTTTGGCTTATTCTATGCATCTGAGTTTTTGTCTGCTATAATTTCCATTTATTCTAAAGAACTTCTCTTTTTAATGTTTATTTATTTTTGAGACAGAGAGAGAGAAAGAGAGAGAGAGAGAGAGAGAGAGAGAGCATGAGAGACAGCATGAGAGAGGGAGGGGCAGAGAAAGAGGCAGACACGGAATCCAAAGCAAGCTTTGTGCTGCTATTGCAAAGCCTGACTTAAGGATTGATGTGGGGCTTGATGTGGGGCTCGAACCCACAAACCTAGAGATCATAACCGGAGCTGAAGTCAATGCTCAACTGACTGAGCCACCCAGGCACCCCCATCTTGAAGAACATCTCTTATTATCTCATATGAAACAGATCTGCTGGCAAAGAATTTTGTCAGGTTTCTTTTATCTGAAAAAATTGTTTATTTTGCCTTAATTTTTGAAGAATATTATCATTAAAATATAGAATTCTGGGTAGATTTCTTTTAGCATTAAAAATTAATTAATTAATTAATTTTAAGGAGGGTCCATGCCCAATGTGGGGCTTGAACTCATGACCCTGAGAGTTGTACACTCTACTGACTGAGCCAGCCAGGTGCCCCTCTTTTATTGTTTTTTCTTAAACCATTAAAAATAAACTAATGCTTATTTAATTTTGAGAGAAAGAGAGACAAAGTGCAAGAGGGGGAGGGGCGGAGAGAGAATGAGACACAGAATCTGAAGCAGGCTTCAGGCTCTGAGCTCTCAGCCCAGAGCCCGACGTGGGGCTCGAACTCATGAACCATGAGATCATAACCTGAGTTAAAGTTGAATGCTCTACTAACGAAGCCACTCAGGCACAGCCCCCCCTTTTAGTATTTTATAGTTGTTCTACTCTAACCTAATATCCATGGCTTCTTATGAAGAATAAGCCACTAATTTGCTCATGGTTCCTGTTTGTAGTGTTACGTTTTTCCCTTGCTGCTTTCAAGATTTGCCCTTTATTTTGGCTTTCAGTAGTTGAATAATGAGAAAATCTGAGAAACCAACCAGGTCCAGCCACTTTAGATGGGACACAGTGGAAAAGATTGCAAAGAGGACTAGCGAAAACCATTGTCTTTGTATAGCTGCTTCCCCTGTAGGCACAAGTCCAAGGGTCTGGTGGAGAACCTGGGACTGTTCTTGGTCAATAGGTATAGAAGGTGGAAGGTCAAAATGTACATGGAACAGAGAAGAGGGAATGAACTGAGGCCTGCTGGACACCTTTGCTTTTGTTTGTCACCCTATCTGACCCATTATGATTTCTTTTTTTTTTTTTTAATGCTTATTTATTTTATTTTTGAGGGAAAGAGAGCAAACATGAGCAGGGGAGGGGCAGAGAGAGAGGGAGACAGAGAATGCCAAGCAGACTCCACATTGTCAGTGCAGAGCCCGACATGGGGCTTGATCTAACAAACCCGTGAGATCATGACCTGGGCAGAGGTCAAGAGTCAGACGCTTAATTGACTGAGCCACCCAGATGACTCCTGACCCACTGTGATTTCAATGACTTGTATTCTCCAACTTTCACTCAGGATTAATTAGAAGCAATTCAGGTGTTTAAGCACTCATGAAGGCGTTGTTTCATAGGTATTACTCTGGCTTCATTGTGGAGAATGGCTTGGAAGAGAGCAGCCATTCTACAGCACAACTGTACAAGCAAAAGAGATTAAGAGCTAAGACAAGGAATGTGACTGTGTAGGTGGCATGAGGAACATGTCAATGAGGCACATGCTAGAGCTAGGTCCAATCTAGCAGTAGATTGGATGTGAAAAGAGGGGGTGTGTGTCAAAGTTGATTCAAGAATAAATGAGTAGGTGGTGTAGGATGGGAGTAGTGAAGACGGAGCTGGTGTGGAAACAGAGCAAAGAGGGAACTGACTTGAGGGCAGAAAGCCTGAGGTTTCTGGTGTCACATCCACATGGAAATGTGCCCCAAGCTGTTGGATATATGCTCCAGCATCTCTGGGCACTGAGCAGAGATGAGAATCTTGATCTGAGAGCCAACAGCAAGCTGACCACGGTTGAAATCACTATATATATATATATATATATATATATATATATATATATATATATGATATCCTAGAAGAGTGGCAACCCAGCGCTAGGATAGAAGAGATGGCATTGGGAGAAGAGCCCACAACTGGGCCTGAAAAGATGGTTATCTGTCACACACAGCATATATATATATATATATATATATATATATATGTTGTCATGATGGTAACAGTTTGGAAATCATACCCTGACTGTTTCTTAATGTGTTAAAAGACAGATGTGATGCAATACAGAGGTTCTTCTTTCTCTGGGTTTATGTTGTCCGTTCCCTTTTTATTTCACTTCAATACAAATTACGTAAAGCATCTTACCAATAACCTATATCATGCATGTTTCACGAGTCTATATGACTGTCATCTCAACACAGATGACCTGTCAGCATTTCACTCTGGGTGTTCTAATTACATGTTTTCTACTTATGATGCAAATTGTACTCTACAGCTTTTCCCCAACTGCAATCTTAGTTTAAATTGCTACCATTTTTTTTTCTTTTCCAGTGGAAAGGAGAGACTGCATTAAAAAAAAAAAGTACAAATGACTAGCATTCTTGACTTCTACATTATGGTAACTTGGGTGGTAAACAGTATTACCACCATGTCTAGTTAGATACTTACTAAATATAATAATATTATTTGAACAGTTAAAGATTAAATTCTATAAATTTCTATTTCATTGAAACAAAGGTGATAGTGACCGTCCCTTAGGTAGTTGCTTAAGATTTTAATTTGTATCTTGTGTATTGTCATTATAGCTCAAACTTTAAATGTAAGAAATGATTAGGATTCACTAAATTAAATAAATATCAATGGTCTGTCTCCCTGAAGAATTTTCCTTCAGAGAATTTCATTATGCTGTGATGTTGATGCTCTATCTCTCCCCTTTTCAAAAATTATCCTATTATGAAACAAAAGGTCTGAAGTACAATCATCCAGTGACTTTGTCTGCCTCTGTAGCATAGTTGTGTAAAAAATAACATTCAGAGATGCAGGTTAATTCAGATACTATGTGGAATGATTACCTTGAAGTAGTGCCTTGTCACTGGCAAAATCATTAAGGATACAACTGTGAACATAAAACTTGTTAAATTAAAATACAAAATGCTATTGTCATCAATATTTGTGTAAGATAAAAGTCTTTATCAACAGTAGTCTCTTGTAGGTAGTCAGGTGGTTGTCTTTACGTTCTCATGAAGGAAACAACCTGTTGATGCTCTTTATCTTATTTTGTTGTGCAAACCCATGAATTAGAAGAAGTCAAAGGAAGTGCTTTTTTAGAAGAAACAGGGAAGAAAGTGCTTTTGTTTGATATCTTTTGCTCTTTTTTTCCCCTCATGTTGCTTTCCTTAAAAAATTGTGTATGCTAACTGGCTTTAACCTTTGTTGAGCATCTGGATTTGTCATTTTTGTGATGATTTCCTCATGTGGGACCTTCTCAGTGTCCATTTGAAAATGCATTCTTATGTTTCAGATTGATTATTACTATTATTATTAATGTGTCAACACACAAATCCTATTAATAGGGCATCTTCCAGAATAAATTAGTTGATATGGGGTATGATAAGCTAGTGTCAGGGGTCACAAATTAGCCAGGAAGGAGCCTGGCTAATTTCACATTCTTTCCAGAGAAGTGTTTCTTTGGTCTGCATAATCCATGCATGGACATTTTTATTGAAATGGTTATTTGTGCTAATTTAAATCCAGTTCTCAATCATAGTCATAAAAACTCATCATAAATAAGAAGGAATTGAAAACACCTATCCACACAAATGCTGATGTTGGAGTGAGAACTTGATATGCTTTATATTTTATGGCTAATTGTAATTTTGCACAAACATTTAAAATAATATAGAGATAGTCCTGTCTTAACATAATGTTTCCTATTAAGAAATTGGCTAAAGCAATATTATGTAGGGAGTGGGTTGCTTCTGTTTTATTCTGATATCCAAATACAGTTGCTTCTCTTCGGAGTGTTGCATGTTGTTTGTGTTCTCATCAGACTGACCAGTACTGTCTTTTCTTAGTAAAAATAGCATTATTTACTGTCTATAGAGATGTCTTATGTTGCACACGTCATTACTCAAACTTACAGTTTTTCAATGTTGCTTCCTCTTGAATTACGTTATTTCACAGTCATGACATTTGTCAAATCCTGGATGCTATCTATCCACTGCCTGAAGGTGTTTCTCTTGTGGGCCTCCCCACTCTGGTCTTTCTCTTCCTCCACAACACGCCTCCTGCTGCTGCCGTGGTCTATGGTCTGATCCTGGCAGTGGGTGAAATTTAAATTAGTAGGAAAAGTAGGAAAAGTAAACTAGTAGGAAAAGTAAACTGAAAGCTGATTTAAAGCTGAAAAGGACCCCCCACTGAGAGCACTGATTCTGTGGCAATTTAGATACCCTTCTGGCTATAGCCATTTGGTTTCACTCTTGTCTGGAATTCTATAGAATTCAGTTATTGTGTTTGAGGTAGGGTTAAACTAGTCTTCTAATATAGTAGTAATTTCATTTAAATGTCAGATAATACTTCCATTAAATGGAATTTATTTAATTGCAAAATAAAAACAATCTTCAAACTTAGACAAATATCACTTAACACATAGTAGGTCTGAAAGGAAGTATTATAGATTGCAGTTGGATTTCGCTGATTTGGTTTATTTGCTTGAGATAGATATATATATATATATATATATATATATATATATATATACACACACACACACACACATATACACACACACATATGTGTGGATATATATGTGTGGATATATATGTATACATATATATTAATAATGTATCTCTATATATATTAATATTAACACTGTCATATGTGGGGTGCTATCTATATGCTTGTGCTGGGTTACTCAGATATTTGGGCTGGACCTGGTAAGTAAAGAGCAGGATGTAAGCCACAGTTTCTCAGTGAGGCCGGCAGCCTGCAGAAGTCATATAGGAGCAAAATCTCAGTGTTGGTAGAAAAAGCCACAACTGTTATTTCACTGGGTTCAGATCTGACGAATCAGGGTAGTCGGCTGAGGCTGTGGGTGAATGAAAGTCAGGGTCCCATTTGGTCCCAAAGAAGGAAGGCATGGAACTTAAGATAGCTGTCAGTTGCTGCTTTCAACTGTGTAGCTGAAGGTTGCCCCACATCAGTGGCAACAGACCTGGTTTGAAAAGAGGACTGTTTGGTGTTGCTATTTCTTACCATATTCCAATTTTCTAGATTTTTCATGAGGTGCTCCCTAGATTCTCCCTCAGTGAGTGATGGAGCAGGGTTCCCTTAGTGTCACAGACTATGAGTCTGGAGTTCTCTCTTGTCCAGCAAGAGAGCAGATGCAGAATTGAATATGAGAGAGGCTAATATCCAGGAGGAAACTAGAGCCCCAAACACAGATCTCGTCTTTGTATTTATTGAGCACTCAAGATCCTACGTGGTGAATGTGAAGAAAACAAGATCTTACACACGTGGTGAATGTGGAGAAAGCAGTCAGATAGTAATTGATAACTTGTATGTGTAAGAAGCAAAGGGTCTGGGGGGCAAGTGGAGTTTGTGATCAAAGTAAAATGGTATATTGGCACCAGATGGAAAGTAATTTCCTGCAGGTGATATAACAACTTACTCATGATCCCATTACAATATCTCGCTAGCTAACCTCGGGTACTTCCGCCCCATGATGGCGGATTTCCACCCTAAGCTTTTTGTTAAACGATTTGTGTAAGTAGAACCTATTCCCTGACACCTTACTGCATGTTATTTCCTTTGTGGTTAAGGCACACATCATATACTCCTGGACATGGATTCTGCATGGACAGTTGTGTAGAAATGCATACAAACTCTTTTTGAGTAATCAACTAATCGGCTATCTTTCTCACTGAATATTACAACACATTACAGTTAACTATCGTTATAGACTGTGGTGTCAGGCCAACAAGTTCAAATGGCGTTTCTTCCACACACTGCTATATAACTATGGCAAATTAAATTGTTTGAGTCTTAAGATTATTTTCTTGGGGAAAATTTTCCGTACTCCCTAAGGCAGATCAGGTCATCTTTATACCTGCTTTTGTCATATCTTCTAGCCAGGAGACTGTACCAATGCTCTTCACCAAAAGACCCTTGGAAGTTAGCACCATGCCCAATACATGAGACTTTTTGGGTAACTGACTTAGTGAGAGTTGGAATAAATGATGCCTATTTCCTTATCTTTGAATTGGAGAGAATATAATGCTTAACTACAAGACTGTTCTGAGAGTTAAGTGACAGAATATGTTAACACTTCCTGGTTCTTAGTAGATGTTCAGTATGTGCTAATTAACTTCCTTTCTCTGAGCAAACTGTACACATAGGAGGAGAACTTACTTTTACTGAATTTATAAGGTATTTTTAAAATATAGTTATTTATTTTACAGAAGTGTTTCAGTAATGTGCTTTTGAAAAAGTGCTCTAATGAATCCCTGACTCTGACTTCTACCTGTCTGGATTTGACAATAACCCTAGCTGAATCTAACAGCAAAATATTTTTTTTCCCACTAATGCCGCATTCACTAACCTAGTTTAGGAGTGTTCACAGGAAAAGGTATATTGTCTTCATAAGAGAATGTATTACTTATCTCTTAGCTTCTGTCAACCTGATATATTATTCTATCTCCCCGGGCAGACTATCCTTCAGTGCAGAGCATGGTTCAAATTCTTGTACAGTCACCATCCATTACAGGACAACACTCTTTTCCTCTCTCATTTAAACTCAGTGCACAGAGTTTAATCCATAACACAATTTTTCATTTCAACAGAAAAACATTAGCATTTTATAGAAACAGTTGGGTCATATAGGAGAAACCCTACCAAGGGAATGGAAGTATAAGCAGTATTTTTAACACCGAAGAAATGCAAAGTTGGCGAATTGGGCCCAGGAACTCAGTACTATGTCTCTGTCTGTGGGATTGAACCCCACACTATAGAATTATTTGAAGGGTTTTAGCATGACTCACACTTGGAATTGTTTCTAAATCATCCTACATTTAAAAAATTGTCTATTTGTGTGGTGGGGCATGTGAATCTTTTTTTCCTATGAACTTTGACTTTATAAATGTCAAGAATCTTATCTTGCCTCTTTCAGAAACTGAACTGCAATAATTTCACTACCTATTCATGACCTACACTTTCCTTTAAGTTATGGAATCTTTTTTTTAGACTTAGTGTTGAAGAATGCCCATTTTTCAAATATTAAAAAAATTTCTTATATGATTCTCTGTTAACAGTATTCATGATTTTTATACATCACTATTTCCTTTTATTCTGTGAAAAATTTTTTAAGTTTATTTATTTTGAGAGAGAGAGAGTGCTTGGGCAGGGTAGGGGCAGAAAGAGAGGGAGAGAGAGAGAGAATATCAAACAGGCTCCTCACTGTCGGCACAGAGCCTGATGCTGGGCTCGAACTCACAAAAGATGAGATCATGACCTGAACGGAAATCAAGAGTCAGAAGCTCGACCTACTGAGCCTCCCAGGTGCCCCATCACTATTCCCTTATAAGCTTTGTCTCTGTGGATAGAAAGGTTTCTCTATCATAGTCTTTTTGTTACTGTTACTGTTTTTAGTGCTACAAAAACCCCAATACTTTATGATTATAGGCTCCTTCTTTGCATGTCTTCTGGCTCCGTTAAAATTTTGTGACTGTTTGGCAGTAGGTGTGGCATATGGTATTCCATTTCCAAACGTCAAGTGTGTTATGAATTGTTTTCTATCTTTCCTTGTAAGAGCATTCTGAATGGTGGTAAATTTATTTCCAATAGAAAATTTTGTATTGTGATCAAATTGGTCTTAGGAAATTTTGAGTTTAGGACTATACTTCAGGAAGTACTTTTCAGATGCATTTGTCCTTAAGGTAATTTCTTCTTTGTACCTTAGTATTTAGACAAATTCATTTGCTGTTTACTGCTGAAGATTCTTCCAGACCAAGTGCCACTTTACAGATCCTGTTAATGTTTAGGTAGGACATGAATCTGGTCATACTTTAAGGTATTTAATTTTTCCTCAGTGAAAGGCCATTTGCTTTTGTTTTGTTTTATACTTTTACCATCAAAATTTGGTTTCATAACTGTGATCAAGAAACAAATAAGAAGGAGGTTGTTGTATTGGTTTCGATGCAGGCTTACTCAGAGTATAAAGGAATATCAATTGGTTAGTACACAGAAAACAAGTATACTTAAAGTTAATATACACACAGATTAAAAACATAAAATGAATATATATATATGTTATATATATATTTAATATATATATGTTATATATATTATGTATATGTGTTACATATATTATGTATATATGTTTTATATATTATATATGTTATATAATATATATTACATATGATATATATTATATATGTGTTATATATATATATATATATATACACACACACACACATATATGTTTGCATTTTATATACACATAATGACATTATTGCTAGATAGAAAATATAATTTCCCTTGTTATTTTGATGCCAATTTTATGTCTGCATTCTTAGAAATTTAAATTCATTCTTATGATAAACTGTAGATTATATTGAATTAAGAAACATTTTAAGAGCCATTTATTTTGTCTGATATGTCAGATTTTAAAATGTTCTCATTTTATTAATTACTGTTTTTCTTAAAGTTTCTTGAAAACTGATTTCTGAATAACATTCAATATAATACAGTAAAATAATGTAGTCTTTTGCTATACTTTCTTCAAAAGACATTAGAAACTGCCTTTTCCCAGTGAATTATTAATTGGAATTTGAAGAGACAATTAAGAACATTTTCTAAACCTTAAAAGTTTAGTAATTTTTTCATTGATCTCTTGTAACCAAGTGAATACACATATCTTTGTGATGATTAAACCTTGTCTTCTCATTGTTTTTACTTTGAGATTGACAATCCTCTTCACAAGTACTTATACAGTAATTAAAATAAAATACCAACAATGGTATTTCAACTCAATTAAAAACTCTAAAAACACACTTACAAGTTTTATTTAATTTTGTTATGCCAGATTCCATTGATTTTCATTTTCTCTCTTTTTTTTTTTTGTTAAGCTATGATTCATCTCTCTATGTTCAGTTTGACTGTCATCTCCTCAGAGGACCCTTCTTAGACCCCAGACTCATCTTTTATAAGCTATGATTATGCACCATATTCTTCTTTCCCACTTACTGCATTTGATTATTTACTTATTTGTTCTATTTTTTTTTTTCTTGGCATAGGTTGTAAGTTCTAAGAAAAGGAGACCCCTTGTGTTCTTTTCACCATTTTACCCTCAACTCCGTGATGGTGCCTTGCACATAGTACATGGTAAATTACTGCTGGGGAAGATCCGTGGGCCAAAAAGAATCACTTATTGACCTCCATACTGAATGTGGTAGAACACCTATCTTGGAATTTCAATTCCATGATCTCACCATTGGGAACATTGCTTTGTTATCAATAGCCAGAAACCAGTCAGCATATACTAACCAGTAAAGAAGATCTCCTGAGAGAGTTGACCATCTTTCGATTCTGAATGGACTCTTGCAGAAATCTGAGAGGATTTAACTAGCATATGTAACCACAGGAATGTATTTCTCAAAAATGGCATTGGTGTTTCAAGAAATTTGAATAAATGACGATGATATTTTGTAATTTTTAATATATAAGTAAGCAAACCAATGAAAGACTTTAAAAAAATAATAACCCATTGATGAAAAGGCTTCAAAAAAAAAAAAGATACAACTCTGGTTAGATTCTTGGGTATAATTTTGAACTGTGAGGTGGTCCAGGTGAACTGTGTATGAAAAGTATTGAGTGGAAGCAAAACTAGTCAGATTCATCTTGCCTAAGTCAGACAGGATTAAATAATCAGAGAGAGAGAGAGAGAGAGAGAGAGAGAGGAGACAGAGTGAGTTTCTTTGTTGGTTTTAGTTTTAGTAAGCCTGGTGGACTTCATGTTTAAGCTCAGGGGTGTTAAAACTGGAAAGAACATAACTCCCAGTCTTATGACAAGGAAAATGCTGGCTAAATCACACATTAATGCCTTTTCTTGAACCCTTTGGAGAACAGGGATTGCAGAGCAAGCAGTCTGGAGAGACAGGTGCCTAAGGAGAGACACAGGACCCTAGCATTTGTGCATGCATGGGGCGGACATTTGCAAACCATCCAAGCTGCTAAAAAAGATTAGTCTAGAAAAACGAAAAGAAAATGTGAGAGTAAGCCATGGAATTTTCAGGATCATTGCTTGTCAAACACGTGTACTATGTGACAAAATCTTAAAGGAACATTCTGTTTCTAAAACACTTTTTCAGGGTGACCGCCTTTTTCTGGATTGCAGCTCTTCTGATTGCTCTATAAGTCTCATGAAAGGCAAAAAATATATATTTTATTCATTCTCCCTTTAGGGCAATTACTAAGTCAATTTCTCAGTCTAAAACCTTTTCATATGTTACAGATTTTCTCATATTAATTCAAGAGGATGTTCCCTCCATTTGTATTTTATAATCAGAAGTTTTTATTATTTTATTTTTCTTGAAATGTGCATCCCCAGACTGTGTGACAAAGTGCCCTGGGGCATTATGACAAACTCAACGTGGCACCATGGAATATATTTAAATTTTAAAGTATCAGGGCACCTGAGTGGTTCACTCAGTTAAGCCTCTGACTGTTGGATTCTGCTCAGGTCATGATCTCATGGTTTGTGAGATGGAACCCCACATTGGGCTCAGTGCTGGCAGGTGCAGAGCTTGCTTGGGATTCTCTCTCCCTCACCCCCCCCCCCACAATAAATAAATAAACTTTAAAAAAAAAGAATCACAGTGATACTAGCCATGTTGAGAACTGTGTGGACTACTAGCTTGAGCTAGTTAAAAATTTGAACATTAGAATGTGCTACATTCCAGTCTGATTCTGAGGTTTGAGAAGTTGCGAATGCCCCCACAGATGCCCACATCTCACAACTCAGTAATTGGGATTTGTTCAGAGTGAAAACAAAATATTATCTTGTGTTTAATTCATCTGTATATATTTTTAAATACTTACTAAATTGTTAGGACATAAATATTATTAAGCTGTTTAGTGTTATCTACTTAATAAAGAAACAGATGTTTGCTTTGCTGTAGGGCTTCTATGAAACAATTACTGAGATGCTAAGGGAGCCATAAAATAAGAATGTATGAGACCCTCTGTACTATGACTTTCTCTCAATTGGCCATAACAGTGGAAGTAGTAACAATGTTATATATAATACGTACATATATATGTATATATACGTGTGTATATATATATATATATATGGATTATATATATGTATATGTATTATATTATGTATTATATATATGGTATTATATATGTATCATATATGTATTATATATATATGCATCTTCTTTTTCAGTAGTATCATATGTCATATTTCTCATGCATTCTATAAAATTATAATGTTAAAACCTTTTCAAGCTTCAGAAAATTGAACCTTCTTCCCCTTAACTGCATAGTTATTAAGCGACAGGCAGGACTATGTTTTAAACCTGTCTGGAAATGATAAAGCTACTTATCATCTTTTTTCATGACTAAAAGAAAATGACATATGATATAATAATTACCCAAACCTCATGAGTTAGAAAGTTGAGTTTCTTTCTTTACTAAAAAACTTATTTCCACGTTAAAAGTGAAGAGAGGGTCACCTGGGTGGCTCAGCTGGTTAAGCATCCAGCTTCGGCTCAGGTCATGATATCACAGTTCATGAGTTCAAGCCCCACGTTGGGCTCTGTGCTCACAGCTCAGAGCCTGGAGCCCACTTTAGATTCTGTGTCACCTTCTCTTTCTGCCCCTCCCCTGCTCATTCTGTGTCTCTCTCTCCTTCAAAAATAAATAAACATTAGAAAATAAATAAATAAATAAAAGTGAAAGAGAATGGAAAAGAAAATATTGTTGAGGGCTGGTCTTCTATAGCTTCCAGATCCCTATTCATCCACTTCAAATTACCAACATCTTTGGTCATTTTACATTTGGTATTACCTCCACTTTTTATTCAGTCCCATACTTTGTGTTATGTAAGAACTGACAAATGAAACTGCATTAAGTTTAAGGCAACTGCCTACTTAGTGAGATCTATGTAACATGTCTAAAAAAGGTTTGAGGTAGTGAAATGTGGTAGGAATTAAAATATAATAAATCTTTGTTATACCAATTAAAAAAGCACTACCTTGTTAACTTGAACTCCAGAACTAATGCAATAATCTGAATTAATAGAATACAGAAATACAGATTTTATTTTTAAAAATTTACTTTCATTAACGTCAAATACATTAGTGGCTTATTAGAGACTGTTCCAGCATTATCAAACAGAGACCCTTTACTTCATTATTTCAACTGAAGATTTGTGAAACACATTAGCTATAAAAATGTGTCCAATTTAGATTTTGCCAAATAAAAAAAAAAGGATTCACTAATAACGAGATTATTCAAAACTACTCTGATTTACTATACTGTTTCCAATCTCAATGTTTTAATAATTAAAGCAAGTGATTATATGGAATGAAAAAATAGTTCATTGAATTTAATTTTCCTGAGAAGAAACCAACAAAAAGAAATATACACTAATTTCTGAAATTAAAAATCATGCAGAGTTACAGAGCAAAGTGCAGAGATCCTGAGTGTAGACTTTGAGGAGTTTGGCAAATAATTACACTTGTCTCACTCTTGACTCTTTCCAAGACACAGAACATTGTTGTCACCACAGAAATCCTCTGTGATTCCTTCTAAACTATCCCCTTCACCTTGAGATCCAACAGTTATCCTAATTTTTACCCACATAGATGAGGTCTGCCCTCTAGACCTTCATAGATGGAATTACATAATACATTCATTTTTATATGGGGATTCTTTTATTTAATACAGTGATTGTGAGATTTGGCTATGCTCTTACGTGTATCATTAATTTATCTTTTAAAAATCTAAGTAGTTCATTTTATAAATATACCACAATTTATCAATTCCATTGATGGATATTTGTATTGTTTCAGTTATTTTGTTATTATGAACATAGCACATTTTTGTGCAAGACTTTTGTGGGCATATTTTTTAATTTCTTCTGGGTTAATACCTAGGAGTTGACTTGGGGAGCCTGGGTGGTTCAGTCAGTTAAGTGGTTGATTTTGGCTCAGATCATGATCTCGTGGTTCATTAGTTCAAGCCCCACACTGGGCTCTGTACTAACAGCTCAGAGCCTGGAGCCTGCTTCAGATTCTTGTCTCCCTCTCTCTGCTCTGCCCCTGCTCATGCTCTGTCTCTCTCTCAAAAATAAATTTTCAAAAACATTAAAAAAATACCTAGGAGTTGCCTTGCTGGTAGTTAAGTAGATGTACTTTATAAGAAGCTTCCAAATAGTTAATCAAAGTAGCATTATATGTCCTAACCAATGATATATGAGTTGGACCACTTGATATTGTATCACAGATCTTTGAGGCTATATTCCTATTCATTCAGTCTTTTCTCCGTCTGGTTTTTGGGGTGTGTGTGTGGAGGGGGGCAGGGGAAATACATCATTTCTATTTATCTGTCTTCAAGTTCATTGATTCTTTTTTCTCTTATCTCAAATCTGCTCCTGAGCCTACCTAATGAATTTTATATTTCAGATGTTATGATTTCGAGTTCTTGAATATCCATTTCAATGTTTTAAAAAATATTTTTCTTGTTCTTTTGGCATTGTTTGAATAACAAACATATTTTCTTTTAATTTATGCTAATAATGGCTGCTTTGAAGGCTTTGGCAACTAAGTCCATCATTTGAAACTATTCAGTGTCTTTTCTTATCAGCTGTTTTTCTTAGAATGGTTTACATTTTCCTCCTTTTTTCCATATCTTGTGATTTGGGGGTAAAAAGCAGACGTTATAAATAATAGAAATCTCTGGAATCTGTTTTTCTTATTTGACAATTATTGTTTTCAGTTCTAGGAGGCAGTTATTTTGGACTCAAGCTGTGAATTGAGTCCCATGCAATGTATAGCAACGCTTTTGCTTGCTGTCACTGTGTAACAAATTATCTTAAAATTTAATGGCTCAAAACTATCATTTTATTATGATTATGGATGTTGTGGGTTAGCAATTTGAGAAAATCAAGTCAGGATGGCTTGTATCTGCTCCACTGGGACTGGTTCTTTATCTGTGAAGACTCAAATATTTCTATGACTTGTTGGCTACAAGCTGGATTTAGTCAAGGAGCATTTATTGCACTGGGCCTGGGATAACTGAGACACTAGAGTTGCTGATGAAATGTCTAGATGTGGATTTTCCAGAAGGCTTGGGTTTCTGACACCATAGAAGTCTTAGGGTGGTGAGACTGTTTTTTGGTAGCTTAGAGTTCCACAGATGAGTGGCCCAGCCAACACGGCAGAAGCTCCCACCTTTTCTGTCCCACCTTTACAAGTTATGCAGCATCACTGCTATCACATTCTATTGAGAGTGAAGAGCAGCTTTCCAAGATTCAAGTCAAAAGGAAGAGATTTTACCTTTGGATGGGAAGAGTGTCAAGGTCACATTATAGAAAAAAATGGAAGAGGGGCTCCAGGGTGCCTCAGTCGGTTAAGTGTCCGACTCTTGATTTTGGCTCAGGTCATGATCTTGCAGTTTGTGAGTTCAAGGCCTATATTACTATGCTGACAGTGTGGAACCTGCTTGGGATTCTCTCTCTGTCTCTGTCTCTCTCTCTCTCTGCTCCTCCCCCACTTACATACATGCACACTCTCTCAAAAATAAACAAATGAACTAATAAAAAAAGTTATAAAAAAAGATAAAATGATGGAAGATATTCCTGTGTCTGGGTTATTGTAGTTTAGTTTTTGTGATTTTTTGTTGTACATTCTTTCTTTTCTTAGCATATTTGTATTCTTTACATAGTTCATCATATTTGATACTATAGAGTACTGTGTTTAAAAAATAGTAGAGGGGCGCCTGGGTGGCTCAGTCGGTTAAGCGTCCAACTTCAGCTCAGGTCACGATCTCGTGGTCCGTGAGTTCGAGCCCCGCATCGGGCTCTGGGCTGATTGCTCAGAGCCTGGAGCCTGCTTCTGATTCTGTGTCTCCCTCTTTCTCTACCCCTCCCCCGTTCATGCTCTGTCTCTCTCTGTCTCAAAAATAAATTTAAAAAAACGTTAAAAAAAATTAAAAAAAAATAGTAGAGGTTGAAGTAGACTACAACTTTGCTTTTTATTTTTTGCAAACAGTGTAATTTTTTTTCTTAATATGTGGAAGATAAAGGGAGATGATGATCTTTCAGATTTTACCAAACTTTTATTTTATTGAGGACTGGCTGCAGCTTTAAAAATATTGAGCTACGTGAGTTCATTTTATTTTACAATCTCAGTTGCTTGCTCTTTTCCTCAGCAAAAGTCAGACGTGGTTGTAGGGGAAAATAATTGTAACGCTATCCTAAGAAAGTGGCATTTAGGAGTCTTTCAGACTCTAATCCCCTTCCCATTGCCAGTGGCTCATCTGTCTCTTTGTATATGCAGGATTTCTAATTAATTTGATTACAGAACCCAATTTTTGTAGAGTTTTGGGAAAGCAGTGTTCTCAGAAAACACTTTGAAAAATATTATATATGAATTCTGAGAATAGAAAAATACTTCTGAGCTGAGGTCATCAACGGGAATTCCCAAAAGAAATGGAACTTCAGGTAAACTCTAAGAAGGTAGAGAGGTCAGAAGAGAGGTTACGACAGTTCCAGAAAAATTCTGTGGGGGATGGAACATCTTAGCAAGAGGGAGCAGGTACATCGGTAAGAGCTTGGGCTTGGATATTGGGTTCACCTGGATTCGATGCAAGTTTTGTCTCCTAAGTGGTTTAATTAACTGAGACTGAGTTTTTGTTCTGTGAAATTGGCACTTCCACTCTCCTCCTAGACTGTGGTGTGGTTTAAATTAGATCTCAGTGTTCGGTTGGAGCAAAAGTTAACATGTGGGGACACTCACAATGTTGGTTTCCTTCTCTCGCCAGTGAAACAAAGAAGCACAATATGAGCAAGTGGAAATTAAACAGGAGATGAAATTAGTTTAGGAATTTTGTTATTCCTTTCTTTAGAAAAAAAAATTTGCCACTGTTAACTCATGTCTGAGGCCTTATGACCATTGACATATTACAGAAAGAACAATCTAGTCATTCTTTTCTCAAGTCTGTAACACTGCTTTAATTATGTCACTCCTCTGCCCAGTATGCTTACAGAACAAATATTAATGATGCTTAAATTCTAATGTTTACCCTGAAATGAACCCTGTCTACTCTACCAGGAATACATGCCTCAAACCAAACCTGGTTCTTTGGTTAATTGCTGATCATCTCCACCTAACCTGTGCTTCCTATGTCTATTCTCCTCTTTACAGTGGTCTTAATACTTATTACCCCCCTGTTCTCCCTCTGCCTTCAAATTCTTTCTTTACCTTAAAGGATCCCTTTGCCTCTCTGGGTGACTTCATCCACTCTTGTGGTTTCAACTATATAAGGATCTCTCTAGAATTCATGTTTCAGTCATCAGCTTTTAAGTTTTATACCTATCTTTCCAATTTATACCAGAAATCCTCAGCTGCAAAACAGAGGGGGCACCCCACATGTGCATATTTTGAATTTATGATCCACAGTCTTCCTCTCCCTCTGTAGCCAAGTCAGGACCTGATTCTATTCTGTTTTAGTGAATAGCAATATTACCCACCTGTAGCTCAAGCTAGAATGCTGAAAATCATTCATAACTTTCCTCTTTCATTCCTACCCTTGCCACTAAGCATGAAGTCCTTTTGATTCTACTATCTCGACACTTCTTGAGTTTATCCGTGTGAAGATGGACATGAAGTTGCATGAAGGAAAAGATTTACTGGAAGTATCTCGAGTTCGTCACGACATTGAAGACCCTAGTTTTCCAGGTTGAGGGCTCAGAGACATTATCTTCTCAGTAGTCAGTCAGCAAAACCAGGAGAAACGTAGACAGAAAGGGGAACTAACCAGTGGAATGGACTATTACTAAATCCACCATGAGAAAATACTTACGCCTTTTTTTCCTCTTGTGCTCTTTGGATAACTTCTTTTGTTATTTTTTTTCCCTTTCGGGGTATTCATAACATGCTTTATTTTTATAATGTATTCATATCATAACAAAGCCTAACATGCTAGTAAGGGCAGACTGCATAATGCTACATCCTATTGACAGACTCAGGAGTGATTACTTTGTCACACAAGTTATTATTTAGGCCAGTGGGTTTTGAACTGACCAAATTCTTCCACTGTGTGTTACTTTCATAATTTAAATATCAAAGAGAAATCTATTTTTCCTCATTTTAAAAACATTAAAAATCCTTATTTTTGAGAGAGAGAGAGCAACAGACAGAGTGCATATGGGGGAGGAACAGACACAGAGAGAGGGAGACACAGAATCCAAAGCAGGCTCCAGGCTCTGAGCTGTCAGCACAGAGCCTGATGGGGGCTCGAACTCACAGACTGGGAGATCGTGACCTGAGCTGAATGAAGTTGGACACTTAACTGACTGAGCCACCCAGGTGCCCCATATTTTTTTCTCATTTAAAAGGATTTTTCAGACAGCATGCAACGCCCTCACGTTTCACAGTAGTTTTATAACATTGCTGCTATCTGATTTCTATACAACGTCCTATCAGATCTCCCTCTGAAAAACCTTGCCACTCTCCAACAATTTTTTTCTTTTGCCACCGGCATGAACTTTCTAAAATGCAAATCTGTCTGTGTGATATCCTCCTGAAACCTCTTTAATTGTTTCCTATTACCTTAGTGATAAAGTCTGCCCAGCTTAGAATGTCCCAGGGGCCCTTTGGGATCAGCCCTCTGTCTTCTCTCCCATCCACACTCACGGATGTGTGTTTTTCCTCACTAAGACATGTGCATGCTGCCACAAATGTTTCATTTTATCTTTGCCTCTGGTCCTTTCAATGCAATAACTCTTTTTGGTTTGAACGCCCTGATCTCTTAAGAAGGATAGTTCAGGGCGCCTGGGTGGCTCAGTTGGTTTAGCGTCCAACTTCCGCTCAGGTCATGATCTCACGGTTCGTGATTTTGAGCCCCATGTATCTGGTTAATCATTCAACACATAAATAAAAAGAAACCACTCATATCTTTACCCTTCTAAGTAGGAATTTGTTTTCCTGACTATGAGTCTGCCTTCAAAAATATGTCTGAGGTTCCTGGGTGGTGGCTCAGTTCGTTAAGCGTCTTTCAATTCCAGCTCAGGTGGTGATCTCGCTGTCTGTGGGATGGAGCCCTGCATCAGGCTCAGCACAGAGTGGGGATCCTGCTTGGGATTCTCTCTCTCCTTCTGTCTCTGTCTGCCCCTGCCAGGGTTGCACGCTCTCTCTCTCTTTCAAAATAAATAAATAAAAACTTTAAAAAACATGTCTTGTATCCCTTTTATATCTTTGACAATGCCTAGCATAGTGGTGAGCAAGCAGTAAGTGCTTAAAAATCATTTCCAATAGATAGATCACATTCTATAGTTTTCCTAGTTAACATTATTTTGTAGTTGTGTATATGTATTTAATTTATACTGTGTCCAAGACTAGTAATAAAAATATAAACATATCCAAAGTGATTACAAGCCTGAAAGATTGTTCTTAATTAATGTGCTGTTTTTCATAATGAAGGGCCCTGAATTTCAAGTCTTCTACAGCCATTTAAATCATACTTTTTTTTGCACTTAATCTCTTCATTCAAAAGGGAAGAACAATTGTGAAATGCATGAATGATTTTTATCAATAATAAAATCCCCTAGGTCAATATTCCTTTAAGCCAAGCTTTACATTTTGATGAAAGGCCAGAGATTATGAGATATTTGTGTGAGGTGGAAACTGTAAAACGAAAGCCTGCTTACGAAATTCAAATGTACTTCACCAGTGAATTCTAATGGACTCACTTTAAAATGAAACTCTTAGAAAGCAAGATTAAATTGTAAATAGCTGTTTCGGATCTTGCAGTAAAAATAAAATAGGACAAAACAAGGGGCTTTAGATCAAATACACAAAAGCCTGCTTGCCAGGATGGCGTGCCCTTTGATAATTTCCGTATTTTCTGTTGGTGGTTTATCACCACAAATTTTGTGGCTTAAAACAACAGATTTATCATCTCACAGTTTATGTAAGTCAAGAGTCTGGGTGGGTTGGACTGGGTCTTCTGCTTAGGGGCTGAAATCAAGGCTGTAATCAAGACTCTGGGGAAGTAATTGTGTGCAAGTTCATTCAGGTTGATGGCAGAATTCAGGTCCAGGCAGTTGTTGGGCCATCATCCCATTTCCTTGCTGGCTGTCAGCCAGGCTTTGACTCCTTCTCATGCTTTGCATATGTCCTGCAATGGTCGGTCAAGTTCCTCTCACACTTTGAAACTCTTTGACTTCCCTTCTGTCACATGTGCCTTGAATCCAGCTCGAGAAAGTTCTCTGCCTTGAAGAGGTCATTCAATTAGATTCAGCATTCCTGGATAATCCAGGATGATCTCTCAATTTTAAGATCCATATACCTAATGACATTTACAAATCCCCTTTTGTATTGTAGTGAAACAATTTAAAGATTCCAGAGATTAAGGTGTGGACATCTTCAGGCAGCCATTTTTTTTTAACCAAGTAATCTAGGATATAAGAATAGGAATAGAGAGGCGCCTGGGTGGCTCAGTGGGTTAGCGTCCGACTTCGGCTCAGGTCATAATCTCACGGTCCGTGAGTTTGAGCCCTGTGTCGGGCTCTGTGCTGACCGCTCAGAGCCTGGAGCCTGTTTCGGATTCTGTGTCTCCCTCTCTCTCTGACCCTCCCCCATTCATGCTCTCTCTCTGTCTCAAAAATAAATAAACGTTAAAAAAAAAAAAAAAGAATAGGAATAGAAATCTTCACCACAACCCAAACGCTTAGGGTTTGGGAGATTTGGTGATAGAGCCAGTGAATTATCTCAATTGATGCTTTTTTGAGGAATACGTATTTAATTTTGATCCATTATTTTTATTAGCCTCTCCATTTAAGTACTTAGTTTATAGATTTTTAACATTGAGACTAAGAATTTCAATAAGTTATTTTCATATATAATTATTTTAATTAAAAATATTAAAATTTTAATATCATAAATTTAATAAGATGAATTGAAACAGTCTAAACTATATTTCACTGAGACTCACTTCATGTTGACTGGCTCCACTTTTAAGAAATGCAGGGGAATACTGAAATGGCCAAAAAAAAAAAGTTAGCACCAAAACATGCTAACATCCTATGATTCAACAGGTGGTATCCAAATCATTGAGAGCTAGTTGGAGCTCTTCTGAGAAGTCTGTGGGTTTCTGGAGAAGAGATGGGATTGTATCGCAAATTATTTTCAAGATAAATTTTACTAAAACAATAGCTCGAAGAAGATCCCTGAAGGAAGCAATTAACCTAAGTTTTTCTTTATATATGGTTTTCATAAGTTGCAACTTAAAGTACTTAGAAATATTTGAATATAGAAAAATGATAAACAATCTACAGATTTTTACAATGTTCAGTCTTAAGGGAATTGAAGATATGTGATAAATTTAGGTTATAATTTGGTGGAAATCATATAATGTGTGCAAATAGCCCAGCAGGAAATGCTAATATCCTTTTCTTACTATTTGTCGATCTTTCTAAAGAAAACTTGGCCATAATGTAGCGGGTGTAGTAAGCTTGCTTCTGATGTGCTATACACATGGTCTCCCCACTTTCATGTTTTAACCTTGGATGGCAACTCTACCCCTACCACATCATTGGGAGCCTTTTAGAATCATCCAAACTACATAAATCACTGAAAACAGCTTGTTGGAGGTGATTTGGGTTATTAAATATAAACTTGAATTTGAGACTTTTTTTCTGAAATGTGTATCAGATATTTTACACTGTGCTACCATGGACCTATGATGAAATGGGATAATATCTACTGTTCTTTGATTTCCAAAGCTTGCAAAGTATTGCTAAGTGTGAATGTAACATTTTCTTAAGAGGGGCCAAACAAATTGGATTAAAAAAATTGTCATTGAAGGCAATAAAGAGTGTAATCAAGTACTCTTAGTCAACAGTGGGAAAGGACAGGAAACACCAACTTAGTCAAAAGTAGGAAAGGGCAGGAGATACCATCACAAATGTCAAATATTCTTTTGAGGTCTTCTTGGAAAGCTGGCTGGTTAATATTCAATATTTTATAATTTTCGTTACACAGAAAATTTGAAGCAAGGCCTGAGGAACAAAGGGATAGTAAAGTAAGCGAAAGGAAAAAAACCCAACATGCAGTGTCAGACCCCTAAGATAACTTTATTAATAAATTATACTTTGCTTATATATGTATGTATTCCTGTGCCAGCTTTAGGCATTAAGATTATTTTATACTAACATGAAAGCTAAAATACGATTTTATTCTTTAAATTACATTCTTTGCAACATATGTTTATGGAAATACCTTTTTATGTTTTTTGACCACTTGCGTTTCTTCTTTCGTGACAGATTTATCCAATTGCCTATGTTTCTATTGGGCCCTTGTTTTTTCCTTAAATTTGTATGATCTCTTGATTTATTGGGGTCTTTAGATTTTATCTATGACATATGAAACAAATGCTTTTTACCAGGAGCCTATTTGTCTTTTGGTTTTATTTATGGGGTTTTAAACTGAATAAATTTCATAATCTTATTTATTCATTTCTAGCTTTTAAAACATACTCAAAAAGGCGTTTATATCATAATATTTAAAAATCCACATATATTTATTTCTGCTTTTATGTCTTCATATTTTGCATATAAATATTCAGTCTATCTGGGTAATACTTTGGTGTTGGAGATGTATTATCTGAAATAGTGTAACTAAACACTATTAATTAAATATACTGATAAATTTATCAATTCCTTTGATTCCAAAATGATGACTTACTGTAGACTAAAATTTATATACTCTTGAATCTGCTTCCTGACTTTGTTTATCGATCTATTTTCCTGTTATGAGCCTAGAACATACTCTTTTGCTTAATTAGCTTTCTACTTTAAAAAAGTGATAGGGCTCATTCTCTGTTATGTAAGCTAAAATTCATAACTTTCTTGACTTTTCTTTCATGTTTATTCTTTCACATAAATTTAATCTGTATTTTTTAAGGTCCATCAAAATTGGAATGATACTATAACTTGAATTATCTTAACTTTTTAGATTTATTTTGAAGAGTCTCTGTCTTCGGTACTCCCCTCTTTCTGAGAAACACCCCGCTTTCTATTGGGAGACATTTTTTCATAAATATCATTCATAATATCACAGACTGTATGTCCATCCTGGTCGTATTTTTTGATTTAGGATAGGTCTACTGGCATCTACCCTTGTAAAGAAATCTGAAAATACTTTTACTCTTTTTAGTCTCCATATTTAACAGATTTTCTCTTTACCTCAATCATTCTGTTGGTTCTTGAAGCCAAATATTTTATTAATTATTAAATTATAATCTAGATGCTACCTGCTGATGAATAATTTTATACAATGAACTCCTTTGAGGTTATAGTTTAGGAAGATTTGTGTTTCTAATATTGCTCTTTATATTGTTAATTTTACATTTGGTCTTCCCTCTTCTTCAAGAAAACTTGTATCTACATATTAGCCTTTCATTGCTTGTAATCTTTCATTAATGTCTTCTCTATAATGGATCCCACATCTTTCTTACTTTCCTCTGTAGGCGTGTGATTTTCTTGATGCCATTCTCCTCATCATTGGTCCAGATTTTGATACTACTGATTTTACTCTTTACTTCTTTTTTTAAATATATTTTTAAAAGTTTATTTATTTATTTTGAGAGAGAGAAAGAGAGCGTGCATGAGTCAGGGAGAGAGAAATGGAGAGAGAGAATCCCAGGCAGACTCGTGCTAACCGCGATGTGGGGCTTGATCTCATGAACCGTGAGACCGTGACCTGAGCCAAAATCAAGAGTCAGACAATTAACTGACCTAGCCACTCAGGTGTCCCCTCTTCACTTCTTATATGTTATTTTCTTCCATTATATTTTTCTAGTTTTAAATTAATCTCGTATTTCACTATGTTCTGTTTTAAAACATTATGTACTAGGATTCAGACCACCTCCACATAATTTTTTTTTTCACGTATCACAGAAAATATTGACTTGCATTTCCCCTTATAACTATGCTTTAAATATTTTCATAAATGCTTTCTTAGTTCTTCAGGGGAAAAAATTAGCCAGATAAATTCATGTGTTATAACCGTGAAATCAACAGTGTATTCTAAAAGAACAGAAGATGATGATCTTTCATTATCATGTGTACTGATAATGCAGTAGTACTCAATTAAATATAGAGATATAAATGAATCAAAGATTTTTAAACATATCACCCTTTTCTCCTACACATCTATCAAACTGTCAGTTAAAACTTCAGAATCTATATTTAGTTCACAGAAAATAATGAGTTGCTATAATTATATCTAGCACAATTCATTCATCTACATAGAACATTTTACCATAGTGGCAGAAATCGTCACATCCCCTGGCTTGTTACATTGACATCATGCTTCAGGCTTAGAATCTGCCATAAAGAAATCATCTTATAGAGTAGTTGCATACTTTAAAAAATATAAGTAAATTTTTTATAAAATTTAACATACAGAAATAAAAGTACATACATTACCTCATTTGACTTAGTCTTGAAAAAACCAAAATGACCCTTATTGCAATTTTATCAACCCTGTTTGTGATGGTTAATTTTACAGGTTATAGATCATGGGACTCCTCAGCCTGCATAATCACATGAAATAATTCTTTACAATAAATCTCTTTATATATCTATGACTATGTCTATTTATCTGTCTCTTTCTTTTTATAAATTTTATATATATAAAAATTATATATATACATATATAAAGTATACACACACACACACACACGTGTATATGTATTTCTGTTTCTCTGGGGAACCATGACTAATACTCTTTCTTTCACAATATTAAAGGTAAGCTCAAATTGTATGTATCTTAGGTTACTCAGACAGTTTAGAGATGGTATTAGTCCTCAAACAAATGTCTTTAGACTCTGAAATAATGACCCTTTCCATTGTAGTATGGTGCCTCTCCACAGAGGTGATGCTCCCAGCTTTTATAAGTTATGGAAGATAACAGTTTTTATAGATGGAGAGAGAATATATTTGAGCAAATGCACTAACACTCTGTCCCTTATGACTAAATATTCTATTTTCTCTGTAGGCAGCTGAGATTGGAGACTATAGCAAAGTAGAAAAATAACTGGATCCCAAAAAAACCTTAACCTTGGCTTCATCAGTCCCATGCTTTAACTGAAATAAGTAACAGCCAGTAGTATCTTGGTTTTTGACTCAGCAAAAAGTGGAGAATAGAACAGTTATGCCTAGTCAGATTTTAAAATTGCATTTGTGCTTATATCATTTTTTTTTTTTTTTTTTGGTTCTAGGTCATTTCGAATTCCTCACTTTGAACTTCAAATCTTTGTGGGGAAGAGTTTTTAATTTTCAGAGCTAAAACAATGAGTTTACAGAGTTCAAATTTGAGTTACTACTCTGCTAACCTCTAGTAGAAGTTTTCCATAAGGTCTCGCTCAAACAAAAATGTAAATACTTTCCACAGTAACATCCTAATTTCTGACCTAAATGCAACTTGCAGAGCTTTCTGAAGCTTTTGTTCTTAAAAAACTCAAGCAAGGTCATCTGACATGGAAAGCAATCCAACAGGGCAAAGACAGCTGAAATGATTAGATTAGAACTGACAGGACGACGCAGTAAAAACAAACCAGAAACCTCAAAATATCTTAGGAGTACTTTCCTAACTAAGTTCTAACACCAAATTACACCTTACTCTTTAAGGAAAATTGAAGATGAGTTATTTATGTAATGTTTTACATTTTGTTTTTTGAACTGCTTTTAAAATAATTCAGTATTCTTAAATTTTTTTTTCAACGTTTATTTATTTTTGGGACAGAGAGAGAGACAGAGCATGAACGGGGGAGGGGCAGAGAGAGAGGGAGACACAGAAACGGAAACAGGCTCCAGGCTCTGAGCCATCAGCCCAGAGCCCGACGCGGGGCTCGAACCCACGGACCGCGAGATCGTGACCTGGCTGAAGTCGGACGCTTAACCGACTGCGCCACCCAGGCGCCCCAAAATAATTCAGTATTCTAACGCGGAGTTTTTAAATGTGTGGAAAACTTGGTCATCCAAACATAAACCACTAAAATATACCAGCGACTGAGGTAAATTAATTTGACTTAATTGGTTAAATTAGTATTGATTATTGATTTTCCTCTCTAAGTTAAAAATCATTGGCTAAGGGAGGTAATGCAATTTCTTAGAAAAGCCTGAGGAAAATAGGATTCTGAGGCAAAATCACGCATACCAGGCAATTTGGATTGGTTTTCCTGAAGTTGTTGGCTTTCTTTTTTTTTTTTTTTTTTTTAATTTTTTTTTTTAACATTTATTTATTTTTGAGACAGAGAGAGACAGAGCATGAACGGGGGGAGGGCCAGAGAGAGAGGGAGACACAGAATCTGAAGCAGGCTCCAGGCTCTGAGCTGTCAGCACAGAGCCTGATGTGGGGCTGGAACACACGGACCGTGAGATCGTGACCTGAGCGAAGTCGGACGCTCAACCGACTGAGCCACCCAGGTGCCCCAGTTGTTGGCTTTCTAATGCTTCCTATTCTAGAATTTCCTTGTTGATTTCCAAAATAAAGAAAACCTTTTTTCCAGTTAGAATCAGGTTCTAGATAAAGATTTTCTAGGCTCATGGTGGAAAAAAGAAATCCGTGTCTGTTGGGCTAGATCATTTTATCTACCTATCACCTAACTGCGTCTACATAGGCACAGATATATATATATATATATATATATATATATATATATACACACACACACATATACATTATATGTATAATATATATGTATATGTATGTACATATACATTATACATATAATATATATATGTGTATATATATATATATCTGTCTCTATGTCATATTGTGTATATGTAGGGGTGTGCATGTCTGTGTGTGTGCGTGTGTGTGTATAAAGTTATGTTAAGACATCTAAGAAATTTTTCCAAATATTTCCAAAGAGTAGAGATTGTTTCCCATCATAGAACTTTTTTGCAGTGACTGTAAGCACGTGAGTCATTTTTTTATAGTTATGCTCTACAACATGCTCCCTCGCTTATACTTCCTGGAGCCCCTTAAAGTACATCCTAAGAGCACGCTACCTATAGTATTAAATCAGTAATAATGATTAATACATGACAAACTAAGCAGTAATTATGTTTTGAAGATCACATTGTAAATAGAAAGTATACATTACATCGATGCAAAGATTTTTATTTTCTTTCTTTAAAAAAAATTTTTTTTACATTTATTCATTTTTGAGAGATCGAGACAGAGCACAAGCGGGCGGAGGGGCAGAGATAGAGGGAGGCCCAGAATCCGAAGCAGGCTCCAAGCTATCAGCACAGAGCCTGACGCAGGGCTCAAACTCACAAAGCAGGATATCGCAACGTGAGTCGAAGTCGATGCTCAAGGGAATGAGCCACCCAGGCGCCCCAAAGATTTTTATTTTCAATGATAAAATATATTTTCCCCACTCTTTTTTCCTTTAAAAATTAGTGAAGTATAATTGGCACACAATGTTCTATTAGTTTCAGGTGTACAATGTATTGATTCAACAATTCTTACATTACTCCCTGCTTTCTATAGTTACCAGCGGTCACCATACAACATTTTTGACTATATTTCCTATGCTGTGCTTTTAATCACCATGATTTATTTACTTTATGACTGAAATGTTGTCCCTTTTGATCCCCTATGTCTATTTTGCCTATTTCCCACTACGCCCCTCTCCCACCTACTGTCCCTCTGGTCACCATGTTTGTTCTCTGTATTTAAGAGTGTGTTTTTTTTCTTTATTTGTTTTGTTTTTCAAATTCCACTTATAAATGAAATAATTTGTTGTTTGCCTCTCTCTGTCTGACTTATTTTACTTAGTATTATACCCTCTAGGTTCACTCATGTTGTCACAAATGTCAAGATCCATTCTTTTTTATGGCTGAGTAATATTCCATTACATATATATCATAAATATATATGTATGTATTTATACCACATTTTCTTTATCAGTTCATTTGTCAGTGGACATTTGGGCTGCTTCCATATCTTGGCTATTGTAAATTATGCTGCAGTAAATATAAAGGTATATGTATCTGTTTTAATTAGTATTTTGATTTTCTTTGGGTAAATATCCAGTAATGGAATTATTGGAATTACTGGATCATATGATATTTCTATTTTTAATTTTTTGAAGAACCTCCATATTGTTTCCATTGTGGCTGCACGAATTTACATTCCCATAAACAATGTATGAGGACCTTTTTTCCCCACGTCCTCACCAACACTTTTTATTTCTTGTCTTTTTGATACTAACCATTCTGACTGCTATGGAGGCGATATCTCACACTTCCCCAGTTATTTTTAAAAAGCTGAAAAGACTGCCAGGCAACACACACAAGGCCTTAGTTAGACACTTGTTGCTTTAAAACCAGTTTGATAGAACATGGTCTCGTCTCCAACAAAAGAGAATAACAAAAAACCCAGCTTGTAATGTTTATAATTTCCTTTCTATTTTCCCTGTGATATATTTTTTGTCACTAGAAAAGTAAATACAAGCTGTTTTAATAAGTTGAATTATATATGTACATTTAATAAATCAGTATGTATTAAATATATAAAAGGGAATATGCATATATGAATCTTACTTTTGCCCTTAGTTAATTTTTTCATATTAGGAGTTTATTTGTATCATTCCATGCAATATATTTTCCAAATATGTACACATTATATAAATTTACTACTTTATGCTTTTTAAAGTATTTTCAAATATATAGAAGTCAATGTATATGTATTTGTGTATACATAGACTCACAAACATGTACAGCTTAATTTTTGTAATAGCAGCTCTATTTTACAATTCTGGTTACTGACTTGAGAAACAGATCCAATTTTGTTTTGGAGAATGGCAGACAATAGTAAAAAAAAATCCTTCTGTCAGAAAATATGTGGCCCAAAATGACAGAGGTGCTAATACACTATGTAAATGCAGGCTATGAACAGAGAATATAGTTTTCTTTTCTACAATTCTTTCCCACAAAAGTACTCACTATCACACAGAGGAACACTCCTTTTGCACCATTTCAAATTCTCTCATGCTTTGAAGCTTTCCTTGTCTGATGTGTTGAATAGGAGAACAGTTCCTATTCAGCTCCCTCCCTTTGCAGTCAGGTGGGCACAATATTCAAGAGGGGGGGTGGAGGTAAAACCACAGGGGGTGGTGCTTGATCAAAGAAGACAGGAACCAATAGATAAAGTTCCTTCCTTTCTCTTTCCAAGAATCTGGTCCAAAACAGGTGGCATGTGATCAGCAATCAATCACCTACTGGTCAGATTCTAATATTATATTCTAATATAACTTGATAACACATACTTGTACTGGCTCGTTCTTTTTTCCTGTTTCCATCCCTTTGTTCCTGACTCCAGATACTAGATGGCATTTGCAAATAAAATATCCACAGTACACGTTTTCCTTAGGCTCTGACTTAGGAGAAATGAAGTTTCCTGACATATTGTAAAATTTGGATATGAATCAATAAGGATAGAATATAAATTCATTGATTTTAATACTATTTTACTTTAAAAAACCAGATTCTCCACATTTTTACATAGTATCCTTTGCCATAAAAAATCCTGGAAATATGTGACTTCTTTTTGATTAAAAACCTACATAGGAAGAGGAATGAAAACAAGATTGTAGAAAGGCTGACTCTTCCCCATGTTAGCCGTCAATATAAAATTCACCTCTAGATATAAAATACTAAGCTATAAAAGTCTGATTTCCTAGATGAACAGAAGATTATAATTGAATTGGTATTTTTAAGATTAAAGTTATTCATTTATTTATTTAATTTTTAAAGTTTATTTATTTTGAGAGAGGCAGAGACAGCATGAGCCAGAGAGGGAGAGAGAGAGAAAATATCAAGCAGGTTCTATGCTGTCAACACAGAGCCCCATGTGGGGCTCGAACCCACGAGGCTGCGAGATCATGACCTGAGCCGAAACTAAGAGTCAGACGTTTAACCGACTGAGCCACCCAAGCACCCCAAGTTTAAAGTAATTTAAACAAACTAGTTATAATGAAAAGACGTGTTATATGACGCAGCAATGTAAACCCCAATTATTCACCAGTGGGGCCCCTCCTATGTGTAATTCCATAAGACAAAGTAATCACATTTACCTGGAAACATTTCCTTTATAAATATCATGAAATGGTGGGTAAAATATAATAATTAACATTTAAATGCATATCAAAACTCAGAGGAGGCATCTACTGATAATGAAGGAGAAAGCTAAGACCAGAACAATGAATGGAAGCTTCATTGTGTCACTGATAACACCCCAGCTGCAGAGTAGCGTGCATAATTATATGTATAATGAATGATTTAAAAAGCCATTCTAATGCATTTATAAATGCAAGTTAAATGGTCAATGATCCAGACAATGGATACCAGGCCAGGGTGCCCATCACGAGCTCTAATATTAGATTGAAAGGTTGTTGAACATATGGTTTCCTCTGGTATGACTTTCAAGTCAGAATCTTCTGATAATCTGCACTTTTTATGAGTTTTCCAGGTGACTATTATGCATTCAACTCAACGGTTGACTATAGACCAAAGTATGGGCATCAGTACTTTAGAGAAACATATACCATTAAAATTTATTCGAGAATCTCAGGAGAATCAAGATCAAATCTCAGAATCTGACACATATTCAAGAAACTTTCAAGGAATAACCTCTAATAAGTAGTTCCGGAATCCAAACCAGAAACATTGCAGGTAAATTTATCACAATTTTAAAGAACAGAAACAGGTTTTTGTAAACTAATTTGTAAGTACAGAAAATAATACAGGCCCTTTTAGATTCTTTTTATAAACCTATTAAAGTCTTATTACCAAATTTCAGTAATTTCCTCTTTAATTCACATTTGATAAATAGCTACATTCCTATAGATAGAAATTTAAAAAACAAAAATAAAAACATTGGACCCTGATAGCAAGAAAGACTTCAAATTTTTCAGAAAAAAAAATCAACAAGACATGTATAGGACTCTAGGAAAAAAACTATACACTATGCTGAATGATAAGAAGACAAATAACTGGGTGGCTCAGTCAATTAAGCATCCCACTCTTGATTTTTGCTCAGGTCATGATCTTAAGATTCATGAGTTTAAGCTCTTCTTCGGGCTCTGTGCTAGCAGTGTGGAGCCTGCTTGGGATCCTCTCTCTCTCTCTCTCTCTCTCTCTCTCTGTCCCTCCCACACGCACTCTTGCTCTCTCTCCCAATATAAATAAATAAATTTAAAAAAAATAACTGGGGACTTTTAAAAGTACAATGGTAGTTGCCAAGGGCTGGAGGGGTAGAGGAAATGGGAAGATGTTGGTCAGAGTATGAATTTTCACTTATTAAGATGAACAAAGTCTGGGAGCTAATGTACAAAATGGCGATTATAGTTAATACTGTATTGCATACTTGAAATTTACTAAAATTGTCGATCTCAAGTTGTCTCACCACACACACACAAAAATGGTAAGTGTGTGAGGTGACGGATGTGCTAATTTGTAATGTGTATGTCTATTAAATCAACACACTGCACACCTTTTAAAAAATCACATTGCACAACTTACAGATAAACAATTTTTACTTTTCCATAATACCCAAAAAAAGCGATAAAAATTTTTTAATTAAATAAAAAAAATTTAAAAAGTCGATGTGGGAAGAAAATTAGGACAATTTAGACAATATAAAAGTGGAAGAAAGGGGGCGCCTACTGGCTCTGTCTGTGTATTCTGCAACTCCTGATCTTGGGGTTGTAAATCAGGCCCCACTTGGGTGAAGAGATTACTTAAAAATAAAATCTTATAAAAAAGCACAAAAAGGGATTGTACTTTCATACATTACAGTACAAATGATCAACATTTGTACTATTGATAAGAATAAACAAAATTATTAGACAGAAAAGAAAATCTGAAACGGGATAAAGTTTATCATTCAAGTTAGTATGATTTGGAAATTTATAAATAATAAAAAAATTCTCTATTAGATGATAAACACCAAAAGAATATGGATTCGATCACTAAGTGTCAAAATGGAACTTTTGAGCACATGGAATGATTATATATCAGGCCACAACATATATTAGTGTATACTGAAATATTGATTTATAAAAATATATGTTTCAGCATTCAGATTAATAGCGATTCCACAACAAAATATCAAATCTATAACTAGATCTTTACCTTAAATAGGCCTTCATTATTACCCAGAGAGTTAATCTTTTTTTTTTTTTTTTTTTTTTTTTTTTTAGATAATAAAACTGGATCATTCTCTTGAGTTCTATTGGGTGTCAGCAGATTCTGTTGTATCATCCTCTCATGAAGCAATGGCACCTAAAACAGCACATCCAAACCTGAACTTGTGATCCCCAATTAACTTTCAATTTAATCTTTTCTTCTCAATTTTCCCACCTCAGAAACTGCCACCCCATTGACACAATTGTCCATGGCTGTGATGAGTCTGTGATAACTGGCTCGTCATCATCCTTCAGATCCCATCTAATATGAAGGTCTAGCCAGTGACCTCTGAAATTTAATTTTCATTGAATCCAAGATGTCCTCTTTAAAAAAAATCACAAGTAACATATGTATCCTTAAGAGAGATTAAAATTAAACAAACAAACAAACCCCACTAACTATACTATGGCACATCTTAAATTTTAGATACGTCTTAATTTCAGAGATCTTAATACTTGCCAAGTTCTCAACTGGAACTTGGTGGAAGCTTCTCTGTAACTCATGATGCCCCAGATGTGTACCTTTAAGTAAGTCATACTTTCATGATTCTTTTCTTCGTGTGTCTAACTTACTCCCTTGCTCTCTCTTTCTACTCAACCTCTCTAATCTTGTTAATATTTTGGGATTCAGTCTTTTCTTCCCTTCGGACGAGGTAAATGTCTCTTGTTTTAGACTCTAATGTTTTTGTGCCTGTCACAGAACTTCATAAAACTACATAGAAATATCACTGTAGTCACTGAATCATTGGATGATGCATATAATTAAATTTGAACTTTTATTGCATTGTAGCACACACACCAAAAAGAAATAAAATGTAATGTACAGTTAAAAAGATTACCAAAAAGGAAACACTCATGTAACCACCACCATCAAGAAAGAGAACACTAAGGACATGATAGAATGTCCACCTGACATGTCTATCTCAATAGCTACCCTCCCCCCCCCCCCCGCCAATGATTTCAGCTAGTCACTTTTCTTTTTATACCACAGTTTAGGTATGATTGTCTTGAACTTTTCAAATTTACAGTCTCTTTTATTTTGTGTTTATTTTTATGCCTAACATTATTATTGGGTTATTTATCAGTTGTGTAAGCTGTTCTTTCTCACTGCTGTAAAAAAATTATCCAATCTTCTATTTTTGACTAGAACACATATAACATTGTATCAGAAAATTTGATGAAATATAGAAAATAACACATTATATTAGTTTTAGGTATATAGCATAATGATTTGACATTTGTATGTATTACAGACTATCACTACAATAAGTTAACATCCATCATAACACATAATTACTTTTTTCATCTTGTGATGAGATCTACTCTCTTATCAACTCACAAATGCACAACACAGCATTATTAACTATAATTATGCCTTTTTAAAAGATATTTCCCTCCTCTGGGGCTCCTGGGTGGCTCAGTCAGTTAAGCATCTGACTCTTGGTTTTGGTTCAGGTCATGATCTCCTGGTTCCTGGGATCAAGCCCCGCATTGGGCTCTGCCCTGACAGCATGGAGCCTGCTTGGGATTCTCACTCTCCTTTCTCTGCCCCTCCCCTTCTCATGTTCTCTCTCTGTCTCTTTCTCTATCGAAATAAATAAACTTAAGAAAAGGTATTTCCCTCCTCCACATCACAATATTCTTACATACTATATATAAGGAGGTTCCTTTT
This sequence comes from Puma concolor, assembly GCF_028749965.1. Taxonomy (NCBI): domain Eukaryota; kingdom Metazoa; phylum Chordata; class Mammalia; order Carnivora; family Felidae; genus Puma; species Puma concolor. Next base: position 9,996,632 of record NC_141677.1, read on the forward strand.
TTTCCATTTCCGTTTAGTGCTGTAATTCATCTAATACTCATTTTTGAGATTTTCATATATGCTCCAGTATTACCCAGTCATAAATCATATATCCATATAGGTGGATCTGTTTCTGTAATTTATATTCTGTTGTATTGGTTTATTTATCTAACATTGTTTCAATAGGATACTCTCTTAAATACTGTACTTTCAAAATAACATTTAGTAAAGAATCTGCTCCCACTTTATACATCTTATTTAAGAACATTTCTCATTTGTGGTCTTTTAAACTTCCACATAAATTGTAGACTGAGTTCATCAAGTTAAAAAGAAACCTGATATTTTCGTGCAACTGCATTTGTTTGTTTATTATTTATCTTATGGGGCTTTTAGTTGATTGCAAAATATATGAAAAAGCTTCAGAGATAATTTGCAGATAATCATAATTTGTAGGATCTTACTATTTTCCACTTGTCATGACTTAAGTCTGACTTTTAAAGGTAGCCATCGATGCTAGAAATGCATTCTTACTTTAATCCAATAACAAAGAATAATATGATTAAGCTTTATTTCCTTTTAAGTCCAGTATATTTCTGCCTCATGCTTTCTTCATGGCAGAGGTTTGCAAACTACAGACTCTGTGTCAAATATGGCCTGCTGCTTGTTTGTATAAATAAGGTTTTATGAAATACAGTGATGTCCATCTATTAATATTGTCAAAGATGATGCATTTTTACTACAAAAACAGAACTAAGCAGTTGCTACCAACAGCATAACCTACAAAACCTAAAATATCTAGTGCCTAGCCCTTTACAGAAAAAACTTGCTGACCTCCATTTCAGGATATAGTGCTTTATGGTCTACACAAAGAATGGGGGTCAAAAAGGATTTCCCTCTTTGGCATGGTCTGGACTCCATTTGTGCTCTCTAGCCCCTGGAGCTTGCCCCAATCACTTCTCAGTATCTCATCCTCTTCTCTCTTAAATGGCAGATGTCCCTTCTAGAAAAGATGTCCCAGATGCTAAGTTCAACTACTTGTGTTTTCTTCTCTTATTTCATTGCTTTATATTCTTCATTATGCTGCAGCATTGCTATGTCTTCAAAAGCATTTTAAAAACATATTTTCCAGTATGTCTCTCCATTCTCAGTAAAAAGGTTGGTACACATTCCATAATATGCCATCAGTAGAGGCAGAATACTCTGTATTTAAAAACATATATATATGTCTTCTCTAGGACATCAGCTTCATGAAATTCCGGATTGTATTCCTGTTCTTTCTAGAAATGTATCTCTAGACTCTACTGTAGAATTTGCATTGTGTTAAATTAATGACTGGAGTCATACATAACTGTAGAACTCAGGTGCATTCTTATCCCAAGGCTCTTGTTGCACAGGGCATCACTTCCCCAGATTGAACTGTCTGCCATCAGTGGAAGCAAGAACGGGCAAGAACTTGATAAATACTATTTATGATATGAAATATTAATAATCCTGAGCTGCAACAAAATGGTACTTTATGAGCAATGTAAAGCTGAACTTTATTGGTTAAACACTTGAATTTATTGAACGGCTTGTGGATGTTAAAACCAAAGAACTTGTTTTCAACTTTGGAAAAGTGCCTTTTCTCCTTCTGGGAATAGATCTTTCAGATAAATAATAAGTAGGCTCAATGCTTCCCCTCAGAGAGAAGACCCAGATGTCTGCAGAATAGGGCTTTAGTCCCAAATAAGATTCATTTTTCTGAGGGCCTCTAATTGTAATTCAAGAGCTTTTGAGATGATTCCATACTGGAATGAAGAGAGGGTCTTATAAATAGAATCTTTTTAAAGACTTTAATTTATATGAAGTGGTCATTCATGTTGTAGGGTCAATTAACCAATCTGTGATTTAGAAGAACTATCACATGTGCGATCACCTTTTCAGGAGAGTTCTGAAGAGCATGGTATGACTTTGATGATATATGCTAACATGGCTCGTCCAGCTACACATATTAAAGAAAGTAGTACAGATAATGAATGTAATTTGTAATGAATGAATGTCATTACAAAATCACATTCGTTTTAAATTTTTTTCTGTTAATGACATGATCAGTACATCCAATGACGATGGGAAAAACACTCAAAATCAAAAAGAACCTATTTTATTTTTCATTCTACTTTGACTCCTGAACTTAAAGAGATTCTCTAGATGACTGTTTTGCTGTGTTAGAGGGTTAGGGTTCCAGACCTCTCCTGTCCCCTCACTTTCTTCTTTAATAGAGTACTGGTATGTATGGGAGAAGGATCTGCTTGTGATCTCATGGCAGCTGAGAAAAGACCAGATCTTAAAGATCCCTGCACTGTTTGCTGGATCTTCTTGGGGCTGCTGTGGAGCTAGACTGATCTACCACTCGATATTCTGAACGTGGTGGAGCGATACCTTTGGATCCCTGGCTTGGGTATACCAGTTCCATTACTGCAAATGAGATTTAACCTCTGGTCCAACAGTCCTGCTCTCTACAAGCGTTCAGGTGTGCCGCTACCTAACACTACCTCGGTGCCACCCCGATGGGCAATTTCCAGGATCCTTGTGCCCTATGTACAAGCATTATGGAACCAAGGATCCTATCTTAGTTCATTTACGTACTTTTCTTCTGCTAACACTTTCATATCATATCTTTTATGGTGTCATCAATGATTTACTTATATGTATCTTGAACTAAAATGTTTAGGTGCCTCCTATATACAGGTTGGTGCTATACATATATATTTATATATAGCTAAACACCTACAAGCATGCACCTAATGCTAATGGTGTCTATGCATCACCTAGTTCTATCTTGCTTCAGATTCTGTGCCTCCCTCTCTCTGCCCCTCATCTGCTCTCTCTCTCAAAAGTGAATACACATTAAAACTAAAGAAAAAAAATAAATAAAAGGAGCTCCAATAATTTTGGTATCTTCATGTTTAGGTTAAACAATTGATCGTGTGGAATGAAACTTCACAACTCCTATTTGATAGATTCTGGCACATTAGCCAACCCTCAAAAATTAATATGAAGAGAAAATTTCCTAAAAGGATCCTTTCCCTTTGTAGAATTTTATTTCAAAGGAAAGTTTTTCAGACACACAAAATTATCTTCTCTCTGGTTTGCTGTTCTTAAAAGCCAAATGTATTTCTTTCCTTTTAATGAGAAATACTTCAGGAAGATGAATCTTGAAGAATGTCTAACACCATATAAATAAAAAGAACAAATTTTCTATCAAATTTGAACTTATTTATTAACATATTTCTCTGAAGTTACTTTCCTTAGAGAGATAGAATCCCTGGGCTCATAATTTGTAAGACTAATAGTGTACTAGGGTATAGTTTAGAAAGCCATCGTACCACTGAGATAAAATACCATTCTAGCACAAGTTTGTAATAAAGGTTACACTAAAGAAAATAAACATTCTCATGTTCTAACATTGTTTCAGAAAGTGGGAACGTTTGAGCATTGTTTGAGGAAGTATGAACAAAAATAAAACCTGAATATGGCTCAAAAAATATCTTGGGAACATAGTTGCTCATAAATCTTTAAATAAGATTACTTCAAGATTCCTGAGCAAGAGCTGGAAGTTGGAGCTTTGTCTTGTTTGCCATAGAACAAAGCAATACTGTAAAATAAAATATAAAACAAAATAAACTTCTTCTATTTTGACATTATGTTTGGATCAGATCAAAGGTCTTGGGAGAATGTTGATTTTCATTTCAAATCTTAGGTAGCTAGTTTCATTAATTGAATGGATTTACATTGGCATTGATCGTTTACTGGAAGAGACCCAACCATTCTTAAATGATATAGTATCCTAACCAAATTATTTTTGATTATGTAAGAAGGATGATACTTGGTTTATATATTTTAATATTTATATACATAATAAATTAATATATTTTAATATTAATTTCAAAATTAATATTTAAATACATACTCATTTAAGTAAAAGAAGGTCATTTAAGTAAAGCTTCTTTTCTCCAGGAAATAGCTTATGATTGTTTTATTAGTTTATATTTCTGTATTTATATAGGAAATAATTAAATGAATTTTTTTCATAATAGTAAATTTACATTCACTGAAATTCTTTCCCTATAAAATATGATTGTAAGATCTGATAAATTGCTAGATTTGATTTTTAATGGATTACTATAACATAGTAGCATAATTACTTAAACAACATTGCAGATTTTTTTTTGCTTGTGATATATGATATGATGTGTGTGTGTGTGTGTGTGTGTGTTTTCTTTGTTTTGATTTACATACATATTCAAAAAGAATTGGTTAGAAAAATACCCAGGAGGTGTGACTAAGAGAACTCCCCCTTATGATGTTGATCGTGATCTCTCCTCTTTCATTCATGATCTTATTTATTTGGGTCCTTTCTCTTATCTTTTTGCTAAGTACAGCTAGGGGGTTATCAGTTTTGCTAATTCTTTCAAAGAACAGTCTTCTAGTTTCGTTGATCTGTTCTACCTTTTATGTTGTTGTTTGGTTGGTTTTTTTTTTTTGTTTCTTTATTATTTATTTCTGCACTAATCTTTATTATTTCCCATGTTCTGCTGGTTTTAGGCTTCACTTGCTGTTATTTTTCTAGTTCCTTTAGGTGTAAGGTTCGATTGTATACTTGAGACTTTTATTGCTTCTCGACAAGGCTGTAGTGCTATATACTTCCCTCTTATGGACCGCCTTTGCTCCATAGGTTTTTTGGACTGTCATGTTTTCATTTTCATTTGCTCCCACATTTTTTTTGTTTCTTCTTTAATTTCCTGGTTAACCCATTCATTATTTAGTAGCATGTTCTCTAACCTCCATGTATTTGTGGTCTTTCCAAATTTTTTCTTGTGGTTGGCTTCAAGTTTTCTAGCCTTGTGGTCTGAAAATATGCATGGTATGGCTTAAATCTTTTTGTACTGGTTGAGGCTTGATTTGTGGCTCAGTATGTGTTCTGGAGAATGTTTCATATGAAACATTAGGATGAAATGCCCTGAATATAACTGTTAAGTCCATCTGGTCCAGTGTGTCATTCAAAATAATTATTTCCTTGTTTATCTTCTGCTTAGATGATCTGTCCATTGCTCTGATTGAGATATTAAAGCCCCCTACTATTATTGTATTATTATCAATGAGTGTCTTTGTTATTAATTGATTTATATATTTGAGTTCTTCCAAGTGGGGGCATAAATATTTACAATTGTTAGATATTCTTGTTGGGTAGATTCCTTTATTATGATATAGTGTTTTTCTTCATCTCTTATTACAGTCTTTGTTTTAAAATCTAGTTTGTCTGATATAAGTATGGCTACTCCAGCTTCTTTTGATGCCCATTGAAATGATAAATGGCTCTCCATCCCCTCACTTTCAATCTTTGGGTCTAAAATGAATCTCTTGTAAGCAGTATATCGATGAGTCTTGTTTTATTTTTTTAATCCATTTTGATACCCTTTGTCTTTTTATTGGACCATTCAGTCCATTTACATTCAGAGTAATTATTGACAGGAATTTAGTGCCATTGTATTACATGTAAAGTCACTTTTCTGTGGATTGTCTGTTCCTTTCTAGTCCTTGTGGTTTTTGGTCTTTCTTTCCCCTTCAAAGTGTCCCTTTGAATAAGTCTTCCAGAGCTGGTTTAGTGTTCACAAACTCCTTTAGTTTTTGCTTGTCTTGAAAACTTTTTATCTCTCCTTCTATTCTGAATGACAGCCTTTCTGGATGAAGTGTTCTTGGTTGCATATTTTTTCCAATAGCACATTGAACATATCATGCCACTCCCTTTTGGCCTGCCAAGTTTATGTGGACAGGTATGCTGCTAACCTTATGTGTCTACCCTTGTGGGTTAAGGACCTTTTGTCCTTAGCTGCTTTCAGAATTTTTTCCTTATCTTTGCATTTTGCAAGTCTTACTATATGTTTTGGTGTTGACCTGTTTTTGTTGATTTTGAGGGGAGTTCTCTGTGCTCCTTGGACCTGAATTCCTGTTTCCTTCTCAAGATTAGGGAAGTTCTAAGCTATAATTTGTTCAAATAAACCTTCTGCCCTTTTTCCCTGCTCTTCTTCTTCTGGGACTCCTATGACACAGATATTATTGCACTTTATGGGGTCTCTGAGTTTCCTACGTCTACATTTGTTATCTAATAGTTTTATTTCCCTCTTCTTTTCAGTTGTATTATTTTCCATAATTTTATATTCTGTATAACCTATTCTTTCCTCTGCTTCTTCCATTCTCATTGTGATTATAGTAATCAGTTTTGCATCTCAGTTATGGCATTTTCCATTTCAGCCTGATTAGTTTTTAGGTCTTTTGTCTCTGCAGCAAGGGTTTCTCTGGTGTCTTCTACGCTTCTTTCAAACCCAGCTAGAATCCTTATGATAGCTGTTCTAAATTCTTACTCAGATACATTACATACATCCGTTTTGAGCAAGTGCCTGGCTGTGATTTCTTCTTGATCTTTCTTTTGGGGAGAATTCCTCTGTTTTGTCATTTTGTCTAGGTTTCGGTCTTCTGCATGTTATGAAACTTGTTATGTTTCCTGCTCCTGAGACTAATGCTGTATTAAGAAGGGGTCATACACTGTCCAGGGCTAGCACTTCAGGAACTGTTTCCAGTGTATGCCATGTGCACAGTGCTCTTGTGTTTTAGCTGCTCTCTGCCACAGGTCAGTCCTCTCAAGAGCTCCTCCTTGCTTGCAGTCGGGAGTGTTTGAAATTTTAGCTAGGTATGCTTGGATTCATTTGTTAAAATAAGTGTTATACCTGCTATGTTCTCCTCCTCCAATTGTGCAGATTGTTCCTTAATTCTCAGATCGATTTCCTAGGTGTTCAAAAATGATGTGATGTTAATCTAGATATGTTCAAGGGACGAGGCAAGCTCAGGGTCCCCCTACAACTCTGCCACCTTAACTCCCTCTCCATTCCATTTTCCAGAGCGTCTGCACCAGTTTGCTTTCCCATCAACTGTGCAAGAGGATTCCCCTTTCTCCATATCTTTGCCAACACTTGTTGTTCCTTGTGTTGTTGATTGTAGCTATTCTCACAGGTGTGAGGTGATATCTCATTCCAGTTTAAATTTGAATTTCCCTGATGACCAGTGATATTGAACATTTTCATGTATGTGTCTATTGGCCATCTGGAAGTCTTTTTTGTAGAAATGTCTATTCATGTTTTCTACCCATTTTTTAAATTAGATTATTCATTTTTGGTTGTTGAGATTTAAATTAGATAATTAATACAAAGTTTTTAACATTGATGTGAGATATCCAATATCCAATAATTATTACATTGTTATATGTAATTATTATGTTGTTACATATTATTACATGTAATAATTATTACATTAATTATTAGTAGCTCTTATTGTAGAATAAAACACAAAATGTGCATGACTGAGAAATAATTGAATAAATAAATATCATGTGCATTTATTCTATCTGTAACTATGGTCACACTCTCTTTGCTTTTCAACTTTATTCCACCCTCATTGGAGGGTGGAATGACTTCCCTATGAACAGATCAGTGATTTTCTTTATCATTGTGTATCATATCAAGAGTTATTTCTGTAATGATTAATTTGGATTTATAGTAATTTTGGATTCACAGAAAAAAAAAATCTATCTTGAATGGTTTTACTAATTCATGTCACTCTACTCTTATTCTGGCCTGTGAGGGATTTTGAGAAAAGTAACTCACCTCCTGGCAAAGGAAAATGAAGAAGATTAAGGCAACAGGAAAACAGAAAACAAAACAAAACAAAACAAAACAAAACATAATCTGTATCACATAATCTTTTCCTGCCTGTCATTTAAATCAAAGCCTGACTATGGATTGGTGACAATGTCTTTAAATTGTTCATTTTTGACACTTTATCATCTCCAGCTCTTAATTTTGTTAAACTCATTTAAATGATTTGGGGAGGTGGGGTTTCTGAGGTGAAGTTAGTTCAAACAGCGGAGAGACCAAAGGTACATATAAGGATAAGACTGAAATTCAAAAATATTCCCCCAAATCCTAATTCATCCATTAGTTTCATTTATCTACTGTTTCTTCTCTCATTAGCTTGTTATGAGTAAGTGACGTGCTTTACCAATAGAACTCTGTGTGTTTCCTCTTTTCCCCTACCAGCCTGTACAGGTCTTTGCATAAGATGCTGGACTAACAGGAGGGTTTTGGACTAACGATTTGTGAAGTATTTTACTTCCAGCTGGGAGCGAATGTCTCATATCTTGTGGCATACAATTACATTTATAAGAATGATTTATCGTCTTTCATTTAGACAATAAGAATCATGACATCATTGTGTTCATACCAAAGCTCACGGAATTCAGTAAGGGTGTCTGGAGATGTTGCAGTTTCAGCTGTGATCGTTCTTGTGCACAGAGATGGAGAAAGCCTGTGAAGCAGTTGATGTGCCTTAATGCGGACTCTGGGGCTGAGCTTTGGAGCGACTGCAAGTCCCCACGGGAATGGCATTAGTAAGTCTCTGCGCACTCCCAAGAAGATGAGATGGCGGCCTGCCATCGCCTCTGTGCTCACTTTCCACTGAGCCACTCTGATCTCTCCTGAACTCACCCACTCTTTCCTAAAATCCTGCATCTCAAAATACGGGGCACACTGTGGAGCATTCCCTGAGTGAAATAAATAGGCATCTGCAAACTAAAAATAATAGATAATATGGCATGGTAATTGTCAGCCTACTCCATCTTCTCTGTTCTCCATGGCTCTTGTGTGTGTGTGTGTGTGTGTGTGTGTGTGTGTGTGTGTGATGGTTTTTCTTTCTGCCATCTGCGCTAGTCCAGTAAGAGCATTTCCTGCTGTGCTTCTCCTGCTCCTGCAAGTCCTCCCATGCTGGCTCTCTGACATTCTTTCAGATCCTTCGGCATAGCTCCTTTTTGTTCTCCGGTGCATCTTCTCTCCTCTTTCACGGCTTAGCATCACCAACCCACGCTCCCCGCGTTGCAGAGGTGTCCAGTGTTTTCAGGATTTGCTACTGGCATAATCCGATAGTTACACCACCAAGCTGGTACGTTGTTGATAATAAAATAGGATTATCAGGCAAAAAAAAAAAAAAAAAAAAAAGCAAAACAGCAAACGAGAGTTAAAAGTAAGATGCCAAACCAAAAAATGAAAGTAAAATTGTAAATTGTATTAGTCACAAAGGCGGTAGAAAGCATTGGCCTGTGTAATTGCTCTTCTGGAAAAGTTTTCTGGTCTCCCCACTCATGGGCTCAGGTGTCCCTGTTTTTTTTTTTTTTTCTTTTTTTCTTTTTTTTAATGAAATTTATTGTCAAATTGGTTTCCATACAACACCCAGGGCTCATCCCAACAGGTGCCCTTCTCAATGCCCATCACCCACTTTCTCCTCTCCTCACCCCCCATCAACCCTCAGTTCTTAGTTTTTAAGAGTCTCTTATGATTTGGCTCCCTCCTTCTCTACCTTTTTTTCCCCCATTAGACTCCCTGTACACGTATCTGTTATAATATTTATCACACAGACATGTTCTTGAAGGTTTATTTATATCTCTCTTTTATTAGAGTGCAAGTTTACTGAGTAGAATCCCTTTATTCATCGTTGGTGCTGGTACATAAGACATATCCAGTATATGTTTTTACAATGAAATAAATTACAGGAGACTATTTAATTCTTCTTTAAAATTTTTTAATGTTCATTTATTTTTTTAAATGTTTTTTTTAACGTTTATTTATTTTTGAGACAGAGCATGAATGGGGGAGGGTCAGAGAGAGAGGGAGACACAGAATCGGAAGCAGGCTCCAGGCTCCGGGCCATCAGCCCAGAGCCTGACGCAGGGCTCGAACTCACGGACCGTGAAATCGTGACCTGAGCTGAAGTCGGACGCTTAACCGACTGAGCCACCCAGGCGCCCCAATGTTCATTTATTTTTGAGAAAGAGAGAGACAGAGCATGGGTGGAGGAGGGGCATAGAAAGAGGGAGACACAGAATCTGAAGCAGGCTCCAGGCTCTGAGCTGTCAGCACAGAACAGAGCCCAACGCGGGGTTCAGACCCACAGACTATGAGATCATGTCCTGAACTCAAGTTGGACACTTAACCAACTGAGCCACCCAGATGCCCGAGGAGACTATTTCATTCTTGATGTAATGTGTGGAAGAAGAGAAGTATATAATACAAGTTAACTTTATCTCAGGTTTAAAAATTCTACTACTGATATAAAAATGGTTAATAAACTTATGAGGTAAAAAAGTAAATAAGAATTTTTTTCCCATTATATGCACTAGCACATAACAAGTCTACCACCTGCCACTTACATCTTTTCTGGAACCTGATAAATTTAGATGCCTGTTTTTGGTAAAAAGGAATTATATAGAAATTATCGCACGGTTGATTTCTTAGTTCCAAAATACTTACTGCCAATTGACTAAACTGAGGTATGTCCTCAAACTTGATTGCTCTCGGATATGAAAGTCTTTTGTACTTAAATTTTACTATCTTAGATGTCAAGTTGTCTCATTTTGTGAAAATAGAATTAACAGGATAAGTTTTGTGTAGGATAAATTCTTAGTTAATTTTTAAAATTTTTTTTTTCAACATTTATTTATTTTTGGGACAGAGAGAGACAGAGCATGAACAGGGGAGGGGCAGAGAGAGAGGGAGACACAGAATCGGAAACAGGCTCCAGGCTCTGAGCCATCAGCCCAGAGCCTGACGCGGGGCTCGAACTCACGGACTGCGAGATCGTGACCTGGCTGAAGTCGGACGCTTAACCGACTGCGCCACCCAGGCGCCCCGATTTTTAAATGACAAGTATGAAATGACCTATTTTCTTAAAAATAATTAGTAGTTTTAGTAACAAGCTTTTTTTTAAAGTTCAAAAACTACAAAGGGTATACAAAGAAAAGTATGACTTCTCACTTCAGAAAGGTCCTATTCTCTCTTCAGAGATACCCACCCTCTTTTATTTATTGTATTTATATCAGAGATGTTCTACACACATTAAAGCATATATTTATGTACAATACTATCTTTGTTAGCCATTGTTAAATAACACATAAATTTGCAGCTTAAAACAATCCACATTTATTATTTCACAGTTTCTATGTGTCAGGAATCTGGAGATGGCTTAGCTGAACCTGCTGATGTAAGACTTCCCACAAGGCTACCATCAGTGTGTAGGTCAGGGTTGAGGTCTCATCTGAAGGCTCAAATGGTGAAGGACATTTCTTTTTTTTTTTTTAAGTTTATTTTAAGTTTTTTTTTTTAAGTTTATTTATTTTGAGAGAGAGAAAGAGAGAGCATGCACAAGTGGGGGCAGGGGGCAGAGAGAGAACCTCAAGCAGGTTTCACACTCAGTGCAGAGCCTAGTGTGGGGCTTGATCCCGCCACCATGATATCACCACCTGAGCCCAAAATCAAAAGTCAGATACTTAACAGGCTGAGCCACACAGGCACCCCTGGTGAAGGACATTTCTAACCTCACATCTGTTGGTTGGATTTAGTTTCTTAAGGGCTATGGGACTGAGAGTATCAGCCCCTCGCTGGTAGTATTGAGAAGCCACCCTCAGTTCCTTGTCACATGGACATCTCTAAGACGGCAATAGGGAGAGTCTGTGACTACAATAGAAGTTGAAATCTTATGAAATTCCAATCTTGGAAGTTATAACCCCTGAACCCTTGCATTCTATTGGTTAGAAACAAATTATTTAAGGGCAGGGGTTTCCACAAGTGTATGAGCAGCTGTCATAGAAACCCGTTAAAGTCTGTACCCTGACTCTGAAGTATGCACATCACTTTCCCATGCCAAACACATTAACCTGCCCATCCCAAAAAAGTCCTTAAGGCCTATTACAGAATTTGCTCCAAGTCTAAAATCTCATCTTAGGGATCAGATTCAGGTGCAGACGAGTGTAGTCTGTTAAGTAGAGCTCTTGGAACACGATTTCTCTTGATCTGACTTGTGAAATCAAAGCGACAAGTAATCTCCTGCCTGTCTTACCAGTATACAGTGATGAGTGAGGTGAAAGGGAGCAGCTACACAGCCCTTTTCCAAAAGGGGAAAATTGGGGAGGAAATAAGAATCCATAAAAATTTGGAAATCCAGCTGACCAAATGTTGGAAGGTCCTTGATTATGTTCAAGGCTTGGGAGTAATCCTTTGAAACTGGGTTGTTGGTTTTGTTGTTGTTGTTTTGTTTGTTTGTTTTTCATTATTTTTTAGCGATTGATGCATCCAGTTTTGAATTTATTTTTTTTCCCCAGGAGTTGTTCAAAGATGTTAATTGCTGTACTACATTTAATACCTTTCAAAATCCCAATAGCAAATTTAGAAGGGGGAAAAATAACTGCTGGTGAATGGCTTTTTGGCTTTCAATTGGCCATCTCTTTAAGATATATCCCCAAAGCTAAGACAGCTTATGGGATACACACACCTTTGCAGTTTTGAAGCTAGTCAAAGACTTCATTTCTGCCTCTAAAAACTTCCATCTGTGCCAGTAGGAGAAGTGACAGTCATTTACAGGCCACCTTCTTCTTGAATCCTTTTACATCCATTCTAGACGAGATGAGTGTATACTTGTGAGTATGTACTTTAATACAGTGTTAAATACTGCTCTTACAATGATGGGTATATGGGGCCCAAGTGCAGAATGCAGGTCTTCCCTAGGTGTGTTTATTTCTTCTGGTCTTAGTTTTGAGGGCTCCTGGTTCTGTGTTCTGCACTCCTGTTTTGGTTCTTCAAATCTCCCTGCTTTTCTTTGTGAGAAATAGCATGTGTTTTTCACTGTGTGAGAACTCACAGTTCTCTCAGTGTGCTCACTGCCAGTAGAAATTTAGGGGAGACCAGCAGTGTCTTTTCATTTTATATTCTCTTTGTTTCTTTTAGTTAAAACTGCCAGTGTTTTTGGTGCCAAGATTTTCTTAAAAGTTTGTGGGCCTTCTGTGAATTTAATTGGGATTCAATCCATTAGGCAAAAGCCACACCCCAAATGTCTTCTAGATAAGCCCTCTTCTACCTTGGGCTCCTGTAGAGGCTGAAGAACAATGCTCTGAAGGTCCCAAATGCCTTATGGTTAGGCATACCATTAATCTCTCTGAATGACTCGTGTTTGGTGACCGACTACTCTGATAATTCATCTTTTGAAGTTTTAACAAAGACACTCAACTTTACCTCTAGACCAGGCCTTACTTCTAGAATATGTCCTTCTGAGAGTGCCTAGAAGTCATTTCTCAACGTTAGCATCTTTTACCATCTGAAGAGACTGAAGACTTTGCAAATCATCAGTTCTGGTTCCTTTTTTGTCTGGCAATTCATCCTCAGTTTTTCCCTCTTGCACTTTACTATAAATAGCACAAAGGAACGAGGTGGCATATTCAGTAGCTTGCTTGGACATTTTCTTAGCTAGATAACCAAGTTTATCATGTAGATGCTTTCCACATAAGTGAGATAAAAATTTTGTTAAGCTTTCTACCACTACATAATAAGGATCCTCCTTCTTCCAGTCTCCAGTAACATGTCACTCACTTCTTTCGAGCCATCATCAGCAGTGTCCTTAATGGTTACATTTCTACTAACAGCCTGCTCAAGAGAATTTAGGTTTTCTCTATCTTTCTTTTCCAAATCCTTTAGCCTTCAACTACTGTCTGGTTGCAAAACCACTTCTTCCCTTTGTCATGGGTGCATCCCACTACCAGGTGTCAAAATATGTATCGGTTATCTATTGCTGGATAACAAAACATCACTTATTAAGCAGCTTAAAACAATGCATATTCAGTACCTTAGTTTTTCTTGGTCAGGTGCTCAGACATAGCCTCACCGGGTCCTCTGCTTCTGGACTATTCAGAGACTTTAATCAAGGGGTCATCCAAGCATGGGTTCTCTTCTGAACACTCAGCTTGGAATGAATCCATGTATAAGCTCTCTTCATGGGCTGTTGGATTTAGGGATTCAGTTCCCAGCTGACTGTTGACCCAAGGCTGCCCTCAGTACCTTCCCATAAGGACATCTCCAACAAGGCTACTTGCTCTATCAAAGCATATAAGCCAAGGAAACAATTTGCTAGCTAGATGGACATTCTTATGTAACCTAAATTTTGGTCATCTCCCATCACCTTTCTCATAGTTTAAAAAGTCAGTTTCCACGAGACTCAAGGTGTGGAGATTACAGAAGGGTGTAATTACTGGAGGCAAGAATCTTTGGGGACATCTTAGAGTCAGCCCACTACAAATTCTCTCCATCATTTTCTTCCCACCATATATATAACTTGACAATTATTTCATATAAGTGTATACAGACATATTTCTTTCTTTAAATGGCTTCTTATTATTTTTATCTATAAATAAGTCTTTCTGTATATTATATCCTTGACTGGTGTTATTTTATAAAGGAAATGCAATGTGAAATGAAAATCATATAAATCTATTATGAGTAGGCTTCATAATTCTATAATATGCAAGTGGGCATATTTTACTGAATTTATTCCTTTTTTCAGAAATTCTTATGGTCTTCTCCATTCTAAAATCCATAGAGCAGTAAAAGTGACAAGCCCTTTGTTACTTGTCATTTATTATGTCTTTTCTCCCAAACTGTGATTCATCCTAGTGGAAAGAATTGAAATATTGGCAGTATTCTCAGCTTGATTTGTAGCTTTCTAAAGGCTTAATCTTATGACCACAATGAAGTCAAACCTGAAAATGATAATAATTGTATTAATCTAACAGAACTATTAGGTACTGTGAATCTAAATGTAGAACAGGTGTCACTTAGTAATGAAAAGAACATGTAGAAATTTCTGTTGATCAAATATATTTTTTAAATGTTTATTTATTTTTGAGAGAGAGACAGAGCACGGGTGAGGGAGAGGCAGAGAGAGAGGGAGACACAGAATCTGAAGTAGGCTCGAGACTCTGAGCTGTCAGCACATAGCCCGATGTGAGGCATGAACCCATGAACTGTGAGATCATGACCTGAGCTGAAGTCAGACATTTAACCAACTGAGCCACCCAGGTGCTCCATGTGGGTCAAATGTTTGAGTCAAATCTCTTTGAAACTATGATAAGGGGAGACAGAAAGCATTGTACTTTGAATACTTTGTTGATTCATTTTATGTAGAAACCTATTTCTGTATCACTGCGGTTTTTTGATCATCTGATTTCCAGGCTCTAAACCTTTGTATGACCACTTGTTTCAAAAACATTCCTATTAAATTAGGTAGAAAAAGATGACATTTAAGACATTTTATTTCAAGACTTTCTTCCTGAATCTGGGAAAATTATATTTGACTCAGAATCAGGGAATTTAATAAATTCCCAATATCACATATCACCCTCCAATAATCATCCTTCAGTAATAGAAAATGGTGTCTGGTAAATAGAAATGTTGAAGAGAATCTCTAACGTGTAAAAATGACACCTTTGAAAACAAACGTTCATTGGATGTAGGGGGACTGTTTAGTCCCATGAATTTCCAAGAAAATCTGCCTGTTGATAGATATAATAAAATTTCAAAGGAAGTTACCCTGCGTTTTCTTTAATTTGCTCAGTTGGTTTACCTCAACTTGTGGGTTTTCTCCTCCAAGGAACACTATGAAGTAAGAATGGGAGACACAGAAATGAACTCTCAGGGCAGACTACCACACTGATATTTCTGCAGAAGATGGGTGTGTAGTTGGATATTTCGATTTCTCCTATTTAATCAGCATATGGGTGTTTCAAAATTATATTATATTCATATCTGCATAATCCAGTGGTGGAACACTACAGAAAAACTGTCATGTATGTTGTTGCTTCAAATCAGTTTCATTAATTGTTTCCTAGTTTTCAATAAAATAATTGCATTCCTTTTCAAGCAATGCATTTTGTTCTCCTTTTCTCTTTCTCTCTCTCCTGCCCTCCCCCCACCATTTTTGGATCATTTTGGCCAGTGATACAATATAAATCATCTTGCCTTTATTTGGCTATTTTTGTGCTATTTTTTAATTTGTTTTTTGTCCAGAAATGAGATTTAATGTTTAGAGGTATGGGGTGCTGCTGGTTTTGTTAGTGGTTGTAAGCAACTACAAAAATAGCAGACACTTATGTTAACAGTTCTTATATGCTAGTACTGTTCCAAGGACTTTAGATATATTAATACACATAATCCTCACAATAACTGTATAAAGTAGGTATTATAATTATAATGCTGATCTTACAGGTGAGGAGATTGAATCACAGTATTTTTTTTTTACATTATCAGTATGGTATACATGCAAATGGTAATGTGTTTTACAAGTGTTACAAAGCTGCAATATGTTCAGTCCTAATTTCTGGTAATTGCTTATATTTCACTCCAGAAGATAGTTGCTCGGCAAACGTTTTCTCTATAAAGATTCAGACAGTAAATATTTCAAGCGTAACTGGCCACATGATCTGTTACAACTAATGAACTTTGTCATTGAAAATATGTAAATGAATATATGTGCCTATATTTCAATAAAACTTTATTTATAAAATAGAAAGGGGGGCAGATTTAGTCCGTGGGCCATAATTTACCAATTTCTGATCCAAAGTATTTTTAAAAATCCTTTATGTATTCATATATTCTGAAATTGAAAAAAAAATTTACCAAGCTTCTACTTCATGTGATGAATAGACTCCTTTTCTGTAGAGAATATTTCAAGAATCTCTTTAAGGGAATTACTTGCCTTAAAAATAAAAGACTTTCTCAGTTTTTAGGTTGAACGTATATGGTACATGCATTTCTACTCTGGAAAGCAAATGTAATAAAATTTATTTTTCCATCAGTTCTAAGATACACAATTTTTATAGTGCCTTACATTTGAAGAAATAGAGAATTAGCTCTAAAAGCAAACCTATAGTTGAAAAAGTTGTTTTTGTTGTTCATTTCAGAGAGGGAGAAGGCACACAGTAATAAAATGGTGCGGAAAATGACTTAAAAGATTTGGGTTTAAAGGCACCTGGGTGGCTCAGTCGGTTAAACGTCTGACTTTGGCTCAGGTCATGATCTTGCTATTCATGGGTTTGAGCCCCATGTCTGGCTCTATGCTGACAGCTCAGAGTCTGAAGCCTGCTTCAGATTCTGTGTCTCCCTGTCTCTCTGTCCCTTCCCTGCTTGTGCTCTCTCTCTCTCTCTCTCTCTGTCTCTCTCTCTCTCTCTCTCTCTCTCAAAAATAAATAAACATTAAAAAGTTTAAAAAAGATTTGGGTTTGTATCAGCAGATTTAGGGTAGGGTTTATAAACATGCATGTTTGTTCTGGATTGGATATTGTCAGGAAGCATGGGTAATTTCATGACTGGGTATCTTAATAAAGCTCATCCAGAAGATGAGAGGCATAAATCAAGGCTAAGTTGTAGTTGGTAAAGGGGCAATGGTCATTCACATGATCCAGGATAGATATTTAGTCTATTCTTGTAGCTTTGACAGTGTTCATAAGTACAGAGTGGTCATCCTTTTTGTCTCCATTCATCATGGTCACAGAGTGGCCTTGTCTGATGTTAGTGTTCCTTGAAAGTGTTTACGTCCAAGAGCGGGATTCCATGGCCTCCCTCAGCATGCCGGGCCAGCCTCTGGACACCATAAGTGGCTTTTCTTTATCTCAATATGATGTTACATTAACCAACTTATCATATTTCTCTACACTTTCAGTAGATATCAAACATCTCTCTAGAAAGTGTTTATTCTTAGAATTTAATATTATTTAAAGTAATTAACTTTGAACTCTAGTGGCTAACACATTTCCCTGAATATATTAGGTCAGTTGTTAAATGAATTAATTCCACTTGTAAGGTGTAGTTTTTCCCATGACAATTGATGAGTGAATTCCAAATAAAATGTATAGGCACGCTTGGCTCATGAACATCTATTATTTCATTGAAATACTGGATATTTTTTTTATCTGTTTTTCTCACTGTCACCTAAGGTAATACCACTTTCAAAACAAAATGATTTACAGTTAGGACAAAAGACCTCTGAAACATGCAATGGCCTTAGCGAAATATGTAAACTATTCACTCTAAATGATGAACTAAAAAACTAGAAGTGATGCCAGTAACCTTGTTTTAATTCTTCTGACTGGAGAATTATTGAGTGATTTAATGTGTTTCCTAAAGCTTTCCAAGTCTTTGTCCCAGAAATTATAAGCTCTGTGTAATAAGTGCCGAAAGACTCTATTGCCAAGACTTGGCGAAACGGGAAGAAACAGAGTTACAAGAAACATAGTAAACCAAGCACCTTAGATCTTGCGCAGTGTTAAAACTCAGCACTGATAATGGGCTTGTCGAAATCCTTTAAATTCGTGTCGTTCTTTTCTAGCAATTCTTCAAATGTCATCTTTTTCACAGCAACATCATTCTCATAAATAAAATGAAAAGGAACTTGTTTCTGAAAGTGTCATTTTTTAACACCAAGAGTGGAGAGTTGTAAAATGTGTTTTTTTTTCTTCACATAAGTGGGGGGACTCATGGAATCATTTAAGCCAAAAGTTTTCTGAAAAAATTTCAAGAAAGTGCAATGTGTTAGAATGGAGGTTAGTTAGAATAGGGTTTAGTTAGAATGGAGTTTAGTTCTGACTTATATGATCACTAAAATACTCATTAAACTATCACTCTGAGGCTGAGGAGGAGAAAAAGGGATTTTTGATTTTATCAGGTCATTGGAACTTTGCAGTTTAATAGTGAGGGCTGTCCACATGTGGACAAGAGTGCATATGATTGCTGTTTTTTTCTTAAGAATTTCTTCTAGTTTATTCTATTTTGAGAGAGAGGAAGAGAGTGGGGACAGGGCAGAGGGAGATAGAATCTCAAGGAGGCTCCATGCCCAGTGCAGAGCCGGACATGGGGATCAATCTCACGACCCTGGGATAATGACTTGAGTCAAAAGCAAGAGTCAGACGCTTAACTGACTGAGCCACCCAGGCGCCACTTAATTTTATTAAATTTAAGTCAATGATACACCGAAAACAAGGTGGTTAGATACAGGCTATGGTTCAAGTTCAAGCTTTTGTTTTGGGTGATGATTTCACACATAATAATATAATATAATTAGGGGTGCATGGTGGCTCATTCAGTTAAGCATTGGACTCTGGATTTTGGCTCAGGTCATGATCTCACAGTTCGTGACTTTGAGCCCTGCATCGGGCTCTGAGCTGACAGTGCAGGGAGTCTGCTTGGGATTCTCTCTCTCCATCTCTCTGCCCTTCCCCTGCTCACTCTTTCTTTCTCAAAAGTAAATAAACTTAAAATAATTTTAAAAACATATAATTAATATAACACATTGTAAGTTTTAAAACTAGATAACATTAAAGTGGCTATGCATGGACTGGTAATGAGAATGTGTCTTGATGTTAATGTGTAATATTTGTTATAGGCTTCCAAAATGGCATTGGCCTTAAAGGAAATGCTTGGTCAATGAGTCTATCTTAAAATTAAAACTTTTTATAATCAAAGATCATCTTAAAAAAGGGTAAAAAGGGGCGCCTGGGTGGCGCAGCGGGTTAAGCGTCCGACTTCAGCCAGGTCACGATCTCGCGGTCCGTGAGTTCGAGCCCCGCGTCGGGCTCTGGGCTGATGGCTCAGAGCCTGGAGCCTGTTTCCGATTCTGTGTCTCCCTCTCTCTCTGCCCCTCCCCCGTTCATGCTCTGTCTCTCTCTGTCCCAAAAATAAATAAACGTTGAAAACAAAATTTTTACAAAAAGGGTAAAAAGATAAATTACAAACGAAGACAATGTATGTGTCCCTGATTCTCCTTTTCTCACATAGGTGGGAAATCATGAATTAAACAAAGGAGTGTTTACCCCAAATTCAGGTTAGTGATCAACTCTGGACATAAGGAAGGAGGCCACAACGAGGGGAGACACAATGGAGGTTTTAAGTCTACTGGTAATATTCTTGGTATTAAGCTTAGAGGTGGATACATAGCTGTTCTTTCTTATTACGTTACTGTTATATATGATATTTTCCATCTATATGGTGTTAATATATATAGGCTCTGTACAGACTCACTGAGATCATCTGTTTTCACTAAGATATTTTCTAGTTGTGTGAGGTATATGCTTCAAAGTGATGCTAGCATAAAATAATTTAATACATATCGATAAATTAGAGCAATAAATACCAGCTGCTATTTTTATTCCAAAGCCCATAAAAGCCATTTGCAGACTTACATAATCAGCAAAACAATCTTCTGAAGTCAGTATCTTTAACAACATTTTAAAGAGAAGCGGATTTACGCTTCCCAACTTAAACGCCGTTCTCTTGGTCATACAGGTAGTGTGGGGAGAGTCAGAAGTCAAATTATTGCACTCTAAATCATAGTTTACTATAAAATGCTTACAAAGAACCCAATGTCACAAAGAAGACACTGAACTTTGGCCAAGAACTTACGTGGCTTGGCCTTCAGGAAACCTGTGTTCAGTCTCTGTCCCGCTGATCTAGGCTGTGACTGTGGCCACTTTTCCTCTGTGGGCCTGTGGATGGGATATAGGCTGGATAAGGGTATATCTTAGGCACAATTTTAGCTCTAGGATTATGTCACATCTTTGATAGTTTTTTTCTTATTACCGCTGATATTTTTGTAAGGTTTGACAAGAGAGTAGGTGGTGTGGGGGTACATCCAAGTTAATTCTCCGAGATAAATTTGGCTTCCTGTTAGTCTATTTCTTATTCTTTATTTGCTTCACTCTTGCTTTGTTTTCTTGTCTCTTTTTCTTTTTATGTGTGTCAACATAAAACCCATTTTATTCTTTTTCTTTTCAGACTTTTTTATTAGGAAAAATAAAATCCGTGTCTTTGGTGTAGAACTGGAGCTTTCTAAAACTATGCGTCAATGATAGCCATAATCTCATAGAGAATAGAACATACCCTTGACCAGGTTTATAACCCAGTGGTTCAAAAGCAATATTATGTTGTCCATCTTTAAATTGTTGAAAATACTTTACTGACTGTTATGCAATCCATGAAGCTTACGCTGGAGAAAAACAGAAAGAAGATATGGAAGGTGCTCATGTTTCTATTATTACTTGGAAAGTACTTAGATTCTCTAGCATATAGGAAGCAATAAAATCAGTTAATACCACTGCTAATGCTACTAAAGTATAATTAGGCCTAAGAAGTGAAACACTTTAAGCAGTCAGTCAGTTATCCAGTAGGATAAATAAAAATTTCAGTACAGTTTGCAGATTGTTTTTGTAGGATTATCAGACAAACCCTGGGTTCCTAGAAAGAGGGGGAAAGTCTCCAAAAGCAGTTGCTGGGGGGCTGAAAACACACTTCACTGATTTTGCATTTACTTAGGGATAGCCTTTGAGTAAGGAACCACACACTTGGGTAAGGATGTGAAAGCAGCTTTTATGTTGATAAACAAGTGTTTAAACCCAGAGCTCTTAATTTAGGTGACCCACTTTGGAAGTACTAATAAATATTTTCATAAATGCCATTTTCAGCACTTCACATACATTAGACAGCCCTAAAATTATCCTGTAGATGGAATAACCAGAAGAATCCAAATACAAAAGACACGAATGTTACTGGGAATGTTGGATGTTATTTGTAAGACAAATGTGCGATGATTACAAGAAAATTGTGTGGATAATGAGAAAAGAAACTGTGATTTAGAGGGAATTCAACATCTCTTCAGATAGCATCAATTCTATACTTACTCTGAGTAAAGGCTCTGTTTCATATTGAGCTTTATGGTATTAAAGACAACAAAAAAATATTAAATTAATTTTTATAGGAAATAAAGGAAGATTTTTAGAACCACAGAAAAAGCCAAGTAGCTATTGCTCTTTTTGCCACTAATACATTTGAGTAGCAGTTCTTTGTTGTTAAGATATCAGAGAAAAAAACGTACAGCTGCCTTGGAGTGAAGCAATATGCATGTTTTCTGAAGCTTCCAAAGATCGCCTCCAAAGGACTATCTGTGTATGTTAATACGTCATCCAAAATGCTTTCACTATCATCAAAACCTTTTCCTTTTCTAAGCAAGTGTTTCAATGAAAGACTTTTTTTTTCTCCAAAAACATATTCTACTATAAAATGATGACACATTCAGATTTTTTTCTGAGACAAAATAATATTCTATTTGTAGCAATTATAAAAATATAGGTGTATATTTGCAGATAATAACAGTAGCTTTATTGATATACTTTCTGAATATCTCCTTTCAATAACATAATTCGATGAGCTATATTAAGTAGCTCATCAGTTGTCAAGTTTTGTAAAGGAATATTGATTTTATCGGGCCAAATATGAAGAATAGTTATATAGTCAACATTTTGCACCAATTTGGAGCAGTAGTATTGGACCTGGTACAATGTAAAATATTAAAATAACTTTCTGGGTTTTTTTTCTGTTCCCTTACTCATTTTTCTCTGTATGAAAGTAAGCATATGAAATAAGTTGTTCTGGAATCTAATTGTCATTTGAAGATTGAATGGCAGTCACGCATTTTCTTAGGAAACTTCCAGAAGACTGAAGTACTTTGAAAATGAAGATTTTAAGAGTGCTATATTTCGGGGCGCCTGGGTGGCGCAGTCGGTTAAGCGTCCGACTTCAGCCAGGTCACGATCTCGCGGTCCGTGAGTTCGAGCCCCGCGTCGGGCTCTGGGCTGATGGCTCGGAGCCTGGAGCCTGCTTCCGATTCTGTGTCTCCCTCTCTCTCTGCCCCTCCCCCGTTCATGCTCTGTCTCTCTCTGTCTCAAAAAATAAATAAACGTTGAAAAAAAATTAAAAAAAAAAAAAAGAGTGCTATATTTCAAACCTATTATTTTGTAACATTTTATTTTAATTTTAAACTTATTTCAGTTTTGAGAGCAGAAAGAGGAAGAACTGTGAAAAAAAAAAAAAAACCCACAATAATTTGAGTTAGTTCTTTCCAGAAACTAATTGGTCAGTTCAAGGAGTCGATATAAGTTTCTAATAATAGTCTATATTTTAACTCACTTTTTGGTTGTATACTAATTTGATACTGCAGCATTCTGGGGAAAATTACACCCTAAGTACAATAATGTAATTTTCTTTTTTTCAGAAGTTGACTCTGTGTGTGTGTGTGTGTGTGTGTGTGTGTAAGTGCATACATGCATGTGCATTGGGAATATGAAGGAGAGGGAGAAATATGATTTACTAATTAAACTTGCTAATTTAATTACTAATTAAATCCATAAGGATATGGTGAGGGATCTCTAATCTGTGATTAGAGATGTGCCATCTGCCTTCATGATGGGGCAGGTGTAGGTATAAGAAAAAGAGTTAGTGTTTGAAAAGCAAAGTTGCCTATCCAAGTAAGCCTAGCACAAACAACTCTACCTTGATGTGCTCACTAACTGGGGTTACCCAGTATTTTCTTAGTCATCCGTTCATTCATTTATTTGTGCTCATTCATTTTACATGTATTTGCTGAATATCTACAATTTGCCAGGAACTGATACAGTGGGAATAAAACAGACACGATTCTTATCTTCATGGAATTACCAATTTGATCAGGATTGGGGTGTTGGATGTGTGGTGGTAGGAAATAATCACATACAAAAATATATTTTCCTTCAGGGTAACATACAGAAAGTGAAGAGACTGTAACAAGCATAATATGGCCAGAAGATGTCCAAAAAAAGCTTTCCTAAGGCAATGACATTTGAATGAACACTGGAAAGTTGAGTAGGAGTTAAGTAGCTCAATAAACAAAGGACTTTGAAAGGGCATTCTGGGAGAAGAAACAGCATTTCAAAAATTCTGGGGAACAAGGGAGCAAGGTTCCTTTAAGGAACTGAAACCTGGACAATTTGTTGGAATGAAGAGAAGGAAGAAGACTTGCACAACATGATGCCAGAGGGGTTGACAGTGACCAGACTTGGTCCTTAATGCTAAGGGAAGTTACTGATTGAAATGTTAAATGGAGGGGTGGTGTGATTAGATCTGCAATGCATAAAAGGCTGCTGGGATTTCAGGGTCGAAAATGGACTAGAGCTTACCAAGAGTAGATGCACAGGACTGTTAGCAGATGACTACCATCGCCAATGAAAAATTGACAGTCGATCAGACTAGAGACAGTGAAAAAAGATTTATAAGATATTTTATAGGCAATATATCAGGTACTGCGATGAGATAGTAAATTATGGAGGACTACCAGTTGACTTCAAGGGGATATTTTTATTGGATATATTGAGTTTGAAGGGCATTTAAATTGTCCAAATGGAGATTCAAAACAGTATTTGGAGTTGTGTCTAGTTTGAAATGTTGATTATATCTTGAGCTAGACACTACATTAGGAGCCAACATCATCTATAAGTGACATCTGAAACCTTGTAAGAGTTAGCCAGAAACATCCAGAAATGGGAAAGAAAAGAAAACTACCATAGCAGTTTGAGGAACAGAAAGAAGAGTACATAAAAGAGATTAGAAAGCAGAGTCAACAAGGATGAAGAAGAAATGAATGGAAGGAGAAGGGTAGCACATCTTTTCATTGGAATGATATGGAAAGCCACTGAGACAAAGGCAGAAAATGCCCCTTATTAGGAATATGGAGGGTCATGGAGTTAGTGGAGTTCTTGACAAGAGCAATTTTAGTAGCGTGGCAGGCGTGAGAATGAGGTTATCTTGGGTGCAGGAGTAAGTAGACTGTGAGAAATGGAGGGGGGGGGAAATAGCGTTGTACTGGGAGACAGGAGAGGGAAGTGGGAGCCTCCATGCCAACAGGTAATAGTTGAGAACGCTGAAATGCTGATGGGAAAGGAGCCAGTTGAGAAGGAAATGTTGAATAGGGAATATAAAAAAATAGAGAAAATAATAAATGCTGAACATGGAAAAGCAGTAGGAATCAGTGGGATCACCTTAATCCAATCAGGCATATGACTCAAAATTGGGGTACATTTTTAGCATGGCTTCTACCTCTGCTTTGCCCCATATTGTAGGGTGTAGATTTCAGAATATCAACTGTTCTATAAGACCCCTGCTATTTGGTAGTACCCTATCTTCATCTCTTAATCAGCTTGTGGCCCGCTCTGCATTTTTGGTGGCTTTATGTTTAGTTTTTAACATCTTGTTCTTTCCTGGGTAAAAGTTCATGCTGGGGAGACCCCAGAGTTTGGCATTACTTCCCTGCAGCTTCCATTTCAAGATTCTGGCTTATTGAATCATGAATGACTGGCCAGCAGCAAACTCCCAATTTTGTCTCCTTTCCCCTTAGGAGACTGTTAAATCTTGCCTTGCTCCCCTGCATCTCTGTTCTTTGGAGTGGTTTACCAGCCTCTAGCTACATGCTACAGATCAGCAAATATCCCGGGTAGAAAAGCAGCTCCCGTCATACCAGCTCACATTTCTGGGGTTTCCTGTTCTTTAAGATCTTGGCCTCTCCAATGATAGTCTCTTTAGCAACACTGCAATGTATTCAAGCAAATGGTATATTTTATCCGACTCTTCTGATTGTTTTTGGTGGAACATGGCTTTGCTGTAAACAACTCTGTTGTATCCCAAAGTGGCAGCATTGTGCTTCATGTAACCTTAAATGCAATGATTAATTCCATGAAAATCTCATAAGCTATGCTCAAGGTGTTCTTTTCTTTTACACACATATGTTAGGATAGTAGTGATTCATTCTCAGTTCTGATTTTGCATAGAAACCTTTAAAATTGTTAGCATTCAATGCCCACCGTAGAAGCAAAGTTCTTTTTAATTAAAATACCCTTTTACTCTTAATGGCAGTATATGTTTTTGTAGAGACAGATAAACAAGAACTAGGTTTTGGGTTCATGATTTTCAGGCCATGGATTTTAGAATGTTCTCTGAAGGCGGAAAGCCTGTATTCCTCATTCCAATGATTTCAGAGAGGTGGAAGGTAGAACTTTGAAGGCCAGCAATGTTCTTTTTAATCTCTATTTTTTCTGACAAAGAAGGTTTTATTTTGCAAAATTTTAGAATGAAATAATGAAACAGGTTTTTTTTTTACATGCTGAAATTTATTCCGTAAGAATTTCCTCTTCTAGAGCAATATGGGCAGTAACTAAACAGCATCATTCCTGTATAAAGTTGTATTGAAACTCAATATATGGCACGTTGTCAAATTCCAGCCCTACCAAAACTCTCCTCCTTTCATTGCCCTTTGTCTTACTAGCGACTGGACATAGCCCCTCCCTGGTTCACTGTAGGTATGAAGTGCATACTGATTCAGGGTCTTGTCTTAGAAATTTTTGTATTAGCCTTCCAAGTGTCCACTAGAAGTCAAGAGCAAAATTATTTCAACACCAGGAGGGAGCTAAGCATTTGTTTCTCTACAGTATTCTCAGAACATATTTTTAGGACACCAGACAGAAGATCATTTTTTAACCTGCTTAAATAACCTGAACAGATCTTTCTAGAACAAGTCAGATTGGTTAAATCTCACACAGAGTTCGAATAATTTGGTTCTTAACTTCTTGCTGTGTGCTGCTTTAGTGTTTAAGGAAGGGGAATCAGTACAGAAGTGATATATGCTTCTTTTGAATATTGAAATGATGTTTAGATTCTTCAGAAACTACAATTTTGGGTGCTTGTGAGGATATGTCTATATAAGTTGGTGTCAAGAGTTAGACGTGGTATAATGTCATTAAGAAGAACCTTAGAGTATGAAGGTTTTGGTATTTCCTAACCCCATTCTTGAGCAAGTTTGTTAATTACTCAGCTCCATAGAAATAGAAGCATGTAACAATAATGATACCCTCCTCAGAGAAATTTCCTAAATTACAAATGAAAGAAAATGTGAAATCTCTTTATAACCACAAAACACTAAGTACATGTTAGATTTGATAACAATTAATAATTAGTAGTAAGAAAAATATCAAAGGTACAAACTTCCAGTTAGAAAATAAATACGTCCTGAGGATGTAATGTATAGCATGGTGACTCTATAGTTAATATAAATTAATGCTATTATATATTGTAACTGTATTGTATATTGGAAAGTTCCTAAGATTGTAGATTTTAAAAGTTCTTATCACAAGAAAAAGAAATCTGTAACTATGTGTGGTGATGGATGACCTGAAACTAATATAATGTTTCGTGTCAATTACATCTCTCATTTAAAAATTTTTAAACTCAATAAAGAGATTAGCTTAACTCTGTACTTAAAGAATATGGTAAATTCCAAACTACAGTCTAATACTTTTTTGAGTAAACAATGAGATTTAAATGGATAAAATGAAATTTGGAAAATAGTATTTCCTTAAGATTTTAGTGCTATAAAATGTGGTTCTTATTCTTGTCATCATGAATTTTATTTTTATTTTTTTTTATTATTTTTTTTATTTATATATGAAATTTATTGTCAAATTGGTTTCCATACAACACCCAGTGCTCATCCCAAAAGGTGCCCTCCTCAATACCCATCACCCACCCTCTCCTCCCTCCCACCCCCCATCAACCCTTAGTTTGTTCTCAGTTCTCAACAGTCTCTTATGCTTTGGCTCTCTCCCACTCTAACCTCTTTTTTTTTTTCCTTCCCCTCCCCCATGGGTTCCTGTTAAGTTTCTCAGGATCCACATAAGAGTGAAACCATATGGTATCTGTCTTTCTCTGTATGGCTTATTTCACTTAGCATCACACTCTCCAGTTCCATCCACGTTGCTACAAAAGGCCATATTTCATTTTTTCTCATTGCCACGTAGTATTCCATTGTGTATATAAACCACAATTTCTTTATCCATTCATCAGTTGATGGACATTTAGGCTCTTTCCATAATTTGGCTATTGTTGAGAGTGCTGCTATGAACATTGGGGTACAAGTGCCCCTATGCATCAGTACTCCTGTGTCCCTTGGATAAATTCCTAGCAGTGCTACTGCTGGGTCATAGGGTAGGTCTATTTTTTAATTTTCTGAGGAACCTCCACACTGTTTTCCAGAGCGGCTGCACCAATTTGCATTCCCACCAACAGTGCAAGAGGGTTCCCGTTTCTCCACATCCTCTCCAGCATCTATAGTCTCCTGATTTGTTCATTTTGGCCACTCTGACTGGCGTGAGGTGATACCTGAGTGTGGTTTTGATTTGTATTTCCCTGATAAGGAGCGACGCTGAACATCTTTTCATGTGCCTGTTGGCCATCCGGATGTCTTCTTTAGAGAAGTGTCTATTCATGTTTTCTGCCCATTTCTTCACTGGGTTATTTGCTTTTCGGGTGTGGAGTTTGGTGAGCTCTTTATAGATTTTGGATACTAGCACTTTGTCCGATATGTCATTTGCAAATATCTTTTCCCATTCCGTTGGTTGCCTTTTAGTTTTGTTGGTTGTTTCCTTTGCTGTGCAGAAGCTTTTTATCTTCATAAGGTCCCAGTAATTCACTTTTGCTTTTAATTCCCTTGCCTTTGGGGATGTGTCGAGGAAGAGATTGCTACGGCTGAGGTCAGAGAGGTCTTTTCCTGCTTTCTCCTCTAAGGTTTTGATGGTTTCCTGTCTCACATTCAGGTCCTTTATCCATTTTGAGTTTATTTTTGTGAATGGTGTGAGAAAGTGGTCTAGTTTCATTCTTCTGCATGTTGCTGTCCAGTTCTCCCAGCACCATTTGTTAAAGAGACTGTCTTTTTTCCATTGGATGTTCTTTCCTGCTTTGTCAAAGATGAGTTGGCCATACGTTTGTGGGTCTAGTTCTGGGGTTTCTATTCTATTCCATTGGTCTGTGTGTCTGTTTTTGTGCCAATACCATGCTGTCTTGATGATGACAGCTTTGTAGTAGAGGCTAAAGTCTGGGATTGTGATGCCTCCTGCTTTGGTCTTCTTCTTCAAAATTACTTTGGCTATTCGGGGCCTTTTGTGGTTCCATATGAATTTTAGGATTGCTTGTTCTAGTTTCGAGAAGAATGCTGGTGCAATTTTGATTGGGATTGCATTGAATGTGTAGATAGCTTTGGGTAGTATTGACATTTTGATAATATTTATTCTTCCAATCCATGAGCAGGGAATGTCTTTCCATTTCTTTAAATCTTCTTCAATTACCTTCATAAGCTTTCTATAGTTTTCAGCATACAGATCCTTTACATCTTTGGTTAGATTTATTCCTAGGTATTTTATGCTTCTTGGTGCAATTGTGAATGGGATCAGTTTCTTTATTTGTCTTTCTGTTGCTTCATTGTTAGTGTATAAGAATGCAACTGATTTCTGTACATTGATTTTGTATCCTGCAACTTTGCTGAATTCATGTATCAGTTCTAGCAGGCTTTTGGTGGAGTCTATCGGATTTTCCACGTATAACATCATGTCATCTGCAAAAAGCGAAAGCTTGACTTCATCTTTGCCAATTTTGATGCCTTTGATTTCCTTTTGCTGTCTGATTGCTGATGCTAGAACTTCCAGCACTATGTTAAACAACAGCGGTGAGAGTGGGCATCCCTGTCGTGTTCCTGATCTCAGGGAAAAAGCTCTCAGTTTTTCCCCGTTGAGGATGATGTTAGCTGTGGGCTTTTCATAAATGGCTTTTATGATCTTTAAGTATGTTCCTTCTATCCCGACTTTCTCAAGGGTTTTTATTAAGAAAGGGTGCTGGATTTTGTCAAAGGCCTTTTCTGCATCGATTGACAGGATCATATGGTTCTTCTCTTTTTTTTTTTGTTAATGTGATGTATCACGTTGATTGATTTGCGAATGTTGAACCAGCCCTGCATCCCAGGAATGAATCCCACTTGATCATGGTGAATAATTCTTTTTATATGCCGTTGAATTCGATTCGCTAGTATCTTATTGAGAATTTTTGCATCCATATTCATCAGGGATATTGGCCTGTAGTTCTCTTTTTTTACTGGGTCTCTGTCTGGTTTAGGAATCAAAGTAATACTGGCTTCATAGAATGAGTCTGGAAGTTTTCCTTCCCTTTCTATTTCTTGGAATAGCTTGAGAAGGATAGGTATTATCTCTTCTTTAAACGTCTGGTAGAACTCCCCTGGGAAGCCATCTGGTCCTGGACTCTTATTTGTTGGGAGATTTTTGATAACCGATTCAATTTCTTCGCTGGTGATGGGTCTGTTCAAGCTTTCTATTTCCTCCTGATTGAGTTTTGGAAGAGTGTGCGTGTTCAGGAATTTGTCCATTTCTTCCAGGTTGTCCAATTTGTTGGCATATAATTTTTCATAGTATTCCCTGATAATTGTTTGTATCTCTGAGGGATTGGTTGTAATAATTCCATTTTCATTCATGATTTTATCTATTTGGGTCATCTCCCTTTTCTTTTTGAGAAGCCTGGCTAGAGGTTTGTCAATTTTGTTTATTTTTTCAAAAAACCAACTCTTGGTTTCGTTGATCTGCTCTACAGTTTTTTTAGATTCTATATTGTTTATTTCTGCTCTGATCTTTATGATTTCTCTTCTTCTGCTGGGTTTAGGCTGCCTTTGCTGTTCTGCTTCTAGTTCCTTTAGGTGTGCTGTTAGATTTTGTATTTGGGATTTTTCTTGTTTCTTGAGATAGGCCTGGATTGCAATGTATTTTCCTCTCAGGACTGCCTTCGCTGCGTCCCAAAGCGTTTGGATTGTTGTATTTTCATTTTCGTTTGTTTCCATATATTTTTTAATTTCTTCTCTAATTGCCTGGTTGACCCACTCATTCGTTAGTAGGGTGTTCTTTAACCTCCATGTTTTTGGAGGTTTTCCAGACTTTTTTCTGTGGTTGATTTCAAGCTTCATAGCATTGTGGTCTGAAAGTATGCATGATATGATTTCAATTCTTGTAAACTTATGAAGGGCTGTTTTGTGACCCAGTATATGATCTATCTTGGAGAATGTTCCATGTGCACTCGAGAAGAAAGTATATTCTGTTGCTTTGGGATGCAGAGTTCTAAATATATCTGTCAAGTCCATCTGATCCAATGTCTCATTCAGGGCCCTTGTTTCTTTATTGACCGTGTGTCTAGATGATCTATCCATTTCTGTAAGTGGGGTGTTAAAGTCCCCTGCAATTACCACATTCTTATCAATAAGGTTGCTTATGTTTGTGAGTAATTGTTTTATATATTTGGGCGCTCCGGTATTCGGCGCATAGGCATTTATAATTGTTAGCTCTTCCTGATGGATAGACCCTGTCACTATTATATAATGTCCTTCTTCATCTCTTGTTACAGCCTTTAATTTAAAGTCTAGTTTGTCTGATATAAGTATGGCTACTCCAGCTTTCTTTTGGCTTCCAGTCGCATGATAAATAGTTCTCCATCCCCTCACTCTCAATCTAAAGGTGTCCTCAGGTCTAAAATGAGTCTCTTGTAGACAGCAAATAGATGGGTCTTGTTTTTTTATCCATTCTGATACCCTATGTCTTTTGGTTGGCGCATTTAATCCATTTACATTCAGTGTTATTATAGAAAGATATGGGTTTAGAGTCATTGTGATGTCTGTATGTTTTATGCTTGTAGTGATGTCTCTGGTACTTTGTCTCACAGGGTCCCCCTTAGGATCTCTTGGAGAGCTGGTTTAGTGGTGACAAATTCCTTCAGTTTTTGTTTGTTTGGGAAGACCTTTATCTCTCCTTCTATCCTAAATGACAGACTTGCTGGATAAAGGATTCTCGGCTGCATATTTTTTCTGTCTAGCACACTGAAAATCTCGTGCCAATTCTTTCTGGCCTGCCAAGTTTCAAAAGAGAGATCAGTCACGAGTCTTATAGGTGTCCCTTTATATGTGAGGGCACGTTTACCCCTTGCTGCTTTCAGAATTTTCTCTTTATCCTTGTATTTTGCCAGTTTCACTATGATATGTCGTGCAGAAGATCGATTCAAGTTACGTCTGAAGGGAGTTCTCTGTGCCTCTTGGATTTCAATGCCTTTTTCCTTCCCCAGTTCAGGGAAGTTCTCAGCTATGATTTCTTCAAGTACCCCTTCAGCACCTTTCCCTCTCTCTTCCTCCTCTGGGATACCTATTATGCGTATATTATTTCTTTTTAGTGTATCACTTAGTTCTCTAATTTTCCCCTCATATTCCTGGATTTTTTTATCTCTCTTTTTCTCAGCTTCCTCTTTTTCCATAACTTTATCTTCTAGTTCACCTATTCTCTCCTCTGCCTCTTCAATCCGAGCCGTGGCGGTTTCCATTTTGTTATGCATTTCGTTTAAAGCGTTTTTCAGCTCCTCGTGACTGTTCCTTAGTCCCTTGATCTCTGTAGCAAGAGATTCTCTGCTGTCAGCTATACTGTTTTCAAGCCCAGCGATTAATTTTATGACTATTATTCTAAATTCACTTTCTGTTATATTATTTAAATCCTTTTTGATCAGCTCATTAGCTGTTGTTATTTCCTGGAGATTCTTCTGAGGGGAATTCTTCCGCTTGGTCATTTTGGATAGTCCCTGGCGTGGTGAGGACCTGCAGGGCACTTCCCCTGTGCTGTGGTGTATAACTGGAGTTGGTGGGCGGAGCCGCAGTCAGACCTGATGTCTGCCCCCAGCCCACCGCTGTGTCCACAGTCAGACTGGTGTGTGCCTTCTCTTCCCCTCTCCTAGGGGCGGGATTCACTGTGGGGTGGGGTGGCCTGTCTGGGCTACTTGCACACTGCCAGGCTTGTGATGCTGGGGATCTGGCGTCTTAGCTGGGGTGGGTAGGCAAGGTGCACGGGGGCAGGAGGGGCAGGCTTAGCTTGCTTCTCCTTAGGTGTTCCACTTCAGGAGGGGCCCTGTGGCAGCAGGAGGGAGTCAGATCCGCTGCCCGAGGTTTGGCTCCGCAGAAGCGCAGAGTTGGGTGTTTGCGAGGAGGGAGCAAGTTCCCTGGCAGGAACTGCTTCTCTTTGGGATTTTGGCTGGGTGATGGGCGGGGGAGATGGCGCTGGCGAGCGCCTTTGTTCCCCACCAAACTGAGCTCTGTCGTCGGGGGGCTCAGCAGCTTTCCTTCCCTTTGTCCTCCAGCCTTCCCGCTTTCCGAGCAGAGCTGTTAACTTATGCCCTCCCAGACGCTAAGTCACGCTTGCTGTCGGAACACAGTCCGTCAGGCCCCTCCGCTTTTTGCAAGCCAGACTCGGGGGCTCCGCTTGGCCAGCGAGCCGCCCCTCCGCCCCGGCTCCCTCCCGCCAGTCCGTGGAGCGCGCACCGCCTCGCCGCCCTTCCTACCCTCTTCCGTGGGCCTCTCCTTTGCGCTTGGCTCCGGCGACTCCGTTCTGCTAATCCTCTGGCGGTTTTCTGGGTTATTTAGGCAGGTGTAGGTGGAATCTAAGTGATCAGCAGGACGCGCGGTGAGCCCAGCGTCCTCCTACGCCGCCATCTTCCCTCTCTCTCATCATGAATTTTAAATACAAAATTAGAATTGTCATAGTGTGTAAGTACTTCCAATATTTTAATTTGCACATGATCAGAGGCCTCTGGTAGGATGTTGGTAGAGCATGTGACTCTTGATCTCAGGGTTCTGAGTTTGAGCCTCATGTCGTGTGTAGAGATTACTTTAAAAAATAACATCTCGGGGCGCCTGGGTGGCGCAGTCGGTTAAGCGTCCGACTTCAGCCAGGTCAAGATCTCGCGGTCTGGGAGTTCGAGCCCCGCGTCAGGCTCTGGGCTGATGGCTCAGAGCCTGGAGCCTGTTTCCGATTCTGTGTCTCCCTCTCTCTCTGCCCCTCCCCCGTTCATGCTCTGTCTCTCTCTGTCCCAAAAATAAATAAACGTTGAAAAAAAAAATTAAAAAATAACATCTCGAAAATAAGAAAAAATAATTTACAGATGATCAGTCATCCAGTTTATATGACATGCATGAAAACTTTTGGCTTCCAAATAACTGTGAATTTTTTTACATGTTTATTTATTTTATTTTTGAGACAGAGAGAGAGTGCATGAACAGGGGAGAGGCTGAGAGAGAGGGAGAGAGAATCCCAAGCAGGCTCCACACTTTCAGTGCAGAGCCTGATGTGGGGCTCAAACTCAGGAATAGCGAGATCATGACCTGAGCTGAAATCAAGAGTTGGATGTTTAACCAACTGAGCCACACAGGCACCTCAACTGTGAATTCTATAGAGACGACAACATGGGTAATCCGAAGAAAGGTATTAGTATTGTGCAGTGTTTTCATTTTGGTTTCTCATTCCAATCTGAGTTAACATTTGTAAAGTAATTATTCTGCACAAGGCTCTGGCCTAGGCTTGGTTTAGTTTAGTTTTTTTTTTTTTTTTTCTTTCTTGGTCTCTATTTTCTGGACCAGTCATGTTACAAACTACTTCATAGAACTTGTGGCACATCCCATTTTTTCCAAAACACATCTAATGGGATATTGTATAGAATATAGCATAAGGATAGTATGATTTTAAGGATATACAGAAGACAATAAAAAGAAACTCAGAAATCACGTGCTCCTGGGGAAACCAAACAATAAGATAGTAGTGTCTAACAATAAGCACAAAGGTATATTAGGTAGGTGCTTTCATACTTATAGGATGGAAATGTTTCTATTCATTTTAAGATAAAAGCAAGGGTAAATTAAGAATAAGAATAAAGAAGTTGAGTCTCCCCTGTTAATAAAACATGAATTTAAGGATAATTTACTTCCCTTGGAAAACCTACTTCTCTGGTCACTGGGATGTGAATCCCAGCCGGATGGCATCACACAATGGTGTGTGATGGGAGAGCCATGCTCCCCAGCAGGAAGGGACCCCAGGGTAGTGTGCTTTGCCTTCCTGTAGTCAATTGCTTTGTGGAATTCTAGTGGAGAGATTTGTGTCGTTTTTTCCCCTCTTCTCTGTGTCCAGTTCTCGGGGTGAGTGGGTGGCAGGAGTAGCTGACAGCAGTCAGGGGACAGCTGCAGAATATGTGCTAATGTTTGTGCACAAACACACATAATAGATATGCAGATTACCAGGAAATACCAGGGAGCCAATGACAAGAGCAGCTTTCCCTTAGCTGTCAACCCAGCAAAAGTACAACAGCGACCGTGTTCATTCTGGACATTGGTGTGTGATTGCCTTTCAGTTTCTATAGGTGTTCCTTTCGTCTCACGTGCTTTGGAATTCCTTGGCTCAGAGATTTCCCAGACTCTTACTACTGTCTCTGACATAGAACATCCACTAGGTTATCTCTGTATCATACTATTGTCTGTGGGATAACACCCCCAGGTGAGTTCTCTGGGGACCCAATGTGACAAGCGAAGTCTCATGCTTTAAAGTTCTCTTTCCATTTCTTTTGTTATTGGCTTCCACGCTTCTGCATTCTGTGGGCTTACACTCTGGCACAGATCCCGCCTGGTACTGAGTCTCAGTATGAGAGATTTGATGTGTCTAAGGAAGTTGCTAATTCTATTGTGTTATTGAAATTTATGAAACTGCAATCCACCTTGGGGGGGGGGGGGAGCCGTAATATTTTGTCACAAAAGAATACCAGAACTAAAAATATAATAATACAATAAAAGGTACACAGTGTACATATTGATATGGGCCCAATTTCAATGGTTTATTATACCCCTATAAACTAATAAAGTCTTTAAGAAAAAAAGACAGATAGAAATGCTCAATCCTTGTTTTTATATAAATAGAGTGTAATACACACACAAATGAATAGTTACATAGAAATTAAATGTGTTATTTTTGTTGTGATGGAGTAATAATCATGCTGAAGATGAAGAAATTATTTTGATTGGCAAAATAAGAGAAAACTTCATGCAAGAAGTAACAATTGATTGGAGATTTACACAATTTCAGCTAATAGAATTGACATTAGGAGGGCAGGTTGTTTAACATAAAAGAAAAATATGAAAAAAAGAGGCAAGAAATAAATGATCAAAGGATTGGGAATCATCCATGTCCTTCATTTTTTTCTTCAACCAATAGTTACTGAACATTTGCAAACAATGTTGAATAAGATAGGATGAGCCTTACTTTAAAGGGGCTATAGCCCAGCATTTACAATTAAGTAAATGAATAATTGTAATTGTGATAAATGCTATGAAAAATATTGTGACTATTGTCATAGGCCCTTACTTAGTTCAGGGTGGATGAGTGGACTTTTGATGAAGTCACTTTTGACTTTTCAAGTCAAAATTGAAATGAAGTGACTTTTGAACTTGTATTTTATATATAAAAATTGCTTATATTTTGCCATATTATTGTCATCCTTTGCTAAGTTTTTGAAATCAAAATATTTACTTACTATTTTCCTTTATTTAGTTTAGTAGGCATCTCTAAAACAGCAGAAAATTTTCTATATAATCTTAAAATCATTACTAAGAGGAAAACCATCATTTCCCTAATATATAATTCCCAGTCATATTCAATCTTCTCAAATTGTTTTTTTAAATGGTAAAAGTTAAAAAAACAGGCTAATTTCAAGGCCATGCATTGCATTGGTCTGTTTTAATCTATAATATTGTCCCCTTCACGTGTGTGTGTGTGTGTGTGTGTGTGTGTGCATGTACACACACATGTGACATTGGCTTGGGCAATATTCTACCTTCTGGGTATGTCTGAATCATTTCGTTTTCATGTATTTAACTTGTTTTCCTATATATTGTATTTTCTGTAACTTTAAAGTTAAATCTAGAGACTGGATAAGATTCACTGCATAGATAATGTTATGTACTCTTTATTGTATCATTTCAAAAAACATATCATGCATAATAAGTTTTTTCATTATTAGTTATTTTAAGTTTGATTTCTGGGTTAACTTACAGCTGGCAGATGTCTTCAATATGAGATTATAAATGTATCCAAACCCAACAAGCTAGCTAGCATAATACCTCAACTTCTTGCAAAATGTCCAGTTACTGATACAGTTTTAGTGTCCAATGGCTATATATGATTACCTTTACACCATCATGGTTGCAAAATTA
This sequence comes from Puma concolor, assembly GCF_028749965.1. Taxonomy (NCBI): domain Eukaryota; kingdom Metazoa; phylum Chordata; class Mammalia; order Carnivora; family Felidae; genus Puma; species Puma concolor. The sequence continues at coordinate 10,033,307 of NC_141677.1, forward strand.
GAGTTTTCTATCACTCAGTGTATTTTTGTTAGCTAATAATGTTTGAAAAAGCCCTTTCCAATATCAATTGGGGGTATCTGGTAAACTTGAAAGACAATTTTTACTGACAAGACATCACAAATGCCTATTTCCCCCCCGTAATTACCAATCCTCTAAATGAGTAGTTAGGTTCCTAATTCATTTGATGAAACAGTTTTAAACTAGGACCAAAAAGAAGAACAAGAAGCAGAAAAGAATTTTTCAGACAGAGGACCAGTATTTCAGAGTGTCTAGACTGAAAAGGATATAGTTCGTAAAAGTAAACAGCAGATGAAGTGAGGATTAGAAGAGGAAAGTAAAGTAATGCCAGAAGAGAGGCAGTCCTAATTGTGGCCTTGCCACCAATAGTAATGATTTTGGTCTCCATTTCTATGTAATTATGAAATCATTCAAAGACTTTTTAAAAAAATGTTTGTTTATTTATTTTTTTTGAGAGAGAGAGACAGAGCACGAGTTGGGGAGGGGCAGAGAGAGAGGGGGAGACACAGAATCCAAAGTAGGCTCCAGGCTCTGAGCTGTCAGCACAGAGCCTGACATGGGGCTTGAAATCACGAGCCCTGAGATCATGACCTGAGCTAAAGTCGGACATTTAACCAACTGAGCCACCCAGATGCCCCAAAGTCATTCAAATATTTCAAGCAGCAGGTAAAGGTGTTCATATACGTACATGTTTACATAGTCCCACTGCTTTCTCCCTTTATGTCTATATTTTAGATTGTGGCAAATCATACATAGAATAAAGTGCACAAATCCTGAATGCACAGCTTGATGAATTCTCTCATATAAATACATTCATGTAACTACCACCCAGACCTAGATATAAAACATTGCCAGCACCCCAGGCAATTCCCTCATGTCCTTTTTCAGTCAGTAGCCCTGTGACAACCAGCCTCAAGATGGATCCCAATGAACCCCGCCTCTGGTATCCACATCCTTGTATAGTCTCCTTGCACAAAAATAAGGGTGTTTTTCTTACTACTATTTTATTTCAGACGAGATGGTGTGCTGTCTTTGAGACCAGGTCCACAAAAGACATTATGTGTTTTTTCTTGTTTCTCCTGGATTATGCATTTTGGGGAAGCCAGCTGCCACTTCATGTGGACATTCTAAACAATTCTAAATTTTTTTTTCAACGTTTTTATTTATTTTTGGGACAGAGAGAGACAGAGCATGAACGGGGGAGGGGCAGAGAGAGAGGGAGACACAGAATCAGAAACAGGCTCCAGGCTCCGAGCCATCAGCCCAGAGCCCGACGCGGCGCTCGAACTCACGGACCGCAAGATCGTGACCTGGCTGAAGCCGGACGCTTAACCGACTGCGCCACCCAGGCGCCCCTACATTCTAAGCAATTCTATGAAGAGGTCCAACCTGATGAGGAACTGAGTTCTCCTGGCAGCAGCCATCACAGAAGTGATAGCCCTATGAGTAAAATCTTCTTGGAAACACAGCCTCTAGCCCTAGTCCAGCCTTCAGATGATGACAGCCTTGCTTGATAGCATGGCTGCAAGGTCATGAAACACCCAAATTTATGACCTGCTAGGGTGCCCCACAATGTATGACCCAGATAAGCCATGTGACATTAGTGTCCCTTATTGTTTTAAGCTATGGAGTTTTGAGACAATTCGTTGTGCAGTAATAGATAACTAATACAACCCCCCTGAGGTTATCACCTAGATTGACCATCTGCCTGGTCTGCCTGGAAGTGAGTTTCCCTGGATGTGAGACTTTTAGTGCAAAAAATCAGAAACAGTCTTGGAAAACCTTAACGAGCTGGTGGATTCTAATCACAAAATCCATCTCCACAGATCAGATTTTTCTGCTTGTTAACTACATTAATGGAATCTCACAGAATGTACTTCCCCCACCAACCATATTGAGGAATAATTGACAATAATGATCATATATATTTAGAGTGTACAACATGATGATTTATATACATTGTAGAATAATTACCAAGATCAAGATAATTAACATACCCATCACCTCACAGAGTTAACTTTTTGTGTGCTTGTGGTAAGAATACTTAAGATGTACTCTCAGCAATATTCACGTATACAGAACCATATTATTAACTATAGTCACCATGCTTTATGTTAGATCCTCAGGACTTACTCTTCTCAAAACTGAAAGTTTGTGCCCTTGTAGCTCCCCACGAACCCTTTCCACAGCTCCTAGTAACCACCATTCTATTCTCTGTTTCTATGAAATTGGCCTTGTAAATGACAGGATTTCTTTTTTTTTAATGACTGAATAATATCTATATCTATATATCTAAATCTATCTATCTATCTATCTATATATTATGCTATATATATTATATATATCACATATTCTTTATTCATTTATCCACCAAAGAACATTTAGATTATTTCCAAACCTTGGCTGTTGTGAACAATGCTGCAATAAACATGGGAGTGCAGATATCTCCTTGAAATGATTTCACTGTCATTGGGTATATACCCAGAAGTGGGAGTGCTGGATCATATAGTAGTTCTATTTTTAACTTTTTGAGGAAACTCCGTACTGTTTTCCATAGTGGCTGCACCAATTTACATCCCCACCAACGGTCTACAAAATTTTTCTTTTCTCCATATCCTCACCCACACTTATTATCTCTTGTGCTTTTGATGACAGCCATTCTGACAGGTGTGAGGTGATATCTCACTGTGATTTTGATCTGCATTTCCCTGATGGTTAATGATGTCAAGCACCTTTCCATGTACCTTACACGTGCTGATTGCGTTATTAGGGTGCTTTTGTACACCATGAGTCATTGTTCTCTTGCTACTTTCAAAATTCTATTTTCTTTTGAAAAACCTTTAGCCCACTTCAAGGTTATGAAGATAGTATCCCATGTTTTATTCTAAAAGATTTATAATTTAACGTCTCAAGCTTAAAACTATGATCCATTTCAAATTAACTTTTGTGTAGTGCGTAGAGGAAGGTCAAGGTTCATATTTCTCTTCAGTAACCAATTGATTCAGTGTCATTTTTTTGAAAGGAAATCCTACGCCCTATGGATTGTAGTGGTATGTTATCATAATCAAATCACCGTATAGAAGTGAGTTTTTATGCACTGGGTGGATCCTGGAACAGAAAACAAGCATTAGTGGAAAAACTAGTGATTCTTCAATAAAACCTGGAGTTTAGTTAAGAGTAGTGCGCCAACGTTGGCTTCTTAGTTTTGACAAATGTATCATGGTACTGTAAGATGTTAACATTCAAGGAAACTGAGTGAAGGTATATAGAAACTTTCTGTTTTTATCTTTGCAGTATTTTTCTATATTTGAAATCATTCCAAAATAAATAGTTGATTTTATTGTTAAGCATTAGGATCTGCATATTTGGTTTCTTTTTCTACCTTTGCACCGATAGCACAGTGCCTTAATTATTGTAGCCTTATAGGAATCCTTGGTATCTCTGATGACTTTAACCATTGAATGTGGTGGAAATGAATTTTGCCAGTTCTGGGATCGAGCCTTAAGAAAAGCTGTCAGATTCTGTTTTTTTCACTTTCAGGACTCATGAGTCTTCAAGTAAGTAGTCCTATCTGGAGACACTATATAGAACTATGCCATGGAGAGATGACATGGGCAGGAAGGGAAGAGAGACTCAGCAATGCTGGCATCTCTTGCTTAGCCCAGCCTTCAAGATGTCCCTGTATGTCAGGCTTGGGATTCCAGCATACAGAGGCTACTGTTAATATCATATGGAACAGAATTTTCCAGCTGAGCTCAATTAACCTATTGAATTATAAACCACATTTTTAAGTCACTGAATTTGGGGTGGTTTATTATGCCACAATGACTAACAAAAATAAAAACTCTAATGAAAACCTAGGCTAGAGGTGGGCAGCTGGTCACTGAAGTTAAGAAAGAAGATGCCAGTGACTGGGGAAGGGAGACATGTAGATGTATAGAATCAAAGGAAACCAAGTAACGTACTGTAGTTCTCAGAGAGATACGTTACATGCCTCTTTCAGGAGGTGGGTGACAGGAAGAAAAAAGAATAATGAGTAAACACCCCTACCCCTAGATCTGAGGGGATTCAGGGATAAAGTTTTCCCTGCTTACACAATAAGATAAATATGAAAAAACATAATAAAATTTCTTGTCCCATATCGGACAATAAGCAGTGTAGGACTAATTCTAAGGAGAAGAGAAACAAACACGGTGAACCTCATGATTGCATCAGATTTCTACTCATAGGCAATTTCTGAATCACAGGTAGGGATGAGGAATTGAGACAGAGCCAATGGCCTTGCTTAGTCGAGTTGACAGAGATCAAAGTTGAGGAAAACTGCGGCAGGCAGAATTTGCAGGACAGGGCACTGAAAAGGAGGGCACCCTGAGGAGAAAGCTCCAGAAATCAGAATAGGGGTCCCATTAAATCTTTACTTGAATACATATCCCACATACATGGGTAGAACCTCATAAAGGAAAAGGCATGTTTGGATTCTTTTTTATTTTTTAAGTTGGTTTATTCATTTTGAGAAAAAGCAAGAGCTAGCCTGGCGAATGCACATGAGTGGGAGGAGGAGCAGAGAGAAAGGAGAGAGAGAATCCCACGCTGGCTCTGCACTGAGATCATGACCTGAGCAAAAATCAGGAGTCAGATGCTCAACCTCAACCACCCAGGTGCCCCAGGATCCAGGACTCTTACATGGGGACAATTCCAAGTCTTCATCACACTTGGGGAAAGCTTCAATTCCAGCTAGTGTGGAGACTACTTTGAACAATTTTTATTTGTATATTTTGAAAGTTTATTTCTTTATTTTGCAAGATAGAGAGAGCACAGGGGAGGGGCAGAGAGAGAGGGTGAGAGATAATCCCAAGCAGGTTCTATGTTGTCTGTGCAGAGCCCAGCATGGGGCTTGATCCCATGAACTGAACCATGAGATCTTGACTTGAGCTGAAATCAAGAGTATGACGCTTAGCCAACTGAGCCACCCAATCACCCTGCACAATTTTTAAAGAGCAATTAGTAGAGTCCCAAGAAGGGTCAATCATTAATAAGGCTAATTTAGTCTCGAATAAAGGCTGCTGTGGGTCTGCCCTGCAAATCTTAAAAATAAGCCTCCAAAAGATCAACTTGATTTGCATGTAACTTAATTGCCTACAAGAGCAAACTTCGTAACTGTTTAAGAAAGAAAAGAAAATCTAACCACCCAAAACTCTTTAAAGGAAGAAAATAAAATCCAACACCCTAAAACATAAAAACCAAAATATCATACATCTAATTAAAAAAATATTAAGTGCATTTGGATACAGGTTATTCAATAAAAACTGCCAGAAATAATAAAGATGATAAAATTAGCAGACCAGGGTGTTAAAGAATATGTTTTAAATATGCTCAATATGTTTAAAGATATTTTGGGAGCAGAGTGAGGGACGAAAAGAAACACATGGCAAAAAGAACTGAAAGGAACTTCTAGAAATGAAAAATATAATATCTAAAAATGCAAGATTCAGTTGGTAGAATTATAAGTAGATTAGTCATGGCAGGAGATAATATCAGTGAACTTGAATATACAGTAAAATAAACTACCCCAAATTAAGACAAAACAAAACAAAACAGAACCTTATTACTGACCTGGGAGCATATCTCAAATAGCCTGGTGTGACTGACCAAAGCATATTTATGAACTACTGGAAACTTCCGTTCAATATAGGACAATCCTGATGAACTATTTCAGTCCAGAGTTCTCTGTGAGGTCAGGGGAAGTACTCAAGTCTATATCACATCTGAATTCTTTCTGTGCCTAATCCTTCTTCCTCTATCACTGGTGTTAATCCTATGGGTACTCCCTAATGAACTTTAAATTCTGTTTCAGAAGCTGCTTCTTAGAGAACTCATATGTGAGAACAAACATTAAATATAAACAAATACTTAAGATAAAATGGAATGCAAAAAAAAAAAAATACACCATTATTTTTTAACAGGCAGGAAAAAACATGAAAAAGAAAAGACATGTGAGAGAAATAGAAAAGAATTGGAATGTGGTTGATTTAACCCAATCACATTAAAAGTATTATCAAAGAAATAATCTAATCATTCTAACTTAAAGCAGAGGTTTAAATACCAAGATACCAATCACTGTAAAGAAAGTAGAAATTATAAAATAAGGTGATCTTCATTATATATAATATATAACATATATTTATATCACACACTAATCATAATAAAGCAGCAGTGGCGGTATTAATTTCAGAAAAAGTGGACTTCAGGGCAAAGAATATTTCCAAGGGTGCAGAGAATACTTCAAAATGATGAGGAAATCAATTTATTAAGAAGAAAAATGGTTCTACCTGGGCTATACACTTAACAACAAAACTTCAAACTACATTAAGTAAAAATGGGCAGAACTGAAAGCAAAAACAGGCAAGTCTACCTACAATAGGAGTTTTCAACACTTACAGCCTAGTAATTAATAGAACAAGTGCAGAGAAAATCTTTAGGGCTGGGGAGAATAGTGTAAAGGCTATCAACCAAAGTGTTCTAATATACCTTATAGAACATTCCACACAATAACTTAAAAAGTGGACATTCTTTTAACTGAACGTGGAGAAATCACCAAGATATACCATATGATATGATGACCTATAAAACAAGTCTCAGTACATTTGTAAGAGTAGAAGTCATTCATAATGTATTAACTGATAATTGGAATTAAACTGGAAATTACTAACAGAATGAAAAATTGCTAAATATTGGAGAAATTATAATGCACACTTCTATATAACAGATAGATGAGAGTAAATTAAAGGAGAAAGTAGAAAATATTTTGAACTGAATAAAGATACTAAGAAATATGTCAAAATTTGTGTGGTATAATGAAGTAGAGATTTGAGGGAAATTTATATCTTTGAACACAGTTGTTAAAACGAGAATATATCTAAAATCAATAATCTAAACTTTCACTTTAAACCATGAAGAAGCAAAAAAAGAAGGGGGAGAGGGAGGGAGAGGGAGGAGGAGGAGAGGTGAAAGACAAGGAGGGAGAGGAGAAAGAAGGAATTGGAAAGAAGAGTGAATTCAATCCAAAGTAAGCATAAGGATGAATTAATAACAGTGTAGAGATTAAAATCAGAAAATGGCAAAATGAAATGTGGAAGGCAAATTTAAAAACTCAGTTAAACCAGCGGAGGGAGCCAAGATGGCAGAACAGCATGGAAGTTTTTTGTGTGTCTCGTGTCCATGAAATGCAGCCAGACCAACACTAAACCATCCTGCACACCTAGAAAACTGATCTGAGGATTAACACAACAATCTGGTGAACTTGGGGAAAGAGAAGCCGTAGAGGGCAGGGAGCCGCTTTTGCATGCAGAGAGAGGATGGAGGGGGGGGGGGGGCGGGGAATATGGGAAAAGCATCCCTCCCCAAAAGCAGCTGGAGAGAAAGTGGAAAATTGGAAACAGCCACAGGGACTAAACGAAAAAGGGAGAAAGGAGAGGGTTTCAATTCCATTAAGACTGTAAACAAGGGGAACGCAAAGGCTGCAACTCTGCAGCTCGATACCTGGTAGTGCTCTGGTGGGAAGGGCGAATCCCCAGGAGCAGAGTGGGGTCCGGGAGGTTCTTGGGCCACCCAGGGAGAAGTGGTTCCAATGCTGGAAGGACATTTGGTAGAGACTGCGAGGCCACATGGACCCAGAAGACCCCAGAACAAGGGTCATTAAGGGTGCTGGAACAAGGTCATTAAGGGTGAAGGCTGGTGCCAGATGTGTGTTGTGATTTTCCATAATCCCTGACATGCTGCTCCTACACTATCTTGCAAACTTTTTCTGGGGCAGGCTGGAACCTGGCCCCAGTCTCTGGCATCAGCAGCAGCACGGTCCTGCGAACTTTCCTGGGTGCAGCTGGCATTTGGCCATTGCTCAGTGAGACCCTCTGCAGAGGGGCAGAACGGGTCAAGTCACAGTCCCTTAGAAGTAAGGGGCCAGGGAAAACAGCCGCATCTGAGACAAAACTCAGGAGAGAGGTCCTACCTGGGGCTTGGTCACAGACAGTGTAAAAGTGGGGAGTGGACGAAAGGCTGAACACAAAAGACAGGTGTGTGATTACTGACCATGGAGAACAGAATTCCGATACTAGAGACCGGGTAGCTGGGTGACACCATTTTTACTGTTCCCGCCAGTGCGCATATGCACCTAGGAGCGCCACAACAATCCACCCCAGTAGGCGAGCAGCGCCATCTAGTGGAGAATGGAGACATTACACCTAGCCCCGCCCAACTGGGCCAACCTCGCTCTTCAAGAACAGAAGTGTCACAGCCTGCTTAGTTTATGGACAACAAAGCGCTTCATAGTCTGACTTCTAGGGGAAAACGGAGTAATTTCAGTCGTATTTCAGTCTGTTAGCAGGTCCATCTATTCAATTTTCTTTCTTTCTTTTTTCTTTTTTTCTCTTTATCATTTCTTTTCATTTTCTTGAATACAGAAAGAGAAAAAATACATTTTTATTTTTAATTTTTATTAAAAATAATCTCTTTAATTTTTTTTCTATATTCTTTACTTTTGTGTAAAATTATTCAAATTCTTTTTTTACTTCCATCATTTCAATTTAGTCTACTTCAGTGTATTCATTTTTTCAAATTTTCAAATGATTTCCTTTGTTCCCCCCTTTTTCTCTAATCTGTCAAACCACTTTCAACACCCAGACCAACACACCTAGGATCTAGCATCATTTATTCGATTTGTGTGTGTGTGTAATTTTTTAATTTTAATATTTTTTTAATTTTAATTGTTTTTCATTTTAATTTTTTCTACCTCATTAGTCCCTTTTTTTCCATTCAAAATGATGAAACGAAGGAAATCACCCCAAAGGAAGAGCAGGAAGAAACAACAGCCAGGGACTTAATCAAAACAGATACAAGCAAGATGTCTGAACCAGAATTTAGAATCATGATAATAAGAATACCAGCTGGAGTGGAAAATAGATTAGAATCGCTTTCTGCGCAGATAAAAGAAGTAAAAACTAGTCAGGATGAAATAAAAAATGTTATAACTGAGCCGCAATCACGGATGGATGACGCGGCAGCAAGGATGGATGAGGCAGAACAGAGAATCAGCGATATAGGGGACAAACTTATGGAGAATAGTGAGCAGAAAAAAAGAGGGAGATTAAGGCAAAAGAGCACGATTTAAGAATTAGAGAAATCAGTGACTCATTAAAAAGGAACAACATCAGAATCAGGTGTCCCAGAAGAGAAAGAGAGAGAAATAGGGGTAGAAGGGTTATGTGAGCAAATCATAGTGGAAAACTTTTCTAGCGTGGGGAAAGACACAGACGTCAAAATCCAGGAAGCACAGAGGACCCCCCATTAGATTCAACAAAAACCGATCATCAACAAGGCATCTCATAGTCAAATTCAAAAAATGCTTAGGCAAGGAGAGAATCATGAAAGCAGCAAGGGAAAAAAAGTCCTTAACCTACAAGGGAAGATATATCAGGTTTGCCTCAGACCTATCCACAGAAACTGGACAGGCCAGAAAGGAGTGGCAGGATATATTCAATGTGCTTAATCAGAAAAATATGCATCCAAGAATTCTTTATCCAGCAAGGCTGTCATTCAAAATAGAAGGAGAGATAATGTTTCCCAGACAAAAATTAAAGAAGTTCATGACCACTAACCCAGCCCTGCAAGTAATTTTAAGGGGGACTCTATGAGGGGAGAAAAGATGAAAATATAAATAAATAAATAAATAAATAAATAATAAATAAATAATAAATAAATAAATAAATAAATAAATACCAAAAGCAACAAAGATTAGAGAGGACCAGAAACACCACCAGAAACTCCAACTCTACAAGCAACAAAATGGAAATAAATTCATATCTTTCAGTACTCACTCTAAACATCAATGGACTCAATGCTCCAATCAAAAGACATAGGGTAACAGAATGGATAAGAAAACAAGATCCATCTATATGCTGTTCACAAGAGACCCACTTGTGACGTAAAGATACCTTCAGATTGAAAGTAAGGGGATAGAGAACCATCTATCATGCTATTGGTCAACAAAGGAAAGCCAGAGTAGCCATACTTATATCAGACAGTCTAGACATTAAAATAAAGACTGTATCAAGAGATGCAGAAGGGCATTATATCATAATCAAGGGGTCTATCCACCAAGAAGACCTAACAATTGTAAACATTTATACGCCAAATGTGGATGCACCCAAATATATAAATCAATTAATCAGAAACATAAAGAAACTCATAGATAGCAATACCATAATAGTAGGAGACTTCAACACCCCATTCACAGCAATGGACAGATCATCTAATCAAAAAATCAACAAGGAAACAATGGCTTTGAATGACACAGTAGACCAGATGGACTTAACAGATATATTCAGAACAATTCATCCTAAAGCAGCAGGATATACATTCTTCTCCATTGCACATGGAACGTTCTCCACAATAAACAACATACTGGGACACAAATCAGCCCTCAGAAAGTACAAAAAGATTGAGATCATACCGTGCATATTTTTAGACCACAACACTATGAAACTTGAGATCAACCACAAGAAAAAATTTGGAAAGGTAACAAATACTTGGAGACTGAAGAACATCCTACTAAAGAATGAATGGGCTAACCAAGCAGTTAAAGAGGAAATTAAGAAGTATACAGAAGTCAATGAAAATGATAACACCACAACCCCAAACCTCTGGGATACAGCAAAGGCGGTCATAAGAGGAAAGTATATAGCAATCCAGGCCTTCCTAAAGAAGGAAGAAAGACCTCAGATACGCAACCTAACCTTACACCTTAAAGAGCTGGAAAAATAACAGCAAATAAAACCCAAAGCCAGCAGAAGACAGGAAATAATAAAGATTAGAGCAGAAATTAATGCTATATAAACCAAAAAAACCCCAGTAGAACAGATCAATGAAACCAGAGGCTAGTTCTTTGAAAGAATAAAAAAAATTGATAAACCACTAGCCAGTTTAATCAAAAAGAAAAAGTAAAGAACCCAAATGAAATCAAGAATGAAAGAGGAGAGATCACAACCAACACAGCAAAAATAATAACAATAATAAGAGAATGTTATGAGCAATTATATACCAATAAAACGCCAATCTGGAAGAAATGGGCAAATTCCTAGATACATGTATACTACCAAAACTGAAACAGGAAGAAACAAAATTTGGACAGACCCATAACCAGTAAGGATATTGAATTAGTAATCAAAAATCTCTAAAAAGCAAGAGTCCAGGGCCAGATGGCTTTCCAGGGGAATTATACCAAACATTTAAGGAAGAGTTAACACCTATTCTCTTGAAGCTGTTCCAAAAAATAGAAATGGAAGGAAAACTTCCAAACTCTTCCTATGAGGCCAGAATTACCTTAATTCCAAAACCAGATAGAGACCCCACTATAAAAAAGAACTATAGACCAATTTCCCTGATGAACATGGATGCAAAAATCCTCAACAAGATATTAGGCAATCGGGTCCAACAATACATTAAAGAAATTATTCACCACGACCAAGTGGGATTTATACCTGGGATGCCAGGCTGGTTCAATATCCACAAAACAATCAATGTGATTCATTACATCAATAAAAGATAGGACAAGAATCACATGATCCTCTCAATAGATGCAGAGAAAGCATTTGACAAAATACAGCATCCTTTCTTGATAAAAACCCTCAAGAAAGTAGGGATAGAAGGATCGTCCCTCGAGATCATAAAAGCCATGTATGAAAGACACAATGCTAACATCATCCTCAATGGGGAAAAACTGAAATCTTTCCCCCTAAGGTCATGAACAAGACAGGGATGTCCACTTTCACCACTGTTATTCAACATAGTATTGGAAGTCTTAGCCTCAGCAATCAGACAACCCAAAGAAATAGAAGACATCCAAATTGGCCATGAGTAGGTCAAACTTTCACTCTTCGCAGATGACATGATACTCTATATGGAAAACCCAAAGTTTCCCCCAAAAAACTGCTAGAATTGATTTATGAATTGAGCAAAGTTTCAGGATATAAAATCAATGAACAGAAATCGTTTGCATTCCTATACACCAACAATGAAGTGACAGAAAGAAATCAAGGAATCGATCCCATTTACAGTTGCACAAAAATCCATAAAATACCTAGGAATAAATCTAACCAAAGAGGTGAAAAATCTATACAGTGAAAACTATTTTTTAACAATTTTTTACAATTTTAAACTTATGATTTATAATAGCATAAAACATGAAATAATTAGGGATATTTTTTAAAAAAAATACATGCAAGAATTGAAATGGAGAATTACAAAGCAACGTTGAGCGAAAATAAAGAGACCTATATAAATGAAGAAGTAACATTGAGCGAAAATAAAGAGACCTATATAAATGGAGAAATATGCCATATTGATAGATTAGAAGATTCAGTATTAAGATTTCAATTATCCCACACAGTGTTGGTGGAAATGTAAATTGGTACCATGGCTTTGGAAGTTGTATTGTCAATATCTTAAAAAGTTAAACAACATTTATAAATATTTACACGGTTAGGCATTTGTCCAAGAGAAATGAAAACATATGTCTACACAGATACTTGCATACAAATGTTTACAGAAGCGTTATTCAGATGGCCAAAAATAAGAGTCAGCCCATCCATCAAAACACAAATGGAAAAACAAGCTCTGGTCTCTTCACACCGGAGACTACTACTCAGCAAATAAGAAAGACTCAACAACTGATACCTGCAGAAGCATGAATGAATCTCAAAATAGTATGCTGAGTTAAAGAAGACAGGTATCAAAGAAATCATACCGTACGCTTCTGTTTAAATAAAACACTACAAAAGACAGAAAGCAAAGCAGGTGTTGTTGGCGTCTGGCTGGGTTAGAGGGGTACTGGCACTAGGCACATGAGAACATTCTGTGGTGATAAGTATCTTCTTTATCGTTATTGTGATAGATGCATGCGTGTGTGCACAAGGGAGTATACATTTGTGAAAACTCATCGAAATGTACACTCATTAGGTGCATTTAATAGTACATAAATTCTATCTCAAAATTTGATGAAAAACATCAAAACATCAAGAATAGCCTGGAATACAAGATCTGGATTGAAAGTGAGAAGAGGAGTGGAAGAAATATTTGCAATTACATGTAAATTCAGATAACAGAGGGTCTTGAGTTTCAGTCTTACGTTTTGAGATTTTATTTTGCTTTTCATGCTGTTGTAATAGCAAATCCTCGCATTCGGTATCAGACATTCAACTTTATGAATAATTTTACTATTGTATCACATAATTAGACATACAAGAGACTTATTTAGAAATTTTAGGTATATACTAACAGTACAAGGACCAATAAACTTGGCATGATAATTGAGACTGATTGCATAAAGAATTGCCCCTTTTTGGAAGTCTACTTATGAAACTATTAGAACAAACAATGCAAATAAACAGTATAAACAAAATAGATTTCAGTATTCTAAATGTGGTATTTCTACAGTGGAGTGATACATTTTTTTCTTCCAGATTTAGCAATATATTTTTCTTACTGTATACCCTTTACTGTGATAATGGATGAGGAGAGTTAACTTTCCTTTTTTATGTATTATGATCAACTACCACCTTAACAAATTCTAAAGGGTGGCATAGCGTTCTAGTTTACAAAGAATTTTCAAGTAAAATATATGTTAATTTTATTAATTATCTTGGGAATAGGCCGTGTACTAGCTTAATTTATGTTAGCTTTATTATAGCTACAGTTTTAGAGATAAAGAAACTATGCTTCCCAAAGTGAAGGGGAATAATACACAAACAGAACTGACATTTATTGAACATTTATTGTGTGTCACCATTATGATATAGAACTCTATCTGCTGTCTGAGTCAATCCACACAACACCCTTGACAGATAAGAAATATATGTCTGTTAATAGATAATGAAACAGAGACTCAGAAGCAAATGTCCAGAATCGCACAGAATTGGGGAAGAGCAGAGCCAGTGACAGAATCCAAAAGTCTGGCTTCAAAAATCTGTATGTTTCACTAATTGCACTGCCTTATGAGAGAGTGGAAAGAAAATATAGCTCGAATACAGCATTTTAATTTCCAAATTTAGTTTTCTTCACTCTACATCTACAGTGTACAATGTACAACAATAAGTTGATATTTTCCAACCCGCTGTTCATTTCAAATTAATTTTATAACAAGTTTTAATTAATTCTCAAGCCTGCAGATTAATTGTTACCCATTTTTTATGACCAAAGTCATTAGATTAATATATAATTTCATAAGGAACATGATTCAAACCAAACTCAATATTGGTGATTTCTAAAATGTTTAATGTGAACTCTATTCTTTTCTATATAACTTACAAATTTTTGTAAACTACAATCATAGAAACATTTTCTGACACAATTATCCTATTTAAAAAAAAATTTAACCTTCGATAATTGACTGTAGTTTTGTATTTTGAGATGTGTCTGGCTTAATTATTAGCACATAGTATGTTCTTTCTCCAGATGTCAGTATTGACTTTTCTCATGTTGAGAGGTGTTACGGTTTTCCTCTGAGAGTCCAGAGTTGAAATTCATTGCCGAAACTCATGACTCCAAATGTGTAGTTCAAAGTTTCCATAGGATATAAACAGGGACTCATATGAAGGCAGATTTTAAAATGTATGCTTAGAATGAGTAAATAAGTTTATAACAAGATAGTGCAAAGTATTCTTATAAAAAGTACAGATACATCTAATTTTTTGTGTGTGTGGGCATCCACAGCCAATTAACAAGGTCATTTTCTTCCCACAATGCCTCCTTCTACAATGAACACTTCAGGGCTCAAATAAAACTTAATGAAGAAGTTTATAATAAGGCTCAGCACCTTACACTCTTATTTTAAGAATAAGGCAGAACTGCTGGCCTTCAGCCACTGAAGCGTTTTGTTTAAATAGATTTTGAAAACACTTGAGGGGCGCCTGGGTGGCTCAGTCAGTTAAGTGTCCACCTCTTGGTTTCAGCTCAGGTTCAGCTCACTGTTTGCTGGGTTTAAGCCTCACACTGGGCTCTGTGCTGGCAGCATATTGACTGCTTGGGATTCTCTCTTTCCCTCTCTCTCTACCCCTCCCCAACTCATACTGTCTCTGTGTCTCTCAAAATAAATACAACTTAAAAAATTTAAAAAAAAGAAAAAACTTGATCTCTCATCAGTCACTGAAATATTCTTAATTTTTAAAACAATGCACAAGGCTAATTAAGTAATGTTTAAGAATGTATTTCTTTGGGATTTGTTCTCATATCAATAAGCTGACAACCCTTTATTGTTTATAACTAAGAGGAGAAAACAATTTGGACACTGTGGACCTTAACTATCACTTTTGAAATAATTTCTTATTAGTTTAGGAATTGCACAAGTCTTAAAGTATTCTTTTCTTTCTTTTTGGTTTATCGTTCATGAGATTGCAGAGTTAAAAAAAATCATACACATTCAGCCTGTAATTACATAAGTGAAAAACCTCACTAATTTATCTAAAAGTTACCCAGATTTGGGCAAGACTTGTGTCATTTCCTAGAGTTTTGTTTTTGTGTGCCTGAGCTCACAAAGGTTGTGATCTTACGAATTAAATTCATTGCAGATGTTAATGGGCCCTAGTGAGAATTGATACTTTCACCAAGTTTGCCTGAAGAGGGCAGTGCTTCACCAACGGAAGGAATCTTTAAGGGTAAGATTTTGGAGACTGCAGTGACTCTAGAAAAAGAACCAACGATAGCAGACTCTACTCAGCGCACCTGAACAAATAAATAGACTTTTTGCTTGTTACCAATATAGTAACGTATTGCTGATGCATCACCTTGATCTATCTTAGCCTTGTCGGTAATTTCAGAAAATAAAGTCTTCCAATTGTAAACATTTAAAAATATTATTACAAGAATATATTTCTTAAAATACTATTCTTGTAAAGGCATGATTTCCAGCGGAAGACTGAGATTCTTCTCAGGGACAGAAGGTTCTTTATTTAGGAAAATTCCTTAATGAATCTTTGAAGGCCCAAGGTGAGATCAGATGGCGTGGGTGTGAAGGAGATTAGGAGGACATGGTCCAACTTTCTGTAAAGGAAGAAAACAAACAGAGCTGGGGACTTTGAGGGTAGCTAGAGTCAGGAGAGAGTCTATGTTCTGATTAGTTGAAATGACTGAAATGATTTAAAGTGTGGAGTTCCCTATTTTATTTTTAAAATATCCACTGTATAGTCTGGTGAGGTATGTCTCCCACCTGTCAAGAATTTTCACAAAATCCTTGTTTCCTTTTGCCTTGTGGTTTTGCCGCATAGGGTGAAGCAGGGACATCAACAGACAAATCAGTTCATGTGTTTCTCTTGCTAAATAAATGAACAACTGAGTAAATGAATCAATGATTAATTATACTTACATGCATTCTCTGTGACCACCGTTCATGACTGTACAAGTTTATGTTCTAATTTTGAAAGACCGCTCAGGCCCTAGAGATACTTAGACTGGTTCACACCTCCATTGAATGGCCCCTGATGCAGTTTTCCATCCCGATCTTTCTGAGGGGTTGCCGTTGTACTTCTGCCTTGAGCTGCTATATCTATAGCATAAACTGAGGGGGGAAGAGCCAGCATCATAGATTCATGAATACTTTATTCATTATTTTACTGAGGACTATGGCCTGGAGACAGTCTTTCAGATTGCTCTGGAAAACTCCCAAGCTTGTTAGCCTACAGGGGATTCTATGCAAAAAGGGAAGCTTGCAAGCCACTCTCCAACGTATCTCACAAGATATGTGTTGGGTTGGAAGATGAAGGGTTACTCGTTTCTTTGCGGATATGTGGAAGGACCCTTAGGTCATCTTAATACATGATGTTTCTATCATATCTTATTGTTCCAAACTTTGCGTGCACGCCTCTACTTGACTGGTTTTCTGGTTCTTCTTTTTTTTGATGTGTCCTGAGGTCACTAGAGGTGGTCACAGAAGGCTGACATTAGTCACCTACTTTAACGCTCTGAAGCTACAGTGCACACTAGGCTGTGTCTAATTTTCTTCAGTGTACTAAAATTACCTGTGTGAGCGGAGAACCGTAGAGCTGGTCATGACAAGTAATGTAAAAATCTGTAGAAGTCAGAGACTGTGACTCCGTAACTAATTTGCATAAACTTTGGCATTTGATTTCAGTTGCTCAGGTGGCCATTTTTTTTTCTCTTCTGTTGTCTTTCAGATGTGTTCTTAATAGTTGAATTTACTAAATAAGTAGGAAGAGGTGCTATTTGAGGGCACTTTGGAATGAGGCTATTAGAAAGAGGAAATAAACAGTTTGGGTATAAAAGACTGGGGAGGGAAGAAGTCTTGGAAAATGAAGATAATAATGCTTTGCATAAATAGGAAATAAGTATTAATAGTATATGTATACTACTATAAAATTTACTTCAGATTAGCAGAAGTATTTTGGAATGAGCCATATGTGTGCAATGAAAAGAACTATGAATGCTATTCTGTGCCCCAGCTAATATATACAGGATTATTTAATGGGTGTTGAGAAATGTGCTCTCCTGAAAATGACACTTTGATTATTTTTTCCTTAAAGATATCACTGCCAAAATGAATGTTAAAGAGGAGTAAATTCAGTAAAAGTGAGCAGAACAACACATTAACATAAGTCTCAAAAATAGTTCTGCGTGTGGGAGAGAAGATGGTTGCTCTAAACTTCATTAAGCCAATTGTTGAGAAGACATCTGGAAGCTGATACTAGGGGAAGCCAGGCAATCAATGCGCAAGGCTATTTTATGTTAAAATGCGGCAGTTTAAGTAGGATTTGTTTGAACGAGATGCATGTTTTAGTCCTTGCCCATGCAGTTGTCTTGGCTCGTCCATGGGTCCTTGTTGTTGTGGGGAGAGGACGTGTGAGGCGGGAGATGAAGAAGAGGGGTTCAGGCTCCACCCCAGGCCAGAGGAAGTGAGTGATGGACTGTCCGAGACCTGCTCCCCGGACTGGATCGGTCTAGATCTGACACATGTGAGCAATTTACTCTTCCAGTGTTATAAACTCATGTGTTTTCTATCTCCCCATCAATGAAAATAATGGATATTTAATGAAAATGAATTAATAGTTTATTGCCCAAGAAGTAAAATATGAAAATTTTATTGAAAGAAAAATCATTCAGAATTAAAATGCAGTGGGCATTGAAAGAATTGATTTTGTGAGATATCAAAAAGTTCATGAATGTTTGCATTGTTTCATTTAATGAACGATTAAGCCCCAGTGTGGTAAAGGTGAGGAAGACACAGCAGCTGCCTTCGAGAAACTTAAAATCCACTGGAGCCAAGCTGGTAATGAGTAAACTCACATTTTTTTCCCCATGGAATTTCATATCTAATATTCCCTTACATTAATTCTTTGCTTAAGCATGGAAAATGAAGGCTTATATTCAATGAAAAAGTGGTTGCAAAGTACACATTCAAGGACATTTTCACGGACCCTCATTTCTCCTATTATGATATTGCCAAAGACCCACTGCAATGATGGTTTGGGACCGTTGCCAGATACACAGACTGCTAAAACTAAAAGTACCAAACAAACGAACAAACAAACAACAAACAAAAAAGAAGAGTTTCAAACCAAACCAAGAGAAGGAGGCTCATTTAAGAATCTTATGCTGACCCTGTAATCTTTGTGGTAGCTCTATCTAAATGATAAGCTTTCTTTCAACTGTAGTATTGGCAGCAAATAGCTCGTTTTTAATATATGTTCCAATTCATTGGTTATTTTGTTGCTTTATTTTGTGGGCATTTACTGAATACTAGAGGCAGCAAGTGTTGTGGACAGCAGTGATTTAATGAATGAAAGAGACAAACTAGATTATGTTCTAGTCCTCTAAGAGTCATAACTCCTTTCCTATACCGTTTGTACAGCCATTCTGTGTCTGTTCTATCTATCATCTATCTATCTATCTATCTATCTATCTATCAATCATCTATCTATCTATCTATCTATCTATCATCTAACTACCTATCTATCATCTATCTGTCTGTCTGTCTATCTATCTATCTATCTATCTATCTATTTCATTCTGTATATTTCTGCATCTGTGTATCTTGTCCACACTGGTCACTTTTCTACATCTAAGTTCACTTATTTGCATCCCCAGGGATTCTGAATATGCATGGGTCCTTAAAGCCACCACCAACTCTTGCCTAATTCTGGTTAGCTCTCAGTTTTTATGCATTTGTCCTCTCTCCATTGGTATTCTCTTGCCTTCATCAGAGAACCCTTTAAAAGGGATAAGACTTTTTTTGGTTATTTTCTTTGTTAATTATTTCAAAGCAGCTTTTTCAGGATATATACAAATGAGTTTCTTTTAAAAAGTATTACCAAGGATTGTACTCAGTCTAAATCCCCTTGCCCCTGACTCCCACGTGTTACATGCTACGTCCACTGTCTGTTTTGTACATCCTGCCAGCGTTTGAAGCTCCACAAGCATATATTGCTTTTTCTATTCTGGGGAAAAAAATAAAGATATAAAAATGCTGAGTGAATATCTGAGGGGATGTGTCAAATACATCGTCCAAAGAGGTTTTCAGATATTCAATATAATTTATGTGAACTATTGAGAGAACTGTAGGAAACTTAATGGAGTTTTTCTTATGCAGAGTAGAGAGGATAAGAATAAATATTTTCCCAAGCCCATCTCCTACATAATTAGGAATACCATGAAATGTAGATGTGTTCATTCTCTAGAATAAATGGAATATTGAACATCTCCCACTCTTCAGTGTAGACATTTATTTGTTGACTGAAATAAAGCACTGAGATCCAAGACTTTAGGACTTAAAGGAGGTCATTCAAGATATAGTGAATAGACCTTAGGATTTAATTGTTCAGTTATTGATGAGTCTCTGACTTTGACTTCCTTTTTCATTCCTCATACTCACTGAGACCTCCATAAATGTTTGCATATGTCTTTTATAATGCTTTTCCCATTGATGTACATTTTTTTGTTTGTTTCCAAATAGCCTTATACCACCCACATATGAGATATTTAAAAACATTTTTGTAACCCCATTCCCAGAAGAGCGATTGTTACCTACTAGGTGATAAATGGATCTGTTGAAAATGTTGAAAATTATTTCACTGAATTTTTAACATGGAGAATCAGGCAGCGATAATGCTATAAGAAAAGCAAAATGCTGGTTAAGCAACATTAATCTAAGCCATAGTGCTGTAAATGGAAACAATGTAGCCTGAGAATATGTTTCCAATGCTTTGCTTTTTGCTGTCCAGTTTATTGGGGGTACACAGAAAAGCTTGATAGTGGTTCTAAAGTAAAGATACATAGTTGTGGTGGCCCGCTTCAAGGCTGACCCCCAGTGATTCTCACCCCCTGATATGCATGCTCATGATTGAAGCTTCTGTTTTTTTTTCCTTGAGTCATTTTCTCTGACTGGAACAGCTGCTATGTGACGAAATTCCTCAGGTAGTCAGGTAGTCTGGTAGTCTTTTGGAGAGATCTGTACGGCGAGGCATAGAGTCTTCTTGCCAACAAGTTGACAACTCTTGACAACAAGAGTCCTCTTGTCAACTTGCCAGGCATGTTGAGTAGGTCTCCTTAGAAGTGATCCTCCAACAATAGTCAAACCCACAGATGACCACAGTCCTGGCCAACATCTTAGCCACAACCTAATGAGAGGTCCTGAGCCAGAGCCGCCCAGGTAAGCCGCTCCCAGATGCTTACGCACAGAAGATATGATATAAGAAACATCTATTCTTTTAAGTCTCTAGGTTTTAGAATAATTTGTTATGCAGTGATAGCTAACTAGCATTAGCATATTTATTAAAGAAATTGCTGTAACTTTTAAAACTCCAGCTTTCCTTCTATTCCATTATAGCTAGAAAATCTATTTAAAATCAGAAATGTTTTTCTGACAGAATTTAACTACTCTATGTGAGGTTATAACCATGAAAACACTATAAGACAGGCATATTTAAATATATCTTGTTCCTGATCTTTTTTTTTTTATTTTTAACAATTCCAGCAGTCAACATAACAAGTCTTATTAGTGCAGAGTTATGGAAACTTAGTCTTAGATATAGTTTTACAGCTTTTGATTTTAAAATACCATGAATATTTAATTCAGATGGTGTTAAATTAAAATGTATCTCTTAATTCTACTATTCCCAACTTAACATAATTTAATTTTAATAAGGTGTCCTTAAAATTAAAAGAAAATAAGAACCATGAATATAGGCCTATAATTTATCTGAAAACAGAGTGATATATATTGCTAGTTTTTGACTGGCTATGCTTTATCTTTTTTTTTTTTTTTTTGATACGTTTGCAAATGGTGACTAAGGTACATAGCATTCAAAGGTAAGAATCAATCTTGTTCTAATTGGAATGATAGGCTGACATTCTAGTTCATTTCTCCCTTAGCCTTTCTACTGCAAAAGAAATGCAAAGAGAGAGAATAGCTCACCCATCCTCCCAGTAACTGTACTCTCTTATTCTTATTGATTATTCAAATAAGCTTCTCTAGTTTTTTTTTCTTCCAATGTAGAGCCCACTGGCATCATCTGTTCCACAGTCTTCCGAAAGAATTTAACATATCCCTCATAAAAGAGCTATAGTTTATGCCTCGTTTGAATAATTGTATTTTTAAGAATTTTGAGCACCAGTATTTCAGAGGTACAGGTGGTAACTGGGGTGAAGTGTGACTCTTACCAAATCAAGAAGAAACTCAAACTATGAAGCCTGACCTAGGCAGGCATTGAACCTGTTTCCCTTAATCAGAATTAACAGCTCTCCCCTGGAAGCTCATCTCCCAACAAGCACTAATATTAAGTGCTGCTGTTTCTTAGGTTGGTAGGGAAAGATTAAACATTTTCCACAGGAATAAATGGTTTGTATGTCTCCCAGATTACTTGCCAATAGTGGGAAGGGAGAAAGAGTGTTGTTTTCTTCATCTGACTTCCTTACTATTAAAAAACCATTTGGGTCTCCTCTTCGTAATAAGATATGTTGAAGATGCTCAGTGCTCCCACAGTAAAAACAACAGGATTTTTTTACATTCAGTCATTTCTGAATATCTTCCCTATGATGCTCAAGATATTTAATTTTAACCGCAATTAGGTACAAATCAGATCAACTTGGTTTTGCTACTTACCAGCTGTTTGATATATTTCTTATTTATGTTATAGTCATCATGGTGCATAACTTCCTTAGAGGGAGAGAGAGAGCACACACCAGCATGGGAGAGTGAGAGAGAATCTTAAGCAGAGCCCGACATGTGGCTCGATCCCACTCCCCTGGGATCATGACCTGAGCTGAAATCAACAGGAGTCAGGCGCTCAACAGACTGAGCCACCCAGACACCCTAGTGTTTATATTTCTTAATCACTCTAAGCCTTAGTGTTTTCATCCACAAAAAGGGAACAGTAACATTTCTATTATTTCTAAGAGATAAGACTGTGATTATTTTACATTGAGAAAAGAGAAAGTGAGATCATATGAAAAGTACGTTGGTTTAGAACACATGATTCTGAGTAAATGAAGTGCAGAAAACTGAATGGGGCAATGTCGCCAGGCTTTGGTGGCAGTGATGTCTTCTTTCTCGGGATGTCCATTTTCCCCAAATAAAGTAAAGCAGATAACATTGATAATGATGCCCCACTCCTCTGAGTATGTCTTAGGAAGACATTCAGTTGTCTCCTGGACAGGTGTTAAACAGCTAGTCTTCTGAAAGATATACTTCAGATATTATTACAGGATGCACTTGGAACCAGGGAAGCCTGTAATATGGATTTGACTTGTTCACCAAATGCTGAAGCCTCAGGGCATTTCCCTCTAAAATAACAATGGATGATCATTCACAGTATCAGAATATCATAGCTTAACTCAGGTCTCTGAGGGAAACTATTCAGGCTGTGAGTAATTGTCTTGCATTCTGAGGCAGGACGATGGCAAAAATGGGAGGTCGGTTCTTTTATTGTGCATTGAAACTTATCGGTCCTCATTTTTCCCTTGACTCATCCTGAGCGCTCAATGCCAAAACCCATTACTGTGATTTCCCTACCTAATTCAAAAGCACACAGAGCACCAAAATGCACACAGTAGTGTTGATGTTTAAGTAAAATAGGAATGAACATATACAAGATATCCAAGGTAAGAGCTGGAATATACTAGGCCTCCAGCAACTCATATGTATTCCCTTGCTCTATGTTTTGTATTCATTTATCAACAGATTTACTTTCTTTTTTAAGTTTATTTATTTTGAGACAGAGAAAGAGAGAAAGATACAGAGAGAACACGAGCAGGGGAAGGGCAGAGAGAGGGAGAGAGAGAATCCCAAGCAGGCTCTGCACCATCAGTTTAGAGAGCCCGATGTGGGGCTTGAACCCATGAACCACGAGATCATGACAAGAGCCAAAGTCAAGAGTCAGAAGCTCAACCAACTCAGTCACCCAGGTGTCCCTCAACAGATTTACTTTCAAGGAGATTCTCTAATTACACATTTTCTCTTTTTGTCTTAGAAAGGTTTAATCTATGAAGAATCTCATCTAAGTGTGCTGAATGCGGTTATGGGTGATAAGAATTATGCTCAGATTTGAGATCGGTTTAGTGTTTTAACACTAAAAGACATCTTCCTGTCAGTTTTAGGTAGAATGATGCTTTGGTGCTTATTTGAGCCGTGGTCAGTATCTCCTGCCACATATCAGTCGACCTTGGGTATGACACGGGGTCACTGAGCAGCCAAGTGCAAGAAGGAGGGAGCTAGACGTGAGGAGGCGATACTAACAGGACTTTGGAGACAGAACAATATGAGCACAGTGTCCAAGGTGCAGAGCACCTCCAGCACGATTTCCAAAGGAGCCTTTTCCAGGATATCTAATAAAGTGAAAAGGTATGATATGTCATGGTAATCCAACCGGAGATTAAAAATTGGGGGGATTAAAAATTGGGGAGTGGAGGCACGAAGACCATTGTGATCACATCCATACATAGATACTGGAGTGTTTCTGACGTGTGCTACGTGCAGTACCCAAGGTGCTGGGGGTAAAAGCTATAGAAAGAGTGCTACAAGGGTCAGATGCATAAGGTATACGTTTGTTCAACCTATGTGGATAAATACATGATCCTGACCCACCCACGTACTAGAACCTTCCTCCTCACAGCTGCACTAATTTCATTCCTATATAGTATTATCTCTGCTTTGGGCAGAACTAATATTAAAATCACTCATATAAGTAACACTTTGGTATATTTTAGAAATAATATTCATTTTGGTCCTTAATTCTTTTTAAAAAGGTCTTCATGAGAAATTTGTGCATTCTTCTTTTCAGGGAGAAATTCTTCAAAGATTAATTTAAGTTCTCTTTTAAAAAGTCAGGTAATGATGGATGGCTAAGCAAATTTGCTTTCATTTTTACTAAAACATTTCTTCTTAACCCCAATAAGAGTTTAAAGTCAAGGGTACTTTCAATAGGTTCTATTTTGTTTTTATTTTAAGCATCTTAAGTTTTTCACTATCCCCAAACAGTTATAGATTAAATGGGATGAACTAGACATAAGAACAACTAAATACATTATCAAAAGGACTTAAATATAAAAATGTTGATTTGGACAAAATTTTCACTTTCCATAGATTTTCTCATGGAAGAAGACTAAAAAGTCTTGTTTGCAGATTCAGATATTTGAGGTTAAATTAACAACATATTGTATTCACTTTTGCATTTCTTCAAGGGCAAGGTATGATCTAAATTTATTTTGAGATTTTTAATATTTAAAAGTCTGTTAAGCGGTGGCTGGGGGGGCTCAGTCGGTTAAGTGTCTGACTTTTGATTTCGGCTCAGGTCATGATCTCACGGTTTGTGAGTTTAAGCCCCAACTCGCGCTCTGTGCTTCCAGTACAGAACCTGTTTTGGATTCTCTCTCCCTCTCTCTCTCTGCCCTTTCCCTGCTTGTGCACGCTCTCTCTCTCTCTCTCTCTCTCTCTCTCTCTCTCTCAAAATAAATAAGCTTTAAAAAAATTAAAAAAATAAAAGTTTATTACTAATATTCAGCAAAACAATCGAATATGCATTGAGATGTCCTCTTGAATCAGCAGGAAAAGAAATGCAACCTAGTATTGGGCAAGAGTACTGAAATCTGGATCCTAATATATTCTGGATTTTTGTAAGACTCCACATCCATTTTTTTTTTTTTTAATGAATAAAAACAATGGGTGAACTTCTGTGCCAGGTCACAAAGATTCCATATATTCCAGGCTTCATGAATCATGCAATCTAAGAAGCAAGACAGACATTAAACAAATTAATTACATTTGGACAAATGAAAGCTTTTATCCGGAAAAAAAAAATTGACTGTAATCGGAAGGGCCACAGAACTGTCCCTTGAGAAAGTGCTTGTAGGTGAGCCCTGAGGGGTGAGGAGGAGTCACACAGGTGAGATGGAGAAAACACAAATCAAAGTCTAGAACAGCCACACTAGGTTTTGACGTTCAGTTAGAGCAGAGGGCTGATAGGAGAGGCTACCACCGAGATAAGAAGGAGGGGAAAAGACTGGAATTACTAGCAATGAGAAAGTCTAGGGATGAAAGCCTAAGATGAAGGCCTTGGTCAAAACTGTGATTGTAGAGAGAAAGTAAGTTGGAGCTGATAGGCAACCATTCCTTTTGGTGGCCTGGACCATCATCTCAAACCTCAGCATCTGTGACTTACTGTTGACTGAGGGGTAGGTAGTGAAGAAGGGAATTAAGAGAAATACACACCACTCTTAAAAGGTTTAGCAATGAGAAGATTTTTTACAAGCCATTAAAAGAAAATAAGCGTAGTAGGAGGTTTTATTCTGTGTCATGTTGCATTGTTCTAAGAATGTGGTGCCATCGCTGTGTTCCGTATAACACAATGAGGTCCACAGTAAGGAAAATAATTTGCACATGTTTGTAAAAGTGAAAATGTGATGAAAGTGAGCCTTCTTTCCCATGAATAATTAATCTATAAACAGAAATGCTGACAATATAATTCTACTTAAGTTTTATAAGTGTGATTGTATCTCGACATTTTAATGTCACTTAAAGTCTAGAATATTTTCAACAGTGCTTAAATCTTCAAAACTAACTCCATTATTCAAATTGACTTTAATGGTTCACAGCATAATGCTTCATTATTTTCTCTGCTTTCACTCAAGAAATGTAAGGCTACTAAATAAAACCAAGTGGAAACTAATTCTCTTTAAGAAGGGAGGCTTTGTCCTGTAATTGTGTCAGATTAAATGGGTTAATAACTTTGTCTTAGCTTAAATATAAATTCTGGATTTGGGTGTTGAGAGAGAATAATTTTCCAGACTGATCTCTACAAGAATAGAACTTTTTTAGACTACTTAACAAAACCAAGAATAAAAACCAAGAACAGTGTGAAAACATACTTAGACTTTTGGATGAAAAGTATGCCAAGATTGTTCATGTCAATTACCACGATCATTAAATTAAACATAATTTGAAGTTAACTAGGAAGTCTCTTTCATCACTGTGACCTACAATTGCCAAATTTCTCAAAGTTCAGTATCATTTATGTTTTGGATTAAATGAATGTCTTCCTTAATTATTAAGTACTTCCCATTTCATTAGATATTTAGTAACCACTGTCTTATCATTAAGATAATTTCATGGCAGTACTGGATTAGTCCATCAGATATATAATTTTCTGTGATCATGATTGTTTCTATTAGAATTCTGTTTTCAAAATCAGATATTGTAGCAATAAAATAACTGAGGGGTTCATGAGTTCTAATATTAGAATTATTTGATTCAATTCAAATAGGAATTCTGAATACAATAAACGATATAATAAAGGTGACAATTAATAGCTGGTAATAAAAATGGATAAGTTAATAAATGATATTGGAAAGACTGAGTAGCTCAATAAAAATCAAATAAGATTCCCCCACTTCATTATTTTCTTATATCAAAGTAAATTCCAGATGGATCGAAACTTTTAAAACTAGAACTAAATCTAATTTTCTGGTTTTAGCTCCAATATGTAAAGAGCTGGGAAGTTTTCGGGCACCTGGGTGGCTCAGCTGGTTAAGTGCCAACTTCAGCTCAGGTCATGATCGCGCATTTCATGAGTTTGAGCCCCGCGTCAGGCTCTGTGTTGACAGTTCAGAGCCTGGAGCCTGCTTCAGATGCTGTGTCCCCCTCTCTCTGCCCCTCCCCTGTTCACATCTCTCTCTCTCTCTCTCTCTCTCTCTCTCTCAAAAATACAATCAACATAAACATTTTTTTTTAAATATGGAAAGTTTTTATTCTCATCCTTACAACAAGAAAAAAATTGGACAAAAGGCAAATTGCCAACCTTGCTAGGACCCATCAGATAACAGAAATCACGGGCAGAGTGATGTTCCTGGCACGTCCTGATACAGACTATCTGCATCAGAATCCTCTGACGTCATAACCTGGTGGAGCAAACAAATGGCCACTTCGATTAATTGCTAGAGACTGTGTGGGCTTGAGTGAGAGCCGCTATGTGTGAGCTCTCAGGGGCCCCCTGACACATCTTCACAGTGAAGATCTGAGAACATTCCAGCTCTGACTGGATGGAAGAAGAGCACTCATTGTGAAGGAAGCAGAGAGCACTTGCACCCACCTCTCAAAGGGTGTGTCACATAGGAGCAAGGAGAGAAAGGACTTGGCCTGAGCTCAGTTCTGAAACCTTATCTCAGCTGGGACAAGGGCTGTGCTCGGTGCTCACACATCAACAGTGTACAGGGATTTAAGAAAATAGACTGGAAAAGCTGCAGCCAGAAAGGGCAGTAGGGGGCAAGGAGAAAAGGCTGTGTGTCTAAAGGAAGGGAAAAGTCCCTTGAGAAATCTGCAGCACAGAAACAGATACACGAAACAGCTGAGACTTACTCAGAGGATTCTAGAGGGCCCTGCCTTTCTCCATTCTGCCAACGCATCAGTAGGGCTCCTGTATAATAATAATTATTACAGGTGAAGAGCAGGAGGTACAGACTTTCTTTGGGAAAGAGTATTGAGATAAGCCCAGAGTCAAGAGTAGAGACAGAAAAATATGAAGTGTCTGATAGAGCTACAGCAAACCTGAAACACAGGCAAACTGCTAGTCATATTAACATAATACTCACACTGAGGACTGTTTACCAAATTCGTCATTTGATATGAGGTGTCTAGTTTTCAAAAAGCAGAGTAACACAGCTTGACAAAAGGCAAGAAAAAGCACACTCTGAGGAGATATAGCAAACATCAGAATCAGACATAGATATGACATTTTGGACTTATCATACAGGGAATTTAAAATAACCATGACTAACATGTTAAGAGAAGTAATTGAAAAGGAAGACAACATGTGAGAGCAGATTGGTAATGTAAGCAGAGAGATGGAAGTTCTAAGAAAGAATCAAAATGATATATTAGAAATAAAAAATAAAGACTAACAAAAATGAATACCTTTGGATTACTCATCCGTAGACTTGACATGACCAAGGAATTAGTGAACTTGAACACAGGTCAATAGAAACCTCTCAAGTGGAAACATAAAAAGAAGGAAGAATTAACACAGTAACCACAGCAAATACCCCCAAACATAATAGCACATCCAAGAACTGTGGAATAATACTAAAATGTGCAACTTCTCTCTACATTGGAATAGAGGAAGAAGGAATAACAAACAGAGCAGAAAAGGTATTTGAAGTAACAATGGCAGAGAACTTTCTAAAATTAATTATGGACACCAAACCACCAATCCAGGAGTTTCAGAATACTGAGCAGAATAAATACCAGCAAATACACAACAAATCGTATACAATTCAACCTGTAGTAAACCAAAGAAAAACGCAAAATGTTAAAAGACATTAAGAAGTGGGAGAACATTTTACCTGTGGAAGAACCAACAGGAATGATGCCGACTTCTCAAAGAAAACAATGCAAGTCAGAAAACAGTGGGGCAGCACCTTTCCGGGACTGAAAAGCATAAAATACCCCCCACAATTCTATCAATTTAGGATTCTATACCAACAAATATATGTTTAAAAATGAAGATGAGCTCAATTGGTTAAGCATCCAACTCTTGGTTTTGGCTCAAGTCATGATCCAAGGGTCATGGGATTGAGACCTGCATTGCACTCTATGCTGAGCATGGAGATTGTTTAAAATTCTCTCTCTCTCCCTCTCCCCTTCCCCACCTCTAAGTAAATAAAAAAATAAAATGAAATCATTACATATTAAAAAATATAAAATCTGAAATAACTTATTATCAGAAAGCCCACATCAGGCATAAATAATGGCCAGAAGAGGTCCATCAGGCAGAAAGAAAATGATACCTGTGGAAAATATGTTTCTATGTAAAGAAAAGAAGAAGACTGAGAAGACTGGAAATGATCTACATTTGGGGAAACTTGTTTGCTTGCATCATCTTCAATGGTTAAAGCATTTCTGTGAAAATTACAGAACAAATTGTGAACGCTATGAGTGGTCACCAAATGGGTTAGATGGTATTTTTCATTAGTAACTGCTAGACAGGGACCACAGTGTAAGAATTTCTATTGCCTGATTTTTTTCTGGTGTAGCAGTAATTCTTTTCTGCTTTTTAAATCTTGTTTATTAATTTTTTATAATAGTTTATGTAAACTGTATTTAGAAAATATACTGTAGCAACATAGGTATTGTTTCCCCCCACCTACCCCCAGCCCTCACCAACTTTGTTGTAGTCTGTTACTGGGTTACTTAGTTTGAATTTACTTACGGGGTTACTTAGTTTGAATTTATTCTACTTCCCACAGAGTGAGTCTCTAATGTCATTTGTTGAGAGGTACAAACTTGGTTATGCCCACAGTCACAATGACAGTGGTTTTGGTATGGTTATCCTTCATCATCTATTGATGGCTCTAGAGTTATCAACCTTGTCCTGGGGCATAATTCCTCAAAGACTATACCAGTCATTTTCAGACTCCTTTCAAAAGAATATTTTCTGAGAGTAATGTTTGAGTTGTGTTTGGACTCCAGTTAGGCTCTTTCCTCCTGTCTCTTTCCCAGGTTCTCACAGATGAACTAACCAGCCTACCGTTTCGTAGGCTGTTATGTACAATGACTCCCCCAAGCTTCTCCTAGTTGTCCTTCACTATAAGCTCCACTGTCTTGAGAGGCATCTTAGGAACTTCTCCACCCTCTATTGCAAATGAAGTCACCTCTTTTTTTTAATGTTTATTTATTTTTGAGACAGAGAGTGTAAGCAGGGAGGGGTAGAGAGAGAAGAAGAGAGAGAATCCCAAGTAGGCTCCACACTGTCAACACAAAGCCCAATGTGGGACTTGAACTCATGAACCATGAGATCATGACCTGAGCTGAAAGCAAGAGTCAGACGCTTAACTCACTGAGCCACCTAGGTACCCCAATAAATGAAGTCAATCTTTGAGGTAAACATCAAGAGCTATCAGTTGTATACACTTGTGCTTCCCCCCAGGAAAATAAAAGCTCTGAGACTTGAATCTAGAGCTAGGTTTGAGGACAATAGTGCACTTTTCACTGAATAGCATCACTGCTTTAGGAGTAAAGTGCTCAGTGGAGGGAAACAGATGTCTCAGGACTTCTCCTCCTCCTCCTCCTCCTCCTCCTCCTCCTCCTCCTCCTCATCCTCCTTCTCCTCCTCCTCCTCCTCCTCCTCTTCCTCTTCCTCCTCCTCTTCCTCCTCCTCTTCCTCCTCCTCCTCCTTCTTCTTTTTAATTTTAGAGTAAACTCTGCACCCAACAACCCCAAGATCAAGAGCTGCATGCTTCACTAACTGAACCAGTTATGTGCCCCAGCCTTAGGGCTTTCGTGCTTGTCTCTCCTGGCATGGAATCATTGCTATAGGAAGGGTGACTGGGGCCCCAGTTTTCTCAGTTCTATGTCCAAGGTAGACTCTCTGTCCAACAGGGAGGGATGGGTGAAAGAAGAGAGTCTCCATTACTCACCTGCACTTACCCACAACTTACTCTCAGGAACAGGTATTGGGGGCAGGATGTTGATGTCCTGCTTTTCCCAGTAAGTTGGCCCTCCATCTAGGCACTGACTGGACAGGGAACCCTGTGTTCTTGGCTGGACCAGACTGGGATTTTCATCTGGCTGAAATGGTAGGAGGAAGGGAGGAAGCAGGTGTTCAAATACAATAAACTCTCACTGTTCTTACCAAATGTTAGTAGAATTTCTTGAGTCGGTGTTTCTTCATTTGCTATATATCCATGGGACCATTTCCAGAGACGTGCGTGTATGTGTGTGTGTGTGTGTGTGTGTGTGTGTATGTATGTGTGTGTAATGTATACATATATATGTCTAAGTATAATTTTAATGTGTAAATGTGTATAATTTTAATATAATGTATATTATATATATGTATAAATGTAATTTTCCCTAGTAGCACTGAGGAATGGGTCCATGGAGCACCTCACACTGTCATACTAGACTATAATACTGCAATGAAATTCTTAACAGCATCTGGTATCCAATTCAAACAAAAATTACCAGAAGAAATACAAACTCAAGGACCTGAGTTTTAATCTGACTTGAGGAATTACAGAATTAACTACAAAGAAGATAAAAATGAGGAAACAAAATGGCTCTTATTCCTCTTATTGTATTTTAAAATTCATCTATTTGGAGCTCATGTTTTTAACCCAGTAGCTTTATTTATTTTAAAGGCAAAAAATAAGCAGATAATGAATAAAAAAGATTGATGACCACCTGTAATACATGTATGAAGTCCACGCACATACTTAAAACCGGGTCATCATTCAGAATCCATTTACGTTCAATTTACACAGAATTCTAACTATCTTAGTTATCTGGTTTTGAAGCCCAAAGCAGATTAAAAGTAGCTTCATAAAGCTGAATAAATTCTACTGCTGCAAAATTTAAAAGCACACCAGAATAGACCCATGTACTGTAGGGGAAAATAGTCTGTAGAAATACAGAAATTTAGTCAGTAATGTTCATCTTGACATAAAATGACTAAAATGTATTTTGTAGATGCGTATGATACATTTTATAACAATTCCCTGAAAAAGTGGGTCTAGAGCAACGCATTCCCCCAATCCCAGCCAGCCAGAACTTACTGAATTATCCATGCGTTTTTAGTACCATCCCACTAGTTCTAGAATAGATACATTGGAGAACAGACCTGAAGTCACATAGATAGCACTGTAAATTTTGTGTGCCTCGTTTTGAGCAATTAAAAACAATGAAATTTTTAGCCCTTCCCTGAAATAAATACAATTACTTATTGAAGACACACATAAAAATTATTAAAACCCATTTCTCTTTCAAAGACTGAATTCATTAACAGGGCTGTAGAAACACGGAGACATGAATACATGAAACTGAATACATTTCACGCGATAATGAATACATTAACACGCGAGTTGTATGGCAAACACATGCTCAGTTCGGTACTTTGGCAAGTAAGAGCGAAGAGGCCAACACAACAGCAGACGCTGATACTGGTATTACCCATGCAGTTTACTGACGGTCTCCTTAGCCATCTCTGAGTTTACTTATTCTTATTTTAGATACAATTATAGAAGCTTGGCAATGCAGTTTTTCAGTGCACAGCAGATTAGAAAGCAAATTAGGGGCCTTTTTCAGGAAGCAGACACACAGGCTGCAGCAAAAAGTGACAGTTGATTTAAGAGGAGATAGAGAAACTTAAGAAATATTTGCATAACTTGAAAAGCACAGACATTTTTGTACATGTTTGAAAAGGGTAAATGGCATTACATACCACAGTATCCCCAGAGGACACGTTTCTGTTGTATTACATTGTTTTGGTCTTCATGACGACCAAGGAAAGTTTAATTATATTCAGTAGTCTCAAGGACAAATGAGGAAATAGGAAGTATGTTTTTGATTTTTTTTTTTTTTGCCAAATAAGTTTAAGTAATTAGCATGAATAAATGAATTTGCCTAGTTTGCCTGAAAAATTAATATACATAAGTTGATTACTCATCAGTGATAATAAGTAAGTGAATTGTTACTACGTTTTGGGTATTGCTTCTAGATCTTTTTCAAAATTATTTCTGTCTTTATTTCTTAATATAAGGGTGAATTGCATAGGTATGTTCTTAAAAATCGAAGTGGAAAAACAAATTAATATATATGCTCTTTAAAAAAAAAAAAGACGGGAAGTTATATTTTGGTTCCTTTATAGAAAAACCTATCTTTATATCACAATCACCTTACAGAAAGTCCAAGATTTGGAAATCCCTCTTTATAAACATACAACTTCTGACCAGGATTTTAATGTCTCTCTTAATTACTAGATCACATATTTATTGTAACTTAATTGGCAGTGAATATTTTTCATATGCAACCTTATATTTTTGTGCCTTAATTAGACAGTGAGAATCAGCACAGAATGGAGGAAAATCTCTAGCATGAAAGAGAGAATCCAGAATAAACAATGACACAGAACTAATAGAAAACAGAAATAATGTCTGAAACAGAAAACAAAAAACTACAAAACTAAGAGATACGGGGAAAATGTACAGAATGCAAGGAAAAGAAGAAAAAACAGCCTTTAGAAATGTATTAGACGCACGTTCTGATTTCAAATGTTTCATAGAAAGTTCGAAATGCAGGAGAGGAAAATGTTGCAGGAAAGGAAAGAAGAAAAAGAATACAGAATATAATTAGATGAGAACAGAATTAGAAGATCCATCCAGGAGAAGCAGACAAAGAAATTAGAAAATGCCTTGTTACTTGAAGGATTTTCACGAGGGACAGACCAGTGGCCTTTTAAGCAAAGCGAACCTAATCCCTGAGGAAGTGATTTGTGGCTCCCACATCTTGCCTTTTCCATGGAACAGGAAGAAATTTAATGGTTAAGAATTCTATTAGATAACATATAATTTTAGAAAGCTTTCTAGACTGGCATATGATATTGTATTTTTATAGATCGAGACAACATTTCTGGAGTGTTGTTACAGGAATGTTACTCAAGTTGTCACATCAATGTTGTTGACACGAGAGTACTTGATGTTAACAAGGAAAAGGAAATATGGGGGAAACTATCTCTTTCTAGAGGAAAAATATGTAATTCTGCAATGTTCTAATACATTAATCAAATAGATTACATGTTTGCTTTCATTTCCCAGTGGTATGTTAGGTGAAGTTGATTAGCGCTGTGTAAAATATATTATTCAAGTAATTGAATGTTGTGGGATTTTTTTTTTTTATCTGTTTCAGTAACATTCTGAATTTGGTATTAACACAGTAAGACGTTGTTTCTGGGATATAAATTCCAATAAGGGTTTTTTTTTTTTTTAACGTTTATTTATTATTTTTGGGACAGAGAGAGACAGAGCATGAACGGGGGAGGGGCAGAGAGAGAGGGAGACACAGAATCGGAAACAGGCTCCAGGCTCCGAGCCGTCAGCCCAGAGCCCGACGCGGGGCTCGAACTCACGGACCGCGAGATCGTGACCTGGTTGAAGTCGGACGCTTAACCGACTGCGCCACCCAGGCGCCCCGACGTCTCCAATAAGGGTTTTTATTGTGTTGTCATGTGTAAAGTAAAAATTGTTGTTGTTTTTTTTTTTTCAAAGAATACTTCCTAGGAAATATGTTTTCTCATTGCTTAACTGAATGAAAAATTATCTAATTCAGGCTATCCCTTCTGTCGTGTAAGAGAAATAGAACAACCAGTGTGTAAAGTAATAGTCGTTAAAAGTAAGAATAACTTAAAATATAAAACTAATTGTTATACAAGAAATGATTTCTGAAAACTTTGCACTCATTTTAGTATTTGATATACATTTTAGGAACAGGTCTCCTGCTATTTTATTTTAAGCAAAAGTAATTCAGTGCCTTCTTAATAATAACTCTTTTTATAATGTTAAATTATTCCACCTGTTCTTAGATTAGAGCTTGGGCACAGGAGCAAGTCAGTTAACTAAAAACTTCGCACAAACCCAGAGTTTAAACATGGAAGCTCTTTGTTATTTTGAAGCTTTTAAATTAACAATGAATAAAAACCCTCTTAGCATCATTGACCTGAGTCATTGAATTAATCAGTTCTCTGAATGATCATCTCTTGTTATTTGGTGAGTACAATGCTAGGCCCCAGGAGTGAACCACACTAGCTTCTTGACCTCTGGAGGCTCACAGTCCAACTGCAAAGAGAGTAGAAAAAGAGATTTATTGTAGCACTCTAACTAGATGTGGCTAGCAAAATAAACTAGCTCTGGTCTCCCTTAGAAGAAATGGCATTCATGGGAAGAACACTGGCAATCGCAGAGATGTGGAGGGAAGGCTGAAGACCTTAACTTGTGAAACGCAAAGGGACAGAGGTTGGTGGTTGCTGTGGCTTCTGGGTTTTGCTGGAGGCATCGTCACCACTTGGTAAGCGCCTCACCACCGCTGGACTTTCGTTGGGTGGGCTGCTACTGCTGTGAGTGATTTCTCTTCTGCCTTCGCAACTCTGTGTTACTCACCCGAGATTCAAACTCACGGTAGAGTATGGGTTTGGCTGAATTTAAATAAAGCATATGCTTTACGGTCTGGCTTCGAAGAGGAGGGAGAAAATATGGGCCCCGTGTGGTCCTGAATTTGGATCCCAGGCCAAATTTCTAGTCTAAAGAATCAAGAGGAGGGAGCATAGGCTGACAGAGCTCGCTGAAGGGAGCAGTTAAGTCTCTGGATGGTTCATGCTATGTTGAGGCGGGCCCTGTTCTCATTTATACAAGTTTGATAATGAAAGGAGAAAAATATAATTTTCAGTACTGCTTCAAGCCTGTTTCCACCTGTTCATCCTTTATATTTATCCGTGTAACTACTATTCTTGACTTCTTTATCTGTCTAGATTTTCTTTTAATATACTGAAGTTGATGTGAATGTGGAGTCATATTTTCTCCCCATTTACACATAACAAGACATGTTAAAGCACTGTTGTACATCTTGTTTTTTGTATTTAGTATATTTTGAAGCTTCTCCCCTATCAGGACGTATTTCCTCCTTTTTTTTTTACAGTCCCATATATCATTATGGGTTAGCAAAATTTATTTATCCTTAATTTAAATTACTTAAAATAAACTCATTTAAATTATTTTAAGTTAAGTTATCAGAATTTAGACAAATCAATACCTTATTGATGTATATTTGACTTTTCCTTCAATCTTTTGTCATCACGATATTTGCAATGAATATTCAGAAGCCATTTTGCAAGTATGTATATATATCTGTAAATAAAATAAATTTGCATATGTGAGACTTTCAGGTTGGAAATTACATGTATTTGTTGTTTTGAAAACTATTGACAAAATTTCCTCCATGAGTTGAATTTTCACTCCCATCTGCAGTATATGAGAAGAGCCCAATTCATCATAGCCTCTTCAAAAAAGAACCTGACATTGAACTTTAGTATTTTTGCCCATAAGTTATAGTTTCAAAAATTTTTTACTTTTCTTTTACATTTGTTTATCAAATTTTGCCAATTTTAAGTTTCACTTTAAAAATTTTTGTTGTTGCTGTTTATTAGTGTAGCCATTTTTTTCTTTCCCTTACTATTTCCCTTAGTGATATATCCTAGTTTCCTAGTTATAAAGTCTTCCCCGCCACATTATTAAAATGGAATCTAATTATTGGTTGTTTTCAGATTTAAATCTTTGATCCATTTGGTGGGAATTAAGTGTATTGTGTATGATGGAGCTCCAAATACATCTTATTTTTTTTTATTTTTATTTTTTTTATGAGAGAGAGAGAGAGAGAGAGAGAGAGCGAGCGCGCCAAGCAGGCTCTGCCCTGTCATGTCTGGGTGAAGCCTGATGCAGGGCTCCAGCTCACAAGCAATGAGATCATGACCTGAGATCATGATCAAGAGTTGGACACTTAACCGACTGAGCCACCCAGGCACCCCTATTTTTGTTTGCACAGATATCCAGTTGCCCATTTATTGAAGTCTATAATTTGCTTGCTGTCTTGCATGTCAACTTTATCCTACACTAAATTACAGTACATACTTGATTTACTAACAGATTTTAATCTCAATACAATGATCCATTTGCCTTTCTTTCTGAAACAATGTATTTCCCATCCACTAGGCTGATGATTTACTTCTTACAGTAGAAAAGAAGACCTTGACATACATTGTTGCACTGGATTTAATTTTAACTCCTGAAAATAACTGGTAACATGAAAATATAAGGAGGCCTGAGAGAAAGGTAGACACAGGCAAAGTTTCTTTTTAGCCAAAATTCTGTCCCCTGCCAGCCTTTCCATAACTCTTAAAATTATCATACAATGTATTCTTTAGGGTTGCAGCATTGACAGATCCCTTTCAAATGCAAATATTAAACTGCTTAAAATATTTTTTTATTTTTATTTATTTATTTTTTTTTATTTTTTTTTTCATCGTTTATTTATTTTTGGGACAGAGAGAGACAGAGCATGAACGGGGGAGGGGCAGAGAGAGAGGGAGACACAGAATCGGAAACAGGCTCCAGGCTCTGAGCCATCAGCCCAGAGCCCGACGCGGGGCTCGAACTCACGGACCGCGAGATCGTGACCTGGTTGAAGTCGGACGCTTAACCGACTGCGCCACCCAGGCGCCCCTTAAAATATTTTTTTAAACAAAATAAAATGTAGCTAGAGGTGAACCCTTAAACACAGTAGTCCAAACCCAGGATAAATAACATTGTAACAGAGGCAATGGAGAATCCTCAGAGGTCCTCCAGTTTGAAAGATTTTATACCTCTCTGTTCCCTGCCCATTTATTTCCATAAAATCATATTAGATTAATCCCATAGTCAGAAATCTGCTAAGTACCATATCAGGAGCTTAGTAAAAATTCAATATATGCTTCTAAAGCGAGGAACTTTTTTTTTCTCCAAAGTAAGTATTGATGTTACTGCTACCAGTGCAACTCTGTTATGCAGGCATATTCCCTTTGTCATCCTTATGTGTTACAGATGCGACCTGAACTTCATTCCCAAAGTCAAAAACATTCCCTAAAGCAGAGGCACAAACATAGGTACATTTGATGGAAAACCATTAGCTTCTTGACCGCAGCCATTACAGTGACTTTTAAACATGCTAGAATACATGAACCACCCACTTTATTGAATGCTGGGTCTCAAGCCCAACAGATCTGAAGGGCAAAGCCTTCTGGTCTTGAGCCAAAATTCATATGCTCATTGGTCATTTATAAGGTTGTGTGTGGTATCTAAAACCTTAAGAGAACACCTAAGGGACATCCTTAATTAAAATAGATACTCATTGTCGTTTTGATCCCTACTGTTTATTATACTTTACTATAGTTTTCTGTATACTTTTTATTGTTATAATTTATACAATGAAACACAGGTACACTTTGCTTTAAAATTAATTTTATTAACATGATATCATAAAACAAAGTACACCCATTTTAGTAGCACATTTATTGAGTCATAACAAATATATACATCGTTTAATATGCCTCCCCCCAACACGCAACTACTCAAAGCCAAGAAAGAGAATATTTCCATCACTTCCACCAGTGCCCTGATGATCCTTTGTCTTTGTAGCTGTTTGTGCATTGCCTTTTCCTTTTTCTTGTCCCCAGGCAATGGCTAATCTGCTTCTGCCAGCCTAGATGGGCTCTCTTTTCTAGAATTACATATTAATGGGAACGGAGCAGTATGCACTCTTCTCAGCCCATCAACAAATGTTTTTCTCTCAACAAAATGTTTTTGGGATTCATCCATGTGGCTCATTATCAATTTGTAAATCTTTTATGAGGGGCTTGGTTATACCTTTTGCCCATTTAAATGCAGGCGCTACCTAATGTTGCAGACCTAAATATTGTATATATAATTGCATGATGTAAATTATATATTCTAGACACCAGCCTCTTCTGTCAGATATATGTGTAGGAATATTTATCTAGTCTCTGGCATGCCTTCTCATCAGAAACCAGAAGTTTCTATTTTTGATGAAGTCCAATTTATTATTTCTTTTCATCTTATGACCCAACTAAGATATCTCCACCTATCTTAAAAGAGAGAGAGAGAGAGAGAGAGAGAGAGAGAGGAGACAGATTTCTCCCTATGTTTCCTTCTAGAAGTTTTATAGGTATAGATTTCAGTTTTAATAATCCATTTTTAGTTTACTTTTCTATATGCTGTGAAGAAAAATATTGTAGCTTTTTTCCCCTTCCAAATGATATCTAGTTGTTCTAGCCCCATTTATTGAAAAGTCTTTAATTTCCCCCATTGAAATACCTTGGCACTTTGTTAAAAATCAATTGCCCATGTAGGAATAATTTGCTTCATGTATCCTTTCTGATCCATTGTTCTCTATGAACCCATATGCCTTCATAACTTTAGTTTGTTAATGAATTCTGACATAAGGTAGTATAAGTCCTGTCTAAATAATGTTGTACTTTTGCAAAATAGTTTTGGCTATGCTAGGTTCTATTTATCCCCATATAATTTCTCTTTTCTCTCTTTTTAAAAAAAAATTTTGAGTTTATTTATTTCTGAGACAGAGACAGAGAGAGTGAGAGGGGGAGGGACAGAGAGAGAGAGGGAGAGAAAGAATCTCAATCAGGCTCCACACCGTCAGCGTGGAGTCCAATGTGGGACTCGAACTCACAAACCAGGAGATCTTGACCTGAGCCGAAACAAAGAGTCAGATGCTTAACCGACTGAGCCACCCAGGTGCCCCTACTTTTTCAAATCCACTTACAAATTTTTACAGAAACAGTCCTGCTGGGATTTTGACTGGGTTTGCATTGAAGCCATAGGTCACTGTAGGAACAATTGATATCCTGGTATTTTCCAAAAAGGAGCACTGTGTTTATCTCTTTATGTAGGTCTTTAATTTCTCTCAGCAATATTTGGTAGTTTTCAGTGTACAGATTTTGCACATATTTTGTTAAACGACCCTTCAACATTTCATGGTTTTGATGAAATTGGAAACTGTTCCTTAGTTGTTGTTGTCAATGTTATTTTGAAATTATTCATGGCTTCTGTGTAGGAATGAAACTAAGCATTGAAAACTAAACTTGTAGCCTGTTAAATTAACTTAGTATTTGTAGTAGTATTTTATAGATTCCTTAGCAGATCTACATACCCAGTCATGTCACCGACAAATAGCAACAGTTTTACTTCTTCCTTTCTAATCCATATCCCTATTTATTTTTCTTGCCTTGTACTGATTGAGATCTTGGGTATGATGCTGAAGAGTAAGGACAAGAAGGAACATTCTTGGCTTGTTCATTATCTTTAGAGGGAAGCTTTCAGGCTTTCATCATTAAGAATACTGAGAGTTGGCTTTTTTAAAAATGATCATTATTTTCATTTCATTTTATTTAATTAAAAAAATTTTTTTTTGTCAAGTTAGCTAACATACAGTGTAAACAGTGTGCTCTTGATTTTGGGAGTAAATTCTCATGATCCATTGCTTACATACAACACCCAGTGCTCATCCCAACAGGTGCCCTCCTCAGTGCCCATCACCCATTTCCTCCCTCCCTCGCAGCCTCACCCCCATCAACCCTCAGTTTGTTCTCTGCGTTCAAGAGTCTCTTATGTTTTGCCTCCTTCTCTATTTGAAACTATTTTCATTGGTGGGTGTTGAATTTTCTTAAATTATTTTTCTTCACCTATTAACATAAGCATATGGTTTTACTACTTTTTTTTCTCTTAATAATGTGCATTATGCTAATTCATCTTTCCATGTGAAACTCCACTTGGTTATGCTGCATTATCTCTTTATATATTGTTGCATTCTATTGGATAAACATATTTTAAAGGATTTTTGCATTTATGTTTGGTGGGGTATTAATATACAATTGTTTTCATCTTTACGGATTTATCATGTTTCATTTTGATTTGTTCGGAAATTGTCTATATCCATGTAACAACTACTAAAAAAAAGATATAGGACATTTCAGTCACAAGAGAAAGTTCTGTCATGCCTCCTCACCCATGGGGAACCACTATTTTAATTTCAATCACTATCAACGTCATTTTGCTTGTTCTAGAACCTCATATCAGTAGGACCATAGTGAATTCTTTTGTGTGTGTCTGTGTGTGTGCGTGTGTGTGTGTGTGTGTGTGTGTGTGTGTGTGTTTTATTTATTTTATTTTATTTATTTAAATTACATCCAAGTTAGTTAGCATTTAGTGCAGCAATGATTTCAGGAGTGGATTCCTTAATGCCCCTTACCCATTTAGCCCATTGCCCCTCTCACAACCCCTCTAGTAACCCTGTTTGTTCTCCACATTTAAGAGTATCTTATGTTTTGTCCCTCTCCCTGATTTTATATTATTTTTGCTTCCCTTTCCTTGTATTCATCTGTTCTATGTCTTAAAGTCTTCATATGAGTGAAGTCATATGATTTTTGTCTTTCTCTGACTGACTAATTTCGCTTAGCATAATACCCTCTAGTTCCATCCACGTAGTTGCAAATGGCAAGATTTCATTCTTTTTGATTGCCGAGTACTGCTCCATTGTATATATATACCACATCTATATCCATTCATCCATCAATAGACATTTGGGCTCTTTCCATACTTTGGCTATTGTTGATAGTGCTGCTATAAACATTGGGGTGCATGTGCACCTTCAAAACAGCATACCTGTATCCCTTGGATAAGTACCTAGTAGTGCAATTGCTGGGTTGTAGGGGAGTTCTATTTTTAGTTTTTTGAGGAACCTCCATACTGTTTTCCAGAGTGGACACACCAACTTTCATTCCTAACAACAATGCACAAGAGATCCTCTTTTTTCCGCATCCTTGCCAACATCTGTTGTTGCCTGAGTTGTTAATGTGAGCCATTCTGACCGGTGTGAGGTGGTATCTCAGTGTGGTTTTGATTTGTATTTCCCTGATGATGAGTGATGTTGAGCATTTTTTCATGTGTCAATTGGCCATCCGGATGTCTTCTTTGGAAAAGTATCTATTCATGTCTTTTGCCTATTTCTTCACTGGATTATTTGTTTTTTTGGGTGTTGAGTTTGGTAAGTTCTTCATAGATTTTGGATACTAACCCTTTATCTGATATGTCATTTGCAAATATGTTCTCCCATTCCATGAGTTGTCTTTAAGTTTTGCTGATTGTTTCCTTTGCTGAGCAGAAACTGTTTATTTTGATGAGGTCCCAATAGTTGTTTTTTTGCTTTTGTTTCCCTTGCCTCTGGAGACGCATTGAGTAAGAAGTTGCTGCAGCCAAGATCAAAGAGGTTTATGCCTGCTTTCTCCTCAAGGATGTTGATGGCTTCCTGTCTTACATTTAGGTCTTTCATCCATTTTGAGTTTATTTTTTGTGTATGGTGTAAGAAAGTGAGGACCATAGTGAATTCTTACATTTAAGTTTTTTTTTTTTTTTACTCAATTTGATACTCTTATGACTCATTAATGTTTTCCCACATCGTGGATTTTTTTTCTTTGTATTACTTAAGAGTAGTTAATTTACTGAATATATTGCAATTATTTTATTCTTTTAATATTTTTAAATTTTTATTTTAGAGGGAGAGACAGAGAGAGTGAGAGAGAGAGAATTTTAAGCAGGCTCCACGCTTAGCAGAGATCCCAACATGGGGCTCGATCCCACAACCCTGGAACCTTGACCTGAGCCAAAAAAGAGTTTATCGCTTAACTGACCGAGTCACCCAGGCACCCCTGCAATTATTTTAAAACATTGTCTTGTTGAAGGACATTTGGCTTATTTCCAGCATTTGATGTCTACGAATAAGACTCCTAGAAATTTTCTTGCAGGTTTTTCTGTTGGGTAAATACCCAGTAGTAGAAATACTAGATCATAAGATAAGTGTGTATTTAAAATGTAAAAAAAGGCTAACAAAAAGTGTTTCAAAGCGGTTATACAATTTGCATTTCTACCAGCAATGTATGAACATTCCGCTTGCTCCCCATCCTCATCAACATTTTGTATTTTCAGTCCTTTTGATTTAAGTTCCTTTACTGGGTATAGAATGTATTTACATATTGTTTTAATTTACATTTTCATGATAACTAATGATAAGAATATTTCTTTGTGGTTATTAGGTATTCACTTACTTTCCTTTTTTAAAATAGTTTTTAATGTTTACTTATTTTTGAGAGAGAGAGACAGAGTGCAAGTGGGGGGGAGGGGCAGAGAGAGTGGGAGACACAGAATCCAAAGCAGGCTCCTGGCTCTGAGCTGTCAGTACAGAGCCTGACGTGGGGCTCAAACTTACAGACTGAGATCATGATCTGAGCCGAAGTCAGAAGCTCAACCGACTGAGCCACCCAGGTGCCCCTCACTTACCTTCCTTTTTAATAATCTTTTCATGTTCTTTACCCATTTTTAAGTAGATTCTTTTTCTTTTATTATTTTAGTGTTACTTTACATTTTATAGATATTGGTCTTTTGCCTGACTTTGGCCTACAAAAAAGTAGAAGCGGAAGATCTTAATTCTGATGAAGTTCAGTGATCTTTCTTTTCCTTTGTAATTCATGATCTTTATATCTTATATTAAAAAAAAAACAAACAAACTTTGCTTATACCCAGTTTGCAAAACTATCATCTTATGCTTTCCTTTAAAAACTATGCCGTTCTAGGGGCGCCTGGGTGGCTTGGTCGGTTAAGTGTCCGACTTCAGCTCAGGTCATGATCTCACGGTCCGTGAGTTCAAGCCCCGCATGGGGCTCTGTGCTGGCAGCTCAGAGTCTGGAGCCT
The DNA here is from genome assembly GCF_028749965.1 of Puma concolor. Classification (NCBI taxonomy): domain Eukaryota; kingdom Metazoa; phylum Chordata; class Mammalia; order Carnivora; family Felidae; genus Puma; species Puma concolor. Next base: position 10,077,005 of record NC_141677.1, read on the forward strand.
GTTTCAGATTCTGTGTCTCCCTCTCTCTCTGCCCCTCCGCTGTTCATGCTCTGTCTCTCTCTGTCTCAAAAATAAATAAACGTTAAAAAAAATTTTTTTTAAACTATGCCGTTCTAGCATTCATATTTATGCTTATGATGTACCTTGAATTAATTTTTGTATATGAAACATGATAGTGATAGAGGTTCTTGTTTTCATACAGATACCCAATATTACAAAAGTTCTTAATTAAAATGATTTTCCTTTTTTAAAATGTAATTGAGGGGCACCTGGGTAGCTCGATCAGTTAAATGTTCGACTCTTGAGTTTGGCTCAAGTCGTGATTTCACGGTTCATAAGTTTGAACCCTGCGTTGGGGGTCTGCATAGACAGCATGGAGCCTGATTAAGATTCTCTCTCTCTCCCTCTCTCTCCGCCCCTCCCCTTTCACATGTATGTGTGCAAGTGCAGTTTCTCTCTCTAAATAAATAAACTTAAAAAAAATTCAATGAGCTATATAGGTTTGATTCTATTTCTGGACTATTTATTCTGTTCCAGTGATACATTTGGCTGTCCTTTAACCAATGCTCTACTATCTTGATGACTATAGCTCTGTAGTAAGTTTTGAAAGCAGATAATATTGAGAGTCTTTCAACTAATTTTTTTCTCTTCTCCTTTCTCCTTCCTTTTCTTCTCCTCCTCCTCCTCCTCTTCTCCTCCTCATCCTCCTCCTTCTCCTCTTCCTCCTTCCTGTTATTCTAGATCATTTGCATTTCAATATTAATTTGAGAAGTAATGTGCCAATATATTTTTTAAAAGGCTGTGGGATTTTGAGATTGCATTGAATCTGTAAATCAGTTCCATGAACATTGTCTATGTTTCTATTAATTTGTCCCCTCTGATTCCTCTCAACAATTTTTAGTAGTGTGTAGATCTTGCATATCTTTTGTTAAATTTATTCATGTACACTTGATGGGATATTTTTATTTAGGTAATTTTAAATTTAATTTCAAATTGTTTATGACTATTATAGAAATATAAAGTTAATTTTATCCTGAATCATTATTTTAATTTATTAATAATGATAGATTTTTAAATAAATTGCGTAATGTGGCCTACATACACAGTCATGTTAACTGTGAATACTGACAGTTTACTTACTCCTTTTCACACTTTGTCATTTTTTTTGTTATTATCCTTATGAATCACTTTATTTTTTAAACTTTTGTTTTGATTAAAATGTTTTCTTTATTTTTTTCTTAATGGCTTTAATAAAATATAATTGCCTAAATAAACTGTACATATTTAAATTGTACAATCTGAAAAGTTTTGGCATATCTGTGAAATCATTGCCACAATTAAGATAATTAGCATACCAGTTACCCCCAAAAGTTTCCTCTTGCCTTTTGTAACCCTTCCCAATTGCCTTTCCTCACACCCATCACTATTCCCCATTTCTGTTGGGTTGCTTTCTGTCACGATCAATTTTTTTTTTAATAGGATCTACACCCAATGTGGGGCTTGAACTCACAACCCTAAGATCAAGAATTGTATGCTTTACTGGCAGCCCACCAGATGCCCCCATCCCTACAGATTAATTAGCATTTTCTAGAATTGCAGTTTAATTAAATTGTACAGTATACACGTTTTTTTGTCTACTTCCTTTACTCAGCAAAACTGTTTTGAAATTCATCCATATTATAGTCTGTATATGTAGTTCCTTCTCTTTTTTTTTTTTTTTGCTGAAGAGTATTTTATTGTAAGAATGTACTACAATTTTTTGTCTCTCACTTGTTTATAAATATCTGGACTATTTCCAGTTTTTGGCTATTAGTAATAATGCTTCTATGTACACTTGCATGAAAGTCTTTGTAAAGGCATAGTTTTTAATGGCTAGATCACATGGGAATATACATTTCCAAACTATTTTCCAATATTGTGCCTTCTTATATTCCAATAATGTATGAGACATCAAATTTTACCAAGTATTTGTCAGTATTTGGTATGGGTAGTCTTTTAAAATTTTAGATATTCTAATATGTGTGTAGTGATAATTCATTATAGTTTGAATTTGTATTTCCATAATGAAATATTTTATAAACTTATATATGACATGAAATCATAATAAATTAGAAAGTTGAAAAATGACACATTTGTAAGGAAAAAGAGTGACAAAAACACAATTATTTATTCTTTAACAGTTTTGAGTGGAATAATTATTATATATACATTACAGTTGCAATATCTTGGCACTAGTAAATTTAATTTTTTTCACTGTCTTAAGCTGAAAGTATATTTGGATATTAAAATATAAGAATTATCATCTATTATCATGTATTCCAAATACTTCTTTCCCCTAAAAGATTTTTTTTCTGAATATTCCTCTAGTTTCCTAGCGCACACATACTTTAAAGAATTAAAGGAAGGTACCATTGTTGGAAAACATGTCAGACTGAAATTTTAAAAATTCTTAAAAGTACTATTCTTCTAATACAACTACCATATGATTTAATATCCTTAGTACATATCCAGGTAGTAGTGAATAATTTATTTCATATGATAGGTGTCCAATTAAATTTAGTACTATTGTCAAAAACTTTGTTGTATATTGTCTACTAGAATTCCTTATAGGAATTAAGGACACCTAGGTGGTTCAGTTGGTTGAGCATTGGACTCTTCATTTTGGCTCAGGTCATGACCCAGGGTCATGGGATCAAGCCGCACATTGGGGTCCACACTGAGCGTGGTGCCTGCTTAAGGTTCTGTCTCTCTCTCCTTCTGTCCCTCTCCCCCAACATGTGTACTGTCTCCCTCTCTCTCTCTCTCTCTCAAATTAAAATATATATATATATTATAGAAGTCTTTACAGGAATTAAATCCACAACCTTAACTATGTTAAAGACAATATCTAACCATTTGAGATGACTTATATTGGCCTAGTTTCTGTTGGAAATATGGAATAATGCTGAATATTCCTAAATTTTGGACTCAGCACACCTGGGTTTGATTTTGAGGTCTGATATTTATTAAGTATATAATTTTGATAGGGAATTTAATCTCACTTCACTTGCATAATTTCTAAAGTTGCATTAATTTTTTATATGTCAAAAACAATAAATATAAATTTATAGGCATATAACTGACAGAAAGTATATCAATCAACATACGTTTCTGTCATGTGGTAGTCATAGTATTAAACCCAGAAATTTGTTTGTTTGTTTGTTTGTTTATTTATTTATTTATTTAAAATTTTTAGTGTTTATTTATTTTTGAGAGAGAGAGAGCATGAGCATGGGAGGGTCAGAGAGGGGCATACACACAATCAGAAGCAGGCTCCAGACTGAGCTGTCAGTACAGAACCTGACATGGGACTTGAACTCACGGACTGCGAGATCATGACCTAAGCTGAAGTCTGACGCTCGACCAACTGAGCCACCCAGGCGTCCCTAAAGACAGAAGTTTAGATGTGAGATTCTTGCTTTCAAGGGAACTTTGTTATAGCAGAGACGTCTATGCTAAAGACATGAGAATTTAATAAGAATATCTAACTAAAGAGTTGAACAAACAAATGAATAAAAGAGATAATGTACCAGGCAGAAAAATACTCTTTGGGGAAAAGCTAGTAATTGAAAGAAAATAGAGTTAAAATTTTACATTATGGCTAAATTAGGGATGGCTTAAGCTGAGCTGGAGGGTTGAGCTGGAGACAGCTCAGAGACCGTGTACATGTTAAGGATATTGGGTTTTCTAAAATGACTGGACAATTAGGTTAAAATGTACCAAACTGCCATTTTTGCAGATGAAAACATCTATTTGGTTCAACCTCAATAAATAATAATAAATTATAAAATGTAGTTAATAGTAGTATCAAACATATAGGAATAGATGTTTGCATCAGCCAGTATTTTTGAAATGCTTTGAAAGATGTGGTATACAAGTGTTAGCTGTATTTGCACAAAGGTAGTGACAATGATGATGGGAACAAGATGACAGGTAAGAGATTAAGTTTAGAGGGGTGCCTGGGCAGCTCAGTGGGTTAAGCAACTGACTCTTGATTTTGGTTCAGGTCATAATCTCATGGTCGTGGGATGGAGTGCTGCATCAGGCTCTGTGCTGAGTGTGGAGCCTGCTTAAGATTCTCCCCCTTCCTCTGCCCCTCCCCGGCTTGTGTGCAAGCTCTCTCTCTCTCTCTCTCAAAAAAAAAAAAAAAGAGAGAGAGAGAGAGATAATGGAGATAATGTTTAGAAAGTGAGATATAATTTGGCAATTTTTTGCTTACAAAAGAGATGGAATGAATGGGAGGTTTAAAGGATGACCTTCAGGTTCTTGGCTTGATGCAAATGACTACCATTTTTCCTCAACATGAACAGTATTAAGATACATCTAGGGAAGCTCACTTCTGGACATGAGGAGTTAGTAATGGCAATGGGATGTGGCCATAGAGGTGTTTGGTGAACTACTAAACGGGTAAGTGTTGTCAGGAAATATGGATATAGGATTGCTAGCACGTAGATGCTAATTGAAGGCATGTGAAAGTGTGAGCGGTGGGTGTCCTGGGGAGAGTGTGGGCAGTGGAGTGGGATACTGGAGGTGTTTTGCCATTATCTCTGAAATACACCTGCTTTGAAAGGATGGATGGGAGGATGGAAAAACAGAGTAAGCATCTAAATGAGAGTGACCTGAAAACAGGAGAATATATTGTCTTAGAAGTCAGAGGAGGAACATATTTTAAGAAGAGATCATCCAATGTGGGAAGCAACCAGACTTATTGAAAGTCAGTTCACGGGTCACGGGTGAATTCTGCACCGCTGCTTTCCCACCATGCAAGCTGTGTCCTCCCGCTTACTTTCTGCCAAGGAATGCACTTCAGGTCTCACTGAAAGGGAGCACAGTGTGCGAAAATCAAGGCAAGAAGATTGTTATTTATGATACGATCCTTGATGAAAGCCGGGAATGATAGTTTTAATACATTCCAAATGAGACACATGCTTATTTTTTTTCCTGCACTAAATGACTACAGGTGTGGCTAAGATAAAGGCATAAGAAAAGCATACAGTTTGAAAATAAAAAATTCTCAAGTTGAAAACTTGAACCAAAGTCCTTATCATTCACTGAAAATAGAGAGGGAAAGAATGTCAATCTTTTAATTCACAACTGAGCAAATAAAATGAATATCATAAGTAAAGATTTCTGGAGAAGCGAATACCCCAGAATAATGATGAAATATATGGACCATGCAGTGGAGGCCAAGTGCCTCATTTAACTTATGGTGTCTTTTGAGAAAGAATATTGATCTGAATGCAACATTGGTCTATGCGATGTTTTTGCCACAATTTCATGGCATAATTTTCAGCCTAGTTTGGAAATTGTGTGTATCCCTAATCATTTAAATTAAGGAATAATTTATGGAAAATTTGCAGTTTCAAAAGTTATGACTACCTAATGGAAGATATTTTATAATCTGGTTTCTAGATTATACCTTTTTAGGGTGTGAAACAGCAAATTATATTTTTTTTTCCAAAATTTCTACTTTCTAAAATTAAGCATCAAGGTAATAGAAAATTTGCACTTATGGAAATTTATATTGCAAATTAGCTTGCACTAATCTGAACACTAATGATTAAATATTATTTATGTTTATGGTATGAGGGGGTGGTCATTAATGATGCCATATAAAATAACTGATTTTATATAGCTTATATAGCATTTAATTCTGTTGCCTAAAATTGGAGCGCTAACCTTACTATACTCTTATCCAAGAAAATGGTATGAAATAATGTGTTATCATCAATAAATGTAGATGAGCTGGGCAAGGGTTAGCAGGGCAATTCCTTACAGGTTCCTTGCAGAGTCAGCTCGTTTCATTATTGAGTGCTAAAAAATTGATGTCCTGGTTTAACAGGCTGAGCAAGCACTTTGTGTCTCCTGTATTACTTTGGAGGGGCGGGGGAGGGATAGGAGATGAGCTCCATCAGTAGTTGGCAAAAAGCAGAAGACATGGCAGCAACCTAAATGGAGTGGCTGTAAGGTGGAAACTATTAGAGACTTAGTTTATCAGGAGGTTAATTGGAGGAAGAAAATAAATGCTAGGAGAGCTTATAAGAGGAAATGAACAAAGTAAGCAAAGTGCAAGTAAATGTGCAGAACAGAAGAAATTGGGAAAGTGTTACTCTACTCACCCAGAGATGGACCATCACGAATTTTGAAATACCCACCAGAATTGATGAAATTAACATTTCTGAATATGAACTCTTATGGTTAGCTCAAATATCTAATGTAAGAACACTCTATAGAAATGGGAGTGAAATAATTTGAGCATTTGAGAGGTCTACAGCTTTAATGAAATGAAAATGATTTGGGGGTGGGGATTTTAAAATATTTTATTAATTTATAATCTGAAATCATGCCAGGCACAGTAAAGTGAATTATCACTAACATTAGTTATCATTTTCCAATTCGCAGATCTCCACTATGGCTTCCATTAAACTGACATGGCAGATATATTAGCAACATTTTTCCTCCAAGGTCTGATTGGATATTCTTTAAATAGATGAGCTGGATGTCACCTTAACATTGGGGAATGCTAAGATCAAGTCCACAGATAGGGATAAGATCAAGTTTCATTTAGAAAGGTAATAACAATAGAAGAAAACATGCAAGAAATCACAGCCTTCTTCGATGAGCTTTAGAAGGAAAGCTTCATTCTCTAGTGCCCTTTTGGTCAGAAAGAACAATAACATTTAATTTCTACCTCCTTTGAAGACTATTTTAAAGCAGCCTTTAGTACTTACCTAAATAACCTGACTACCTGTTCAAAACTTCATTTCTCAGAACCTTCTCAGATTCTGTTAAAACTAATGTGAACACTCAAACGAAACAAAACAGAAACAAAAACCTAAGTGAACACTTACACTATGGTATTAAACCTTAAAAAATATTCTTTGGAATATCTAGGGTGATAACTGGTAACTGATGACTTTGATTTCTGTTGATTACTCCACTCCCCAAATAGAACACCAAATATATTATTTCTGATGTTTGTTTTAGGAATTTTTCCATAATATGTATAGGAATTTGAAATAGTAATCCAACATAGAAGGAAAAAAAAAAAGAAAAAACATGGCACACTGGCTTGTTGAGCATTGGAAAGTGATCAAGAGCAGGGGCAAATTTTGGGCATATCTTTTCCTGGCAATGTGACAACCCTCTTCTTCAGTTCCCTTTTCTGGAAGTGGGAATTTCGTAGTACCTACTTCATGTAGTTGTGAGGACTCGATAAGATAATGTGTGTAAAGAAATAAAATAACAACCTATTTTCTATAGTGGCAAATATATTTATATTTTTTTCTACTATTGCCTAAAGTAAACCAGGATTGCTGACTAAATTATAAATGACAAAAAAATCGGAATAATCTATAGTTGCGAGATCTATGTAGGTTATTAACAAAATAACATTGTTTCTTAATTTACATAGAAAATCGGCTTCTTCTGTTAAGGTGGCTACAAAAATACCATAGGTGGTTTATAAACAATAGAAATTTCTCAGTCCTGGAGGCTGGAGGTCCAAGAGAGAGACACTAGTGATTTAGTGTCTGGTAAGAGCCCACGTCCTCGCTCATAAACACTATCTTCTCTCTGTGTCCTCACGTGGCAGAAGGGGTGGCAGAACTCTCTAGAGTCCCTTTTATAAAAAGGGCACTGGCCACCATCATGCTGTAATCACCTTCCAAAGTCCCCCACCTTTAGATATCATCACATTGGGGATTAGGTTTCAACATGTGAATTTTCAGAGGATACAAACATTCAGTCTGTAGTAACAATCCAGAAAATATGTCCATATGAATGGGAAGACTGTCTCTTACAATCGTAGTCCAGGGATTTTGTTTGTTGCCCAATAGAATATTCTGTGATGACTAATGTGTTCTATAATCTCTACTGTCCACTATACAGTGTCTAGCCTCATATTACTCTTGAGCCCTTGAAATGTGGCTAGTTTATTTTTTTTTTAAGCTTACTTAAAGTTTGTTTATTTTTGAGAGTAGGGGAGTGACAGAGAAATAGAGGGAGAGAGAGAGAATCCCAAGCAGGCTCTGTGCTGATATCTCAGAGCGTGACGAAGGGCTTGAAACTATGAACCCCAAGATCGTAGCCTGAGCTGAAATTAAGAGTTGGACATTTAACCGACTGAGCCACCTAGGTTCCCCAAAATATGGCTAGTTTAAATGATGAACTAAATTTTTAATTTTAATTAGTTTAAATTTAAATAGCCATGTGTGTCTTGTGGCTATCATATAGAATATCACAGATATAAAAGATATAATGGGGACATTGGAAATATATTTTTAAAGTTCTATTTTGCTTTGTTTATAAGTTACAAAAAGACTACACAATATATTCAACATATTTGCATGCTATGTAAACAATAATAAAGGAAAAACTGCCTATAGCAGTTTCAGAATATATAAGAAGCAAAATACATAGGAAACAATCTCTCATAAAACCTAAATAGATTTTCTCCCAGGTTTCAGATGAATATGTATAAAAACTCAGTGCACTTTTGTTTTTTGAATATTGAATATTATCATAATGTGTAAAAATCAGGGAGTTTTGAAAAATAGATGCTTATCATGGTCAATGTTTTTTAAGATCATTGTGTCCCTCTGACAATGGAGGAGAACTTGTTTTGTATTTCGACAAAAGATATAACCGATATCAGACAAATTCAAATTAACAGATATTCCACAAAATAGCTGATCACTTCTCTTCAAAATTGTTGAAAATTGCCTAAGTCACTAGGAGCTGGCTCAGATTGGAATGTAATGTGGGAGACTAGATTGGGTTTTGGAACAGAAGAAAAAAGTACATTATGAGAGGAAAATGGTGACATTTGAGTAATATTTTTTAGTTCGGTTAATAGTGCTTTGGATAATAATTGTTGCTTACTTATATAAATTGCTAACATTAGGGGCAGCTCAGGGAAGGGAATATGTGAATTCTGTAATACTTCATACCTCCTTTGTAAATCTAATTTATTTCAAAATTAAGAAGATATTGCCAAAATACATAGCTTTAAACATAAGCTTTCAGTTAATTTTCTTGAACTAAATAAAACTTCAGTTAACATTATGTACCTTTATCCCCACTGTACTCCTCCTGCCCATTTCCATTTAGCTTAAGGATAATAAGAACACATATCATACAAATTGTGTGTCCTCAGGAAGATTGCTTAATCTCTCTGAGGTTTTGTTCCTTCACTTAAAAAATCAAATAAAAATATGTTCCCTGTCTAACTCATAGGATGGTTGCCAGATTCAGATAAGGGTTAAGAAAGTATAATTTAGCCCTAATGCTATTTTTTTTTTCCTTATGGAGCCTGAAACTCTAAACTTCACTGATTTTTTCTATAAATATTTAATGAGTTTCTAGTACAGCTTACAAAATCATAGCTTTTAAAGTGTGCAAATCTAGTGGAGAAGACAAAAGAGACCAAATCCTACAGGATTTCATGGTAAGGGAATCTTATTCCAGATTTTGGGTATCAAAAAATTTCCCAGAGGTGAATGTGAATCTGAAATATAAAAAGAATTAATAGGTGTTATGAGATGAAAAAAGATGTTCCCCAGTGAAAGGTGCAAAGAGCAAAAGACATAGGGTAGCCTATTTAGGAAAGAAACTTTAACATGACTAGACAGTAGTGAAGTGAACCATGGGAATTTTAATGGCCTTTGTTTAAGTTAAGACAGAAACTATATCATGAAGACTCTTATGCACCATGCTAAAGGACTTATTTTATCTTTAAGGTTTTGGGGAGGCAATGCAGATTTTAAACACTTTTTGGGGGGCCTGCCATTACAATTACATTTTGGGAAAATCATTTTATTGAGATGTGGAAGAGACATCAGTGAACTTGTATGATTTATCAAGGATGACTGAAAACAAGCTTCGGTAGGAATTGCAAAGTATATATAGGTGCTACTCCTGTTGGGTTGGTAGTGGGAGCAGGGAAGAGAAGAATTCATAGATTTAAGGAGAAATAACTGGTCAGCTTTATGAACTCGGTGGATACTGGGGATGAGAGTAGGTAATGAGTGGAAAAAGGATAAACTATAAGCCTCTGACTTGAATGAACAACGGGGTCATCATCAAAGAAAGGAGTTACATTGGTAACATAAAAATTGAACTTGTCAGAATACAGTAGTTATACTCTTAAAAAAAATGAAGATACCTAGTGGTCAGTTAATTATGCAAGGTTATATATATCAGGGATAAAGTTGTGTACGAAAATGTGGAATTAGAAGTTGTCAGTCAGGGTGCCTTGTTGCTCTCCATTGTATTGTGGCTCAGATTATGATCTCATGGTTCATGAGATGGAGCCCTGCATCCAATTCTGTGCTGGTGGCATGGAGCCTGCTTGGGATTCTCTCTCTCTCTCTCTCTCTCTCTCTCTCTCTCTGCTCCTCCCCTACTTGTCCTTTTCTCTCTCTCTCTCTCTCTCAAAATAAATAAACTTAAAAAAAGAAGTTTTCCATTAATATATGTAGTTGCAAGTAAAGAACAGTAGAAGATTACTAGTGGAAAGTATACATCCTGAGAAGAAATAAGAGCTGGGGGATGAAATAAAAAAAGAGTCTATGGAGGAGTGTTGAGAAGGAGTAGCAAGGAAGTTGAAGAAACATGAAACATGGAGAAGTTTTACAAGAAAATTCATTAGTAATGACACATACTGAAAGGTGGCCAAGTCATTGACTTGGCACTTGGTTGTTTACTAGCAACCTGGAAAATGGACTTGGTAGAATAGCAAGATCCAGAACGCATGAAGGGAAGAGTAAATGGGACAATAGTAAAACCGGAAAGACAACTACAGTTAATTTTTTCAAGAAGCTATCCTAAGCTTGTTTCCTTAGCTAAACAAAACTGTTTAACTTAATTACCTCGAGGAACTCTTAGCAGCTTTTAAATCTCATGGGAATAGTACTGAATGAACCCACTGCATCACTTCTCTGTAAGTTGTGTATTGGGACCAAATGATCCGAATTCTTAGATGGTCTGATCATGTAAAAACCATGTCCTTTTTGAATTCTCCAATCAGCTTACACATTAATGATGACCATGATCAAGAAGGCTATTAATATCTTATTGTCTTTAGTTTTGTCAGAGAATTTGATAAGAATCTGATTCAGCACTATCTCATTTCTCTACCCAAGTAATAATCACACTCTTTAGCTCTTTTCTATTTATTTTTGTGGGGAAATATAAATAAAATGTAGTCTAATTTCTGTTTGTTTAAATTTATCTTGGGGCACCTGGGTGGCTCAGTCGGTTAAGCATCTGACTTCGGCTCAGGTCATGATCTCATAGTTCGTGGGCTCGAGCCCTGCACTGGGCTCTGTGCTGATGGCTCAGAGCCTGGAGCCTGCTTCAGATTCTGTGTCTCCTGTCTCTGACCTTCTTGGCTCACACTCTGTCTCTCTCAAAAATAAACATTAAAAAAATTTTTAAGTAGTAAATTTATCTTTAAAATAAATTATTAGGGATTACTTTATATGCTGTAAGTTTCTGCTAAGTGTTTTACCATAAAACAGTGTGAAATGTTCAAATCCCGTGGTAGAAAATGTTTCTCCAGACCAACTGGTAATTCTTGCATGTTTCTTGGCATACCAATCAATAACAGATATGAAGACATAGCAGGTGCTGACTAGTGTCACTGAAAAGGAAGTGCTGGTTTCCTGAAGTAGGTGGTCCAAGGTTTTTTTATGTTGATTTCTTTTAACCCTTCCACTGTCCTGTCTTCCCTCTCTTTTTCCTCCTCCTCCACTCACATATCTACATTGCCACAAACACAGGTATTTGATCAACTAATTCATGGTATCATGATTAGGCACTATACAGATCCATATGATTTTTTTAAAAATAGCTTGGAAATCATTGGAGTTTGTTATTTTTGTTTATTATTAAGCATGTGCTCATTTGCCTTGATTCTGATCTTATTTCTTCTTAGAAACTAGATTATCCTATTCAAACATTTCTTAATACAGACCCCATTCTTGCAGCTACTTTAAGAAAATACACACTTTAAGCTCATAGACTTTTACTAGTCTGCACTCTGATTCAAAAGTGATTTTTTATTTCTTTGTATTTACTCAAACATTTTTCTGCAGATGTGTATACCCTAGTTTAAAATAATGATGGTGATGATGGTGATGATGATAATTATGATGATAATGATGGTGATGATGATGATGGTGTTGATGATGATATGATGATGACGATGATGATGATGATAGTGATGATGATGATGATGATGATAGTGATGATGATGATGGTGATGATCATGGTGGTGGTGGTGATGATGGTGATAGTGATAATGATGGTGATGATGATGACAGTGATGGTGGTAGTGATGGTGGTGATGAAGATGATTGTGGTGATGATGGTGGTGATGTGATGATAGTGATGATGATAATAATAATAACAAAACTATGCATTTTACCACAGGGGAGAAAAAAAAAAAACTTCTACAAGTGTCCAAAGTAAGTGATAGACTAAGAGAATTAAAAAATAATTTAGAGCCGTTTTTGAATTCAGAAGAATTAATAAATATTCATTGATAATCTATCACATGTAAGACACAAAAGTGATACTCATGCCATGCTGCTGGTCCAAGGACCATATATTAAGAGCCATTGCTTTATATTTATTTCTTCTCTTCTCTTAACTTTTATACTCTATGCAGGAGCCACAGTGGACTTCTTGAAAGTCCTCAGATACACTATTGGGTTTTATCTCCAGGCCTTCTTACAGTCTGCTGTTCTACCTGGAACACAGTTATTGGGCCACTCCCATGCTACTGCCTTTTTTCCTACCCCTCACTTCTTCAATTTTTCCTGTTCCTCAGTAATGAAGGTGTTACCTTTGTCATGTGCTCCAACAAGACAGTCTACCTTTTTAATCTTAGCATTTATATTGCATCAAAATGACCTTTGCATCCCCAACAAGATTGCAAACTTCCTAAGGACTGGAGTCTGTGTTGCACATCACCGAGTGCTTACCCCAATGCTTGGTACATACCTCTGAGATCACTGTATACTTATTAAATCACTTTTAAAAATTTTCTAGTTTATGGGATGCCTGGGTGGCTTAGTCAGTTAAGCATCTGACTCTTGATTTTGGCTCAGGTCATGATCTCATGGTTTGTGGGTTTGAGCCCCACATTGGGCTCCATGCTGACATCACAGAGCCTGCTTGAGATTCTTTCTCTCTCTCCACCCCTCCCCCACTCATGCTTTCTCTCTCTCTTTCTCTCTCTCTCTGTCTCTTTAAATAAATAAACTGGGGTACTTGGGTGGCTCAGTTGGGTAAGTGTCCAACTTTGGCTCAGGTCAGATTTCACTGTTCGTGAGTTCAAGCCCCTCGTTGGGGTTCAAAAATAAATAAACATTAAAAATTTTTTAATAAATAAATAAAATTTAAAAATAATAAAAATTTGTGTATTGCTGCATTACTCTTTTCTTATGGGTAGTATCTGAGCCATTCGTTTGAAAGTTTTAATTGTATATTACAGTGCATCTTTTCAGGTGTTGTTTTAGAATGAACTCAAAACTAGATGTTTGTGTTGTTCATAGAAATTATCTAAAACAATATAAAAATCCCGAGAACTGAATAAAATTTCTCTTAAAGAGACAAAACATCAGAATATCACAGTGAATTCAAACTGAGTATGTATCACCTGGGCAAAACCAGCTTTGTTTCTAAATGGTATGAAACAACATTATTTAAACAGTAGAGGAAAAATGAAATGGTAAATTATATGAAAAGTTCTTTATTATAAGACTCTTACATGCAACAAAAAATTTGTTTAAATGATAAAACCAGATTGTTTTTAGTTTAGACGTTTTGCCAATGAGGAAAATGAAGACAAGGGAGATTAAGTCATTTATTGTAAACCACAAAGCTATTTACTTACTGGCACAAGTTGGAACAGAATATGACTTTCTTTAATTCAGAATTATAACTACTTTTTCATCAAAATGCATTTCATTTGCATTCCAAACTATGCTTCCAAATTGTGATTATATTGATGACAGCCATTCATCTTTTCTAAATAAATATATTTAGCTTAATCTGAATATTTACAGGTGAAAAAGGATTAGGATATTCTCATTAGTAAGAGATTTAAATTATTTGTTTATTTAATGTTTTTATTTATTTTTGACAGAGAGAGAGAGAGAGTAGGGTAGGGGCAGAGAGAGAGAGAGAGAGAGAGAGAGACAGAATCTGAAGCAGGCTCCAGGCTCTGAGCTGTTAGCACAGTGCTGAATGTGGGGCTCGAACCCACGAACCGTAAGATCATGACCTGAACCAAAGTCAGCGCTTAACTGACTGAGCCACCCAGGCATCCCTGAATGGTAAGAGATTTAAATGTAATTTGTATCTAATAAGCAAGAAAACTAACAGAAAGCAAGTAGGCCTTACTAAAAATAATTAATACAATCATCTCATGAGGACATAAACTAATTTGAGCTCTACAATGTGTTGTACTGTACAACTCCACAATACACTGAGTAGATGATCCATGAAAATACACCCACATGCACATAGTCTTTCAGAGTCTGAATTTAATTGTTCTTTCTAAAAAATGGAAGCATTGAACTATGTGTTCTTTAAGATCTCACCTGAGTTTTAAAACTTTCAAACAGTTACAACTGATATGAACTGATACTGATTTTATGACAAAGCAGAGAATGTTAAGTGTTAAATGATAGCACAGTAAAGACATACTGTGAGAACTGGAGAAGAACTAATTTCCTTCAGCTCTTTTCTTCTTGCCATTGGTCTTTACATCTGGGTATACCAGTCATACTCTTGGAATTATATAATCTGTTAATAAGGCAACAAGAAAACACAATACAAAACCCTCACCCAACTTTCTAAAAAAAAAAATACACAGGAACATAAGAATGATACCAACACCTGAAAAATGCACACTTTGAGGTCCCCAGACATCTCAGAAGGAGCGGTTGCACGCGTGTGTCCCTTTGAAACCTCTTAGAATCAGCTAGATAGTGTCCCTTCTGCCTATACCACTATGGAGTCTGGATTTTTTTCTCTCAAGAAATAAAATCTGAGAAACTACAGATTGTCAGGATTCGCAGGTAAAATGAAAAGTACTGTTGAGGTTCAGGAATATAAGCACTGAGAGTCTAAATAGCCTGAAAGTTTTCCTAGCCCTCTTGTTCTACCTTATCCACAAAAATACAGGTGCCAGGAGAATTTTCTCCAGACAGAACATTCCTGGAGATCTTAACATTTGGGATTCCCGCTGGGAAATTAGCTCCCTGTTTGCCCTACGGGAAGAGCTGCATGTTAGTAAATCTTGCCCATGGGCATAGAACTTGCAGGCAACACCATTAGTCTGTGAAAAACAACAAAGGATTATATTTCAGGGAATGTGGCCAACTAAGGGGAGTTAGTCCCTCTCCACTGTAAACACATAGACAGTCTTGATTAAGCAATTACATGTTAAATTTACCACATTGTTCTTTCTGATACATGTATGTTTTATTAGAAAATCAATCAAAATCTCAAGCTTCCAGTGACAAAGAAAGGAAACAGGTTGAGAGCATTAATGAGAGCGGATGTCGAATAACCCAGATGGATTTGGCCCTGCTTTCCACTTCTTGTGATCATTTAGGCCTAAGTGTAACTCTATTAGTAGACAGTATCATGTACACAGAAGTCCACAGTAAAACTTTCTTCGTAATGAAGAATATGTAACAATGAGCCTTGACCCAATATAACACCATGTATTTTTATACTACTATAGTATAAATATATATGTAATAACATATGTACATATACACGAGGTAATACTACGTTTTATAAATATCAGCATTTCTACTCTAATGATGTATTTAGGGAGGTACTTCCAGCAAATAGTCATGCCTCATTTTTTTTCTTCCATGTCAAGAAAAAAATACGAGAAATATCATCTAAGTATAAACTCTTACCCTGACCTCTAGTCACTGTTTTGTTTTTTAACTTTAGCCTATCTGCTAAATTGTTTTGATGATCCTTCTTGTATATAAGGTGAAACCAAAGTAATACCAAATAATTGTAACTATGGTGTAAAAATAATTTTATTTTTGTTTATTACCTAGAAAAAATGGTATCAGTGTATTTTTTCAAACCATTCAGAGTGAGTTCCGAAATATTAAAATACCAGTTTCCAAAAGATTATAAGGTTCAGTACTCTGAGTTTTCTATATATTAGTTTTCTTAATATAAAAATATATCTAATAGATATGTTGGATTCAGAGGGGGTTTATAAATGCTTTGGTTTTTCTCCAACTGCAGACATCTGGCAGGATCATTCATGTCTTCCCATCCTGGGTGACATCTCAGGCACACACATTATTTTTCTAGAAATTGAAAGAGGTGAAGGAGTCAAGAGAGAAAAGGGACAGGTTATATGTGTGCTTGTTTTTTTATTCATGTGGTTGTTTGCTCACATTCAGTGGTCCTGCTCTTCCAGTTCTTTCTTCATTGGTCATAAATGCTCAAGGTGTAGCTCACTCCACATCTTATTAGGGGATAAGGGAATGCAAGCTATGTTCTTTGGTGGGTTCTTGGGAGAAACAATACTAAGTTTCATGACATGGATAATGCACATTTTGGCTAATGTCTTGCCACCTGCTTCCTATTTCAGTTCCTTTGCCAAAAAGCAAACCTATACCTTCAAAATAGTCGGGTCTCCTAATCTTGACATTATGCCTACTTGGGAGGAATACCTCTGGGTGACTCAGTTCAGCTGTCATCCAAGGCATTCATGTGCCAGGGGACTCCCATCTTTGAATGTCAATTCAGGACGGTCCCCATCTCCTTCTCTACTCAGCCCATCATGGAAACTACTCCAGATCATTTCATATTTTGATAATTCTTAAGACAGTAAGGTTGGCTCCAGTTTCTGTTTTCACATGTCTTCAAACCAGTAGACGCATAACCTTCACCAATAACTTTCTAAGTACATTCCATTTTTGTGGTGTTGCTGGGGTATGCCAGAGAGCCTCTAAACACAGTTTCCTCTTCTTTTATATAGCCCAATCTCTGTGAAAGATATTCGTGGAGCTCTGCTTACCTTGCATAGCCATAACATTATGTAAAGTTTGATACTGTATGAGATAAATCATCCACCTTCATCAACTTCAAAATTGATTTTGCTATTTTTAATAACTTGTTCTTCAATATGAATTTTATGAGAAATATCCATGTGTCATTGTAAAATACTTCTGAGGTTGTTAGAATTACATTTAACTTATACATTATTGTAGAGAAAATCTGCATAAGATATTGAATTCTTCCATTTATGAACACGGTTTAATTCTACAATAAGATTCTCATTTGTTGATTTCAGTAGAAATTTATAACTTTCTTTGAAAAGCTCTTGCACATTTTTATTTAATTATATGGCATTTTCAGCTATTGTTGCCATAGCATATAAAAACGATTTTGTTTTACTGTGGTGGAATATGCATATAAAATTGACTGTTTAGATAATTTTTGAGGGTACAGTTTAGTGGTACTAAATGCATTCACACTGTTGTACAACCATCACAAGAACTTTTTCATAATATCAAACCAAAGGATACTTTTTTAAAGTTTATTTATTATTTTGAAAGAGAGCAGAGTGGGTGCATGTGCATGAGTGCACAAACATGAGTGAGGGAGGGGCAGAGAGAGAGAGGGAGAGAGAGAATCCCAGCCCAGAGTCTGATATAGGCCAGAACTCATGAACTGTGACATCATGACCTGAACTGAAATCATGGGTTGGACATTTAACCAACTGAGCCACCCACTCCCCCTCAAAACAAATTACACCTTTTAAAGTTAGATTGCCTAATTCTTTTTTTTTTTTTTTTTTTACTGTAAAGGACAACTATTAATTTTGTGATTATTTTGTATTTGGAAAACCATTAAGGGTCTATTATTTATTCCAATAATTTATCTCTACATTCTTTTGGATTTGTTATATAGAACGTTGTCTTAAAATACTGACTGCTTTTTTTTCTCCCATATTTTATATTACCTTTATTTCTGTATTCCAAATCTTGGGTATTTTCCTCACTTCTTTCTTAAATTTTTACCAATTTCCTTCTGGGTATATTTAGCATTTAACTCAGTGACTGAGATTTTAAGTTCTAGATTTTCTTTTTCTGAAATCTACATATTCCTTTGTTCATAGATCTTGTTCTTTCATTATGATTTCTCTTCTTCATATGTTGCCAATTTATTTATTTTTGAGGAAAGAGAGAGGAGTACAAGCAGGGGAAAGGGAGAGACAGAGACAGAGAATCCTAAGCAGGCTCTGTGCTGTCAGCACAGAGCGAGATGCGTGGCTCAGACTCAAGGACTGTGAGATCATGACTTGAGCCAGTCAGATGCTTAACTGACTGAGCCACCCAGGTGCCCCTATATGTTGCTAAGAGTTTTTTATTTTTATTTTTTTTACACTTATTTATTTTTGATAGAGACAGAGCCCAAGTGGGGGGAGGGGCAGAGAGAAGGAGACACAGAATCCGAAGCAGGCTCCAGGCTCCGAGCTGTCAGCACAGAGCCCGACGCGGGGCTGGAACTCACAAACTGCGAGATCATGACCTGATCTGAAGTCGGTGGCTCAACAGACTGCCACCCAGGCGCCCCGCTAATACTTCTAAATAGCTTTTACATCACGTTAAAATTGTTTTTCTATTTCACTTTTTCTGGGTGCTAATCTTCTCCTAGGTTGTGCTTGTGTTCTCTTCATCATGGTAAAATGTTTAGCATTGATGGATTGACTGATTTTGCTGATAGCTCATCTTTAGCTGCTTCTTCCTCTCCTGTGGTTATCTCATAAGACACAATATTAACTGTTCCTAGAGAGTAATTTCACGTTTTGTTTTTCATGAATTGCTCAGTGGATTTCACGAAAAAGGTATCTTATATGTCCTTTTATATTAATTATTGGCTTGTAGATGTCTAAACAAAGGGAATGTGACAATTTGGGGCTCAGTGCTTGCACCTGGTAGATGCTCTTTTTCTACATCCTGGGTTCAAGTTAAAGCCAAACTTTCTATTCTTATCTTGAGCTGCACATGGGTTCCTTTTCATTCCCTGCCCCAGGGGGAGAAGACTGCCAGGCTCCTAGTTGTGCAGACAACTCATTCTAGAGTCTGATTTTGCTTGGGCCTAGGGAAAAGCTCTTAATGCCATTTATCACAAGGATAACCCAGACGGCCAATCGTTATATCCCATTTCTAACCTACTTCTCTCAGACTGCATATACTCTGGGTTTTGAGCTTTGACAAATTCTTTTCTTTTTAAAAATTTTTATGCTATAATAAAAAATATGTTCCTTTTGTATTGGGTCCAGGATTTCTATTGGGTAGAAGAAAGTCTATTCTGCTTATTGTATTTTATTTTATATTCCTCATTCATAAAATTTAAATAATAAATATTGCATGGCAATTTGGGTTCAAACAGGAAAACATATTTTTATGGCAAACATGAGAATCAAAACCAAGTGGCTTTGGAAAGTTAGAAACACTAATTTGATAATTACTGTGTGCTTCTCTGCCACAAGAGAATTAAAAAAGAAAAACAACAACAACAAAAAAAAAAAAACCCAAAAAATAACACCAAAGAATCAGAAGTCAGTCAACCTATGGTGATATGGAGGTTACCTGTACTCAAAATTATTGTCTTCATGTTTATTTATTTTTGAGAGAGAGAGAGAGAGATAGACTGTGAGTGGGGGAGGAGCAGAGATAGAGGGAGACACAGAATCTGAAGCAGGCACCAGGCTCTGGGCTGTCTGCACAGAGTCTCATGCAGGGCTCGAACCACAAATTGTGAGATCATGACCTGAGCTGAAGTCGGATGCTTAACCAACTGAGCCACCCAGGGGCCCCTTAAAAATATTCTCTTATTCTGAAGATAGAGACCCTGTATTTCCATTAGCCAAGAAGGTCTCACAAGATTCCTATTTCTGAATTTTCTCTTGAGAATGTTTTCTTGTGTATCCACATGTGGAATTTTAACTATACAACCAAAGTCCAAATACGCCTGAACTGTCAGTAATTAACTTTCTAACTCCACATTTTATCAACTCTCCTGGCAGAACTTGCTTTACAGGATACAGTGTTGTAAACTCTATTGCTTTTCATAATTAGAACCACTTAAAGAGTATCATTTCTCTTAGGAATTCTCATAATTTTACTAGGAGATACTGCATTGAGAATACAAAATGCAAGTTTCAAGTGTTCTTTTAATTCAAGTTCTGAGAATAGTTGTTGGGTCCTGAATCTTCAAGTTTGACCACATTTTAATAAACAGAAAGATGCTGGAAGAGGCTGAGAGATAATCAAGTCTAACCACTTCGTTTGAGAGTGAATATCCTTATTTATGCAGGTTTGTCTATAGGCCAAATGGAATGCCTCTCATTCCTCTGCTTTTAGAAAAGAAGAAGTCCCAAAGTAATTTGACTAAAGTACAATAAGTCTATCTCTGTTCTATTTCAATGCTGGACATTGCAGAATACATTTTTCAAATTTTTTTGAATGCTGACACTTTGAGAAATTCCAGAGCAGCATAAAAAAATACAGCACAAGGAAGAGTGAGAAACAAAGGCATAAGGATTAACCAGAAGGCCTTGCTTCATGGAGAGCCAAGAATGTTCGCCCTGTTACTTGCTACATCAGCAGACAGGGTATAGAACAGACACAATGCTCCAAAATGGACATAAAAGGAGAAATGGAGAGGGGCTTTTCTTTGTGTTTCTTCCATCCTCCACTGGTCAATGTTTGCCGATAAGAGAGTTCCAGTTTGCATCTGACAGCATGCATGGGGAGTGGAACACCCAAGCAGCAGCCAGAGATGAGCAAGGCGTCAAGGGCTCCAAAAATAGGTAAAACGGGAATCTGAAGCAGCACCTGAGAGGCGTTGATAATACATCCATAGTCCTTATCATCCTTCCTTCATCAGGTTTGCTTGAGTATGATGTGGCACCAAGTTCCCTTTCTTGAATATCTCATGCTCTCATTTTTAGATTTTAAACAGGCATGGGTGACAGAGGGCTTTCAGCATCAGAAACGTCTGTGTAGAGCTGTTGTAACACAATCTGGGGCATACGGCGTAGATGACTTGGAGCATCCAGAGTACATATTCACCTTCCGGTCTTGTCGTCTAGTGTTAAGCCACA
The DNA here is from genome assembly GCF_028749965.1 of Puma concolor. Classification (NCBI taxonomy): domain Eukaryota; kingdom Metazoa; phylum Chordata; class Mammalia; order Carnivora; family Felidae; genus Puma; species Puma concolor. Next base: position 10,098,216 of record NC_141677.1, read on the forward strand.
GCTCTGGACAGTGGATTCCAGGACTGCATGACAACATAGAATTTGTAGGCTCATCCTGAACTTGAAAAAGAGGTTTATCGAGGCTCTCATGCAGTTATCATCTGAAAACACATAAAACCCGGGGAGGTAAATACAGACAGGTTAAGAAGTGGTTTTAATTAATCAGTAAATTATCAGGCTAGCCATTAAGGAAGGAAGATATAGGATCCATTTGTATCTTCTCTGTGAGTTGTCCTAAATGAAGGATGTTCTCTGAACTGTAACTTAGTTTTTTGTTTTGTTTTTTTTTTAATACAGTTCAAATGAGTAAATTTTAGAAATGTTTGAAAACATGAAGTCCTCATAATTGGGTCTTTCCCTGGATTTCTTTTAGTTTTCATCTATGGATTATGAAAATGAATTTGACTAAGTTTTATCTCTCTCCACTGTGTTCTAGAAGAGGAGTCACAAAGACTCCTTTATCCTTTATATTGGTCTGCTGACTTGCACAAATAAAATACTCTAAACCAGATGGAGCTCTTTGGGTAAAAAGTGCCGGGTGTGACTTTGATTTCCATTGGAAAAGGATTGTATCTTTGTGTGGTCACCTACTGTAATTTAAATTTAAGGAGAATCGCCTCAATTCTTTTCCTTTCACCTAAGTCATGGTTTCCCATTAGTAAAAGTAAAGTGTATAGTGAGTAAAATTATATAGTCTTATGCCTTGAAGAGTCCTCAGGATATTTTCTCTACTTTTACTTCCAGTGCCCTTGAGCTTCTCAGCCTTTTCCCATCTAATGAAACACGCAGAGAATGAAGTCTTCTAAAGTCCATTGAATATGGTTGGTAGAGAAGGCCGCTCATGGCCCAATGTTACAGAATCACAGCTCCGACCCACAGATCCAAGCCAGCTCTCCTGACACCTGAGGGAATCAGTGAATGGATACTTGTCATTCGAATTTCACAGCAAAAATAATTCAGAAACTGTGCTAAACAGGACCATGTGAATCATTTCACAAACATAGAATGAAACATTTTAAGACTATATCTAGAGTATTAATTCAATACTTTATTTAGCATCCACTGTCATGGATGTGCTGCAGGGGACCCTGTGCTCCTCTGCTCTGCTTCCCCTCAGGACCACACACTCATTTGCCCCAGATTCTTGGGAAGTTGGGTGTTGGCAGCTCACAGGGAGTCTGTCTCCAGGGAATTGCCCTCAGCAGAAGGGGGCTGGGTGCCTCACTCAAATTTTATCACTCTTTCCCTGGGGACAGTTCCAACCCAAAGTTTGTGCAGTAGAAGAGAAGGCTCAGAAGCCCACGATATGGGCCAACTCGGAAGCTCCGTCCTAGCTCCAGAGCTCGCTGAGGCATCAACCCAGGCCTCTGTGCAACTGCCAGGCAGTCCAACTTCTCTCTGCCCCCTCTTGCTTCCCAAATTCCCTTAGAGAACCATCGCCCCAACAAACCTTCTGCCAGCAGATCTTTGCTTCGATGTGTTTCCTGAGGAATGAACCTAAGATGAAAACAAAGCTAAATAAGGTGTATGGTCTACCCTCAAGGAGCTTACAATCCAGAAGAAGGAAAACATGGGAATAAGTCAACGTTATCATCATGAAGGATGCCGTGATATACGTATAAATGGAATATAGCAAAGTGCAAAAGAGACAACTGGAAGGGGGGTCCTCAGGGGGCATCTGGGCTGCAGCTCACATTATCCCGTGGGTTGTCATTTTCACAGTGCAGAGATGACATCGCATGCTAAATAAATGTTTATCGAGTTAATAAAGTTGGGATAGTCTTAAAAACTATAATTCTATAATTTACCGTTTAAATCACTTCATTACTTCAAAGGAAAGGTTGACAATATAGTAGATGTTGGTGGTGTGTCTTAAATGGTAAGTTTAGGACTTCAATAGACAAAGAGTGATAAAAGCACATTTCATGCAGAGAGAATAACATCTTCGAAACCTCAGATTGGTGCACAAGTAGTTTGTTAGAGCTGGTGTAGACAGTAAGGACTAGATGGGAAATGTTGACATATGACCTCAAGTTACAAGCCAACAGGTATTTTTCAATTTTTTTCCCCTCACAAATTTCTAAATGTATATATTGTATGAGTTATGGTATTAGTTACAGTAATTGTTTGCTACAGTAATATGGAGATCTCAAAATAAACTGGCTTGCGTGAGACTGAAATATTTCCCATTTTCAGTTCAGAGTCAGCAGTACAAATTGGCAGAATGTCTAACTTTCAGAGAAAACTTCCTTCGGTTTTGAGCTCTTCCTCCCCCTAATATACTGGAATCTGGGCACAACCACATCTGTGATCTAGCACCAGAGGAAATGGAGGAAGAATAAAAATTTAAAAATTCTTTCAGGTTACACCTAAAGTGGCAGACAGTCAGGTCCATTCATATGCCATTGGCTTGAACCCGGAGCTGGATGACCAGAACCCAGAGCTGTAGGGAGGCCAGGAGCTGGATGACCAGAACCTGGAGCTGTAGGGAGGCCAGGAGCTGGATGACCAGAACCCGGAGCTGTAGGGAGGCCAGGAGCTGGATGACCAGAACCCGGAGCTGTAGGGAGGCCAGGAGCTGAATGACCAGAACCTGGAGCTGTAGGGAGGCCAGGAGCTGGATGACCAGAACCTGGAGCTGTAGGGAGGCCAGGAGCTGGATGACCAAGAGCCTATCTTACTTAGCAAAGAGGAGAGAGGGAACACTGATGGGAGAGGTCTGGGACCATTCTGAACATTCAGTACGTTCTGTCCTAGCTGCCATTGTTTAAAGACTTGGAAATTTCAAACCATAAGCAAGACTTCTGGCCTCTGTTGTGGAATTGGGCCTGCATTTTTTTTTTTTTAATTTTTTTTTTCAACGTTTATTTATTTTTGGGACAGAGAGAGACAGAGCATGAACAGGGGAGGGGCAGAAAGAGAGAGAGACACAGAATCGGAACCAGGCTCCAGGCTCTGAGCCATCAGCCCAGAGCCTGACGCAGGGCTCGAACTCCCGGACCGCGAGGTCGTGACCTGGCTGAAGTCGGACGCTTAACCGACTGCGCCACCGAGGCGCCTCGGGCCTGCATTTTTGTCTGACATAAGTCAGTCAGTTCTGCTAGATGATATCAACATCAGGGTACACAATTCTTGGTTCAACACAGACAGTTACAAAGATAGAAGTCCCTAAGTAAAGAAAACTTTTGTATACTTAAAGGCAATGTATACATCTTTTGAAAGAGTAAAATATGAAATCTATTTATAAATCATGCTGTAATTAAAATTGTGATAAATAGGGAAAATTTATTTTATTTTATTTATTTTATCTAATAAAATTTAACGAATTTTAAAAAGACTAGAATACCAAATAAGCATTTTACAGTGTACTGTGTATTAAGTAAAAATAACAGGAAGTAAAAAATGAGGTGAAAATACATATTTTTGACTGATGGAGTCTTTATAATAATCAAAGAAATAATGTATTCTGGGCTCAGTTTGTTGAGAGACCCACTCCTGTTATTCGCTCAGGTAATGGAGCTCATGTTTTGTAATATCGAGACCTATATTGAGCTCTGTGCCAACAGCACGGATCCTGCTGGGATTCTTTCTCCCTCTCTCTCTGCTCCTCCCCTGCTCACACTATCTCCCTCCCTCTCTCTCTCTCTCTCTTGCTCTCTCTCTCAAAATAAATGCATTAACATTTCAAAAACAAAATTATGTAGAACCATAATAAACATTTGCAAATATACATTAAATTAGAAATGTCATTGAAGCTATGGCTAAATTTTTACTGGACACGTTGGTGAAACATTTAAACCATCTATGTCACTTGCTGTCATAAATGATGACAATATAAATTTTAAAAAATGATGGTCACACATACTCCACATAACATAGAAGATATGGATTGGCATTTTTATTCACAGAAGCATGGGCCATAATCTGGCAACAAATTCACTGTAGTTTTTTTGTTTTGTTTTTTGTTTTTTTTGTTTTATTTGCAAAAATACAGGACAGGAATCCCAACATAACTGACCGCTTCAGGGGTATTGTTTTCAAGAGGACTCCTTACAATACTTAAAGATACATTGTTCAAGAAACCCAAGCATCAGTCCTTTTATGAAGGATGAGGCCATGTACACTAAAGTAGGAACCACCCTGGATTTGATCAGTCTTACTCAACATTGGACCAGTATCTTATAACATCCCTTGAGCAAAACTCTCAACTCCCCCTGGGAACCTGATGTGCCATGGAGGATCCAAGGCCTGTGCCTCAATAGGTTTTAAAAGCTTATTCCCAGCCCTGCAAACCCAAATGCAGTTCACCACCTATGAATCATTTCTGCAATAAACATCATTGCTTAGTAACAGAACTTATATGCCACAGTTAAACCATTAGGTTTCCAGGGAAATGGTGCTAGTGGAGGTAAGTCTGAGGTCATTCTTTGCACAGGAAAAGAATATAGACTTATTGTTAGCCCTTCTTCTCAAACACTTTATCTATCTATCATCTATCTATTCGTATTAGTTTGATGAGGCTTGTGATGTTAAAAGTACTTTAGACAGGGTACCTAATACAGTCAGGGCAACATGAAGCATCTGACAACTTTGATGAGAAGAATCTTGAAAATATGAGGACACATTGGTCAATATTCAGGGCTTGGATAAATAGTCCTCCTGTGCCTTATTATTTCCTGCTACTTGTGCAGATCATTATCACCAGCTTTTTAATGTTATTGTTCTTGGTAGATAGTAATCATTATGCTACTTAAGATTAGGATCAGAGTACATATGATTCTCTCTAGTTGATAGTAAAACCAAACTATTTCATTGTCGACTTATTCTTACTCCTGTAATTTTGTGTCTTTTTTTCTTTTTCTAAAAAAATTTTAATGTTTATTTATTTTTGAGAGAGAGACAGACAGAGAGAGACAGAGAGCAAGTGGGGAAGAGGCAGAGAGAGAGGGAGACACAGAATCTGAAGCAGGCTCCAGGCTCTGAGCTGTCAGCACAGAGCCTGACACTGGGCTCAAACTCATGAGACATGAGATTATGATCTGAGCTGAAGTTAGTTGCTCAACCGACTGAGCCACCCAAGCACCCCTGTAATTTTGTTTCTTGTGTGTGGGTGCGTGTGTGAGTGTTTATGTATGTGTGTAAATGTATGCGTAGTTTTATGTGCTTGGCAAATGAAGATAACATTTAATAAAATAAGATAACAACTAATAAAATAATAAAATTCAGGAGTTTCTCGACTACAGTTTTAGTTCTTTTTAATGTTTATTTTTTATTTTTGAGAGAGAAAGCATGAGCAGGGGAGGGATAGAGACAGAGGGGCCAGAAGATCTGAAGTGGGCTCTGTGCTGAGAGCAGAAAGCCCAATGCAGGACTCAATTTCTGAACCATGAGATCACGACCTGAGCTGATGTCAGATGCTCAACCAACTGAGCCACCCAGGCACCCCCAATTTATTTTCTTTTTTTTAACTTAGAAGATGACTTCTGGAAAAATGGTATCCTTACTTCAGTTTATTCCTTGGGATCAATTTTCAGGAGAGTTGATTTAGGCTAGAGAAATAGAAATAGAATTAGAAAGAAATAGAAACAATAGAAATAATAGAAATAGAAATAGAAAAATATCTATATTTAAATGCGTAGATGATTGATAGATGGATAGTATCTTAGTCTGTTTGGGGAACTATAATAAAACAGCACCAATTGGATGGCCTAAACAATGGAAATTTATGAAGTTCTGAAGACTGAGAAATCCAAGATCAAGGTGCTAGCTTCTTTTGTATGTGGTTTACAGATGGAGGCCTTCTTGCTGTGTCCTCACAGGATGGAGAGAGGAAGAATAAACAGGTTTGCTCGTGTTTCTTCTTGTAAGGGCACTAATCCCCTCATGAAGACTCCACCCTTATAATCTAATTACCTACCAGAGCCCTATCTCCAAATACCATCATGTTGAGGATTAGGGTTTCAGCTTCTGAATTGTGGGGGCACAAACATTCAGTCCATAGCAGATATGGATGATAGATAGATAGATAGATAATAGATAAATAATAGACAGATAGATAGAGAAAAACTCTAAAGAAAAATAATGACAACTCCAAAATTATATGCCTACCCTAAACCATTTTCTGAACTGCAGACTCATATATATAACTCAGCAAACCATAAGAGACTTAAATATAGAGACCAGACTAAGGGTTACTGTAGGGGTGTTGGGTGGGGGGATGAGAATTAAGGAGAGCACTTGTTGGGATGGGCACTGGGTGTTATATGTAAGTGATGAATCAGTAAATTCTACTCCTGAAACCATTATGACACTATATGTTAACAAACTTGGATTTAAATTTAAAAAGTCATTATAAAAAAATAACTCAGCATCTAAACTTAGATGTTTAAAATACATTCTAACATAACAGGTTCAATAGTGAACTCTAGATAATTTTTCAACTTTTAAACTGCACCAACCTTATCTAGAGTTTTTCTGTACTGTTTAATGGAAACTTCATCTTACAAATTGCTCAGGTAATAAAGTTTTCTTTAACACCCCCTTTTCTTTCCAATCTTATAGAAAATAGATTAGTTTTCTCTTCAAAACATATTCAGATTTAGGGTGCTTAGGTGGCTCAGTTAGTTAAGCATCTGACTCTTGATTTCGGCTCAGGTCATGATCCTGGGGTCATGGGGTCGAGCCCTGCATACGAGTCTGCACTGAGCATGGAGCCTGTTTAAGATTCTCTCTCTCTGCCCCTCTCTCCCATGCGCGCGCTCTCTCTAGTTAATATATTATATATATTAAGTGAATTAATATATACTATATATACTACTGCAATGAATCCCATTTCACACAGAGCAAATGGCCCAGTTGGTAAAGATCTATAAGACTTTACACGATCATTTCCCTATTTGTCTCTCTGGACACATTTTGTATGATATATACAACAATAGAGCAGAATGAGGGATTCAGAAGTAAATCCATACACTTAAGGTTCATTTATTTTCTGCAAATATGCCAAAACCATTGACTGGGGAAAGACTAGTCTTTTCAACAAAGAATGCTGGGAAACTCACTGAATATCACATGCAAAAGAAAAGAGTTGGAGCCTTACCTCATACCATATACAAAAGTTAACTAAAACTACATCAAGATATAATGTAAGAGCTAAATGTGTAAAGAGAAAACACAGGCATATGTATTTGTGAGTTTGGATTAGACAATAGTTTCTTAAGTATGCCACTAAGTATAACAAAAACATTTTAAAAATTGGCATTTATTAAAATTAAACACTTTTGTGCTTTGACAGTATCAGGAAAGTGAAATGACAACCCACAGAATGGGAGAAAATATTTTCAAATTATGTATTTGATAAGGTCTATTATTTATTTATTTATTTATTTTTAATTTTTTTAATGTTCATTTTTTTTTTTTAATTTTTTTTTCAACGTTTTTTATTTATTTTTGGGACAGAGAGAGACAGAGCATGAACGGGGGAGGCGCAGAGAGAGAGGGAGACACAGAATCGGAAACAGGCTCCAGGCTCCGAGCCATCAGCCCAGAGCCTGACGCGGGGCTCCAACTCACGGACCGCGAGATCGTGACCTGGCTGAAGTCGGACACTTAACCAACTGCGCCACCCAGGCGCCCCTGATGTTCATTTATTTTTGAAGGAGAGACAGCATAAGCAGGGAAGGGACAGAGAGAGAGGGAGACACAGGATCTGAAACAGGCTCCAGGCTCTGAGCTGTCTGCCAGCACAGAGCCCGACGTGGGGCTTGAATCACAAGCTGTGAGATCATGACCTGAGCCAAAGTTGGACGCTTAACCAACTGAGCAATGCAGACTCCCTGATAAGGTCTAATATTGATGATACACAAATAACTCATAATTAAAAAAGAAAAAAGAAAATATCCCAATTAAAAATGAGCACTTAACTATTCATATAGATATTTCCTTTTTTTTAATGTTTATTTATTTATTTTGAGAAAGAGAGCAAGTGTGGGAGGGACAGAGAGAAAGGGAAGGAGAGAATCCCGAGCAGACTCTGCGCTGGCAGCGTAGAGCCCAACTTGGATTTGATCTCATGAATCATGAGATCATGACCCGAGCTGAAATCAAGAGTTGGACACTTAACCAACAGAGCCACCCAAGCGCCCCTGATATTTCTTTAAAGAAGATAAACAAATGGCCAATAAACATATGGAAAGATGCTAGACATCATTAACTATTAGAGGAATGCAAAAATAAAACAACGAGATACAACGACTCACTAAGGTGGTTATAAACAAAAAGTCAGATAATAAATGAATGTTGCAGAGAATGGGAAGACATTGAAACACTCAGACATTGCTGGTGGGAAAATAACAATGATGTGGTCAATTTAGAAAACAATTTGACAGTCCCTGAAAAGTTAAACATAGAATTATCATATGAACCAACATTTTCATTCCCAGGTATATCATTAAGAGAATTAAAGACATATGCCAAAAATATATCTACACAAAAATTTTACACAGATATTTATATCAGCACTATTTATAGTAGCCAAAACTGCAAACCACCCAACTGTCCATCAAGTGATGACTGAAAAACCTAACAATGGTATATCCATTCAATGGAATCTTATTCAGCCATGAAAGAGAATGAAATACTGATACATACTTCAATATGAATAAACTCCGAAAACATTACACAAGTGAAAGAAAGCAGATACAAAAGGTCACATGTTTCATGATTCCATTTATATGAAATTCCCAAGATAGACAAATCTATAGAGACAGAAAATGGATTACAAATTTCCAGGGGGTGAGGGGTAATGGAGTGTGACTGCTAATAGATATGTCGTTCCTTCCTGGGGTGATAAACTGTTGTAGAATTAGAAAATAAGATGGTTACATGCATTTGTAAGTATATACAACTAATGAATTGCATGCTTTACAGCAGTGAATTTTATGATATATGAATTGTATGTCAATTTTAAAAACACAACACAATGGTTTGGCTAATAGTCAATAAGTCTTAAGCAAATTAAGAGGAATCAGAATCATTACTGGGAGTAAAAATACAGCCAAACAAAAACATCACAATCAGAAGTTCTGGGCATCGGGTCCTTTTCCACTGTTCTAGTCAGAAGTTGTATGCTTCATGTAACCATCACCTTCCTTAGCTCTTAGGTAACAAATACAACTTCACATAGTCATCTGCTTCTGGAGACATTTATTGAGTCTTATTTTAAGATCCCTAGTGGGAGTAGACTCTCTCTTGTCCTCAGACAACATATCAATGTCTTTGCCTTCAATTTTTTGGTGTAAATTTATTTTTTTATTTATTTTTAAAATTTGAATTCCAGTGTAATTAACATATAGTGCTATATTAATTTCAGATGTGCAATATAGTGATTCAACAATTCTATATATTGCTCAGTGCTCATCAAGATAAGTGTGCTCTTAATCCCCTTTCACTTATTTTACCCACTTTCCCTCCTACCTCCCTTCTGGTAACCATCTGTTTGTCTTCTCAAGAGTTAAGAGTCTGTTTTTTGGCTTGTCTCTTTTTTTTTCCCTTTGCTCCTTTGTTTGGTTTCTTAAATTCCACATATAAGTAAAATCATATGGTATTTGTCTTTCTCTGACTGGCTTATTTCACTTACATTTATACTCTCTAGATCCATCTATGTCATTGCAAATAAGATTTCATTCCTTTTTATGGCTGAGTAATATTTTATTTTATATATATGATTATAGAGAGCATAAGCACTACTATTTTATATATACGTATATAAAATTTCCATTAATCATTTGATGGACACTTGGGCTGCTTCCTTACTTTGCCTGTTGTAAATAATGCTGCATTGAGCATAAGGCTGCATATATCCTTTTGAATTCATGCTTTTGCATTCTTTGGATAAATATCCAGTAGTGAAATTCAATTATTGGATCATAGGGTAGTTGTATTTAAAAAAAAGTTTTTTAATGTTTATTTATTTTTTGAGAGATAGCGGCAGAGTATGAGCAGACTCCAGGCTCTGAGCTCTCAGCACAGAGCCCTGAGCTGTCAGCACAAAGCCCGATGCGGGGCTTGAACCCACAAACTGTGAGATCATGACCTGAGCTGAAGTCGGACACTTACTTAACCAACTGAGCCACCTGGGTGCCCTGGGTAGTTCTATTTTTAATTCTTTGAGGAAACTCCATACTGTCTTCCACAGTGGCTGCACCAATTTGCCTTTCTACCTAAGCACATGAAGTTTCCTTTTTTTCCACATCCTTGTCAATACTTGTTTCTTGTGTTCTTGCCTTTAGTCATTCTGAAAGGTGGAAAGTGCTATCTCATTGTGGTTGTGATTTGCACTTCCCCAAAGATGAGTGATGTTGAGCCTCCTTTCATGTATCTGTTGACCATCTTTATGTCTTCTTTGGGGAGATGTCTATTCATGCCTTCTGTCCATTTTTTAATTGATTATTAATATTTGGAGTGTTGACTTATAGAAGTTCTTTATATATTTTGGGCACTAACCCTTTATCGAATATGTCATTTGCAAATATTTTCTCCCATTCAGTAGGGTACTTTTAAGTTTTATTGGTTATTTCCTTTTCTGTGCAGAATCTTTTTATATTGATGTAGTTTATTTCTGCTTTTATTTCTCTTGCCTCAGGAGACATATCTAGAAAGATGTTGTTACGGCCGATGTCAGAGAAATTACTGTCTGTGCTCTCTTCTAGGATTTTTATGGTTTCAGGCCTCACATTTAATTCTTAATCCATTTCAAGTTTATTTTTTGTGTGTGGTGAAAGAAAGTGGTCCCATTTCACTCTTTTGCATGTAGTTTTCCAGTTTACCCAACACCATTTGTTGAAGAGACTATCTTATTTCCATTGCATATTCTTGCCTTCTTTCTTGAGGATTAATTGGCCATATAATCATGGGTTTATTTCTGGGTCTTTCTATTCTGTTCTATTGATCTATGTGTCTGTTTGTGCTTTGGCCTTCATTTTGAAATGTAATGAATTGATTCCAGGATTCACTTTGTAATTTAGCTACCCTATCTATTGTCAGAACTTGTCAGTATACTTTCCAGGACATTTTCAATGAAGACTTTCTGTGGTATATTTTTCAGAAGATTAGTTTTCAAGACAAGTGGGGACATGGTGAATATAGGTGCTAAAGAAAGGAACTTTATGTCTGTAGATGATAACTGGAATATTGATTTTAAAAAATACATAGTTAGATTTTTAAGAGTCAAGGCAGAATCATTGAGTGCTATTGTTAGACCATAAGTCTTCCCATTTTTATTTTATAGCGTTTAGTGTATGAAATTTGGAAACAATTAACATATAATGACTGTTAACATTAAGGTCAAAACTCCTGACCAGAGGAAGATTTTCAAGTTTCTCTGAGAGCTTGGTCAATTTAAATTCATAGTATTGTTTATACGGTGTACTTTTCCTGAAAATGTGGAAGATGGAGGCAATAAAGTTTTTGATCAAGGGCTGATGTTTTTCAAAATTCCTTTATGATGATTCCAATGAAGTGAGAACTTGTATTAAGTATTAAGGAAAATATAGTCGAACAGTTTCTTTGCCATGGTGACTGCAATGGCCTTTTAATATTCGAGGTTTTCAAAACATTCAGAGAGTTTTAAGATAATCATAAGCACATATTCATAACATTGTGATTGAGCAACTGGATTATTCTACCTCCAGAAACTCAGATGTCCTTCGGATCTGCCTCAGAACTATGTCCCGTCTTTATGGCTCTGCTTTGACTATTATTGCAGCCGGTGAGACATGAACTAGCCGCATCCCCAGCTACGGAGGTGAAATTCCGTAGTTATGTAATGTCCAGGTTATGCAATGATTATTCAGAACTGCAACAATCTTACCTCTGCCAATAACATCTAGTTGTCGTACCTTTTTCAGGCAGAATCCTGTCTTGGCCAACCACATGGCCAGGAAAGTGGCCAGACTTCCTGATATTAGCCATTGTTTCTTTTCCAAGACTGGGGCCACGTTATTCATGTTTGAATTACCTTGTGTATGTAGATAACACTTTCTAATATTTTCATGATCTCAAATAACCTCTATGCATGAGAGTAAAAATGCTGTTTGTTTTTCATAACAAACTTCCAGTACATTTTCTATGGATTCTTCAGTGTTGCTTTTGCTGTATACAACATTTAATATAAATAATTCCATTGAGAGCATAAGCACTACTAAATGTATCATATTGAGTCTCCAGTTTTATAGGCTAACAATGGTGTCTTAAAATTACTTAACTGAGTTTTGAAAATGCTTAGTTGATTATCAGCAATACAGTTGGATTAATATTAGAACTCCTCAATTCACTGATGTGGCTGGGACCATATCTGCAGGAACATTTACCATTATTTAAGCTATTTTGTGTGCATAAACAAGGAAGTTAAGCCGTATCTCCTGAATCTGGAGAAACATTTATATAGGATGTGAGTTGCTAATGGTCACCATGTTGTAGGGTTACAATTCCTAATGCACATTCTGATTTTATGAATAAATAATACATACATATGTAAGTATATATACATGTACGTATGTAATTTCAGTAGACAGATTTTTGAGGACATATATAGTTAAGACTGAAGGATAGCTGGCTGATCTAGCTTCGGCAGTCCACAGTAAGCTTTTGTTTTGTTTTGTTTTTACCCTCTGGTAGTTATGTAAGGGGGTTATATTATGCTGAAAATATCAGGGATTTTATCCCTGAAAATATCAGGGATTTTTATGGCCTGTAATATTCAGTAGATCTCAGAAAACTTCAGTTTTCTCATGATGTTGATTTTGGATATTGCTTGAGAACTTATTACTGTTTTGTGGCTAGAACGTGCCCTTCAGAAAAGAGATCAGGACCTGCATAGTACACATGACAAAATTCTAATTTTTTTCTTTTTGACTGAAGACCTTGATCCAGCCAAAGTTTTCTTTTCAAGGTAGATTGAGTCTTTGGGGGATATTCTGCGAACACATATAGACAAGAGATCACCTATAAATTGAGGGAGGGCTGAAAGTCTTGGAAATGTTATGTTCTTCGTATCATTAAGTACTGAAGGAAATACGAATGGATTTGTAGATTCCCCAAGGTAGTGCCATGTCAGTATATTTTTGGTCATTCCAATGAAAGAAGTTAGGTTATAAAGCAGAAAATATGGGACGCCAGGGTGACTCAGTCAGGTAAGCGTCCGACTTCAGCTCAGGACATGATCTCATGTGTTGTGGGTTCAAGTTTTGCCTCGGGCCCTGTGCTGACAGCTCAGAGCCTGGAGCCTGCTTCGGATTCTGTGTCTCCCTCTCTCTCTGCCTCTCCCCTGCTCATTTATTTATTAAATAACATTTATTTATTCAAATGAATGAAAAATAAATGTTTAAAAAAGGAAAATAAACATAAAAGCACAACCCTAAACACTGTAAAGTCCTAGGTGTGTGTAACCCCACTGGAAGCAGTGTACCTGGACCCCACGAAGGGTATTCTAAATTCCATTGTATTGTTCTTTCATTGGGATGATATTCTTGCTGTCCTCAACAACCAAATGTGGGTAATAATTAGAAAAAACTGAGAATTGGGGCTTACAAGGAGAGAAGTAAGGTAAAGTGCATGACAGCCTTATTTATAAGATTAGGGAATTGGACAAATGAGAAACAAAGAGGATTGAAACCAAAAAGTCTGGGCCCTGGGTCCATTCCTCAATGTGGGGACCACCATCTCTGTGATGAGTTGAAGGCACTGACTGAGGGAAGAAAAACTGCCTGGAATGTCCCTCTTTATCATGACATAAATCTAATCTCTGTTAACCTCACTACCTTACGTGCTGGGAGCATGCCCCTTGAGCGTTTGGCAGCCTGCACAAGTGTACCCACACAGACCCCATGCCACAGTGCTCTGCTTTCTTTAGTGCATCATGGGATGGCTATAGGCCAGTGCTTTATGCTGAAGTTGGTCTCTCCCTTGCAAGATTGCTGCAACAATGTTATCACTGAGTCTGAGGTCTGATGATGAGAATAGCTGACTCTTTCACCTTTTTTGCTTTTTCATATTCTAGGAGCCACTACCCAAAGAGAGGATCTGCTGCTATCATAAGTATGCTCTTTCCGAACATAGCACATGAAAGCAAGGAGTGAGGTACCCTGTGGTGCTTGAATGTCTGTGAACTCTTTCTTAAAGCAAGTCCTGATAAGAGGGAGGATACCCAAGGGAGAAGGAATCAGGTGAGGAGGAGAGATCAACGGTATAACATTTTTTCCTTCCCCCAGTACACCCAACCAGTAAGACTTGACTCACCCTTTCTCAGGAACTGATATAGAAAGAGGATCTCTTTGATCGTTTTACTTGGCTTCTGAATCAGTCAAGTGAGGTTTACTGCTGTGAAAAGCAAAACAAAACAAAACACGACATTGAATGGATTTATGAAACAGAGGTTTCTGTCTTGTTTGCGTAAAGGTCCAACAGTGGCGAGGGAGGAGAGGCTCTCTCTGCTCAGCACAGACATCTGGTGACTCAGACTTACTCTATGTGTCAGCGCTCAGAGAAAAGGCCTCAGGGAGGAGACAGGGTTGGAGAATTGCATGAAAGGCTTTACTTGGGAGGTAATTCCCAGGCCACACTCGCTGTGTGTCTCCAGCACAGTCATAGTGAGCTGCAAGGATGCTGGGAAAATTGCAATGGCCTCAGGTAAATAGGGCATACGTTTTAATTCCAAAAAAACTCTTACCGTCAATGAGCAGTATTTTAAAATACTTTTAAAAGCTGTCTTTGAAATCAGTTTAAAAAAAAAAGCCCAAGAACTATATCTTTTGGAGGTTACATATAATTTTTGTAATAGAGTTAAACATTTAATAATGTAAATATCATGTGGTAGATATATTGAGGCACCAGAACATAAAGTTATATTCTGAAAAGAATATTTGAACCAGATTTTAAAATAACCTTGATGTTAAGGATGCTGTATAATTAAGTCTGGTTGGAAGTTCTTCATGATAGGGGCTCATGGGTGGCTTGGTTAGATGAGCGTCCGACTTCGGCTCAGGTCATGATCTCATGGTTCGTGAGTTCGAGCCCCGCATCGGGCTCTGTGCTGACAGCTCTGAGCCTGGAGCCTGCTTCGGATTCCGTGTCTACCTCTCCCTCTTCCCCACCCCCGCTCTCTCTCTCTCTCTCTCTCTGTCTCTCAGAAATGAATAAACGTTAAAATTTTTTTTTAAAAGTTCTTCATGATATCAAGCAAAATAAAAAGTGCTAAAAATATTGTAGGAAGAAAGACAAGTCGAATTCACAGTGAAAATCGTCCCATGTTTAGGATTTTACCTGAAAATGATGCATACATCTGACTTAAGTGGCTTAGCAGTTCCACATGCATTCTCTCCAAAATTCTAATTAAAATTCTTCTGAAGACGCAGGGAGCAAGAGACAAAAATTCCAAAGTACAGAAAGTAAAGACTGGCAGAACATCTACTGCCAGAATCTTGGAAGACTTGACAGTAATTATAAGGTAAACGGATCCGGATGGAGAATAATCTTCTCAGACTTGAGCACATAGCACACTTTGAGTCGGCTTCATGAAACCAAACCATCTGAAGCAGGCAGGAGGAGGATGAGTGCCTCCTTCCCCATGTGCTGTCAAGTTTAAATACACAGGATGAGCCCCCACAGTTCCTCACCTGTGGGAATATTTTTCCAGTCCAGGCAAAGAATAAGGGGCCCATAAAATAACTAAGTGGAGAGTCAGGCTAACTGGTGATTGGTTCTGGGAGTGTAATCTCATGAGGAAAGGCGAGCACGTGCCTTCAGGAAAAACCCTGGGAGCAGTGCATGCTAGGAAATTATGGTTCTTTATTTACTATATCTACCCAGAGGACTGGGATGTTACGCAGCAGGAAATGAGGCTCAGTGCAGGTAAGAGTGCCCGAAGTTCCATTGGAACAGGATTTTCTTATTCGCTGCTTCCAACTGGGTGCCTTGAACAGTGGCTGGTACAGAGTAGTTATTGAATATAATGATACAGAGAATTGACTGGAAATGTGGTCTTCAACTCCATGCCACTGTAAATCTTAGTGTAAAGCTAAAGGATACAGACGAAAAAAATATAATCATCCTCATTATTACTATTATTATTAGCATCATAATTTATTACAATTACATCTAATATTCAGAGAGCTCTGTACTTAACTGCCAGACACTCTGCTAACATGATTTTATTTGATGTTATTCATATGACAACCCTGGGAAACAGACAATAGTATTATCCTCATTTGAAACAAACCTGCCAGAGGTTACTGAAAGTAGCAAATCTAGGATTTGAACCCAGGCATTGGTTCCAGAATCCAAGCTCTTAACCGAACTCAAAACAAAAAAGTCATACGGTGGCAGATACCACTCTTGGAATATTTTTCTCGTTACGTATAGTGTGATGGAACCCCCAGGTATTGTTTTGGTATATGGCACCTAGAAATAAAGACAAACATTACTGGCTCTGTTAAAAGGGGGTGCAGTCAGAGAAAGATGTTCACTCTGATGTAATGAAATGGAGGTGATATGTACAAGACTAGAGACATTCAGAGAAGAGACTGCAGAGAATATTCTCCTTTGCTCCTTCCTTCTTCCCAGTGGTGATTCTACAGTTGCTGCCTCGGCTGCAGGCTTGCCCATGGTTAAGAGTTCTCTTCGCATTCTGGGAGCCACCTAGAGGTAAAGGCCAAATGAATGTATCGTCTTTCTACCTCAAACTGTTGTTTTAGAAAGCTGTGATGTAGCTTCTTCAAGAAAAGAAAAGAAAAGTGGAATAAGAGTTCAGGATCTAGTATGCATGAAATTAGCTTTTAGGCTTAAAGTCTACGTCTAGACAAAAATGTTCGGCTGCAGTTTCTTGGACACGGGGACCAAGCAAACAAATCAAAACCCTTCACAAAGAGTTGAAATGAGTGAAAAGTCATGAGCCTAGCCTACAAAAATTTGTGAAAATTCATTCTTTAAAATCAACTTAGGGGGCTCCCAAACCCGCAGGTCACAAAAACTCTGGATACTCTAGGAAGGGCATCCTGGGATGGTTTATGGAAGATAGGGGACAAAGAACAATCTCCCAAAGACAGAGGCTGGTACTACAGACAAAAAGGAGATTTTTTTTTTTTCTCCCTTAGAAAGAAGAATCAGGGACTGAGAGCTCAACAAGCTTGAAAACTTATGGTACCACCCATAAAGGAAACCTTTCTTGGTCTTATCAAGGGAAGCTTGATAATTGCTGTTGACCAGAAGCCTACTACTTATTACTTGGGAATTTTAATTATGATTACTCTTAACAGTTTTCTACCACTTATAAACAATCAGGCCATCGGAAGCCCTATCTTGGCTCAATGGGAGGAAGTGAACATCCCTAGAGACCTTGCACTTGGAGGGAGCTTTGGAATTGTTTCTCTGGAAGTGACAATCAGTGTGTTTCGAGCGCAAGCATCAGTGCTTATGGATATGTCATATCAGAGGCCGATGGGTCTTTTCCAGTTTCTGTTTATCCTTCTTCACTAAGAGGAACTTAGAATATAAATTAGGCACATGAGTACCTTGTGTAAAGCTGGCATTTTCCAAGTTATCTTGAAGCTAAGTGTTGCAGTGTGACAATGTTCTGGTCATGGTCAGGGTCTTGTAGAGGTGGTTTGTATAGCTTCTGACAAGTCTTAACAAAGGCAATGATGCAGTGAGGGGTCTCAGTGTTACCTTTTTCTGTTGGATTGAATACCAATGTGATAGCTGGAGTTGCACAGCCATCTGGGACTATGATGTAGAAATGCAGTATGGAGAATTCTTGGTTCCTAATGATGTTTAAGCCATAATATTTGTCTTCGAATGCCTGTGTTGCATGACAGAGACGAACTTTGTGTTTTTTATGCCTGTTAAAAACCACTGTTATTTATTTACTTTTAAAATTTCTATCCAAGCTATATCCCTATTAATTCATGTTGAATGGCAATTAAATAAGACTCATACCATGATAAACCTGGTAAAAATGTAAAGTAAATAATAAGAAAAATATAAGAAGAGAAATATATGAATAATTTTGGGTGCAAAGAACTAAATTGGTTTACTATTTTTGAAATACTGTGGATGAAATGCTTTTCTGGGCACACAGCTAGAGATGCTGGTTGAGGTATAAAAATACATTTTCTTAAATACACGACTGAGATGATACAGAAGAAAGGAAATTCTTCAGAAGTGATAAATTCATCGGGGCAAGAAAGTCTTGGAGCTACTGCTTGCCTGTGACATATTTTGCTAATTTCTGTTGACACAGAATCTGGGTATCAGTGGACTAAAGAATTAAGGAACAGGAGGGCAAATGGGAAATCTATTCAATAATACTGGAACCACTGAAAGTCAACGTTCACAGTGAGCAGACTAGATGAAAAGGAAAAAAACAACAACTCTACAAAGGACAATCATGGGTCTATAATTATTTTGACCTTGGCTCTGAATAGAGAGGGAAACTTTTTTCACTTGAAAACTTGTAAACAATAGCTTATCTTACTTTTATTTAGGGAGTTCATATCACCTATGTGGCCAGAAAAATACAAAGCTGAAATATTTATTCTAATTGTCCCCATGTGGTAAGTGCTTTTAGAAAATTAGCAAAAGGAAACTAAAATCTTCTTTGAAGGATGCATTTTAGACTTTTTAAAAAACATTTATTCATTTTTTGAGAGAGACACACAGCGTACGAGCAGGGGAGGGGCAGAGAAAGAGGGAGACACAGCATCCAGAATCTGTCAGCACAGAGCCCAATGCAGGGCTCGAAGTCAGGAACCACGAGATCGTGACCTGAGCCGAAGTTGGATGCTCAACCGGCTGAGCTCCCAGGTGCCTCGAGGGATACGTTTTTAAAAACACACCTTAGGGCACCTGGGTAACTCAGTCAGGTAAGCATCCAACTCTTGATTTCAGCTCAGGTCATGATCTCATGGTCCAGAGATTGAGCCCTGCACTGGGCTCTGTGCTGGGAATGGAGCTTGCTTAAGATTCTCTCTCCCCTTCTCCATCCGTCCCTCCCTTACTTGCGCATGCCCATGTACCCACTCTCTTTCTCTCTGTCTCTCTAAAAAAACAAAAATCAAAAATGTTCTAAATAAACTGTTAAGAAACATGAACTTGCAATGAAAAACCTTTAAATCTATAAGGGAAAAAATGATGGTCAACAAAATCAACAGTGTACAATTGCAGATAGAACATTTATATGTAATGAATATAAGGGTCATTCTTTTTTTTGTTGAAATAAACTATAAAAAAATCAAAATTATGAAGAAAAAATAAAAATCTATTAATGTGACCAAGCTTATTTGATTAAATAAAAATACACCTTTAAGAAATTAAAAATGTTAGAAATGCTTTTAAAATTCAATCAGTGTGTTGGTAAGCCAAAAATAAGGCACAGTTGGGGAGAGAGTAAACTGGATGACACATCTGAAAAATAGAAAACCCAAGATAAGAGACATAGAGAGAGGAGCTGGGAAGTGTGAAGGAGAGGAAAATTGGAATAGAGAAGAGAGCAAGAAAAATTTGGGAACAAAGTGCAAAATAAGATACCTAGGAATCAACCTAACTAAAGAGGTAAAAGATCTATATTCTAAAACTATAGAACAGCTTCTGAAAGAAGTAGGAGAGGACACAAAGAAATGGAAAGCATCATGCTCGTAGGATGGAAGAACAAACATCGTGAAAATAGCTATCTATACTACCCAAAGCACATTTAGTGCAGTCCCTATCAAAACACCTCCAGCATTTTTTGCAGAGCTAGAACAAATAATCCTAAAACTTGTACGGAAAGAAAGAAAACTCCGAATAGCTGAAGCAATCCTGAAAAATGAAAATAAAACTGGAGTCATCATGATTCTGCATTTCAAGCTATGTTATAAAGCTGTAGTCATTAAGACAGTATGGTACTGACACAAAAACAGACACAGAGATCAATGGGACAGAATAGAAAACCCGGAAATGGACGCACAACTATATGGTCAACTTATCTTTGACAAAGCAGGAAAGTATATCCATGTAAAAAAGACAGTCTCTTCAACAAATAGTGTTGGGAAAACTGGGTGGTAACATGCAGAAGAATGAACCTAGACTATTTTCTTACACCGTACACAAAAACAAATTGAAAATGGATAAAAGACTTACATGTGATACAGGAAACTGTCAAATTCCCAGAGAAGAACACAGGCAGCAACCTTTTTGACCTAAGCTGGAGGAGCTTCCTACTAGATATGTCACCAAAGGGAAGGGAAACAAAAGCAAAAATGAACTACTGGACCTCATCAAGATAAAAAGCTTCTGCACAGTGAAGGAAACAATCAACAAAACTAAAAGGCAGCCTATAGAATGGGAGAAGATATTTGCAAATGACATATCTGATAAAGGATTAGTAACCCAGATCTATAAAGAACTTATCAAACTCAAAACCTAAGAAACTATTAACCCCGTTAAGAAATGGGCAGAACAGATGTATAGGCACTGTTCCAAAGCAGACATCCAGATGTCTAACAGACACGTGAAAAGATGCTCAAATCACTGATCATCAGGGAAATACAAATCAAAACCACAATGACTTGTCAAAATGGCTAAAATTAGCAACACAGGAAATAACAGGTGTTAGTAAGGATGCAGAGAAAGGGCAACATTCTTGAACTGTTGGCGGGAATGCAAACTGATGTAGTCACACTGGAGAACAGCATGGAGGTTCCCCAGAAAGCTAAAAATAGAGCTACCCCACGACCCAGCAATTGCACTACTAGGTATTTACCCAAAGGATACAAAAATGCTGATTCGAAGGGGTACATGCACCCAATGTTTATAGCAGCACTATCAACAGTAGCCAAACTAAATAAAGACAGTACCCAAATGTCTATCGACTGATGAATGAATAAAGAAGAAGTGATATAAGAGTGCCAGGGTGGTTCAGTCAGTTGAGCATCTGACTTCACCTCAAGTCATGATCTCATGGTTTGTGAGTTCGAGCCCTTCATCGGGCTCTGCCCTGACAGTGCGGAACCTGCTTGGGATTCTCTCCCTTCTATGTGCCCCTCCCCCACTCTCTCTATCTCAAAATAAATAAATACACTTAAAAACAGGTGTGATATACAATGAAATATTACTCAGCCATCAAAAAGAATGAAATCTTGCCATTTGCAATGATGTGGATGGAGCTAGAGAGTATTATGCTAAACATAATAAGTCAGTCAGAAAAAGACATATGATTTCACTCATATATGGATTTAAGAAACAAAACAGATAAACATATGAGAAGTGAGTGGGGGGGGAAGAAGAGAGGGAAACAAATCACGAGACACTCTTCATAATGGAGAACAAACTGAGGGTCGCTGAAGGGAGGTGGGTGGGAGATGGGCTAAATGGGTGATGGGCATCAAGGAGGGCACTTTTTGAGATGAGCACTGAGTGTTGTATGTAAGTGATGAATCACTGAATTCTATTCCTGAAGTCAATATTGTACTGTATGTTACCTAACTAAAATTTAAATTTAAAAAAGGAAAACAGAAGCAAAATATTTCTCTATGTAAATGATACACAAAAGCCAAAAGAAGAGTATAGAAAGAACAGAAGCGATGCAGTTTTCAAAGTATAAAGCAAGCGATTCTGGCGGTGCCCGGCTGGCTCAGTTGGTGGACTGTGTGACTCTTGATCCGGGGGTTGTGAGTTCAAATCCCACTCTGGGTGTAGAGATTACAGAAAAGTCAAATTGAAAGAAACAAAACAGAAACCCACAAGTGATCTGTTCCAGTATTGATGGAAGCAGGCACAGGTCCTTCATTTCAGAAGTTCAGTGATTCCCAAACAGGAATAACACTGAAATCAGAAGGTACTTCAATTAAAGGGATGTATGAGTCTCCAGAAAGAAGGACTATCCCACCTACAAAGGAAGGGCAATGAGCGTGATGATTTCTTGTTTCTTTATAATAATGATGCAGCCAAGAGCCGGTGGAATAAGAACTGTGAATTTGAAGGCAAATTTCCCTCTACATAGAATCCTATACCAGGGATGCTATCTTTTGGGAATAAAGACTTTTACTAAAGAGTTTATTATTAAAATATCCTCTCTAAAGGAACTTTTAAAGATTGTGCAAAAAAAGCGAGAAATGTTATAAGAGAAAGAAGGTGTGGAAGGAAAGTGGTTCACTAATGAAATGTTATACTTTGCACAAACCTAAGAAAAACGTGACTTTCACGTTCCTATGAATCAGTTTGTTAAAATCAGTGGAGGTACATTAGTGAAGTTTAAAAAAATTAAAATGTTAGAGTTTTAATTGCATTTTTCCGTGTGTAAAAGTTATAGGAAGTTCTAATACACAGCGTATTGTTTAACCCTGCCAAAAAAGAAGTAAAGATTTATCAAGTACAGGGCCACCTGGGAGGCTCAGTCAGTTAAGCATCTGACTTGGGCTCAGGTCATGATCTCAAGGTTCGTGGGTTCGAGCCCCATGTCAGGCTCTTGTGCTGACAGCACAGAGCCCAGATCCTGCTTCGGATTCTGGGTCTCCCTTTCTCTTTCTGCTTCTCCCAGCTTATGCTCTCTCTGTCTCTCTCTCTCTCGCTCTCTTTGTCTCTTTCTCTCTCAATAATAAATGAACTTAAAAAAATTATTTAAAAAAGGAATGAGAAAGTCAAAGTATAAAAAGGTGGTCTATGTGCATTACATCATTTAGCATAGAAATAAGATGAAATGACTATTGTAAGCACTGCTACAGAAAGAAGGCAAGTGTAAATTTCTTTCTCCATAGAAGTTATACATGATGTAAAACCACATGGACTAATAACATACAAGCAAAACATTTATGGGAGAAGTAACAGGTGGTATGAATACCACACAGTGTAGAGAAAGACTTGATATTTACCTAATTCACCAGGGTTTAAGACTGTTTTACATTGGATTCTAAAGTGTAAATAACTTCAGAAATATGAAATATAATTATTAATAGAAGACAAAACACTGTAAGCACGCTGTAGAAAACAGGAGAAGGTGAACACTAGGAGTTATAGTTGATATTATAGAAAAATTACAAAAAAATAGAAGGAAAATAATGAAAAGAAGAAAACAATGCAGTAAATAAAGTCAAAGATACCTAATGTATCACTTACAAGTGCTGGCTACTACAAAAATAAAGAATTCTTTATTATTGTTGCTCTTCAATTCAGCCATCCCGTGATGATTTGCCAAATTAAGGGTTTATTTTTTATTTAAAAAATTTTTAATGTTTATTTATTTGAGAGAGAAAGAGAGAGAGAGAGAATGAGCAGGAGAGGGGCAGAGAGAGAGGGAGACACAGAATCTGAAACAGACTCCAGGCTCCAAGCTGTCAGCACAGAGCCAAATGCAGGGCTTGAACCCATGAATCATGTGATCGTGACCTGAACCGAAGTCTGATGCTTAACCGACTGAGCCGCCCAGGCACCTTTGCAAAATTAAGGATGTTTTTAAAGAAAATCAAGCAAAATTGCTAAGTACATTTAAAACAGGAACTATGAAAATACTCATCTTTCATATATCAATCATAGAATCTAAATGAGTAAGATTTTTGATATATTTATAAATACATGTAAAATTAAAAAGCCTAAATACATAACTATACTTATATTGAAGCCATTCTTCCCTACATATACAAACATTTGTTCCAAAGGTTAAAGAATAACTTTAAGTGTTTTCCAGAAAGAAGCATCAACTGAGTCCAACAAAAAAATTGAACAGGCCACCAGATATTATTATAACATTAAGTCTAGGAGTCAGTTACAAAAGTTAGAGAAAAAGATCTCAACAAAATTATGAAATATATACAGATACTAAAATGAGAATTGTTTAGGATCTCTAGAGAAACTGTTACCGATTTTTTGTCGAGAAATATAATCATTCAATACATGGAAAACTGACTCACCTGGGATTTGATGACATGTTGATCAAACTAGCAAGATTTTTGTCCTTTACGAAATAATTCTCCTATCAATGTGGACAAGTAAGACAGGATGGCCAAGACGATTTTTGAAAAATCTTCTAAATGTAAAAACTTGACCACCCAGTTATTAAGTTATATTCATAGAAGTAGGAGAAAGAAGTTGGTGCCAAATAAGTTTCAAGTAGAGAAAGTGTGAGACAGATTTTCAAAATGTACAGTTCTGATCTGTCATAAAGGAGCATCTTGAATCAATATGCCAGATTGCATTATTGCTTTTATGAACTTGGGACGATAGACTAAATAATTCGTTAGTCCAATTCCTCTCATATCGTTTACTCAAATATATACTGGATAGACTAAACATTTAAATACAAAGGGAGAAACTGTAAACATACTTGAGCGATATGTCAGTGTGGTCGGGAAGGATTTTGAAGCAGGAACTCAGAGAAAGCATTAAAAATATGTAGATAAAACTCCACTAAGTGAAAACTCCTAAATTGGGAGAGATTTGTCACATACAAATTCAAATACGTGTTAAAAATTAAGACATAAAAAATCTGTATCATAAAAAGAAACTGATGTAGTCCTTCAAGAGTTCTTACATACAGAAATAAGCCAACAATAAAAAATAGGATGTGAATGATTGTTACTTATATGCTGAAGTCCAATTCAAAAGTAATCAAAAATATGAATTAAAAATGTTAATGGGAGGGGGCGCCTGAGTAGCTCAGTTGGTTGAGTGTCCAACTCTTGATTTCAGCTAAGGTCATGATCTCATGGTTTGTGCCCTGGAGCCCTGAGTCGGGCTCTATGCTGACAGCGTGGAGCCTGCTTGGGATTCTCTCTCTCCTTGTCATTCTGCCCCTCCTTCTCTTGTGCATGTGCTCTCTCTCTTTCTCAAAACTAAATAAATAAAATTTATAAAAATTAAATGTATTTTTAGCAGAAATTAAAAATATAATTATCTGTATTGATGGGGGAATACATAAAATTCCCTCAACTATATATCTATGTATATATACATATATACAACATACGTACATATATATTATTGAGGGAATTACAATGGTATAAGTTTGGGCAATTTCTTAATAAAAGCCAAAATACTTGGGTAACACCTGTTGTTTGACATATGATTAGCTCTCTTACTGACTGTAACTAGCCATAGTTTTATTGCCCATAACATGAGAATAACAGTAATAATTTTTGCTTATTTGTGTTGTATTTATTGACATAGAAAGAAATTAACTTGTTAGAAAGTAAGAAGAAATTACCTAATTGTATATATTCAGGTACCCAGTTATGTACCTTAATAAAGAAAGAAAGTGGGAGGCATATAAACAAAAGTTATCCCCTAGTGATTGGATTACATGACTTTTTTTTTTACTTTAATGAACTCCTATTAATTGTGTAATTAAGTATAAAATATAAATCAAGCCATAAATTGAGTAGGAGTATAAAAGCAGAAATTGTATTTCCTTGCCCTTGAGTGTAATCAAATTGTAGTGCCTTTTACCAACTAACTTTATTAACACTTTCTTTATGGTGTTATAAATTGTACTTACCAAGAGATTACTCCAAGCCTTTTTTTTTTTAATGGATCTAGCCTCTGTGAGAAGTCAGGTACGATGACGTCCCAACTTATTTCTTTGCACCTGTTTTATTGCAGCTTCAATGTTTCCCATTGTTTATTGGCCTTAACTGTAATACAAACCCCACTCTGTCATCTTCCAGGTTGGTGTGGCTTTCTCTATTAATTCATCCCCCATTTGCTACCTTCTTACCATGTTTTCACATTCCCCTAAACTCTTGAGTATTCTCTATATTTACACTAATAGATTTTGTGCTAGCCTTCTTTTTCAACTAGTCCATCAATGAACCAAACAACAAGCTCACATTAAACGATTTAGACGTTTTACACCAGCTGAGTTATCAAATGATAAAGACGTTCAGATAGATAAAAATATTTTTGATGATCAAGACTTTAGTTTTTTTACCTGTGCCATTTAAAATACCCCATCTCAAAACAGTGTGGAGGTTCCTCAAAAAATTAAAAATAGATCTACCCTATGACCCAGCAATAGCACTGCTAGGAATTTACCCAAGGGATACAGGAGTACTGATACATAGGGGCACTTGTACCCCAATGTGTATAGCAGCACTCTCAACAATAGCCAAATGATGGAAAGAGCCCAAATGTCCATCAGCTGATGAATGGATAAAGAAATTGTGGTTTATATACACAATGGAGTACTACGTGGCAATGAGAAAGAATGAAATATGGCCTTTTGTAGCAACGTGGATGGAACTGGAGAGTGTGATGCTAAGTGAAATAAGCCATACAGAGAAAGACAGATACCATATGTTTTCACTCTTATGTGGATCCTGAGAAACTTAACAGAAACCCATGGGGGAGGGGAAGGAAGAAAAAAAAAGAGGTTAGAGTGGGAGAGAGCCAAAGCATAAGAGACTGTTAAAAACTGAGAACAAACTGAGGGTTGATGGGGAGGGTGGGTGATGGGCATTGAGGAGGGCACCTTTTGGGATGAGCACTGGGTGTTGTATGGAAACCAATTTGACAATAAATTTCATATATTGAAGAAAAAAAATAAAAAAAATAAAACTTTCAAAAAAATAAATAAAAAATAAAATACCCCATCTCCTCAGTATAAAAATAGCATGTTGCATGTTCAAAGTAGTTGTAATGTGTGTCTAACAATGCAGTTTGCAATTATCTATGTTATGTGCAAAAGAAAAAGAAAAACAGGGTTCTAAATGGAGAGTTGGGTTCAGTGGCTTCAACAGCTGTTACTTGCCATTTATTAAATTTATTTAAGTAATAAAGCACAAGACTATGCAACTGTGGTGAAACTTCTCAATTGGTTTCAATACAACATAGAGTTAATTAAGGTTTTTATTATATCTATCTATCTCTTACCATTTGACTTTCAACTATTTAAAATATATTTGTCAGTTGTCTACTAAAACTCAGAATACCAATGCTTAAATTTTTATGAAGTTCCTTGTGGTTGGATGGTGACATATTTCATCAACTATTTTTATAATATTTTATAATATCATATTCTATAATGGCCTGCTATATGGGGTTGTTTTTATAAAAATATGTGAATAACATTTAAAATACAAAATGTTGTTGCTTGAAAATTGGAATGGCAAGATCAGATCTAGGATTTTTTTCAACTGGAGAAGAAAAATGTGATAATGAGATCAGAGGATAGTGACAAAAGGAACCCCATTTTTTAACTATGTTGGGCACATTCTTTTTTGTTTCCCAATAGTAAAATAAACGTTGTAGCACGAAATATTACCAGAATTCTTGCTGAGATTTTTCTTTTGTAATGAACTCTGGATTCATATGGCATCAAAGGGTGAGGAAAAAAGTTGGATTAAGCCCATTTCCAGCTTGCTGTTCTTACTTCTTTATAGATGCCTGCCTACTTTCCTGGGTCTGAGTCTCCAAGGATGATGTTAGATTTACTTCTAAAAGAAAATATTATCAGCAATCCCACACTTCTGAGCAACACTAGCATAACACGTAGACCCCTGACGCTATTTCTTCAGTGTATTAGGCAATGATCTTAAGAAACCACGAAGTCCTTAGTTATCTGACTGTGAGTTGCAGGTGGTAAACATTTGATTAGAAGCAACCATCACATTTAAACTCCTAGACCATTGCTTATTAGAGTTTTATTTTGTTTTTCTTTTCCAGTTAATTTTATTGGAAATATTCCGGGGGGGGGGGGTGCAAGTAATTTCATGAAAAAAAAATCTGTTTGGGGAATAATTTAATATTGAACACAAAATTGTATCTGTCCATGGGATTTCATGTTGAGTTGATTTAATTCAGAAACAATATATGAATTATCCAGTAGTTTTACTTAAAAATTTTTCCTAGTTTTTACTTCCTTTAAAATTCTTATACACTTAAATTTTATCTTACTAATGGACAGTTAAAATGTAATTGACACATAAAAATATAAGTTTGCTTTTCATCTTAAACTAGAGCTTTTCTAAATTAAATAAATGCTAAAAAGGTCTTCAAACTGAGGCCATAGTAGATACTCTCATAGAAATGACAGCAATAATGGGGCGCCTGGGTGGCTCAGTCGGTCCAACTTCGGCTCAGGGCATGATCTCACAGCTCGGGAGTTCTAGCCCCGCGCCGGGCTCTGTGCTGACAGCTCAGAGCCTGGAGCCTGCTTTGGATTCTGTGTCTCCCTCTCTCTCTGCCCCTAACCCACTCACATTCTGTCTCTGTCTCTCTCAAAAATAAATAAACATTAAAAAAAATTAAAAAAAAAAGAAATGACAGCAATAATAATTAGATGTCAACCATATGTTATTTGTGCTTATTACCAGATATCAATAATCTGCACACAGTTCAAACAGCTCTTCCTATTTTCTATACACTAAAACAATCTCTAGCTAGTTAGTTCTCAAACTAAGAAAAGAGAAAAATCTGTTTCAGGCTCAATATTGTGTATCACATTTTAATTCAGAAAATGTATCATCGGCTTCTTTTTGCACTAACCTGTATCCTAACAGGTAAACCATAGAGAAGAGATTCTAGTTTAAAAAAATTGTGTT
This sequence comes from Puma concolor, assembly GCF_028749965.1. Lineage (NCBI taxonomy): Eukaryota > Metazoa > Chordata > Mammalia > Carnivora > Felidae > Puma > Puma concolor. Next base: position 10,126,775 of record NC_141677.1, read on the forward strand.
TATTATATAATCTCATTATCTGAAAAAACAGATCATTCTTTCTTCCTACCAATATTGGCCAAATTTTCCATCATTAGTGTGCATGTAAAATAACACACATATCCTTTTTTTTACTTTGTAGTTTCTTTTTTTTTTTATGCTCAGCAAATTATGCCTAGTCGGCTTAGCTTGTTTAGACAGATTTTCATAGCTTTTAATTTAAATATTGCACATCATTACTCTGATTTTATGACTTTGGAGTGATACATCAAGGAGACAATCCCACCCTTTCAAAGGCAAACACTGTCACTACACTGGAATAATAAAAATGACCAGAACACCAATAGTGATGACGGTATCTAACTGTGAAAAAGTCCGCAAGGTGTTTAGTGAGCTAAAATGAACTGTATCCGTTGTGAGCTTGTTTATTGCGAGTTTATTATGTTCCAGGAAATAGGCTATGAACTTGCACTTTCATGAACGTTTTCATCCTCATAACAATGGCATGAGGAAGATACTGTTATTACCATTCTTCAATCTTTTCTACTCTGGATGCTGGAGGATCACTCCACTGAGTAACCCTTGATAAGGTCAGGAGACCAGCAGGTCGATAAATCAGGTAAGTATTTCCTGCCCTTGTGCACCTGGGCGGACTCACACTGCATTCTCTGTCCCGCTCCATTCTTCTCTCCCCTCTCTTCTCTTCCCTCCTTGCCTGTTTTATTGTTTCTCATTCTTTGCCCCCTACTCTTTATCTTCACTGCAGTACAGTGAGTCTGAGCTAGTATGCCCTTCAGAAACACAAAATAACAAAATTAATACCAAAATCAATTTGACTTCTCTAGTGTGTCATTCATCTGCCTTTTATTTTCTCCAAAGTAACTTTTCTAACCATTTAATGTCAGGGAATATCAAGTTTTGTTTTGCACTGTGCAAGAGTCTTACACACTTCTATCTTCTCTCAGCATTTTGCCTTTGTTTTTTATGACGAGCAAATTTAAATTGTAAGCCAGATTGTACCATTACCTGTGCCTTGTTTGTTCATTTGAATACTGTTTCAACTTGCACTTATGACCACGTAAGATTTTCTAACACAGTCCTGGGCTCTGGGCTCTGGAGATACAACAGTGTAAAGACCAAAACATTGGGAGGAGGAGCATCCGACAAAGCAGAGTAACTCAGACTTGGGGACTCAGGGGGCTTGCAGAAAGTGGCTCTGAGGAAATTGTTTTTGAGCTGAGATCTGGTGAAAGGACTGAGGAGGTTTCCGGGCAGTGGGGAAAAATATCTTGGCATTTTCTACACCTGTGGTCTCTCTTCTAAGTATATGTATCAAACCTTTCTGCTCTCCTAGGTTGAGAGTTCTTGAAAGTTAGCATGAATATATGTGAAGCACACCATCAACTGTGTTCATTCTCCCCTCTCAAACTACAGCTCCAAAATTCTAATTACTCAACTGGTAGGTTAGACACAAACGCGTGCGTGCGCACGTACACAAAAGAATGAAGTAGTGGAGATGCTTCTAAGGAAGGAGGAAAGGGTTCACTGAATTGTCAGGTGCTGGTGCAAAACAAGCTATGGCTTCCTAACTTGTGTTCTGAATTTTATCGTTTTAAATTAAGGAGAGTGGTTCTGAGTTTCAGGGAAAGATGCCAGAATATTTTATTGAGAGTATGAATTCTCCCCAACTGAGAGAAATAGATATGATAGGTTTCTTAATAGCTATCCATTGTTAAGTTACAAGATCTATTTGTCATTTAGCTCTCATGCTCAATCTTGGTATCTTTGCTGATTTCATTAATTGTAGATTTCAATAGATTCCAGCATTTTCTCCTTCACATTCTCTCTCTCATATTCTACACTTTTATATTAGAAACATCAAAGTTACTGTCAGTTCCTGTCATGACAAAATCATTTTGGGGAAATAGGTTCATGAGCGTGACAGGACCAAAGAGGAGTTATACATTCCAACTCTTAATCTACATTTCATACTTTGGAAATGCAAAACGGAAATAGCAAAAAGACATGGTCTTCCCCAACTCCACATATCACAACCTCTCAGTAAACAAAGCTCGTCAATGTCGGCAGCTGAGTGGAGGGGCTGACAGCATTTATACAAGTGCTTTTAGGAATGAGTGGGCAAACTCATTTAAAAACTGGGACTAGAGCCAATGCACATACCTCTTGGTTTTTTTTTTTTTTTTTTTTTTTTTTGCTCTTAAAATGTTTGACAAGTGAAATACTGTAATGTCATGAAAGAGATGATTCTTGTCATATTTCCAAGTTGGCTGAGTTGAGGAAGCATTGCTGGAAGGTTTTTATTCTTTCAGGATCCCACTCTAAATGGAAGACCCAACTTCCAACATTTTCTCTGTGCTTTCCTCTTTTGCTGTCTTTGGCTTTTGTTTTTATGACGGCCAAAACAGCCCTGTCAGACTTAATAATTTTGGAAAAAGTATTTCAAAGTACCACCCAAAACAATTCATGTATCACTTTGACATGGATAACATGCAAAGAGACAAAAAAGATAAAAGAAAATACGTTATATTTTGTTATTTTTTCATATTTATACTTGTTATATGTTGTATTTTCTTTCATAAGAAAGATGAGTTTTGAAATAAAGAAAACAAGTAAGTCAGGAAGAGAAGCAGAGAAATTTGGTGTGAAAAATATAGTCTTTGACAATGGGAAGATTTGGATTTAAACATTTTCTTGGCCACTTAGGAGCTATGTGACTTACAAACAATTTTCAAAATGTTCTTAAGATCTCGATGCCTCATGTTTAAACTAAGAGTAATAATGTCAACTTTTAAATGTTCAAAGGTGGAGAAGATGAAGTGAGTTTACATATAAAAGCTACATGCTGTGGTATGTGGTATTTGTTTTAAATGGTATATTTTTGGCTGCTGTTATTATTATTATTAATTATTATTATTATTCTGCCATCCTTAGGAAGCCACATCAAATATAAGGTATGGGTGTTACCTCCTGTGTTTGAATAGTGATCAGTCTGTGACTTCGGGCATCTTTCTGTCAGAATGAATTTCAGATTATGTGAAGGTTCATACATTAAAAGGAATGAAGGGGTGCCTGGGTGGCTCAGTTGGCTGGGTTTCCAACTTTGGCTCAGGTCATGATCTCACGGTTGGTGGGTTCCAGCCCCGCGTCGGGCTCTGTGCTGACTACTTAGAGCCTGGATCCTGCTTCGGATTCTGTGTCTCCGTCTCTCTCTGCCCCTCCCCCACTTGCGCGCGCTCTCTCTCTCTCTCTCTCTCAAAAATAAATAAAAACGTTTAAAAAAATTTAAAAAAAGGAATGAAGCACAATAGAGGAGATAAACCACAGAACAAATAACAGATCAAAACCACCAGCACCACAATATAGTTAAGTAATGTGGCAAATCATCACGGCCAGATTGTTATTGAGCAGGCTTGGCCCTTATCAGAAGAAAATGTATGACATTGATCCTGTGGTCCCTGGAACAAGAAAGGAAATACAACTTGTATTATTTTAACTAGCATCTTCTCAATATAAAGTCTACCATTATGGAGGAAAATATTCTAAAATGGTATTTAAATGAACACTGAATTCATTTTAGAACCAGTTTGAGTAATAGAAAAGTAGAAATTAAACTCTTGGCTCAATTGGAAAAATAAAACTTCTTCATCTCATGCCCTTAACTCGTGAGGTTGTGGTACGTGATATAAACTATTTATTATGGGGTTGAGATCTCCTACGGTTATGGGAGAAGTTGAGGAAATGAACTCTCAATGGGAGTAGTGGTGGATCAGAGAAATGTCACCAACCAGAGATCACAGAGTGAACTGGGGACAAAGTCTCTGCAGGGCTATGGACTCTGCTTTTGCTGAGTGGATAGCCCTGATGGAAATTCAGCAAGGCAGGCAACTTCCAGGCAGCATAAAGGAAGAAATGAACAACAAAGTGGGACGTGCAAGACAACTCTACAAGGAAAATCAGGAAACCATGAAGACAGATTGGAACCCCTGTCTCCCACCAACCACATAGGTACCCATAGAAGAACTTTCTGCCCTTCGTGCCATGGTTGCACACACATCTGGCCCAGAACTCTGAAAACATAGGGAGGAGATGCGATGGGAAGTGGAAGGGTGAGGACATGGTTGTCCCACGTCACTGAAGTGAAGCAGCCAGTCTATGACAATGTGCGGGAGTTTGGCTTGCAGAATAGAAGTTGTCTTGTTTCTCTCCTGCCTTCCACATCTGCTAATTTCTCCTGTGGTAACCCTAACCCAGAACTGTATCAGGAGGAGAATATGGGAAGCATAGCCTCCATCTTGGCAAAATTGACACAGTAACAAAACAAAACAAAACAAAACAAAAAAATTCACAGTAACAAAACAAAACAAAAACACACCAATGCCTTAAAGATAAAGCAAGTAAATTCTGTTGATTTAATGATAACAAATTGGACAAATCAATTAAGAAAAGATACATTAATTGTAAGAGGTGTGCTTCAGTAAATTTGGGACACATTTTAGGTTCCCATAAGAAAACAAATGCTAGGTACAGATATTCTTGCTGGTCATTGGTGTTTCTCCTGCATTGTACTGAAGTCAGAACTTTCTTAAGATTTTCAGGTGGCTCAGTTCTATCAAATACAATCTCTTCCACTCAGGCTCAGAGTGAGACTCAGAGGTACATGAAATTAGAAGCACATGGGGCTGGAATCTCTGAGCTCCTCTTGTGTGCATTATATTAGGTGAGCATCAGTTTCCTACTGTATACAACAGAGCAAATGTTTCACTTGAATCTCGGAATGCTAAAATCTTGAATTTCACTGTAATTCACCACAGCTGAGCAGATGTAGTCATGGCTCCTCGGTCCCACTGTTACTGTTTCCTCCTTCTTCCCTCTGCTGGGAGCTGTCTGTCCATTCTCATCATCTTACACACATCAGGTCAGGTCTCTATGCTAACCAAACTATAAATTCTCCTGCAAAGAAGCATGCTTGTATTATTTTCACATCTGACCTTCTTTCACATTATGATGTCAGGTGGAATGTTTTCTCTCTCTCTCTCTAAGTCATCTGTACGCCCAACATGGGGCTGGAAATCACAACTCCAAGATCAAGAGCTGTAAGTTCTAACTGAGCCAGGAAGGTGCCGCCGGAATATGCTCTTAACAGAGATTTGTGAAAAGGCGAATGCATCAAACCGAAGCCTTTGTGCACATCTTTCGCTTGTCCTTGGTTAGTAAATACACACGTAGTTGGCTTCTGCTTTGATTTGTGTTTGGTGGCTGCTCTGTAAGTATTTCAAAAACTTGGCCATGGTTTGTCTGAATCATTAGCTTCTTCCAATAGTATCATTAAATTCTTGAGCTTTTGCATGGCGTCTTCTAAATATATTTCAAATTTACAGTTTGATATGCTGTGACCCCATGTTGATACAGAATGAATGGCGGTTGACGCACTTCCGTCTTTCTCTTTTTACCTCAAATAGTACTTGCACGCAACTGAAGGATTGATTTTCTAGGAGAGTTTTATCATGTTTTTAACAGTTACCTGCACTTACTCTATTTTACAAGTGTTCCTTTGTGCTTACTGTTGTTATTCTATTACATTTATTTCCTAGAAATAAATATATAGAACATTTTTCTTCAAGTTTTGCTCACCATTCATTAGTTAAGCTCACCACTGAGAAAGATGATTAAGAGTATCTTTCAGTTAGGGTCACCTGGTGGCTCCGTCAGTTAAGCATCTGATTTGAGCTCAAGGCATGATCTCATGGTTCCTGAGTTTGAACTCCACATTGGGGTCTGTGCTGACAGCTCAGAGTCGGGAGCCTGCTTTGGATTCTGTGTCTTCCTCTGTCTCTGCTACTCCCCTGCTCTATGCTTGCTCTCTCTCTCTCAAAAATAAACATTAAAAAATTAAAAAAAGTATCTTTCAGTTATAAAAACAATCAAATTTTAAAATATTCTATTATTTTAAATGATCCTTAAATTTGAAGTTAATAGAATTATCTCCTTGGTGATGAAAATCCTTTAAATGTTAATTTCAGAGGCGCCTGGGTGGCTCAGTCGGTTAAGCGTCCGACTTTGGCTCACGTCATGATCTCACGGTTTGTGAGTTCCAGCCCCGTGTCGGGCTCCATGCTGACAGCTCGGAGCCTGGGGATTCGGATTGTGTCTTTCTCTCTGCCCCTGCCCTGCTCATACTCTGTCCCTGTCTCTCAAAAAGTGAATAAACGTTAAAAAAATATTTAAAGGTTAATTCCATTCTTTAGTTTACTTATGTAACATATTTGACCTTTCAGTGTGAGCTCTACACTAATGTAAATTGGGAGAAGAGTTGAAATGTAAACCTATAGCATAAACCTGATGGAGTCTAGAAAGTCTTAACCCATATCAATTTTGTCTGTTCACTTTTATATCCCCTATTTCAGTAGTAGCTACTACTCTTATTAATTAATGTTACAGAAATGACTCCTTGATTGAATTTCTTTTTTTAACACAATTTTAAAGAAAAGAGCTATCTTGTCCTTATCAATAGTAATCTGGCAATATAAAAAAGGAAATATTTGAAACTACAGTGTAAATGACTTGATTCATCTGGTATATGATCTAGCAAATGATTTATGTTTTAAAAAATTATCCTCTGTTGACGGTCATATGGCAAAGAAAAGAAGTTTGCTTACAGTGGGATTTCAAAGGGTACAAAATCATGTATTTCATAGATTTTTAAAGCAACCAATTTTATAGTTGAGAAGATATTTCTCCAAAAACAGACTAAAGAATTTCTCTAAAGCAGTTGTGATCAGGGACACTGAAGTGACATATAGAATCTTAAGCATGAGTGATTTTTTTCCATTTTAATTAAATTGACCTTAATAGCGCTGATATGTCCCTGTCTTTAAATTGAGCAGAATTTAATGTGTACATCTTTACAGTAATGGCCTCTTATGAATAACACTTAAAAGTTCTTACCCGTGTACTATGATTAAATGCCTTTATCTTGAGGGACCACATTCTACTTTATTTGATTCATTTTTCCCCCTCTGTCAACTCTTATTCACCAAAATCAAAAGTTTGGAGTCTGAGTGGTTGCAGGAAAATGTTAACGTGAATTAAATAGCAGAATAAATGAGGATGTGTCTTAAGATCTTTTCCGTGAAAGAAACTGTCACGCTCTTCACTGATAATCACGTCTACACCCATAGCTTGAACCACCCACCCAAATGTGGCTGATTCTGCTTCCACAAAACCAACCTCAGACGTTCGCCTGTGATTACTTATTTCTCACCTTGTCTTGGGCCTTCCTACTCCGTGCGAGCAGTCAACGCTAATGTTCGAATTACAATGCCTTTTACTCTCCTCAAATGTGTCTGCCAGTTAACTTTGGGGGTCCCTGTATGCATTGCACATGGCAGTAGACGTGTCTCCTCCTGGTCAATTGTCCCCTCTGCATCCCCATGCAAGTACCTCACCGCTTCTGTGGGAATGCCAGCTTCTCATTGAGAAACTCGGCTGACCCAGACAGGTGCCCCTGTTCTGCCTTCAGGATGCCCCTGAAGGCAAGTTTCTGGAGCCTGTGGCAGAGCAGCGGGGAGAGCAGGGCTCTAGTTAATCTATGTGCTTCTTAGGCCCAAAGAAGCTGGTATAAGAAGGACACTGACCCTCCATTGTTCCTCTGAAGGCAGGAAAGAAATCTCCCACGTGAAGCTACCCTCCGGGTATAGGGATGACATCCTTTTTGCCAGAGATAGGGAAGCTGGGGACTGAGAAGGCCGTATACACAAACCTCATTACTTCACCAATTTGCTTCTGCAATATTTTTATTTTGAACATTTTAGGGGCGCCTGGGTGGCTCGGTTGGTTGAGCATCCGACTTCGGCTCAGGTCATGGTCTCACCGTCCGTGAGTTTGGGCCCGTGTCGGGCTCTGCACTGACAGCTCAGAGCCTGGAGCCTGTTTCAGATTCTGTGTCTCCCTCTCTCTCTGACCCTCCCCCATTCATGCTCTCTCTGTCTCAAAAATAAACACTAAAATTTTTTTTTTTAATATTTTAAATACCTGGCTATTTGCAATGGCTTTCTACTTTTATCAGCTTACATCTGAAAGGCAAAGTGTTTATCAGTAAGAGTAATGGTTGCAAATCAAAGCTTCACATATTTTGGAAAATGTGCTCATGTTTTGTGCTAAACTATTATCATACCCCATTAGATGCCCCCTGTGTTTCCTCCTGCTAGCATTGACGTGTCAGATGGGCCTCTAAGTTCTGACTGGGTCTCTGCTCGTGGTTAGAATGTGCAGCCCGTGATACAGTTAAGAGTGTATGTAAGACCATTCCTTGAGGCACAGTTTAGTTGATGTATGAGAATGTAATCTGTAAAGTTCCTAAATCGCAGTCTTTAAATCTTTGACACTTCATAGCAACTTCTAGATAAAATAAACGAGTCAAATTAAAAGTAATATTCTACCAAATTCATAAAGAAAGTCTTCAATCCACATTCAAACATTCTCCACCTCTAGCCTTGCTATGACACTCTCATGTAGCCACTCATTATGATCCTTCACTCCGGCGGCTGTACCCAAGTGGATCTCTTTATCATTCCTTGGTTACATTTCTGCTTTCAGGCTTTAGTTCAAAGCGTTCTTTATCCTTGTGAGGCCATATCCACTCTCACACCTCTGAGTGTTGAAGTCCTGTTATCTTTCTAGACTCCCTCCAATGTGACCTTTCTTATGAGGTCTTCTTTGATGACACCAACAAGGAGTCACCTATCCCTTCTTTTATCCCAACAGCACTTAAACATATCTTGGGTAACAGTTACTTTGTTACTGCTCCGTAGCAAAGTGGTGTATGAATACTTTTCTCCCACTAAAATACACAACGGACCAAACCACGTTGTTTGCATACCCCCCTCCATTCTGCAGAAGACCGTCTTGGTAAATAAATGTTAGCATGAGGAATAAATAAAACAAGTATCTGTATTACCTTTTAAAAATGATGGCTTAGGGGTACTGGGGTGGCACAGTCAGTTCAGCCTCTGACTCTTGATCTCAGCTCAGGTCATGATCTCCCAGTTTGTGAGTTTGAGCCCCGCATCGGCTCTGCACTGATGGTGTGGAGGCTGCTTGGGATTCTGTCTCTCCTTCTCTCTGCCCCTCCCCAAATTGTGCTCTCTCTCTCTCTCTCTCTCTCTCTCTGTCTCTCTTTGTCTTTCTGTCTCAAAATAAATAAACTTAAAAAAATGACAGTTTAGAAGCAAGATTTCTTTGCTCCTTTTGTGCTACACCAGAAATATTAATGGCAATGTTTTGAACCTATGCCTCATATATTATTTTGGACAATGTTAAAATTGTCATGTGTGCTTTCCATGCATGAGACTTTCTTGGTGTAATTTTTACCTTTTCAAAGTTAGATTTTTAAAAATTCCTACAAGTTTGTTTATTTCCTCTCTCACCAGCTTCCTACAGTATTGGTTTCCTTGGTACACAACTTTCCATTTCACTTTCTTTTACTGAAAGGATTTAACCCCTGTGTACAAGTTTATATTATATCAAATTAATACAAGAGTTCAAGTCAGGCTTCATTTTAAAAAGAATGGAAGATGGGCACCTGGGTGGCTAAGTCAGTTAAGCGTCTAACTTCAGCTCAGGTCATGATCTCATGATCTGTGAGTTCAAGCCCTGCGTCAGGCTCTGTGCTGACAGCTCAGAGCCTGGAGGCTGCTTTGAATTCTGTGTCTCCCTCTCTCTCTGCCCCTCCCCTGCTTGCCCAGTCTTTCTCAGTAAATAAATAAGTAAACATTTTTAAAAATTTAAATGAATAAATAAATGAATAAAATGGAAGACTTCACAAGTTTTCAAGTTACCCTTCAGCAGAATTATGCTAATCTTTGTTCCAGATTTAGTGCAATTTTCATCAAAACAAGCATGTCCTGTATCATTGTTGGAAACTATAAATCCTATAGAAATATAACACAGTGAATTTAACTACAAACATTCAGAAAACTATCTGTAGTGCACAATCTCAGAACTAGGAAGAGTGAACAGCTAAAAAAAAAAGAAGTTTTACAGCTAAATAGAACATTAATGAAACTTGTAGAGAAACCAATAAGAAACTTTAATTATCTTTTTTCAAGTTGTTCAAATTATTCTATCATGTTAAAGGGAATATAGTCAGTATACTGTACTGGAGAGAACTTGAGGTCAGAATACCTGATTTTAAACTCTTTCTTCCATTATGTATTCACTATGTAATAGTCTACTAAGGCAGGAGACCTCTTCTATGCCTCCTCACTGTGTTTGACAGTAAAGATGGCAATATTTGGGAACCTAACATTTTGGTGAATATATGTGTTTATAAGTCAGTTTTAATCACATTAGTATTTAAGTCAAGTTAAAGATATTAGCTAAAATTTTACTATTGCTTGAATCCCTCAATTTGCTCACAGAAATTTTGTGTTTTTTAATAAATGTATTTCAAACGTATTCATTGTCATGTGGGAGCTAAGCCTATAACATGCATGTGGGACAGTTCAGGGAAGTTAAGAGGGCAAAAAAGTGGTTCTTGTTTGGAGAGAAGGGAAACGTTCTGTACGAAATTGTGAAGGAAAAATATTTTGACCAGAAATTTCATGCCTTGCCAAACTATGATTCACAAACAATGAAACATGAAGAAATGTTTGGAGATGAAGGTATCCTTGCTGGGAAAGGAATTACACACCTAAGTATTTCATCTGACTGTCAGATTATTCAAAGTAAAAATACAAGGGCAGGGACAATATGATAATAAAATAACGATGTCAAGCAATGATAGTTGGAAAATATGTGCTTTGATTAAACTATACAAGTGCGAGATACAAGTCCCTTATGAGGTACACAGTTTACACATATTTCATCCTGTTTTGTGGGGTGCCCTTCACTTCTTCCATGGTGCCTTTTTTTGGCACACAATGTTTTGATTCTCAACTTAAACAAAATTGGCCAGAAGGCTGAGCTTAGGTGGGAATGTGGACGAGGGGCCAGCATGTGATTTCTTCCCAGTATCAAGGTAATCTCCTTACATGATATACCCCAGGCCTCCCCAGATAGAGTGTTTTAAGAGACTTGGTTAAAATCCACAAGACTCGGGGCATCTGGGTGGCTCAGTCAAACATCTGACTTTTGGTTTTGGCTCAGGTCATGATCCCACGGGATTCTCTGTCTCTATCTCTGCCCCTTCCCCACTCACTCTCTCTCAAAAGTAAATAAACAATTTAAAAACAAATATGTAAGACATCATGTGATCCAGTCTTAGAAGTTCCAGCTCAATTTCAGGGGCAGAAAAGTTAGGTCTGATATGAGTCTCTTGTAGGCAGCATATAGGTGGGATGTAGGCAGCATTTAGATGTTCTTTTTATTCGTCCTGTCACTCTGTGTCTTTTGATTGAAGCCTTTGGTCCATTTACATTTAAAGTAATTATTGATAGGTATGTATCTATTGCCATTTCATTACTTGATTTATAGTTGTTTCTCAGAATTTTATGTGACCCTTTATTGTCTTTCTTTCACAGTTTTCTGGAATTTATTTAATGATATATTTGGACTTCTTTTTTCTTTATTTTTTGCATATTTATTAGTGGCTTTTGATTTGTGGTTACTGTTAGGTTTGTATATAACATCTTATGCATCTAGCAGTCTATATTAAGTGGATGGTCATTTAGGATTGAATCCATTTTTTAGTCCTTTCCTCCCAACGTTTTAGGTATATGGTGTCACATTTTACATTATGTGAGTTCTTTGATTTTTTTACAGAAAAGTTTACTTTTTTTAAAGAAAAAATTAATGCTTATTTTTGAGAGAGAGAGAGAGACAGAGCATGAGTAGGGAGAGAGAGAAAGGGAGACACAGAATCTGAAGCAGTCTCCAGGCTCTGAGCTGTCAGCCCAGAGCCCGACGCAGGGCTCGAACTCACAAACTGTAAGATCATGACCAGAGCTGAAGTTGGATGCTTATCCCACTGAGCCACCCAGGCACCCCCAGAAAAGTTCACGTTTACCTCTTTTGTGTTTACTATCTTCATACTGTCATTTTTGGTCTTTCCTTCCTACTCAGAGTCCCCTTTACTATTTTTGGCAGGGCTGGTTTAGTAGTCATGAACTCCTTTACCTTTTATCTGGAAAACTATCTCTGCTTCCACTCCAAATGATAGTATTCTTGGCTGCAGGTTCTTCCCATTCAGCATGTTGAATATGTCATGCCACACCTTTCTGGCTTAGAATGTTTCTGCTGAAATAACCACTGTTAGGCTTATGGGGTTTCCTTTGTATGTAACTGTCTTCCTTTGTCTTTTTGCTTTGAAGATTTTTTTCTTTATCGTTATATTTTGCCATTTCAATTACAATATGTCTTGGTGTGGATCTGTTTTCATTGATTTTGTTGGAGGTTCTCTGTGCTTTCTGGATCTGGATATCTATTTCCTTCCCCAGATTAGGGAGATTTTCAGTTATCATTTCTTCAAATAAATTCTCTGCTGCCTTTTCTCTTCTGCTTCTGGGACTCCTTTAATACAAATGTTATTATTTTTTTTTTTTTGATGGAGTCACAGAGTTCCCTAAATCTATCCTCGTTCTGCATAATTCTTTTTCTGTCTTTTGTTCAACTTGATTACTTTCCATTACTCTGCCTTCTAGAACATTAATTTGTTCTCCTTCTTTTTCCAGCCTGCTGTTTATATCATTAAGTGTGTTTCTCATGTTATTTATTGATCCCTTTGCTCTGCTATGTTATTCCTTATCTCTGTGTTAATGGTTTCTCTGTGTCCTCCAGTCTTTTCTCAAGTCCAGTGAGTATCCTTAAGATCATTGCTTTAAATGGTCCAACAGGCATGTTACTTATATCTGTTTTGCTTAGATCTCTGGGCTTAGCCTTGTCCTATTCTTTCACTTGGGACAAATAACTCTGTCTTCTGATTTTGTCTAAGTCTCTGTTCCTGTCTCTGTGTGATAGAAGAGTCAGCTATGTCTCCTGTTCTTGAGGGTAATGGCTACATGAAGAAGAGTTCCTGTGGTGCCTTGCAGTATAGTTGCCCCTGTTCCCCAGGCCTCGCACTTCCAGGAGTGGCTCCAATGTGTGCTGCATGTCCTCTCCTATTATGTCCTGGCCACTTTATTTTTCAGGCCGCTCATCTGCAGAGGCTCCTTTTACCTGACATGGGCAGTGTGTGGTCCCTGGCCTGAATGTGGTGAGTTTTACTTACGTGTATCCTGCTCTGCTTGTGAGATGAGACCTGTTACTGCCAAGCCCTTCCACAGCGTCTGGGCTGGGATATGTGGTGCTGGCACTGGTTTGGGCTTATCTTCTGAGGGAGGGAGCCCACTGCACCGGGACTGAAACAAGTGTGACTGGGAAACGTCGTTCTTCCTGAATGTGTGTGTGGAGTGGGGGAGGCAGGCCTTGGTGTGAGTTAGGTGACCAGTTTCAGCATTGTGCTAGTTCCTGCAGGTGACTCTGTTTATGCTGAGGGGTCAGGGAGAGAAATGGCACCTTCCAGTTCCTTTGTTCCTGGAGGGGACTTTCTGTGAACACTGCTTCTTTGGGACACGTTCCAAGATGAACGAGTAACCTCCCCACTGTGGGCCCCATGTGCTCCTCAGATTGTTGTTTCCATACGGTATGTCCATGGGCTATTTGCCTTGCCTTTTCTCTAATAGCAGCCCATGTCCTCAGAGGTCTTCCAGAACCAAGCATGCTGACCTTGAAAATTCCAGGCTTTAAGCCCAGCTGGTTGCAAGAACTCATGAAATTCAGGCCCTCTTGTTTTCCAAGCCAGTGGCTATGGGGAATCATCTTCGTCATGTGCTGCCCTGTGAGCTAGTCTGTCTCTTGCCGCTTCTCCACCACTGCAGCTCCCTCCCCTCCATAACAGCCATGATCTACTTGTCTCCTAAGTCACGCCACCACACTTCCTACCTTCTTTGATGTGGCCTGTTCTCTACCTGTAGTTGTGGAGTTTGTTCTGCCAGTCTTCAGACTGATTTCCGGAGTACTGAGGGTGATTTGGTGGCTATCTAGTTGTATTCATGGGCGAAGCAAGCTTGGGGTCCTCTTACTCTGCCACCATCTTCCCCTCCCTCTCAAAAGAAATCATTTTTGATGATTTTTAAGTATAGGTCATGCATATAATAACTCATATAATAAAACCATGTTAAATGGGGTAGTAAATACCACAAAGCAATCTAGTAAATTTAGACAAACTTCATAAGCATTTACCATAGTAAACCAAAATGTTATGACTAAGAATTAGGAGTTATATATTTCTTTCAACAAAATTATTATGCGTTATTCTTTTAATAAGTGTCTAGCGTATACAAAGCACAGAGAATATAACAATGAAGAGGAAATTAGTCCTGTTCTTTGTAGCTTAATCTAATGGGAGAGACAACTGATTCCCCTGAAATATCCCCCCAATGTAGAAATTATTTAAAGTGAAAAGGGGGTTCACAAAAAAGGAAACAATGAATTCTATTTGGGGGCTTAAACAAAGGCTTGACAAGGTTCATGGCAGTTGAGGTCAGTGTTTTGATAACTTACTTATGTAAAATACATTGTACATAATATATTTTGTGACTTAATAAAGTCAGATGTTGAAAGACATATACCTTTTTATTTTTTTATTTTTTTTGTTTATTTTTTTATTATTTTTTTTTATTTATATATGAAATTTATTGTCAAATTGGTTTCCATACAACACCCAGTGCTCATCCCAAAAGGTGCCCTCCTCAATACCCATCACCCACCCTCTCCTCCCTCCCACCCCCCATCAACCCTTAGTTTGTTCTCAGTTCTCAACAGTCTCTTATGCTTTGGCTCTCTCCCACTCTAACCTCTTTTTTTTTTTCCTTCCCCTCCCCCATGGGTTCCTGTTAAGTTTCTCAGGATCCACATAAGAGTGAAACCATATGGTATCTGTCTTTCTCTGTATGGCTTATTTCACTTAGCATCACACTCTCCATTTCCATCCACGTTGCTACAAAAGGCCATATTTCATTTTTTCTCATTGCCACGTAGTATTCCATTGTGTATATAAACCACAATTTCTTTATCCATTCATCAGTTGATGGACATTTAGGCTCTTTCCATCATTTGGCTATTGTTGAGAGTGCTGCTATGAACATTGGGGTACAAGTGCCCCTATGCATCAGTACTCCTGTGTCCCTTGGATAAATTCCTAGCAGTGCTATTGCTGGGTCATAGGGTAGGTCTATTTTTAATTTTCGAGGAACCTCCACACTGCTTTCCAGAGCGGCTGCACCAATTTGCATTCCCACCAACAGTGCAACAGGGTTCCCGTTTCTCCACATCCTCTCCAGCATCTATAGTCTCCTGATTTGTTCATTTTGGCCACTCTGACTGGCGTGAGGTGATACCTGAGTGTGGTTCTGATTTGTATTTCCCTGATTAGGAGCGACGCTGAACATCTTTTCATGTGCCTGTTGGCCATCCGGATGTCTTCTTTAGAGAAGTGTCTATTCATGTCTTCTGCCCATTTCTTCACTGGGTTATATGTCTTTCAGGTGTGGAGTTTGGTGAGCTCTTTATAGATTTTGGATACTAGCCCTTTGTCCGATATGTCATTTGCAAATATCTTTTCCCATTCCGTTGGTTGCCTTTTAGTTTTGTTGGTTGTTTCCTTTGCTGTGCAGAAGCTTTTTGTCTTCATAAGGTCCCAGTGATTCACTTTTGCTTTTAATTCCCTTGCCTTTGGGGACGTGTCGAGTAAGAGATTGCTACGGCTGAGGTCAGAGAGGTCTTTTCCTGCTTTCTCCTCTAAGGTTTTGATGGTTTCCTGTCTCACATTCAGGTCCTTTATCCATTTTGAGTTTATTTTTGTGAATGGTGTGAGAAAGTGGTCTAGTTTCAACCTTCTGCATGTTGCTGTCCAGTTCTCCCAGCACCATTTGTTAAAGAGACTGTCTTTTTTCCATTGGATGTTCTTTCCTGCTTTGTCAAAGATGAGTTGGCCATACGTTTGTGGGTCTAGTTCTGGGGTTTCTATTCTATTCCATTGGTCTATGTGTCTGTTTTTGTGCCAATACCATGCTGTCTTGATGATGACAGCTTTGTGGTAGAGGCTAAAGTCTGGGATTGTGATGCCTCCTGCTTTGGTCTTCTTCTTCAAAATTACTTTGGCTATTCGGGGCCTTTTGTGGTTCCATATGAATTTTAGGATTGCTTGTTCTAGTTTCGAGAAGAATGCTGGTGCAATGTTGATTGGGATTGCATTGAATGTGTAGATAGCTTTGGGTAGTATTGACATTTTGACAATATTTATTCTTCCAATCCATGAGCAGGGAATGTCTTTCCATTTCTTTAAATCTTCTTCAATTACCTTCATAAGCTTTCTATAGTTTTCAGCATACAGATCCTTTACATCTTTGGTTAGATTTATTCCTAGGTATTTTATGCTTCTTGGTGCAATTGTGAATGGGATCAGTTTCTTTATTTGTCTTTCTGTTGCTTCATTGTTAGTGTATAAGAATGCAACTGATTTCTGTACATTGATTTTGTATCCTGCAACTTTGCTGAATTCATGTATCAGTTCTAGCAGACTTTTGGTGGAGTCTATCGGATTTTCCATGTATAATATCATGTCATCTGCAAAAAGCGAAAGCTTGACTTCATCTTTGCCAATTTTGATGCCTTTGATTTCCTGTTGTTGTCTGATTGCTGATGCTAGAACTTCCAGAACTATGTTAAACAACAGCGGTGAGAGTGGGCATCCCTGTCGTGTTCCTGATCTCAGGGAAAAAGCTCTCAGTTTTTCCCCATTGAGGATGTTAGCTGTGGGCTTTTCATAAATGGCTTTTATGATCTTTAAGTATGTTCCTTCTATCCCGACTTTCTCAAGAGTTTTTATCAAGAAAGGGTGCTGGATTTTGTCAAAGGCCTTTTCTGCATCTATTGACAGGATCATATGGTTTTTCTCTTTTTTTTTGTTAATGTGATGTATCACGTTGATTGATTTGCGAATGTTGAACCAGCCCTGCATCCCAGGAATGAATCCCACTTGATCATGGTGAATAATTCTTTTTATATGTCGTTGAATTCGATTTGCTAGTATCTTATTGAGAATTTTTGCATCCATATTCATCAGGGATATTGGCCTGTAGTTCTCTTTTTTTACTGGGTCTCTGTCTGGTTTAGGAATCAAAGTAATACTGGCTTCATAGAATGAGTCTGGAAGTTTTCCTTCCCTTTCTATTTCTTGGAATAGCTTGAGAAGGATAGGTATTATCTCTGCTTTAAACGTCTGGTAGAACTCCCCTGGGAAGCCATCTGGTCCTGGACTCTTATTTGTTGGGAGATTTTTGATAACCGATTCAATTTCTTCGCTGGTGATGGGTCTGTTCAAGCTTTCTATTTCCTCCTGATTGAGTTTTGGAAGAGTGTGGGTGTTCAGGAATTTGTCCATTTCTTCCAGGTTGTCCAATTTGTTGGCATATAATTTTTCATAGTATTCCCTGATAATTGTTTGTATCTCTGAGGGATTGGTTGTAATAATTCCATTTTCATTCATGATTTTATCTATTTGGGTCATCTCCCTTTTCTTTTTGAGAAGCCTGGCTAGAGGTTTGTCAATTTTGTTTATTTTTTCAAAAAACCAACTCTTGGTTTCGTTGATCTGCTCTACAGTTTTTTTAGATTCTGTATTGTTTATTTCTGCTCTGATCTTTATGATTTCTCTTCTTCTGCTGGGTTTAGGCTGCCTTTGCTGTTCTGCTTCTATTTCCTTTAGGTGTGCTGTTAGATTTTGTATTTGGGATTTTTCTTGTTTCTTGAGATAGGCCTGGATTGCAATGTATTTTCCTCTCAGGACTGCCTTCGCTGCGTCCCAAAGCGTTTGGATTGTTGTATTTTCATTTTCGTTTGTTTCCATATATTTTTTAATTTCTTCTCTAATTGCCTGGTTGACCCACTCATTCATTAGTAGGGTGTTCTTTAACCTCCATGCTTTTGGAGGTTTTCCAGACTTTTTTCTGTGGTTGATTTCAAGCTTCATAGCATTGTGGTCTGAAAGTATGCATGGTATGATTTCAATTCTTGTAAACTTATGAAGGGCTGTTTTGTGACCCAGTATATGATCTATCTTGGAGAATGTTCCATGTGCACTCGAGAAGAAAGTATATTCTGTTGCTTTGGGATGCAGAGTTCTAAATATATCTGTCAAGTCCATCTGACCCAATGTCTCATTCAGGGCCCTTGTTTCTTTATTGACCGTGTGTCTAGATGATCTATCCATTTCTGTAAGTGGGGTGTTAAAGTCCCCTGCAATTACCACATTCTTATCAATAAGGTTGCTTATGTTTATGAGTAATTGTTTTATATATTTGGGCGCTCCGGTATTCGGCGCATAGACATTTATAATTGTTAGCTCTTCCTGATGGATAGACCCTGTCACTATTATATAATGTCCTTCTTCATCTCTTGTTACAGCCTTTAATTTAAAGTCTAGTTTGTCTGATATAAGGATGGCTACTCCAGCTTTCTTTTGGCTTCCAGTAGCATGATAAATAGTTCTCCATCCCCTCACTCTCAATCTAAAGGTGTCCTCAGGTCTAAAATGAGTCTCTTGTAGACAGCAAATAGATGGGTCTCGTTTTTTTATCCATTCTGATACCCTATGTCTTTTGGTTGGCGCATTTAATCCATTTACATTCAGTGTTATTATAGAAAGATATGGGTTTAGAGTCATTGTGATGTCTGTATGTTTTATGCTTGTAGTGATGTCTCTGGTACTTTGTCTCACAGGGTCCCCCTTAGGATCTCTTGGAGGGCTGGTTTAGTGGTGACAAATTCCTTCAGTTTTTGTTTGTTTGGGAAGACCTTTATCTCTCCTTCTATTCTAAATGACAGACTTGCTGGATAAAGGATTCTCGGCTGCATATTTTTTCTGTCTAGCACACTGAAAATCTCGTGCCAATTCTTTCTGGCCTGCCAAGTTTCAAAAGAGAGATCAGTCACGAGTCTTATAGGTCTCCCTTTATATGTGAGGGCACGTTTACCCCTTGCTGCTTTCAGAATTTTCTCTTTATCCTTGTATTTTGCCAGTTTCACTATGATATGTCGTGCAGAAGATCGATTCAAGTTACGTCTGAAGGGAGTTCTCTGTGCCTCTTGGATTTCAATGCCTTTTTCCTTCCCCACTTCAGGGAAGTTCTCAGCTATTATTTCTTCAAGTACCCCTTCAGCACCTTTCCCTCTCTCTTCCTCCTCTGGGATACCAATTATGCGTATATTATTTCTTTTTAGTGTATCACTTAGTTCTCTAATTTTCCCCTCATACTCCTGGATTTTTTTATCTCTCTTTTTCTCAGCTTCCTCTTTTTCCATAACTTTATCTTCTAGTTCACCTATTCTCTCCTCTGCCTCTTCAATCCGAGCCGTGGTGGTTTCCATTTTGTTATGCATTTCGTTTAAAGCGTTTTTCAGCTCCTCGTGACTGTTCCTTAGTCCCTTGATCTCTGTAGCAAGAGATTCTCTGCTGTCAGCTATACTGTTTTCAAGCCCAGCGATTAATTTTATGACTATTATTCTAAATTCACTTTCTGTTATATTATTTAAATCCTTTTTGATCAGCTCATTAGCTGTTGTTATTTCCTGGAGATTCTTCTGAGGGGAATTCTTCCGCTTGGTCATTTTGGATAGTCCCTGGCGTGGTGAGGACCCGAAGGGCACTTCCCCTGTGCTGTGGTGTATAACTGGAGTTAGTGGGCGGAGCCGCAGTCAGACCTGATGTCTGCCCCCAGCCCACGGCTGGGGCCACAGTCAGACTGGTGTGTGCCTTCTCTTCCCCTCTCCTAGGGGCGGGATTCACTGTGGGGTGGGGTGGCCTGTCTGGGCTACTTGCACACTGCCAGGCTTGTGATGCTGGGGATCTGGCGTCTTAGCTGGGTGGGTAGGCAAGGTGCACAGGGGCAGGAGGGGCAGGCTTAGCTTGCTTCTCCTTAGGTGATCCACTTCAGGAGGGGCCCTGTGGCAGCAGGAGGGAGTCAGATCCGCTGCCGGAGGTTTGGCTCCGCAGAAGCGCAGAGTTGGGTGTTTGCGAGGAGGGAGCAAGTTCCCTGGCAGGAACTGCTTCTCTTTGGGATTTTGGCTGGGGGATGGGCGGGGGAGATGGCGCTGGCGAGCGCCTTTGTTCCCCACCAAACTGAGCTCTGTCGTCCGGGGGCTCAGCAGCTCTCCTTCCCTTTGTCCTCCAGCCTTCCCGCTTTCCGAGCAGAGCTGTTAACTTATGACCTCCCAGAGGCTAAGTCGCGCTTGCTGTCGGAACACAGTCCGTCAGGCCCCTCCGCTTTTTGCAAGCCAGACTCGGGGGCTCTGCTTGGCCGGCGAGCCGCCCCTCCACCTCGGCTCCCTCCCGCCAGTCCGTGGAGCGTGCACCGCCTCGCCGCCCTTCCTACCCTCTTCCGTGGGCCTCTCGTCTGCGCTTGGCTCTGGCGACTCCGTTCTGCTAATCCTCTGGCGGTTTTCTGGGTTATTTAGGCAGGTGTAGGTGGAATCTAAGTGATCAGCAGGACGCGCGGTGAGCCCAGCGTCCTCCTACGCCGCCATCTTCCCTCTCCATCTCCTATGTTAGACTTTTTTTTAAAGATAGTTCAGAGCATGTAAAGGAAAAGGCATATTGCTTTTTCCTAGGGCAATTTGTCTTAAATTCTCTTGGCTAAGATTCTACAGAAAGAGGAGAACAGACAATTTTTACCTTTTTAATTAATATAACCAGTAAGTTAAACTAACATTACTCATGGATGAAATCACAAAGCATCTTAGTTTTGTCTTCCATGTCTTTTTAAAATATACTCTGTAGAATTTTTTTCCTCCATTGCCCAAGATGGAACTATGATGGTGTCAGGATTTTGTAACCACATGTCATGTCTTCCCACTATAAATTAAAACATTTCATTTCACAAATTAAATTGTATGACACCATTATATAATGGAAGCTTTGAAATTAATTTTAAGTCTATCTACTATCCCCAGGTAGGTAGTCAGGAAGGGATAATTTGATCAGTAAATATCTGCTCTTTGACTTCTAGCTTCTCTCTTTACTTGTTTTTCTTCTCTATCTTGTTAACTGTAGTTTCTGAGATATGGGAGGGATGGGCAAAATAAAAGAGGGAGCAAAAGTGTTTTCACTTGTACCGTTGGTGTGTGTTTAATTGCTGTTGTGAGCTTTATTTTAATTAACTTGCTTTTTAAGGCATGCTAAAGCTACTGATTTTCTTGTATTTATTTTATAGCAGATCACTTTATTGAAAGTTCTAACAAATTTACCAATGTGACAGACACTTCTCTTGGTTATTCCAAACCAACAATAATAACATTAGCATAAATATATGTTATGTCTCTTTCATTCTAATATTTATATATCTGTTATTTTTATGTCTTAGACTATTATATAGAAACTGCTGGCAAATATTGAATATTAAAAATGATATTCAGCATCCATGTTTTTTTCCCTTGACATTTATATAAATGTTTCTAACATTTTATTATTTGGTATAATGTCTGCTATAGATTTTGAAGATATGCCTCCCAAATTATATAAAATATATAAAAATAGTATATATGTATATATAATTTTTGAAACGAGTTCTGATTTGCCTTCTCTTATTAGTATGAGAGCTTATCATGGAAAATGGAATCAAGATAACACAAGGGGGAGTCTAGGGTGGTCCCCGTAAAACTGAAAGGGGAGTAATATTTGTCCTTCTGGACTCAAGAGATGGTGAGTGTATAAGGCAGACAATAGTAGTGTACTAGTGATTAGTGTGAAAGGGAGTGATTAGTATACTAGTTTTCTTTTTAAGTTGTATTTATTTATTTTGAGAGACAGAGCAAGTAGGGGAGGGGCAGAGAGAGAGAAGGAGAGAGAGAGAGAATCCCAAACAGGCTCTGCACTGTCAGCATGAAGCCCAATGGGGGGCTCGAACCCATGAACCATGAGATCATGACCTGAGCTGAAACCAAGAGTTGGACGCTTAACCAACTGAGCTGGGCGCCCCAGTACACTAGGTTTTGATTTCCTCTACCAACTCCTTGGAAGTGATCAATAAGAAAGTGCTGCTTTAGAAACACCTAAATAAATGTTGAAGAATATTGTTTCCAGTGTTCTGCTTCTCAAGACGTTGACCCAGTATAGTTTCCAGCATGGAGTGGGCATGGTGGTGCAAAGGTGAGGGTGGCATGGGGTCTCATCTCAGAGTCTGAGAGGAATTCCTGGATATACATGGCTTACCCACAGTGTGAAAGGATCCACACGTTTCTGCTTACTCTAGTGATAAAATGCACAAGGTCCGAGAATGGCCTGTGGACACGCAGAAACCTAATCAGAGAGAAAACTCAGAAAGCATGAGAAAATGGCTAGGACATGGACTTGGTCACTGTATCACAATATAACCTTTCAAAATTTCCAGTAGAATTTGCCACATTTGGGAGTTGCCAACCCGGATAACAGGCCAGATGAAATTGCAGCAGAAAGAAAATTTGTAAGACACCATATGGACCCATAGAGATAGAGTGGACATCTTCATAACCAGACACTCTTTGGAGAGAAGGGAGAGTGGCATTTTGAAAGCATTTATCTCAGGAGAGACAATCGCCAAAAAGACTTTCGAATTCAGCAACCAGTAGGAAGCTGAACCCTGGATACTATATCCATTGCATAGTAGATACAATGGAAAGATGGCAATTACACTTGAAAAGACCAAATTATTCTAGATTTGGAAGTATAAATGTTAAGACTATTCAATCTGATGGAAACTTTTCTTTGCATATCTGAGTATATCTTCAAGGAATCTGTGATAATTAATATTAAGAATACCCCCTGCTTATTTCTTTATTAGAAAAATGTTGAATTTCTTTACAAGATGTATTTTAGGTATCATTTGAGAAGATTATATGTTTCTATTTTAATGTGTTAAGGTAGGACAATGATTGTCAAAATTTTTGACTTATGAACTCGTTATACTTTTTAAAGTTACTGAACACCTCAAAGACCTTTTGTTCACTTGGGTTATTCTATTAATATTTACCATTAGAAGTTAAAAATTTTTTTTTCAACGTTTATTTATTTTTGGGACAGAGAGAGACAGAGCATGAACGGGGGAGGGGCAGAGAGAGAGGGAGACACAGAATCGGAAGCAGGCTCCAGGCTCTGAGCCATCAGCCCAGAGCCTGACGCGGGGCTCGAACTCACGGACCGCGAGATCATGACCTGGCTGAAGTCGGACGCTCAACCGACTGCGCCACCCAGGCGCCCCTAGAAGTTAAAACTAAGAAAAATTTTAAGCATTTATTAATTCATTTAAAATAGTAGTAATAAACATTCCATGTTAACTTAAGTAACATATTTTGGTTTAAAATCATTGTATTTTTGAGGGGCTCCTAGGTGGCTCAGTTAAATATCTGACTCTTGATTTTGGCTCAGGTCCTGATCTTACTATTGTGAGAACGAGCCCAGAGTCAGGATCCCCAGTGAGTGTAGAGCCTGCTTGAAATTCTCTCCCTCCCTCTCCCGTTACCCCTCTCCCACTTGCACTCTCTTTCTCAATAAATAAATAAATAAGTAAATAAATAAATAAAATAATTATATTTTGGTAAAAAAAAGAAACAAAAATGATTAGGAGAATGACACTGGTTTGCATTGTTGCAAATGGCTTTAGTGTCTGGCTGGATTTTTAAATTTGCTCCTGAATTCATTTTTCATACTTCATGTACTTTATCTATACATCATACTTCATGCAGCCTCTGGAAACTCCACTCCACCCTCGTAAGAGAATGGCACTACAGCAAACATACAACATATTAGTATCATTATGAAAATAGCCTGTGAGCTACTGAAATAATGTCAATCTGTGGTTTATAGTCAAGGTGTATGGCTTTCCTGTACAGATTGCTAGATATCAAAACTTATATAAGGTAGAGGACATGTGCATTGTTCCGAGTCTTCTGGTGTCCACCCCATTCCCTAGCCCAACCTCTGGCCTCTCTTCTGGACTCCCCTGATCTACAGGTGATGCAGTATGTAAGTGACCCCTCCTGGCCGTGAGTCTTCAGGGCTCTACTCTAGCCTGGATTGGTGCCCTGAGTCATCGGTGCCACAAGATTCAGGTGATTCCTTGCATTACATATATTATATCTTGTGTAGTCAGTGGCTGCTTGCTTCCAACCCTGCTATAATTTGAGTTATTGTTACATTGTGAGAATACTTCAGAAACTCAATGATCTATTACTTACCAATACACATATATTTGAGGTTCAAATTTTTGAAATTGCTGGGCTGATCATTGACTGTTTTATTATGTTGGCAGAGATATAAGAGCAAGTAAAACCGCAAGCTTTTATTTAAAAAAAAAATGGTTCAGCTTTTTGAAGACTTTGTGCCTTTATGTGTTTAAGCGTTGCATCTTTATGGTGAGTTTGCAGGTAAATTTAGGAAATTTAGTGTTCTCTAAAGCAAAGCTGGCTCCTGTGATAGGAACATCACTGTTCCATATGTTAAAGCATGCGGTGGCAGGGTGGAGAGTTGATTGTTTTTATTTTTATAGAGCCTAAGGGATATTTTTCTGTATATTAGTTTGTGTGCTTATGAAGTTAATGGTGTCTGAGAACACCAAAAAGGAAGTTTCTTTTGGATAACATTTGATGATTGCTCTCATAAAAAATTAAGTAAATTTTGACAACTTAGACATCAGCTACTCTTTTTTATTAAGTTTTTAAATTCTAATTCCTATACAGTTAACACACAGTGTTATATTAGTTTCAAGTGTACAATGTAGTGATTCAACAACTCTATACACAACTCAGTGCTCGCCATGATAAATGTCCTCTTAATGCCCTTCACCTATGTCACCCATTCCCCCCACCCACCTCCCCTCTGGTAATTATCAGTTTGTGCTCTATAGTTAAGAATCTGTTCTGGGTTTCTCTCTGTCTCTGTCCCTCTCATTCCTTTGTTTTGTTTCTTAAATTCCACATATGGCTGAAATCATATGGTATTTGTCTTTCTCTGACTAATTTCACTTAGTATTATACTCTCTAGCTCCATCCATTGCAATGGCAAGATTTCATTCTTCTTTATGGCTGCATAATATGTAAATATATATACACATATATATACACATATACATATGTGTATATATATGTATATGTGTATATATATATATATATATATATATATATCTCACCTCTTCTTTTTCTTTTATTTTTTAATATTTTTTTACATTTATTTTTGAGAAACAGAGTGAGACAAAGCGTGAGCAGGGGAGGGGCAGAGAGAGAGAAGGAGACACAGAATCTGAAGCAGGCTCCAGGCTCTGAGCAAGTGCAGAGCCTGATGTGGGGCTCGAACCCATGAACTGTGAGATCATGTCCTGAGACGAAGTCAGACGCTCAACCGACTGAGCGCCCAGGCTCCCTTCACCTCTTCTTTATCCATTCATCAAACAATGGACACTTGGGCTGCTCCCATAATTTGGCTATTATAAATAATGCTACAACAAACATAGGAGTGGAAATATTCTTTCAAATCAGTATTTTTGTATTCTTTGGATAAATACCTACTAGTACAATTATTGGATCATAGGGTAGTTCTATTTTTCATTCTTTGAGGAAACTCCATGCTTTCTCCACAGTGGCTGCACCAGTCTACATTCCCAACACAGCACATGAGGTTTCCTTTTACATGAACTACATGAAGGCATTAATGAATCTACTACAGAGAGCAGATAGATAGGATGTGTCAAATAACGATTTAAACCAAATAAAATTGCTATCATTTTCAGATTAAAGGGTACTTCCTCAACCTCCACTCCTAGGGTTTACTGTCTCTCAATACGTCCAGTGAATTTCTTAAAACTCAACAACTCAAAAAAATGTATTAGTAGCAACTAAATTGAAGAAATTTATGCTAGTCTTTATCTCAACCAAAAAGAAGTCACAGTACTAGAAAGAAATTAACCTAGTTCTAAAGTAGGACATTAAATTGTTTGTATCATGGAGCCATTCAGCAAACTGATGAAGTCTGTGACTCTTCTCTCCAGAATAGAAAAAGGAACAAGTCCACAAAATGTTCCATAAAATTTCACTGAGTTCATGATATTCATCTGTGAACTTTGAAAGGTTTCATGGATCCCAGATAGCTGAAGAAACTTTATAAATGAAAACACGTATAAATTTTAATGAAATGGAAATTACCAGCTGTACTAATTTTGATAAATGTTTCAGTCTTTTACATTTAATGATCATTATCTATTGGTGTAGCCAAAGCTGAAAGTTCAAAAAATTATTATTCCAGACAACACTCATGGATGCTGGCTGCTTCAGAATTAAAATTCTGACAAATTCACAATGGTGTTTTCTGACTTGTGTCTTCTCAATGCCAAAACTCAGAGAAAAATGCAGTTTGTTGAAAAAAAATCAGTGAAGTGATGTCATTAAGCTAAAAAACATTTTGAGTGGATTTATCGCATTTTATTGTAAGTCATCAGATGAGCCCTTACTATCTTACTCATGAAAGTGTGGCTGATCAGGAGTTCTGTGTTTTTTCCTTCTGGACCAGCTGTCCAAAAGAAATCTAATGAGAGCTACAAATGTATTATTCAGTATTCTACTATATTTAAAAAGGGGTGATATTAATTTTAATGTTATAATTTTATTCAACACAATATATCCACAATATCATTATTTCAACATGCAATCAATATAGAATAAATGTCCATTATATATATATATATATATATATATATATATATATATATATTCATTTATTTCATTTTAAAAGCAGTATTATTTCATTTTAAAAGCATTTTATTAGGGGGACACCTGGGTGTCTCAGTCGGTGAAGTGTCCGACTCTTGGTTTCAGCTCAGCTAACGATCTCACAGTTTGTGAGTTTGAGCCCCATGTCGGGCTCTGTGCTGATAGCACAGAGCCTGCCTGGGATTGTCTCTCTCCCTCTCTCTCTGCCCCTCTTCTGCTCTCTCTGTCTCTCAAAACAAATAAACTTAAAAGAAAATAGAAAAGAAAGCATTTTTTTAAGGCTAAAATGAATAACATTGGGTTTCTCTATTTGTAATTCTCTGTAAATGTGCAGGTTTTAGAAATGTTAACAGTTAACAGTCTGATAAAGATACTGTAGTTTCATAGATATTTTTAGTATGCAGTTTGGCTCACAAGTCTGGTGGCAAACCACTGTCTTCTAAGGTTAGACAGAAAGGCAGGTGGGGACCTAAGTCAAGTAAATAACCTGCAAGGTATATTAAGACCCTGATAAAGTCTCTTTCTTTGGAGTATAGGCTGTTTTGAGGAATGTTCTGGTTGTACTTCAAATGGTTAATTTTCTCCTCCTACGGATGGAGCCATGATGTTATCTTTCAGAATCTCACTGTGAGAACCCACTGAGTTCCTTGAGGCAAAATCCACAAACTTGTGGGGAACCCCTAAGATTGGCCCCCAGGAGTTTCTCTCTTGTACCAGTATTACTCAGACTCTAACAATATCCAAAATCACATTTAAATGTTCCTACCTGTTCAGTGTTCTTGTGGCTTCTGCTCCCAGTAAGCAGATCACTACTGTGACTCTAATTCACAGTTATTTGTTCAGATTCAGGGATGGCTGATTTCCCTGTCTTGAGTTATCTGCTGGGTTCAAGAAAACTCACTGAGTTTTAGTGCAGCTTTTCCTTTCTATAAGGATAAGAGTGACACAAGTCAAATGTTTTATGTGTCAGAGTTGACACCATCATTCTCTAACCCCCCTCTATAATGTTCTTGTGGTAAATCAGGTGGGATCTCTCTTATTATCAATCATTACTCCCTCACATCGCTCCCTCTCATGCACAGGCGTGCGATCACACACATGTGCACATTCTTCAGGATGTCATGTATCAACTTTAATATTTCGAAAGTGTATTGGAAAGACCTTTATGGGTGTGTGCGGCCTATTTGGGAGTAAGGGGTTGAGAGCATCACATATAGTGATTTCCTAAGGCCTTGGAGATTTTAATGCTACTCCAATAGTCGTAAACTGTTCTTTTAACAAGCACAGTAAATCAAGCAAGATATATAGTGGACATTGTTCTGCAGTATTCACACTGAAATACTTTATGTGTTGGGCTAAACCAGACAGTAGATTCCGTTTGTATAGGAATCTGTCTGGTCTTCTGAAACAGAAAAGCATAATCTCAATGTATCTTAACATTTGGCTCACGTCTTTACATGTATCCAGCTGCATATATAATACCTTATCTAAGAGTGGGTTAATTACTACATTTCAGACTAATATATGGGTTCTCACCAGTACCCCACAGAGCTGTAAGTTTCTGTACCTCAAACTTATTATTCATAGGTTAGCTTCCGATCCCAAAACTTATATAGAAAACTAGTGAATAACTGCTGTGTGGCTATGGAAATGTATTCTGGAAGAGGTAAAGAATAAAGGATATACATAGAATTTAAAATAACATTTATTTTTATTTATATGTTTAACTCTAAAGGTTATTAGTGCTGCCAGATGTGACTTCATTTGGAAGATTATATCCCACATTGTAGTGACACTGAAAATTTGATCTTGAAAGAAACTAAAGCTGTCACATATCCCAGGAATTTCAATTCCATCCCTGGTTATCATAATGTCTTAAGAGCATTCAGCAACACATTTTGGGAATGTGGTGTCACAGTTGATGAAATAAAATGTCACGAGTAGACCACGTTAAAATAAAATCAGAGGACATATTCTTTGGTTTCTACTAAAATCATCCTTTGAACAAGCATATTCTTGAAAATTGCCAAGAAATTTGGGATTTCAGCTGCTTCGTAATTACTATGCCATGGCTAGATTTACCAAGCATCTTCTTTGTCATTGACTAAAATTCTGCTGAGATTATCCACACATTTGAAATACAGAAATATTTACAGTATTGGAAGCATTGACTAACCAAGACTTTTTGTAATATTAAGGATTTAATTACAGACATACTTTGAGGTTCATAATATCTTAGTATAAAAGAGGCACCACTGAATGAGATGAATCATTAGGCTCTAGTAGGACTAATGCAAAGGGGAAAAATAACTAATTAATGATGCATTATTATTTTCTCTCCCCTTAGATAAACTGGTGTAATTTGATGTACAGTGCTCCAGGAAATCATTAAGACATAAACTAAAGCGCATCTGTGTGTGTGTGTGTGTGTGTGTGTGTGTGTGTGTGTTTCTGTACAATGTGTTATAGAGAAAGAGATGTTAGGAATTTCATCTATGGATCTCAAAAACATAACTTAATGTCAGGAACTGAGAGAAAATCAAATTGTTTTCCTGGGGTGTATCTTGTATAACCAAACACATTTATTAGTTGAGAGTACATGGCAATACAGTTCACCCTTTGAAAATGAAAAAAAATGCATTATTTCAGAGCTTTCTCTGAAGAACATTTAAAAATTTATGCCATTTTCCCCTTCCCTTCTCTTATTGTACAGAGAACATTTTTATTTTTATTTTATTTTATATTTAAAAAAATTGTTAATGTTTATTCATTTTTGAGAGACAGAGAAACAGAGTATGAGCAGGGGAGAAAGAGGGAGACACAGAATCTGAAACAGGTTCCAGGCTCTGAGCTGTCAGCACAGAACCTGACGTGGGACTTGAACTCATGAACCACGAGATCATGACGTGAGTTGATGTTGGACACTCAACAAACTGAGCCACCCAGGCGCCCCAAGAGAGAATGTTTTTAAATTGAAAGGAGCTCTATGGTCAGATTCTCTCAATATTTGAGATACAGACCTAGTTTGGAATTTTTAACAATTCTGGCAAAAAGAAACAACTTAATATGCGTGTATTTTAATTTATAGTAATCATATGAAAATTTCTGAGAAAAACTATCTAAATTATATGAAAAACATTTACAAAGTTTGTAATTTAAATAAATGTGTAATTTGAGAATAGCAAAGAAAACAATCTGCTTCAATATTTCTGTGAATCAATACATTTTCTCCACAATACACTGCCATATGAAAATAAATACTATACCATGCCATTAGAAAAATACACTTTATTTCTCATGATAAAATTAGACAAATACTATACATGCCATAAGAAAAATGCTCTTTATTTCTCATTATAAAATTAGACGTAATTATGCTGTACTTTAACAATTTGAATTAAACATTTCATAGTGTATGAACTTTGAAGGATCTCCTCAACGGCTACGATAAGCCTACATTTGATGGACGGCCAATCAAAATGAATGTTACATTAGTTATTTTGCAGTACTTAGATAAAAGTGAAGCTCATTTTGTAAGATGATTATATATTAGAAAACATTGTATATATATTAGAAAATATACATATTCGT
This sequence comes from Puma concolor, assembly GCF_028749965.1. Taxonomy (NCBI): domain Eukaryota; kingdom Metazoa; phylum Chordata; class Mammalia; order Carnivora; family Felidae; genus Puma; species Puma concolor. Next base: position 10,157,132 of record NC_141677.1, read on the forward strand.
AAAAGCTTTAAATATGCACATTTTTTTGTGGTGAATGTAATTCAAGAACCTTATTTGAGAGTCCATGAAATATAACTTTGGTTATCTTTTGTACCTTTTGTGTCTTCATCGAGCTGAAGATACAGCTATTAAGGATTAGGGATTTAGGAGATACAGATTTGAGAGGCAGAGAATCAGAAAGAAGAAAGATAGGCAGGGAAGCACTCCCGGTACCCACCGAATGTTTTCCTGAATCATCATGGCACATACGAAAGGTAAAAATTAGATATGAGATGAGGTAAGTAACTACTGGTTGCTGTAAGCTGCAAAACCAGCAAAGCATGCATAGTTTGAGCCTTAGTTCATCAGAGTGGAGACCGATTGATGATACTGGAGAGAATCATGAGGGACTGAAGAAAGAGGTGTCTTAGGAATAGGGTCAAGCAAGCCTTAAAATGACCACGCTGATATGGAAGTAAATTGACTTCCTCAGGGCACAAAACTAAATAGTCTTTAGAGAAAGGTGATAAAATTCATATGCTTAATAATCTAAGAATCGATATTCTGAGCAAGAATCCAGTTTTACCAGAGAGAGGAAAGTATGTTCCACAATCAGGAAAAATTAGTCATTAGAAACAGATCTAGAAAAAAAACAGTTTGAAAAAAAGGTTGGCAAATTTTCATGTTTAATAAAATCTATAGCAAGCCATCATAACCAAACTGTAGAAAAACACTGATAAAGAGGAAATTTTAAAAGCATGTGTTAGGGGTGATATTACATATGGGGAAAAATAATGACAACCATTCTCAGGAAAAATATTAGCTGAAAGAAAATTGAATAACATACTTAATGTGCTTAAAGAGGAAAATGGAGGGCATCTAAAATCTATGCCTAACAAAATAATATCTCAAAAATAAAGATTGAACAGACTTTTCCAACAAAATTGATTGGTAGCTGGCATGTAATAGAACACATGCTAGGGGCGCCTGGGTGGCTCAGTTGGTTGAGCGTCTGACTTCAGCTCAGGTCATGATCTCACAGCTGGTGAGTTCGAGCCCTGCTTTGGGCTCTGTACTGACAGCTCAGAGCCCAGAGCCAGCTTCAGATTCTGTGTCTCCCTCTCACTCTCTGCCCCTCCTCCACTTGTGCTCTTTCTCTCTCTCTCTCAAAAATAAATAAACATTAAAAAAATAATAAAATTGGGGTGCCTGGGTGGCTCAGTCGGTTAAGCGTCCAACTTCAGCTCAGGTCATGATCTCATGGTTCGTGAGTTCAAGCCCTGCATCAGGCTCTGTGCTGACAGCCCAGAGCCTGGAGCCTTCTTCCAATTCTGTGGCTCCCTCTCTCTCTGCCCCTTCCCAGCTCATGCTCTGTCTCTCTCTCTTTCTCAAAAATAAATAAACATTAAAAAAAATTTAAAAAGAACACATGCTAAAGGCCGTTTGCAGGCTGAAAAACAAGATATCAAATGTAAACTTGGATCTGTAGAAAAGTATGAAAATGGAACAATGGAAAAATACATATGTGGGGAAATAAAAAAGGTTTTATCATTTAAACATTTGAATATTAAAGTGTGAATGAAGATATACCATAAGAGTTAGAATGACTGTCTTAGTATGAAAACAAATAGACATCAGAAAAAAAGGTTTTATTACACTGGACAGTGAAAGACATTTTATAATGAAAGAAGGTTACTTCCTCAAGGAGTTAATAATCCTAAAAATGTGTGCATCTATTGGGGAAGCCACAAAATGCATGAGTCAAAGCCTGATGGAATTAAGAGAAGTAGACAGAGCCACAAAGACTTGAAGATTTCAACCCGTCTCTCTAAGTGATTGATAGAATGAGTACACAGAAAATCAAGAGAGAGAGAGAATGAACAACTATAACGCATTTGACCGCACTGACATTGTAGAAAGTTATTGTGAACTTGTTAAAACACACATTCAAGTAAAATGAAACATTCACCAGAAGGATCATGTTAGTCATAAAAACGGTTGAAATACTCTTAGTGCTTTTGAAGTTATACACAATGCATTTTCTAATTAGAGGAGAAATAAATTAGAAAGTAATAATAATGAGATATCTAGGAGAATAAAAAAATATTTGGGAATTAAATGATATACTCCTCCACAATCCATTGTATAAAGAAGAAATCATAAGCAAAATAGAAAATATTTCAAAATGTATGAAATTGTAAATATAGTCTAATAAAATTCATGAATGCCACTAAAACGGTTTATTGAGGGAAATTTACATTTTAAATACTTTAATTAGAAAATAATAAATAACAGCATAATAATAAATAATAACATAGTGAAGGTCTAAAATTAGTGATATAAGTTCCACTTTGGGAAGTTAGAAATAAAGGGCCAAACTCAACCCAAAAGAAGTAAGGAAATGGAAGTAACCTAAGTATCCATCAATAGATGAGTGGATACATAAACTATGATTGATACATAAATGAGATTTTACTCAGCCATAAAAAAGATGAGATTGTGCCGTCTGAGACAACATGGATGGACCTAGTCGGTGTTATGCTAGGTGAAATAAATCAGGCTGAGAAAGACAAACATTATATGATTTCACTCATAAATGGAATCTTAAAAAAAAAGAAGAAGAAGAAACAAAAAGCAGAATCAGAACTATAAATATGGAGATCAAAATGATGGTTGCCAGAGTGAAGATGAGTATGGGGGGGTGGGAAAAATGATCGAAGGGGAGAGGGACATACAGGCCTCCAGTTACAGAATAAATCACAGGAATAAAAAGTAGAGCATAATGAATATTGTCAATGATATTGTAATAGCGATGTAATGGGACAGAAGGTAAACCATACTTGTGGTGAGCACAGCATAACGTATAAACTTGTCAGATTACCAAGTTGTATACCTGAAACGAATGTAACATTGTCTGTCAATTATACTAAAAAAAAATAAACAGAAGAAAGGAATCAATAAAGATGAGAACAAAAATTAACAGAATAGTAAATATGCAACAAGAGAAAATAAAACTAGTAAACACTTGGTTCTTGAAGTTAAGCAAAATTTATAGATCCTTAGATAGATTAAGAAAAACGAAGGAGGGGCACCTGGGTGGCTCAGTCAGTTAAGCTTCCCACTTCAGCTCAGGTCATGATCTCACGGTTTGTGAATTCAAGCCCTGTGTCAGACTCTGTGCTTACAGCTCAGAGCCTGGAGCCTGCTTCAGATTCTCTGTCTCCCTCTCTCTCTCTTCCTCCCTGGCCCACACTCTGTTTCTCTCTCTCTCTCTCTCAAAAATAAACATTAAATTTTTTTTTTAAATGAAGGAAATATTTATCATCAATATCAAGGACGAGAGGGATGTTATTACCACAGATCCTAATGACATTCAAAGGATAGAAAGTGATTTTTGTTGCTACACATGTGACACTTATATGAAATGGATAAATTTCTTAGCTATAATTTAAAAAGTTTGGATACAAAATTCTGTATCTATTAGAGAAATGGGCTTATCATCCAAATTCCCACCCTGGTAGCTCCAATCCCACATGCACATGGCTTCCCTGGTGAATTATATGAAATATTTTTTTACTGTAACCCTTATCAACAAACTGGCAAACTCTAGAAGTAGGGAGTGCTTTATTTATAGTTAGTTTCATGAAACCAGCATAAACCCCAAACCAAAATCTAACAGTCATTAATAAATATAAAAGTTAATTAATGTTGTAGGACACTGTGTGTCCTATAAAAATGTTAGCAACTTTCCTTTAAGACTGAGGATAAAGCCAGGATGCCTGTTCTCACATTTTTATTCAATCTTATACTGGTTGTCCTCGTCACTGTGAGAAGAAAGTAGATTGCATAGTTGTCTACAGAGAAAATGCTAAGAATTCTATAAAACTTCTATCACTGTTAAATGAATTAAATAAACTTGTAGGACCACAACCTCAAGACATAACCATGAAATATATTTTATGTGTTCAGTAAATGATGCCTACCATGTTTTTTATTCCTCTGTTCTAAACTGACCAGATGAAAACAACATCTTACAAGACTGGCTCATGGTTTGTTGAAGGAATGAAATGTAGAGTATTATGTGTCAATGATAGTCAAATAACATTTAGTTACTAATATCGTAATTTCAAATACTCAAAAATGACCAAATTCTATAATAATATGAAAAAAATCATTTATTGTTTCAGGTGCTGGATAGAAAAAAATGTATAATATGAAAATTAAGAGATGATGGTGCTCAAAAAAATAGAATACTTAAAGGTAAGAGGTGTGCAAGACTTCTTCACAACCTCTGAAAATTGTTGACAGATATAAAAGGAAAACTAAACAAATGATGAGATTTATTGTGTTTACAAATTGGAAGGATCAATATTGTCAAAATGTAATTTAATTCCAAATTGATTTATAATTTACAAACAATTCATTCCATCTATAATTCTATCAGGAATCTTCTAGAAATTACTAGGTCTATTACAAGAGAATATAGAAATATTAATGACAGAGAGGAGCCAAACCATTTTTAAAAGATGAAGGAAGCTGGAAGAAATTACTGCTTGATTTCAATGCTTATAATGAATTCTAGTGCTAGCAAGAAGTAACTGGATGGAATTACCCTCCAGCCTTAAAAACAAACAAACAAACAAACAAAAGGAAAAGGTTTGTGTCTTTAGATTTTCATTACATCTTTTTTTCCCCCCAAGGAGGCTCCATGACCACCATGGGCCCAATGCAGGGCATGAAATCAAGACCCTTAGATCAAGACCTGATCTGAGATCAAGAGTCTGATGTTTAACTGACTGAGCCACCCAGGTGCCTCTCATTACATCTTTTTAATTAAATATTTTACACTGGTTCATGTGCTGCCTTCCCAATACCTTGCAATACAGAGCCATATCTAGCACTCTCCTCATATATACTCTGACATTCATAAAATTTATAAATTACCAACTTGAAAGAGAACTTTGTTTTTTTTTCAATATATGAAATTTATTGTCAAATTGGTTTCCATACAACACCCAGTGCTCATCCCAAAAGGTGCCCTCCTCAATACCCATCACCCACCCTCCCCATCAACCCTCAGTTTGTTCTCAGTTTTTAAGAGTCTCTTATGCTTTGGCTCTCTCCCACTTTAACCTCTTTTTTTTTTCCTTCCCTTCCCCCATGGGTTTAACTTTCTCAGGCTCCACATAAGAGTGAAAACATATGGTATCTGTCTTTCTCTGTATGGCTTAGTCCACTTAGCATAACACTCTCCAGTTCCATCCATGTTGCTACAAAGGGCCATATTTCATTCTTTCTCATTGCCACGTAGTATTCCATTGTGTATATAAACCACAATTTCTTTATACATTCATCAGTTGATGGACATTTAGGCTTGAAAGAGAACTTTAAAGACAAAGTTTAGGGGCCCCTGGGTGTCTCAGTCAGTTAAACACCCAACTTTTGTTTTCAGCTCAGATCATGATCTCATGGTTCGTGGGATCAAGCCCCAAATTGGCCCCTGTCCTGACAGTGGGGAGCCTGCTTGGGATTCTCTCTCTCCCTCTCTCCCTCTCTCTCTCTGCCCCTCCCCTGCCCATGCAACTCTCTTCCTCTCTCTCTCTCTCTCTCTCTCTCTAAGTAAATAAAAAAACTTAAAAAAAGACCAAGTTTAAAGTATACTAATGCTATTATATGCTTATATGAAGTAAAGTGCTTCTTATGAAAGATCACATTTTGAAGTTTTTCAGACCTGTGTTTGAATTCAGCTCTGCCACTAGTTAAGTGGAACTCCTTAGGCAAATCAGTTATTCTCAATTTTCTTACTTTAAAAATAGCTAAAGTAATGTCTAACTCATTGATTTGTTTTGAGAATTCAGTAGATTAAAAAGAAAATTACCTTGCATAGTCCTGGGCACACACTATCTGCCCATTAAGGTAAATTCTCATATTTCTTCTTATCATCTCAGTATTTTATCTAGAGAAAACCATATTATAATAAGCGTTTTGACTTTTCTGTATGCTATTGCTTTTGCATGGAAATTTGAAGGCATGAAAGTCATGAAAAGTCCCAAGGGGCACTTGAACACACACATTCATTTTCTCTGATAGGCAGTCACTGGTAATTCCTAGACTCAAGCTTTATAATTGCTGCCTTTGAACTCCCCACGGACAGGGTTGATTTAGGACAAAACTCAGGAGAGAATAAAAAAGAAACAGGCAATCAAGACAAAGTAATTTCCCTCAAGGGAAAAGAACGAGGGCACCCTAGGAATCTGTAGATATCATTCCAAATCCTGAGAGAGATAAATGACTTTTAGGGAGCAGATGGTTGCAATCAAATAAATGATCACAAGTCTTTACACTGAGTCAAATACCATATCATTGGAGAGAAGATAAAGTACAAGCTTTAGTGAGTTAAGAATCAAGAAAAGACTCACACAGAATATATTAACAAACTTTTCCAATAAAAAAAAGTCACTTTGAGTTGATGCTGCCTTTACATTTTTACTACATATAGTGTTCTCAACTTTTTCCATCAAATGGAAATCATTTCCATATTAGTCTAGGTATGATGGGAAAACATATAGTACATATATGTAAATTTTCAACATAGTTACTGACTTTAAGAATTTCTTCTTCCTTTTTTTCTTTTCTCCATATATACTTGTTGTTCATAGTTTACAGTGGCAGTCGTCTTGACTTTTTTTGGATATTAAGTCAGAAATAAATACATGAATTGCAAATATAATTGGCATTTTATTTTTGTATTTTTATAGTAAATTTTGTAAATTTGAAACATTGTATCATGTCCTTGTTAAACAGATATTTATTAAATGGTTATTAAGACATCATTGGGTACCTTCGTCCATTCAGATTGCTGTAGCAAAATGCCACAGACTGGGTGGCTTATTAACAACAGAAATTTATTTATCACAGTGCTAGAAATTAGAAGCCAAAGATCAGTGTTCCAGCATGGTCATGGTCTTGTGAAAACCATCTTCTGGGTTACAGACTGCTGACATTGCTATATCCTCATATGGTGGAAGGAACTAGGGAGCTTTGTGGTGTGTCTTTTCTAAGCGCACTAATACCATTTATGAGGACTCAATCCTCATGAACTAAGCACCTCCCAAAAGTCCCATCTCCTAGTACTACCACATTGGACATTAAGATTACAACACATGAATTTTGGGAGGTCACAAATATTCAGACCATATCACGAGGCTAGGTTCTGAGATTATAATATTAATATAATTATAATTATAACATAACATACATAATAAAATATATTCAATGCACTACCAGTTTAAAGAAGGAATGATTGGCATAATCATTGCTCTGTTAAGATTATTTTACCCTATCAGAACATGGTGTAGAGACGTCTAAACACGTAACAAAGTCTGTTTAAGGGGTTGGTCAATGAGATGGAATAAGTCTAATGTAAATTGAATTGTAAAGGGTAAGTAGGAGCCAGATTTGGTAGGGAGAAGTGAGTAGATGAGGATGTTTAAAATTGAATGATTAAAGAACATAGTATATACATTATTAGAAACTAAAGAGAATGTTTTTAAAATGCTTTCGAAAGTGCAAAAAAAAACCCCACCTCAGTTTAATTGTGAGAGAGACAGAAAGAGATGCTGGAAATGGGGCTGTATCAAGAGAAAAGCAGAAGAGATAAGTAGGGACTAGATAATGATATCATGAGTGGTGGTAAGGATTTTATTCAAAAAATGAAACCACCCAAGATTTTTAAGCAGAGAATTAACTTGGCTAGGGTTGTGCTGAAAAAAGTACCAGTCTGACTGCATTGTCAAAATTGATTTCAGAAATTTCAAGACTAGAATCATAGATATGATCTCGAAGAATTTCCATTCATTCGTCTGTAAACTGAATAAATCTTAGGACTATGTTGTGGCTCTACCTTGGTACAATGTAGCACTCAAAGACATACCAGAATGGCATCAAAAATAATTACCAAGCAATTCTAAATCTTTCCAATAGTTTCTAAGAACATAAAGAACACAATAAAGAACACAGTGTCTCAAATCCTCTTTCCCTCTTTCTCAGTATCTCATATGTTACTCAGTTATTCCCCGTGTCTTTTGTTAACAACAAACTCAAGTTACTGAAACATGGTTTCTAAACTTGCTCTAGAAAGGCTCTTTAGCTCTTTCCTCTTTTTAAAAATCATACCTATCGTAAAGACAGATAAAGATCTTTTAGCTATTTCTGTTGTAACTTACGCTAGACTCTAAGCCTTAGGGAACCTCTACCCCTAGCTTTACCCATTATATTGATCTGCAAAATAAAATTTAAAATTATATTAAGTAAAATATAATCTATCCCATTATGCATTCGTCCAAGGAAAATGTGTTTGGCATATTTAAAAATGGCTTTTGCATTTCTCAGAGAAGTTGGTTCCTTTGACGAGAATGTCAAGCATTGATACACATCTTCAAAAAGCTTCAAGGGAAATGGGAAGAAAGGAAGTAGCGTATTTAGTATAAACAGCCCTTAGGAGGAATACTCGTGAAGACGAAAAGAAGAGAATATTACAGGCAAGTATATGCTTCTTTTTTTGATACAGAAACTCCTTTGTGCATTATTCAATATTGCTGGGGCTTCTGCAAATATGAACTCTGCCTACATGTATAGCTTAGATTTCTTAATTATGGAGTCTCTATGATAATCACCATTGTTAACATTCTGAGAGATGGTGAGCATTTTTGACACGTTTAAGATGTGGAAGACCTTGGCATTTGATGAAATAGAGTACTTGTCAAAAGCTGTTGCTGAATTAAGGGGTTGGTTCTATTGGCTATCTTGAGTCAGGGAGGCTCTATTGTAGTCCTAATCCCCCCTTTTCCTAAATTATCCAAGATTATTGGTGTTTTTACCTTAGAGTCAAAACTTACCTCTTTCTTCCAAGCCATACATTCAGTCAATCAAGAAATCCTTGGTTCTGCTTCAACATAAACCTAGCATCTGACAAATTTTCTTACATAATCATCTCCCACTTGGATTTTTGGAACAGGTTCCAAATTTATATCACTAATTATGTTCTTGCTGCCATACAGTCTATTCTTAACATAGCAACAGGAGTGGGTTTTTTTTTCTTTTAATTAAGCCAGTGTCTAGCAAACAAAAGATAATTACAAGCAGCTCTTACTGGGAAAAACTCCTTGAGCCAAGAGCAACAGCAAGAGTGTGAGGTCCTTGCTGTCCAGTGCATTATAAAAAGTGCTTTGAAATCTAATGGGGATGGGCATAAGATGTAGGAAGAGAGATGTTGGCCCTGAGTCTTTTAATGGAAGTGCTTCCAATGGCTTGACCGGGGACTGAGATCCAGTAGTTAGATGCCAGGGAAAATCCTTGGCTCTAGCCTTATTCCTCCAGCTTACAGGTGCAGAAGCCCAACTTCCAGAGTGATGAAAGACCAGTGATGCAGGCTTATAGCTGCAACTGTGTAATGACATGATTTGCTACCTCAGCACTACTGGTTGGAGAGAAGAGGAGGGTGTTTTGAGTCAAGTCTTGCTGTTAATTATTTTATTATTATTATTATTTTTAATCACTAGGCTGTAGCTGGTCTCCAGGGAGTCCTCTAAGAAGTGGGCTCCTTTTCAGGGAGGCAAGCCTGCAGGAGATCATTCTTGGACAAATTAACTCTTCCCTGTGCCAGATAAGGTCACTCTCATACTCAGTAATTTCCAATGGCTACTCACTTCACTCGGATAAAATTAAAAATCATTACCATGGCTAGTGAGGCCCCACATGAACCAGCTGACTTTTCAGACTCTCTGATTCAATTTTCTATCATTCTCTCCTTTATCATTGCCTTCTATACACACTGGTCTTTCTTCTATTTCTTGTACATGGCTTTGGATGGATATTTTTAGTGCCATTGCAATCTCTTGCCATCAAAATATTGGGGATTGGTGTCTACCAAAATCTTGGCACGTTTTCAGCCATTATGCCTCCTATGGGTCTAAATGTGATTTTTCTTTAGTTTGTTGATATAGTGGATTGCATTAATTTATTTTCAATTGTTTAAATCTTCATTCTTTCAAATTTTGCCATTCTAGTGGACATGTAGTGGTGTCTCATTGTCATTTTAATTTAAATTTCTCTGTAACTAATCATAAAGATATTTTCATGTATTTGCTACCAGTATATTTAAAATTTCAAAGTGTCTTTCAAATCTTTTATCAATTTAAAAATCAGTTTGTTATATTGTTTTTAAATATACATATATTTAAAGCTTATTTTTGAGAGGGAGAGTGAGAGTGTGAGTGGGGGAGGGGCAAGGAGGGAGGGAGAGAGAGGATCCCAAGCAGGCTCTGTGCTGTCAGTGCAGATCCTGATGTAGGACTCAAACCCACACACCATGAGATCATGACCTTAGCTGAAACCAAGAGGTGGATGCTTAACTGACTGAGCCATCCAGGCATTCCTAAAAATTGTTTTGTTTTGTTTTGTTTTTTTAAAATTTTTTTTTTCAACGTTTATTTATTTTTGGGACAGAGAGAGACAGAGCATGAATGGGGGAGGGGCAGAGAGAGAGGGAGACACAGAATGAGAAACAGGCTCCAGGCTCTGAGCCATCAGCCCAGAGCCTGACACGGGGCTCGAAATCACGGACCGCGAGATCGTGACCTGGCTGAAGTCGGACGCTTAACCGACTGCGCCATCCAGGCGCCCCCCTAAAAATTGTTTTGTAATATTGGCTTGTTATGTAAGAGGTTTTAAATATATATATATATATATATATATATATATATATATATATTCTGGATACAAGTCCTTTGCCAGATTACAGTTTTTAAATGTTATCTCCCTGGGGTGCCTGGGTGACTCAGTCAGTTAAGCATCGACTCTTGATTTTGGCTCAAGTCATGATATCACATTTGGTATACTGAGCCCCCGTGTTGGGCTCTCTGTTGATAGTGAAGCCTACTTGGGAGTCTCTCCTTCCCCAACTCCTTCTCTCACTCCCTCTCTCCCTCTGTCTCTCTTTCTCTCTCTCTCAGAATAACTAAATAGACATTATATAAATAAATAGTTATCTCCTTATTTGTGGATTGCTCTTTCTTATGTGTAATTATGTTCTAAAGATTATTTGTTTTCATTCTGAAGAAGTACAGTTTATCAATCATTGTCTTTTACAAGGGGTAACTGTTGCAGCACCCTATTTAATAAATGTTTATGAAACCCCAGAGTCACTTGGATTTTCTCCCATATTTTATTTTCTTTATTTTTTTAAGTTTATTTATTTATTTTGAGAGAGAGAGAGAGAGAGAGAGAGAGAGCGAGCATAGGGGAGGGGCAGGAAGACAGGGAGAGACAAAATCCCAGGCAGGCTCTACTCCATCAGTACTGAGGCTGATGTGGCACTTGAACTCCAAAACTGTGAGATCATGACCTGAGCTGAGATCAAAAGTCAGACGCTTAACCAGCTGAGCCACCCAGGCTCTCCTCCATATTTTCATTCAGAAGTTTTATAGGTTCAACAACTACATTTAGGTCTTTCGGCAATAATTTTTGTATATGGTTAAAAGTGAGAGCTAAGGGTTATCATTTTCTTTGTGGCGTATGAATATCCAATAACTACAGCACAGTTTATCAAAAACTATCCTTTCTCCATTTAATTCCTTGGGACCTCTGTCAAAACTCAGATAATTTGAATGCATCCATTTCTGGACTCTGGTACCATTTATCTATGCATGCATTTTTATGCTAATTCTATACTTGCTGATTATAGTAACTTTAAAATACTTCTTGAAGTAAGTAGTGATGTGTTCTAAATTTTATTTTCTTATTCCAATTTGTTTTTGCTATTTTAGGTCTTTTGAATTTCCATACTAATTTTAAAATCAGCTTATTTATTTCTACCAAAAGCAATCTGGGATTTTGACCATCATTGCATTAAATTTGTAGTTCAATTTGTGTAAGAATAGACATCTTAACAATATTGAATTTCTGGATCCATGAAGGGATAGATCTCTCTACTTATTTTGTTCTTCTTTAATCTCTTTTTGCAATGCTTGTAGCTCTCAGTATAAAGATCTTGTGTACCTCCAGACAAATATAGCTGTAATTATTTTGTACTTTTTGAAGCTATTTAAATGGTATGTTTTAAATTTTAATTTTTTATTTCCTTTTCTAGTGCATAGAAAACCAACTGGTTTTGTATATTGACCTTGTATTCTGCAAACTTACAAAAGTTACTTACTAGTTTTAGTAGCCTTTTTATAGGTTTCTTCAAATTTTCTATAGATAGGCTCATATTATCTGAGAATAAATATAGTTTTAATTTTCCCCCCCATCTCTATAGATTCATGACTATTGTGAGCAGCACACCTGTATCCATCTGGCTAAAATTATTGGTGCACAAATGGATATGTATCTTTAAATCAGGCATTTCATATGTTTTACAAGATTTTATTATTACACACAGAACAGGAAAAGATCTCTTTCAGTTCTGGAGCATGTAAAGATATATATAGCCACATTTCTTGGTCGTAAGTCCATGTGCATGGGGAAATTCAGAGAATAGAAATGAGAGTTGAAGAGAGAATATTCTGAGAGTATGCATGTGAGATTCTGGATGCAGCTAGATCCACCCTCTAGCTACTCTTATCATTTTGGTACAGAAGACAATATATTCCTCCTTCCTTTTAGTTTTTGTTCAACTTAGTTTAATTTGGGTTTACATCATTTGCAAGTGAAATGATCTTGAATAATACAATAATGATGAATTGCAAGGATTATAGCACTTGTAGATGTAATATGAATGCCAAATATAACACAAAGGCTGGGACGGAGACAATGGAAGTATACTTACTGATTGACAGCCCCAAAGGTGAATGCATATTTATACTTTGGCAACAGCCACCCATTACAAAGGGGTTTTGTTCTGGGTGAAGCTAAATATATATACATACATTCCATATAACTCTAGTCGTTAAGTAATTGGAAAACAAATAAAAATGTATAAATCAAAACACCATACTGTAGTTCCTAAAAAGAACAATTATAGTGGAAACTCTGTCAAGATATAGCAAAAATAAAGACACATGGACACTCAAATACACACAATGAAGAGTCATAATAAGATACATTTTGCTTAACATGATAATTCTATGAATAAAAACACCTTTTTTCTTGAGGAAGTAATTATTTTTCCAGGAAAAAGCAATTTAATAAGAAGAAATAAAATTGTTTTCTGGTTCCACATGTAAGAAGCTTAGAAGCTGACAGTCTGTGCTACCAAAAAGTAACAAAATAGAACAGTTGACAACTCTTCTTGGACCCATAAGAGAAATAAGTACAGAGGGCAGACCACTGAACCCAAGATTGGAGAGATAAATAGACAAATACAGGGAGTCATGTCTTTAACAGGACAGAGACTTATGAGCGGAAACTACCACAAGAACAAGTATCAGGATAGGAAAATCTGAACTGCAGTTGAAAATTATTGGAAGTTCCGTGTGCACAAGTCTGAGAGTTAAAACTCCAAGGATACCTTGTCGGAGTGCCTACAGTATTGTGAGATTCACGTTCAGGAGCACAACCATATTCTCAAGGTGAATATTGGGGAAAAAAATCTCCTAATGCTTCCAATGGGGAAGAAGGAAGAAAAGAACCATTTCAAAATATACCAGAGAACTCTATTCTTCTTAACTAGGAGAGTCTGGTTAACTAGGGCTTTAGCCTATTTGACCTGGGAGAAGAGAAATACCCAACTTCAATCTGTGTTAGCCATCTTATCCCTCCTAAAGAGGGAGAGAAATAAAAACTGAGAAATACCTGTGAAGTTTGCCATGCAGAGACCTAGATTCACTAAAAGACTGAGACAGCATAATAGGACAATAGAACACTTCCTCTCTCCACAGAGCTTATCACCACATGACAGTAGTTATATTTATAGTAGTTCTATTTATGTGGTACAACATGCCTGGCTGTCAAGAAAAAATTACAAGGCAAACTGGAAGGTAAAAACCACAGTTTGAAGAGACAAAGCAATCATCAGAACCAGACATGAGAAGAGTACTGGAATTATTAGACAGGGAATTTTAAGGCAACTATGATGACTGGACTCAGGGGTCTAAGGGATAAGGTAGAAAAAATGGAAAAAGAGATGAGGAATGTAAGCTGAGAGATGGAAATCTTAAGAAACAACAACAAAAAAATGCTAGTGATCAACACCTTTGTAACAGAAATGAAGAGTGTCTTTACTATGCTTATTAGTAGACTAGACCCAGTGGAGGAAGGACTCTGAGCTTAAGAACATGTCAACAGGATCCTTGAAAACCAAAAACCAAAGAGAACAAAGAGAAAAAAACCGCTGGATAGCCAGGAAATGCAAGACAACTGCAAAGGATGTAGCAAACACATAATGGAAATAACCAAACAGCAAAGCAGGAAACAAACAAATAATATTTGAAACAATAATGACTGAGATTTTCTGCAAAATAAAGTCTGACACTAAACCACAGATTCAAGAAGCTCAGAGAACACCAAGCAGGCTAAATGCAGCAACAACAACAAACCACACCTTGGAATATCATTTCCAAACTGCAGGAAATCAAAGAAAAAGAACAAGTCTGGAAAAAACCAGAGGGAGAAAAACCGCCTTACTTATACAAGAACAAAAATACGAATTACATTGACTTCTTTTCAGAAACCATGCAAGCAAGATGAGAAATGAGAGTGGAGTGAAATATATAAAGTGTTGAGGGGAAAAGAAAACCATGAACCTCGATTTTGGTACCCTATAAAAGTATTTTTCAGAAGTGACGTAGAAATAATGACCGTCTGAAACAAAAATTGAGGAAATTTGTTGTCAGTATACCTACTTTGCAAAGTAGACCTTGTTGTTAAAGGAAGTTTTCTTGAGAGAAGGAAATGATGTAAGTAAAAAAAAAAACTTGGATCTACATGATGAAAGGAAGAACATTGAAGAAGAAATATTTGAAGGTAAAATAAAAATTTTATTTTACATACTCTTAATTGATGTAACAAATACCAGTTTGTTCAGAATAGTAACAGTGACAATGCATTTAATTATGTATTCTTTTATGTGTGTGTGTGTGTGTGTGTATCTGTCTGTGTGTATGCTTATGATGCTTGTATATAAATGAAACAATGATAGGAATAATGCAGTGATGAGGGGGAAGGAATTAGGATTATTTTGTTATTATAAAGTGCTCAAACTATCCATGAACTGCTACAGTGTTATTTGAAAGTGGACTTGGATTAGTGGTAATGTATATTGCAAATTTAGGTCACCACTAAAAAAAGGCAAAATAATAATAATAATAATAATAATAATAATAATAATAATATAGTAAGAAAGGAGAGAAAATGTAATCATACAAAATGCTCAGTTAAAATGACAAGAAAGAGGGGCGCCTGGGTGGCTCAGTCGGTTGAGCGTCTGACTTCGGCTCAGGTCATGATCTCGCAGTCTGTGGGTTCGAGCCCTGCGTCAGGCTCTGTGCTGACAGCTCAGAGCCTGGAGCCTGTTTCCAATCCTGTGTCTCCCTCTCTCTCTGCCCCTCCCCCATCTCACTTTGTCTCACTCTGTCTCTCAAAAATAAATAAACATTAAAAAAAATAAAAATAAAATAAAATGACAAGAAAGAAGTTAAATTGTGGAAGACAAAGATGGGAACATAAAACGAGACTAACAAATAGAGAACAGTAATAAATAATGGTAGATATTGATCTCAATATGCCAATAATCACTTTGAATACCAATCATTTAAGTGCACCAATTAAAATACAAAGATTGTAATGGATTTGTAGTGGATTAGAAAATAAGACTCACCTAGATGTTATGTACAAGAAACCCACTTTGTATATAATGACACATATAGATTAATAGTGAATGGAGAAAAATATGTCATACTTACACTAATCAAAAGAAAGTAGGAGTAGCTATATTACTTCCGTAGAGAGCAGAATTCAAAGCCAGGAAAATTACTCAAGACAGATAAGAGAGACATACAATGATAAAAGGGTCAATTCTCCAAGAAGACATAACAATGCTTTATATATAAATATGTCTAATAATGGGATATGAAACTATGTGATGTAAAATCTATATGAAACTATATGATATAGATTTCATATAAAATCCTATATGAAACTATACAACTGCAATTGGAGATTTCAATAACGCTATATCAGATATGGACAGATCTGGCAGGCAGAAAAAACAGTTAAGGACATAGTTGAACTCACCACTACCTCCAATCAACTGGATCTAATTGCCATCTGTTGACTATATTATCCCCAAACAGCAATATCCAAATATATGGGATATTCACCAAGATATACCACATTTTGGACCATAAAACACACCTTAACAAAGAATAATTAAAAAACATGCAATGTCTGATCTCAGACACAATGGACTAAACCAGAAATAACAGAAACATAACTGGAAAATCCCAAAATAAATGGAGATTAAAAAACATGCTTTTAAATAACAGTCATATCTAAGAAAGAATCTAAAGAGAAATTTAAAAAAAGATCCTGAACTTAATGAAAATGCAAATACAGCATACCAAAGTTTGTAGTATGTAGCATAAACAGTGCTTAAACAGATACTTATAGCATTAAACACATACATTAGAAAAGGAGAAAGATCCAAAATCAATAGTCTAATTTTGCACCTTAAGAAGCTAGAAAAAGAAGAACAAATTTAATACCATATGATTTCACTCGTATGTGGAATTTAAGAAACATAACAGATGAGCACAGGGGAAAAAAGAGAGAGGGAAACCATAAAAGACTCTTAACTATAGAGAGCACACCGAAAGTTGCTGGAGGAGAGGTGGGAAGGGGGATGGGCTAAATGGGTGATGAGTATTAAGGAAGGCACATTTTGTGATGAACACTGGGTCTTGTATATAAGGGATGAATCACTAAATCCTACACCAGAAACTAATATTACACTGTATGTTAACTTACCAGAATTTAAATTAAAACTTGGGGCATAAAAGGAAAAAAAGAAAGAGAAGGAAATAATAAGAGTAAGAACAGAAATCAGTGAAATTGGAAATAGTAAATTGAAAAGGAAATCAATGAAACCAAAGTTTGGTTTTTTGAAAAGATCATCATAAATCAATAAACCTTTAGCTAGCTTAAGAAAAAAAGGAGGGCAAAAGTTACCAATATCATAAATGAATTATTAAAGATTCCATGGACATTACAAGGATTGTAAAGGAATATTATGAAAACTCTATGCCCACAAATTTGACAAAATGATGAAATGGACCAATTAATTGGAAAACATAATTTGCTGGGGCTCCTGGGTGGCTCGGTTGGTTAAGCATCTGACTTTGGCTCCAGTCATGATCTCACAGTTCATGAGTTCAAGGCCCACATTGGGTGAGCTCGAGCTCCTCTTTGGGTGATCTCTCTCTCTCTCTCTCTCTCTGCCCTTCCTGTGTGCCCTCTCTCTCTCTCAAAAACAAAAACAAAAACAAAAAAAAACCCAACACATGCACAATTTATCAAAACTCATACAAATAGAAAATCTGAGTAGACCTATGTTTATTAAAGAAATTCAAACAATGATTAACCCTTCCAAAACAAAAGGCACCAAGTTAACTGGTGAACTCCACATAACATTAAAAAATAAATTATACCAATTATCTACAATCTTTTTCAGAGGATAAAGGCAGAGGGAGTACTTCTCTACTCAGTGTATGAGATGAATATTACCCTAATATCAAAACCAAAGACATCACAAGAAAATAAACTAAAAACCAATATTGCTCTTTCACATAGATGCAGAAATTCTCAATGAAGTGTTAGCAAATTGAATCCAACAATGTAGAAGAATTATATACCACTTTTAGCTTTATTCTAGGTATGCAACATTGGTTCTACATTCAAATATCGGTTAATGTAATCAAAAAGGGAAAGGAAAAGTAACATGATCATATCAATAGATGCAGAAAAAGCATTAGAAAATCCCATACCCATTCATGATAAAAACTATCAGTAAACTAGAAAGAGAAGGAAATTTTTTCAACGTGATAAATAATCTCTATAAAGAGCTAATAATCTCTATTTAGAGCTATATCTGTGTTAGCTATAGCTAACATCATACTTAATGATGAGAAATTCTAAGCTTTTCAACTGAGATCAAGTACAAGACAAAGATGTCCCTTTACACTACTTTTCAACATTGTACTGGGGGTTCTAACTAATGCAATAAGAGATGAAAAGGAAGTAAAAAGCATAAAGATAGGGAATGACGACATAAAACTGTCTTTGTTTGCAGATGACATGATCATCTGTAGAAAATGTGAAAGAACTGGCCAAAAAACACCAACTCCTGGAACTAATAATCAATTATAGCAAGGTTTCCAGATACATGGTTAATACACATAAGTCAGTTGTTTTTCTATATCATTGAATATATAATTATACATACACACATATATACACACATACACACACACACATATATATGTATATATGTATATATATACACACACACATATACTTTTCTATATACTTGAATGAATAAGTGTGACTTGAAATTAAAGCATAATAACTTTGGGTTGCCTGGGTGGCTCAGTCAGTTAAGTGTCCGACTTCAGCTCAGGTCATGATCTCATGGTTCGTGAGTTGGAGCTCCGCAATGGGCTCTGCATTGACAGCTCAGAGCCTGGAGCCTGCTTTGGAATCTGTGTCTCCCTATCTCTGCCCCTCCCTCAGATCCTCTGTCTCAAAAATAAATAAACTCTTAAAAATTAAAAAAAAATAAAGCATAATAACATTTACATTTGCACCCCCAAAATGAAGTACTTAATTATATATGTAACAACATATAGGATATTTATGAGGAAAACTATAAAACTGTTATGAATGAAATCAAAGAATAACTAAAAATAGAGAAACATCCCATGTCTATGGATAGGAAGATTCAATATTGTCAACAAGTGAGCTCCTCCCCAGTTGATCTGTATATTCATACAATCTCAAGCAAAATCCCAGTGAGTTATTTTGAGGATATCAATGGATCAATTCTAAAGTTTATATGCAGAAGACCCAGAATAGCCAACACACTTTTGAACAGCAGTTAGAGAACTAACACTACCTGACTTCAAAACTTACTATAAAGCTGCCGTAATCAATACAGTGTGGGATTGGCGAAAGAATATACAATTATACCAGTGGAATAGAAGAAAGAGTCCACAAGTAGGCCACATAAATATAGTCAACCGATTATGTCAAGGGAGCAAAGCCAGTACAAGGAAGAAAAGATAGTCTTTTCAACAAATGGTACAGGGACAATTTGACGTTCACATGAAAAATACTTAATATAGATACAGACCTTGTATTTCATAAAAATTAATTCAAAATGAATCATAAACCTAATCGTAAAATATAAAACTATAAAACTCCCAAGAATACAACATAGGAGAAAATCTAGATGACCTTGGCTATGGTGATGTCTTTTTAGGTACAACACAAAAGGTATGATCCATGCAGAATCGACAAGCTGGACACAATTAAGATAAGAAACCTCAGCTCTGTTAAAGATAACGTCAAAAGAGAACAAACCACAGACTAAGAGAAAGTATTTGTAAGGACACATCCGATAAAGGAATTTTTTCTAAAATATATAACAAACTCTTACTTAAAACTCAATAGTAAGAAGGTAAACAATGGAGCAAGAATGGAGCAAAGACATGAACAGACTCCTCACTGAAGAGTATATACAGATGGCAAATACATGTATGAAATGATGCTCCACGTTATGTGTCATCAGGAAAATAGAAATTAAAACAACAATGAGAAACCATTGTACACTTATTAGAATGATGAAAGTCTGGAACATTGACAACACAAAATGCTGGGGAGGATATGGGGCAACAGGAACCCTCATTCGTTACTGGTGGAAATGGAAAATCATACAGCTACTTTGGAAGGTAGTTTGATGTTTTCTTATAAAACTAGACTACTCATACCATATGACTCTGCAATCATGTTACTTGGTATTTTTTCCAAGGAGCTGAAACCTTATGTCCATAAAAATACCTACACACAGTTGCGTATCAAAGCTTTATTCATAAATGCCAAAACTTGGAAGCAACCAAGACGTTTTTTAGTAGGTGAAAAGATAAATGAACTTTGGTGCATCCAGACATTAGAATATTGTCCACTGCTAAAAATAATTGAATTCACAAGCCATGGAAGGACATGGAGGAAGCTTAAGTGCATACTACTAAGTGAAAGATGCCAATCTGAGAAAGCTACATTCCATATGTTTCCAACTATTAAAGGCAAAACTAATGAAGACTGTAAAAACCATGACAGGTTTTCAGGCATTGGTGGGGGTAGGAATGAATAGGTGGAGCACAGAGGATTTATAGGGCAGTGAAAAACTCTTATAATACAGTAATGGTGGATTCATGTCATTATACATTTGTCTAAACCCATAGAATGTAAAAACCAAGAGTGGATTTTAAGATAAACTACAGCCTTTAGTAATTATCATGGGCCAACATAGGTTCACCAGTTATAATAAATGCTCCAGTCTGGTGGGATGCTGACAATGGGAAAGGCTGTACATGTGTGGGGGTGAGGGCATGTGGGAAATCACTGTATCTTTCTCTCAATTTTGCTAAACTGCTACCACCCAAAAACAGTCTACAAAAAATCAATTGAAAATAGATTATCTGGATAGTCTAATAAATATATGCCAAACAGGTGTTAATGAATTCCAGCCAAAATGTACTAGATACAGATAATTTTAGAAAAAGATAATTTAGTTAATTTCCAAATAACATGCTATGTAGGTAGCATAATAATTTTTCAGGCAATGTAAGACTTTACATATTAATTTTCCCAATTTATTTGAAGAATATAGTATCACTTTAATAATAAAACAGAGAGCTCATTTATAGAACATAAATTGTTTTTCCCAAGGCCTTGCTCCTCTTAGCAAATTTCTGTATTTGTTTCCATCTGCACAGTATCCCATAGAATTTCTTAAAAGGTATTGTATTTTGATTGCTCTGTGCCTTAGTTTTTAATATTCATGCTTGCTTTTCCTTATTTTTATCTCTTTAGCCAATTTTAGTATTTTAGTAGGAAATAATAGTATGCCATTAGGCTTCCATTATCCATTTACAAACACTCTTGCTTGTGAAATGATCAACTGAGGGAAAACTCATAGATCATTGAGGTGATAAAGAAGATATGAAGTAATAATTTATTTCTCTCACATCTGTTTATTTCCTATTTCAATATCTGATACTGTAGTTATCCTGATTTAATGTCAAATTCTCTTTTGAGAATTTTACTAACTTTTTAGATGACACATGTTGTTATGAAGTAGTTCCTATCATAAGAATGGAAGGAAAGAGAAAAATCTATGTATGTTGAGCGCTTAGTCTTTTCATTCGCAGGTTTACCTTATTTTTTGGGGGGTGGTGAATGTGTTGGAATGTTGGGGTTTCGATGTGAGTTATAGCCTATTAAAAATCATATATTGCGGGCGCCTGGGTGGCTCAGTCGGTTAAGCGGCCGACTTCGGCTCAGGTCATGTTCTCGCGGTCCGTGAGTTCGAGCCCTGCGTCGGGCTCTGTGCTGACAGCTCAGAGCCTGGAGCCTGTTTCGGATTCTGTGTCTCCCTCTCTCTGACCCTCCCCCGTTCATGCTCTGTCTCTCTCTGTCTCAAAAATAAATAAATATGTTAAAAAAATCATATATTGCTATTGAGCTATATTTTTTTCACGATGTGCTTTTTACATATATTAAGTTGAAGATCGGGCACTGTGCCATGACGAAGTGTGTTTTTGGCTCTGCGTCATAGCAGGTCTAAAGAAATCTGATGAAAAGGGAAAGAAATGAATATGTCCCATCTACATCACTTGACTGCAGAGAGCCAGTTTTTTTTTTTTTTTTAATATCTAACTATATCATTATATTGATGTGGCAAAATTCTTCTGACTTTGATCCAAGTGATGTCAGAGAAGTGATCTTGGGAACATTATCTCACCATAATGTGAAAATGTTAACATTATTTGTGACAGTATTAGTAAAGCAACTTAATGGTGTTAATGTTCTGTGTGTTGTTAAATTGTAAGAAATTTCTATTTAAAATTAAAAAAATTGACAAGTTATTCATTATGCAAACTAACAGTAACAATAGTGCTTCATATATATTCATGAAGAGTAACCACTCAATGTGGCCCAATTTTCCTCTCAGTCAGCTTTTCATCCTGACATTTTGTTTTAAAATGGAGCAACATGTTTTTCTTTTAATTTTCTCTTGCATGAACAAGTTCAAGGCAATCAGTCTATAATTATCCATTCACAAACAATAGCTAATTGATTTTTGTAAGTTTCTACTCTATCATCTACCTGCAGAGAAAATTAAGCACACATCAAGAAAATCATGTGCTCACTTTCAATGTAGTGTAGACTTCATTTTACCTTTGGATATGTTGATTCAATTTTTCCTTTGACAGTTGGATTCAAAGAGCTTGTTGGCATCTAAGTTAAGATGCTTATAAAAGAGGAAAAAAATAATGTGATATAGTCCTATAGCTTGAGGCAGAGCAAAATATGTTTGATGTAGTAAGTACTAAAATGTTATAACATACATTTTTTTAAAAAAACCAAAATATTGAGTGCTGATTGCTAAAGAGCGTACCTGTCAATTCTTAGTTTACACTATTTTTTTAAAAAAAAATTTTAATGTTTACTTTTAAGAGAGAGAGTGCGAGTGGGGGAGAGCGAGAGGGAGACACAAAATCTGAAGCAGTCTCCAGGCTCTGAGCTGTCAGCAACACAGAGCCTGACACGGGGCTCGAACCCACGAACCGTGAGATCATGACCTGAGCCAAAGTCAGACGCTTAACCCACTGAGCCACCCAGTGCCCCTTAGTTTACACTATTTGACAATAAAGAGGTCAGGTGAGCATTTTTCTGGAAAAAAATGACAAAGCTACCAAAACATCCCATCAATGTCGGAGACGGTCCAAAGAATGGGAGAAATTAATTCTTGGCAAATGAAACATTATAGGGTAGCTTTGCGCTCTTGGGTGCACATAGGCTGTCCAATACAGTAGCCACATGTGGTTATTTAAACTTTAATTAAATCAAAATAAAATTTTAAAAAATCCAGTCCTTCAGTTGCTATAGCCACATACCCATATGTGACTAGTAGTTATGCTACTGGCAAGCACAAAGAACATTTTCATCATCTTAGAAGTTCTACTGGACAGACCTGAGGTAGACCTACAGATGCAGATGTCCAACAGTTGGGAATGTGGATTTGAAAGTGAAGAGTGATGGGGCGCCTGGGTGGCTCAGTCGGTTGAGCCTCCGACTTCGGCTCAGGTTGTGATCTCACAGTCTGTGAGTTCAAGCCCCGCGTCAGGCTCTGTGCCGACAGCTCAGAGCCTGGAGCCTGCTTCAGATTCTGTGTCTCCCTCCCTCTCTGACCCTCCCCCATTCATGCTCTGTCTCTCTCTGTCTCAAAAATAAATAAACATAAAAAAAAATTTAAAAAGGTAAGAGTGGGAGAGAACCAAAGCATAAGAGACTCTTAAAAACAGAACTAACTGAGGGCTGATGGGGGGTGGAAGGGAGGAGAGGGTGGGTGATGGGTATTGAGGAGGGCACCTGTTGGAATGAGCACTGGGTGTTGTATGGAAACCAATTTGACAATAAATTTCATATATTAAAAAAAATAAAATAAAAAAACTTTAAAAAAATTAAAAAAAAAGAAAGTGAAGAGTGGCAGTCTATATAGGATAACTAATTTTATGGTCACCCATACAAGAGTAAGAGTTGGAACCATGCAATAGGTGAGATTGCTAAGAAAGGTAAGGCACAACTATTTCAGGAGCAGGAAGGCTGGGAAAACAGAGAATGTTGACTTAGGAAGGTTCAAACTTACCAATGTCATCAAGGTGTTGAGTAACTGGACCAGGACTATTAGAGTCATCCTGAAATTACTCATTTCCCAAAATTTGTGCAATGTACGATCTCACACTGAAGAGCAGGAACGTTCCTCAAAGTAGACAGATTTTAAAATCTCATCCTTTGGAGGGACTGTCACTACCTGTCTTTTTGGAAAATTTGCTTTTTTTTTTTTTTTTTTTTTTTTTTTTGCCTTTATAGTCTGCAGCAAGCTGAGTCCCCAAGCATACGATGTCTTTTTCTTTCAATGCTAATGAAAGACATGAGGCAAATCTTTCTTTTGGGCAAATTTAAGGAAGTTCTATATCTCTGACAGACAGTTTTTTTTTTTATTTATATATGAAATTTATTGTCAAATTGGTTTCCATACAACACCCAGTGCTCATCCAAAAGGTGCCCTCCTCAATACCCATCACCCACCCTCTCCTCCCTCCCACCCCCCATCAACCCTTAGTTTGTTCTCAGTTCTCAACAGTCTCTTATGCTTTGGCTCTCTCCCACTCTAACCTCTTTTTTTTTTTTTTTTCCTTCCCCTCCCCCATGGGTTCCTGTTAAGTTTCTCAGGATCCACATAAGAGTGAAACCATATGGTATCTGTCTTTCTCTGTATGGCTTATTTCACTTAGCATCACACTTTCCAGTTCCATCCACATTGCTACAAAAGGCCATATTTCGTTCTTTCTCATTGCCACGTAGTACTCCATTGTGTATATAAACCACAATTTCTTTATCCATTCATCAGTTGATGGACATTTAGGCTCTTTCCATAATTTGGCTATTGTTGAGAGTGCTGCTATGAACATTGGGGTATAAGTGCCCCTATGCATCAGTACTCCTGTGTCCCTTGGATAAATTCCTAGCAGTGCTATTGCTGGGTCATAGGGTAGGTCTATTTTTAATTTTCTGAGGAACCTCCACACTGCTTTCCAGAGCGGCTGCACCAATTTGCATTCCCACCAACAGTGCAAGAGGGTTCCCGTTTCTCCACATCCTCTCCAGCATCTATAGTCTCCTGATTTGTTCATTTTGGCCACTCTGACTGGCGTGAGGTGATACCTGAGTGTGGTTTTGATTTGTATTTCCCTGATTAGGAGCGACGCTGAACATCTTTTCATGTGCCTGTTGGCCATCTGGATGTCTTCTTTAGAGAAGTGTCTATTCATGTCTTCTGCCGATTTCTTCACTGGGTTATATGTCTTTCGGGTGTGGAGTTTGGTGAGCTCTTTATAGATTTTGGATACTAGCCCTTTGTCCGATATGTCATTTGCAAATATCTTTTCCCATTCCGTTGGTTGCCTTTTAGTTTTGTTGGTTGTTTCCTTTGCTGTGCAGAAGCTTTTTATCTTCATAAGGTCCCAGTGATTCACTTTTGCTTTTAATTCCTTTGCCTTTGGGGACGTGTCGAGGAAGAGATTGCTACGGCTGAGGTCAGAGAGGTCTTTTCCTGCTTTCTTCTCTAAGGTTTTGATGGTTTCCTGTCTCACATTCAGGTCCTTTATCCATTTTGAGTTTATTTTTGTGAATGGTGTGAGAAAGTGGTCTAGTTTCAACCTTCTGCATGTTGCTGTCCAGTTCTCCCAGCACCATTTGTTAAAGAGACTGTCTTTTTTCCATTGGATGTTCTTTCCTGCTTTGTCAAAGATGAGTTGGCCATACGTTTGTGGGTCTAGTTCTGGGGTTTCTATTCTATTCCATTGGTCTATGTGTCTGTTTTTGTGCCAATACCATGCTGTCTTGATGATGACAGCTTTGTGGTAGAGGCTAAAGTCTGGGATTGTGATGCCTCCTGCTTTGGTCTTCTTCTTCAAATTTACTTTGGCTATTCGGGGCCTTTTGTGGTTCCATATGAATTTTAGGATTGCTTGTTCTAGTTTCGAGAAGAATGCTGGTGCAATGTTGATTGGGATTTCATTGAATGTGTAGATAGCTTTGGGTAGTATTGACATTTTGACAATATTTATTCTTCCAATCCATGAGCAGGGAATGTCTTTCCATTTCTTTAAATCTTCTTCAATTACCTTCATAAGCTTTCTATAGTTTTCAGCATACAGATCCTTTACATCTTTGGTTAGATTTATTCCTAGGTATTTTATGCTTCTTGGTGCAATTGTGAATGGGATCAGTTTCTTTATTTGTCTTTCTGTTGCTTCATTGTTAGTGTATAAGAATGCAACTGATTTCTGTACATTGATTTTGTATCCTGCAACTTTGCTGAATTCATGTATCAGTTCTAGCAGACTTTTGGTGGAGTCTATCGGATTTTCCATGTATAATATCATGTCATCTGCAAAAAGCGAAAGCTTGACTTCAT
Source organism: Puma concolor (assembly GCF_028749965.1). Classification (NCBI taxonomy): domain Eukaryota; kingdom Metazoa; phylum Chordata; class Mammalia; order Carnivora; family Felidae; genus Puma; species Puma concolor. Next base: position 10,183,368 of record NC_141677.1, read on the forward strand.
CTTTGCCAATTTTGATGCCTTTGATTTCCTGTTGTTGTCTGATTGCTGATGCTAGAACTTCCAGCACTATGTTAAACAACAGCGGTGAGAGTGGGCATCCCTGTCGTGTTCCTGATCTCAGGGAAAAAGCTCTCAGTTTTTCCCCGTTGAGGATGATGTTAGCTGTGGGCTTTTCATAAATGGCTTTTATGATCTTTAAGATGTTCCTTCTATCCCGACTTTCTCAAGGGTTTTTATTAAGAAAGGGTGCTGGATTTTGTCAAAGGCCTTTTCTGCATCGATTGACAGGATCATATGGTTTTTCTCTTTTTTTTTGTTAATGTGATGTATCACGTTGATTGATTTGCGAATGTTGAACCAGCCCTGCATCCCAGGAATGAATCCCACTTGATCATGGTGAATAATTCTTTTTATATGTCGTTGAATTCGATTTGCTAGTATCTTATTGAGAATTTTTGCATCCATATTCATCAGGGATATTGGCCTGTAGTTCTCTTTTTTTACTGGGTCTCTGTCTGGTTTAGGAATCAAAGTAATACTGGCTTCATAGAATGAGTCTGGAAGTTTTCCTTCCCTTTCTATTTCTTGGAATAGCTTGAGAAGGATAGGTATTATCTCTGCTTTAAACGTCTGGTAGAACTCCCCTGGGAAGCCATCTGGTCCTGGACTCTTATTTGTTGGGAGATTTTTGATAACCGATTCAATTTCTTCGCTGGTGATGGGTATGTTCAAGCTTTCTATTTCCTCCTGATTGAGTTTTGGAAGAGTGTGCGTGTTCAGGAATTTGTCCATTTCTTCCAGGTTGTCCAATTTGTTGGCATATAATTTTTCATAGTATTCCCTGATAATTGTATCTCTGAGGGATTGGTTGTAATCATTCCATTTTCATTCATGATTTTATCTATTTGGGTCATCTCCCTTTTCTTTTTGAGAAGCCTGGCTAGAGGTTTGTCAATTTTGTTTATTTTTTCAAAAAACCAACTCTTGGTTTCGTTGATCTGCTCTACAGTTTTTTTAGATTCTATATTGTTTATTTCTGCTCTGATCTTTATTATTTCTCTTCTTCTGCTGGGTTTAGGCTGCCTTTGCTGTTCTGCTTCTATTTCCTTTAGGTGTGCTGTTAGATTTTGTATTTGGGATTTTTCTTGTTTCTTGAGATAGGCCTGGATTGCAATGTATTTTCCTCTCAGGACTGCCTTCGCTGCGTCCCAAAGCGTTTGGATTGTTGTATTTTCATTTTCGTTTGTTTCCATATATTTTTTAATTTCTTCTCTAATTGCCTGGTTGACCCACTCATTCGTTAGTAGGGTGTTCTTTAACCTCCATGCTTTTGGAGGTTTTCCAGACTTTTTTCTGTGGTTGATTTCAAGCTTCATAGCATTGTGGTCTGAAAGTATGCATGGTATGATTTCAATTCTTGTAAACTTATGAAGGGCTGTTTTGTGACCCAGTATATGATCTATCTTGGAGAATGTTCCATGTGCACTCGAGAAGAAAGTATATTCTGTTGCTTTGGGATGCAGAGTTCTAAATATATCTGTCAAGTCCATCTGATCCAATGTCTCATTCAGGGCCCTTGTTTCTTTATTGACCGTGTGTCTAGATGATCTATCCATTTCTGTAAGTGGGGTGTTAAAGTCCCCTGCAATTACCACATTCTTCTCAATAAGGTTGCTTATGTTTATGAGTAATTGTTTTATATATTTGGGCGCTCCGGTATTCGGCGCATAGACATTTATAATTGTTAGCTCTTCCTGATGGATAGACCCTGTCACTATTATATAATGTCCTTCTTCATCTCTTGTTACAGCCTTTAATTTAAAGTCTAGTTTGTCTGATATAAGGATGGCTACTCCAGCTTTCTTTTGGCTTCCAGTAGCATGATAAATAGTCCTCCATCCCCTCACTCTCAATCTAAAGGTGTCCTCAGGTCTAAAATGAGTCTCTTGTAGACAGCAAATAGATGGGTCTTGTTTTTTTATCCATTATGATACCCTATGTCTTTTGGTTGGCGCATTTAATCCATTTACATTCAGTGTTATTATAGAAAGATATGGGTTTAGAGTCATTGTGATGTCTGTATGTTTTATGCTTGTAGTGATGTCTCTGGTACTTTGTCTCACAGGGTCCCCCTTAGGATCTCTTGGAGGGCTGGTTTAGTGGTGACAAATTCCTTCAGTTTTTGTTTGTTTGGGAAGACCTTTATCTCTCCTTCTATTCTAAATGACAGACTTGCTGGATAAAGGATTCTCGGCTGCATATTTTTTCTGTCTAGCACCCTGAAAATCTCGTGCCAATTCTTTCTGGCCTGCCAAGTTTCAAAAGAGAGATCAGTCACGAGTCTTATAGGTCTCCCTTTATATGTGAGGGCACGTTTACCCCTTGCTGCTTTCAGAATTTTCTCTTTATCCTTGTATTTTGCCAGTTTCACTATGATATGTCGTGCAGCAGATCGATTCAAGTTACGTCTGAAGGGAGTTCTCTGTGCCTCTTGGATTTCAATGCCTTTTTCCTTCCCCACTTCAGGGAAGTTGTCAGCTATTATTTCTTCAAGTACCCCTTCAGCACCTTTCCCTCTCTCTTCCTCCTCTGGGATACCAATGATGCGTATATTATTTCTTTTTAGTGTATCACTTAGTTCTCTAATTTTCCCCTCATACTCCTGGATTTTTTTTTTTTTTTTTTTTTTTTTTTTTATTTATTTATGGGACAGACAGAGACAGAGCATGAACGGGGGAGGGGCAGAGAGAGAGGGAGACACAGAATCGGAAACAGGCTCCAGGCTCCGAGCCATCAGCCCAGAGCCTGACGCGGGGCTCGAACTCGCGGACCGCGAGATCGTGACCTGGCTGAAGTCGGACGCTTAACCGACTGCGCCACCCAGGCGCCCCCTCTCCTGGATTTTTTTATCTCTCTTTTTCTCAGCTTCCTCTTTTTCCATAACTTTATCTTCTAGTTCACCTATTCTCTCCTCTGCCTCTTCAATCCGAGCCGTGGTGGTTTCCATTTTGTTATGCATTTCGTTTAAAGCGTTTTTCAGCTCCTCGTGACTGTTCCTTAGTCCCTTGATCTCTGTAGCAAGAGATTCTCTGCTGTCAGCTATACTGTTTTCAAGCCCAGCGATTAATTTTATGACTATTATTCTAAATTCACTTTCTGTTATATTATTTAAATCCTTTTTGATCAGCTCATTAGCTGTTGTTATTTCCTGGAGATTCTTCCGAGGGGAATTCTTCCGCTTGGTCATTTTGGATAGTCCCTGGCGTGGTGAGGACCCGAAGGGCACTTCCCCTGTGCTGTGGTGTATAGCTGGAGTTGGTGGGCGGAGCCGCAGTCAGACCTGATGTCTGCCCCCAGCCCACCGCTGTGTCCACAGTCAGACTGGTGTGTGCCTTCTCTTCCCCTCTCCTAGGGGCGGGATTCACTGTGGGGTGGGGTGGCCTGTCTGGGCTACTTGCACACTTCCAGGCTTGTGATGCTGGGGATCTGGCGTCTTAGCTGGGGTGGGTAGGCAAGGTGCACAGGGGCAGGAGGGGCAGGCTTAGCTTGCTTCTCCTTAGGTGATCCACTTCAGGAGGGGCCCTGTGGCAGCAGGAGGGAGTCAGATCCGCTGCCGGAGGTTTGGCTCCGCAGAAGCGCAGAGTTGGGTGTTTGCGTGGAGCGAGCAAGTTACCTGGCAGGAACTGGTGCTCTTTGGGATTTTGGCTGGAGGATGGGCGGGGTCTGATAGACAGTTTTAATAAAAAATGCAAATAAGTACTTATGTGTTTCTTCCCATCCCCCAGGTTGTAGGACAGTCACATCTTCAGCCTTGCTCGAGGATGCCATTTTAGGAGTTCCTGTTTATGCTCTCAATAATTATTGATATTGTCAGACTTTTAAAATTATACATATCTCATTGGTGTGAAATGGGATTTTATTTTATATTGCATTTCCCTGAATATTAGAAAGTTTAAGCAAATTTCCACCTGGTATTAGCCACTTAGTTTCTTTTTCTGTGAAATGGCCTGTTCCTCTAGTGAGTTATTTTTCTTTATTTTCAATAATAATGCATCTATTTATTTATTCAAATCCTTAATATGCTCTCTTATTTATGTTTTCAACATTATTGCTTTTTTCCATTGCTTGTCTTTTAACTCTCCTTATGGTATCTTTCTGTGAATCTAAGTTTTGCATTTTAATATAATCAGATTTATTGAACTTTACTTTTATGGTTTATACATTTTGTACCTGCATACATACATCTTACCCACCCAAGGCTAATGACATGTTCTCTGACATTTCTCTTAAAAGTTGTAAAACATTGCTTTCATTTATACACTTATTCTAAATTGATTTTATATTTCCTATTGTAGGAATAATTAATTTTTAATTAATAATGAATTAAAAATAGAGGAACAGCTAATTGCTTACAACCAGTTATTGATGAGTTCCTCATTTTAGTGCTATTCTGTACAGCCACTTATGTCATATATCAGGGTTCCATATATGGGTGGTTCGTATGGGCCTCCTCTCTCGGTTTCATTGGTCTCTTTGTCCCCCTGTGCAAATACCATAGTGTCTTGATTACTATTGCTTGACATTAGATCTTGACATTTCATGGGCAAAATATGCCTGTTCTTTCTTCAAAATTTTGATCTTGCTCCTGGTCCAGGAAGTGGCTTAGATTATTTCTGAGCTGAATAAGCACTTTTATTGTATCTATCTTCACAGAATGCTGCATGGACCAGATTCTGAGTTTGCTATGCAGTCTTGACCTTGCAAAGGCCTTGGGTGTCCCTGTGTTGATCTTGTTCCTATGTGCGGTCCACTCACCTGTGGTCATGGTGTTGAACGCCTATGGTGCTCCCACAGTATTCTTGGAAATGGAAGCATGCAGAATACCAGTAATCATCAGAAAGGAAGGAAGCTGTGCAGACAACCCAGATGTGTCTTCAACACATCTCTACTGCTTCTGGTATCACTGCAGCTAGGATTTCAAAAATTTCCTATTGATATTAGGGTCAATCATTTCATTCAAAACCATGATTCACCTTCCAGAATGAAGTGGTAATGTCAGACTCCAATACTTCAAAAACATTATGTTCCCTGGTTGAGGTTTCTTGGCCCTAGGAACCCATGTCTTAGACTGCCATAGTTCAGAATCATAAGGATCAGAGACAATGATATGAAAAATGAGTCATTTGTTACAACCATAGGAGGCACCAGCTGTATCTCCAACCCTTGATCTGTGGACTTATTTTAATGTTCTAGCAAGAGGAGGAATAGTCTATTTTATTATGGACCACCTCGTGTCTTCTAAGCCAGTTCCCAGTTTCGTAATTTGGTAGCCTTCAGCTTGTGAAGCAGGAATTCTCTTACTATGTAAGGTCTTTGCCCACAGTTGACAAAGTGCATGATACTAAGAGTGAGTCAGTCCTATGGCTCCACCTCCTCCTCCTTCCCCTTTCTCAAAAATCTAATGTGTACCTATGTTGGGAGCAATGATGTGATCTAGAAATACTCTGATCTAGAATATGACACTTAGCTTGGACATTCCTATAGACTGAAAGTTTGTGTCCCTCCACCCACAAATACTCATTATGAATCCATAATTGCACCTTACATTTTGTAGCATAGTGAAGCCTCTTAATAATTGCATGCTTACTTGGTAAATATTCTGTAATCTGTTGGTTTTAAAAAGGAATTTAAAAATCACTCTTTTAGTGTGCTATACAAATACCAAAATTCCATTGTCTGGCACCTTACAGTTAGATTATAATTTTCTTATTTGTCTCTAAGGTGAACAGGCTGTGTTCATAAGCTAAATGTCAGGGGATGATGTAAAAGAAAAAATATATATGTAAGATTTTGGGAGAAGATCATAGTGGTCGAAATTCTTACCTTATTAATTTTTTTTTAGTTTTTGCAACTACAGTGCCAAAAAAGTGGTTAAGTGTGGCACAAGTTTCAAGATAACTTTTATAAACCCCACATGCTTCTATTTACACATTTAGATTATTGAATTTGTACACAGACCCAGAGACCATCAGCCACTATTTTAAATCAAAGTAATTGTACTTCTCTAAATAGAACAGGCCACTTTTGTAGCAAAATCTATTTAATTCTGATGGTTTTAGCATACTTTAAGGAAATGAATCAAATATAATAATATTTTAAAGTAGAGAGTCACCATGTAAAATAAAATTGTAAGCCTGAAATTATTCAACATTGCACACATGGTCTAGGTAATTCCATTATGCTCCTAATTAACATCTAGTCTTAATTTAATTGGTGTGCTTTCTTCTTGTTATAGTTCATTTGTTATTTTTAAAAATATATTTACTGGGAACACACAATATGTCAGACTGTGCTAAGCACTCATGGAAATTATAATTCAGTAAGGGAGTAAAAATAATAAATTAGGCGAGAAATGAACATATAATTGCCAGTTGTGAACAGTACTGGAATTGAAAAGCAAAAACAGCCTCTGAAGACATTGGAGAGCTTATCCTGACTACAAAATCGGAAGAGAGTAGGTTAAAAGTTGAGGAAGGTGGAAGACAGAGCGATCAGAGACCTCTAGGCCAGGCAGTTTCTGGAATTTTACCCTGTTTGGAAGTCAGGGAAGGGTTTGAAGGTTGAGGCAATACTACATTGGTGGAATCTGAGGTCACTGGAAACAACAAAAGCAACAACTAAACCCGAATCCAGCTCACCTACTTATGAGATTGATTAAACCCAGAGTAATGTTGTGCTGAGACAGGAGGATGTGTGCTTATAAGATACAAGAAAATATTATGTGCCTGTAAGGTATGGCCCAGATAAGTGGTGACTATCAAAAAAGGATGGTAAAGGGGCGCCTGGGTGGCTCAGTCAGTTATGCGTCCGACTTCGGCTCAGGTCATGATCTCGCGGTCCGTGAGTTTGAGCCCGCGTCTGGCTCTGTGCTGACAGCTCAGAGCCTGGAGCCTGCTTCAGATTCTGTATCTCCCTCTGTCTCTGCCCCTCCCCCCGCTCATGCTCTATCTCTCTCTTGTCAAAAATAAATAAAACATTAAAAAAATTAAAAAAAATAAAAAGGATGGTAAAATAACCATGAGTAATGCTTTCAAGGTTCTGGAGGGAAAGTTAGGAAATATACAAAAATAAAATAAAGAAGTTAACTTATAAGCAAGCAGGGGAGGTAAAATGAAATAAAAGAAATAGTCAGAAATAGTCAAAATAGTCCACAGAAAGGGACATAAAGAGAGAAAATCAAAGAACACATGGGAGAAATAGAAAGATGAATTTAACCATATGCATCATTGCATTAAGCTAGGCTAAACAAAATGATCTAAATACTCCCACTAAAAAAGTAGAAGCTGTTACATTGAATTAAAAAACAAGACCAAATTACATGCTGTCTATGAAAAACTCCCATTAAATATAAAAACATAGGTAAGTTAAAGGTAAAGATTAGGTAGACAAGCACTTAACAAAAGAAAGTTGGGGTAGGTGTGCTAATTTCCAATAATGCAGACTCCAGAGCCAGGAGTCAACTCAGTGGGGAGACAAGACAACCCTAAATGTGAATCGGACAACACAGCTTCAAGATTCTAGCAAAACCTGCAGGGTACCTGGGTAGCTCAGTTGGTAAAAGCATTTGAGTCTTGATCTCAGCTCAGATCTTCATGGGTCCTAAGTTCAAATCCTGCATTGTGCTCCACGCTGGGCATGAAACCTCATTAAAAAAAAAAAAAAAAAAAAAAAAACCTCAGCAAAACTTGATGGAACTAAAATGAGAAATAAAACAAGAAGTTCAGGGTGCCTGGGTGGCTCAGTCAGTTAATTGTCGGATTTTGGCTCAGGTCATGATATCATGGCTTGTGAGTTTGAGCCCCATGTCAGGCTCTGTGCTGATAGCTCAGAGCCTGAAGCCTGCTTCAAATAATACGTTTCCCTCTCTTTCTGCCCCTTCTCCACTTGTGCTCTCTCTCTCTTTCTCTCACAAAAATAAACATTAAAAAATTAAAAAAGAATCCAACCTATGGTTGAAGACTTCACCATTCTCTCAGTAATTGATGGAACAAGTGAAGAAGAAATCAACAAGGTTATAGAGAACGAAAATAACACTAGCTGTCAATTTGCCCTGCATGAAATTCATAATCTATTTGTAAAAGGTAGAATCAATTTTTTTGTCTTAGAGTATTAACTTCAATTTAGAGGATTATTTTTCTGATTATGAAATTAACATGTTAATTGTAGAAAATCAGGAAAATACAAGGAATATATAAAGAAGAACATTATAAAAAAAGCCCTTAGTTTCTTTTCTAGACATAACTATTACTTTTGTTTTGGTATAAATACTGTTAAAGGAAAAAATAATCAGTGACGTTTGTTAAAGATGGTTAAGGCAAACTTTATTCGGGACTGTTAGGATAGATGTAGGTCCCACTATGATGGATTTCACAGTGCAGGACAGATACTGGGCTCAACACCTAAAAAGCATGAGTATGTGGGAATTAATGGCCAAGGATCAGGGTGGGGGCAGTGAATGAAAATTACTAAGAGGAAATATCAGGTGTAAAAGGCATTCTGGCTAAATCAACCTCGCTGGATTCTTTGCAGGCCACAGGCCAGGGTGATCAGACATCACCTACAGGTGGTGGAGGATGAAAAATCTGATCAGATTTCTAGAGTGATCAGATATTGAGTTCTGATTAAACTGACTTAGCAGGATTCTTGCTAAAACTGGATTTTCAGCTGTGCACACATGGGTCTAGGAGAAAATTTAGGCCTGACTAAAGTTGGATGAAGCAAACAATCTTTGTTAGTATATTTAGATGAAATATTAATAAGTACACACTTGGCTATTATCAATACAGAATTAAAATTACATATAGCATAGTCTTATAGTTTGCTCTCTCTACTCATTGTTTGGACTATCCAAATATATGGTTGCATTTATTCTATGTAAACAACATAGTTTATTTTGCCATCGTTCTATATTCGGGCATTTAGGTAAGTTTCCTTTTTGTGCACAAAAATCTCATCAACTCATTTAATTTTAATAATGGAAACTTTAAACAGAATATAATGTGATTATATATAGTGTCAAAGCCTTAGAAAGAGATGCTTGAGTAAAAAGGTAGGGAGACTTAAAATACATTTGCAATACAGTGTCAAATTGTTTTTCATAAAATCTGTTTTGTGTATAATGAATGATACTATCAGTTTGGGACAGCCTGTTTCCTGAACTTTAATACTTTTTAAATTACACTGTTTTGAAAGTTATTTTCAGGTAGTTGTACATTCACACGCAGTTGTATGATACAAGATGGAGAGATCCCATAGACAGACAAGTTACCCAGTATGACCTAATGGTAACACTGTATCCATCTAATGGAAAAGGTCTTTACCAGAATATTGCACTCAGATAGCCAAGGTACAGAGCATTGCATCACCACAAGGTGAGCTCATTATTATTACATTCCCTTCCATAGTTACAGCTCACCTCTCTTCCACCTCTACTTTTTATCCCCTGGCAACCAGTAATCTGTCATGCATTTCTAAAATTTTGGCATTTCAAGGCTATTATCATACACTACATAATTCTTCCGGTTTGGATTGTTTCCACTCATCAGAATTCTCTGGAGAGTAATCCATATTGTGTATATTAATAGCCTCTTATATTTTATATATAAAATGATATAACTTTATATAACTATGTAACTCTATATAACTCTATACCACTATCTATATCTATATCATCTATATCTATATTTATATCTATATCATCTATATCATCAACTATATATATGGGATATCTATATCTATCTATACTATCTATATCTATACCTGTATCTGTATCTGTATCTATATCCAACTATATATTGAGAGAGAGGCTCATGCAGTTGTGGAGGCTGACAAGTCTCACAGTCTGCCATCTGTGGTTGGCAAGTTGAGGAACCAGGAACACCTGTGGTGTAGTTCAGTGTGAGTCCTGAGTCTGGAGGCTGGAGAAGCAGAAACTCTTGTCTCAGGGCAGGAGAGGGTGGAAGTCTCAGATCAAGAAGAGTGAGAGAATGCCCTCATCTTTTTGCTTTGTACAGATCCTCAAGGAGTTGGATGATGCCCACCCACACTGAATCAGTCGACTGATTCAAATGCTTGTGTCTTCCTGAAACACCTTCCCAGATGCGCCCAGAAATATTGTTTTACCAACTATGTGGGCATTCCTTAGCCTAGTGAAATTGGCACATAAAATTAACCATCACAGGGGCGCCTGGGTGGCTCAGTCGGTTAAGCATCCGACTTCAGCTCAGGTCATGATCTCGCGGTCCGTGAGTTCGAGCCCCGCGTCGGGCTCTGTGCTGACAGCTCAGAGCCGGGAGCCTGTTTCAGATTCTGTGTCTCCCTCTCTCTCTGACCCTCCCCCGTTCATGCTCTGTCTCAAAAAATAAATAAACGTTAAAAAAATTTTTTTTAAATAAAAAAAAAAATTAACCATCACAGTCTTACCATTTTAATTTTGGTGTCATTAGTTTTAGGAGGTTTTTCTTTTTTAATACATTCCTTAGATTTTTATACATAGCTAATTATGTCTCCTCCCAAAAGTACAGTTTTGTTTCTTCTTTTCTGGTATGCATGCCTTTTGTTTGTTTCTTTCTTTTTTTGGTCTTGCCTTATTTCATTGGCTACATCTTCCAGCGTTAGGTTGGATAAAGTGCTGAGAGCAGACATCCTTACCTTGTGCTAGATCCTAGACAGAAAGTACTCCAACTTCCATTGTTAAATAGAATGTGGGCTACAGGGTTTTCACAGATTCTATTTATCCTTTCTTTTTTTAAAAAAATATTTATTTATTTATTTTGAGAGAGAGAATGAGCATGAGTAGGAGAGGGGTAGAGAGCAAGGGAGAGAGAGAGTAGATTCTATTTTTCTAATTGAAGAAGTCCCCTCTATTCCTTTTTATCTGGGAGTTTTTATCACGAATGACTATTAAATTTTGTCAAATGCTTTTACTCCACCAATTGGTATGAACCTGTTTTCTCTAATTCAGACTGTTAACAATGGTGGATCTCATTGTTTGATTATCAAATATTGATCAAGCATTGATTCTCTGAAATGAATCCAACTTATTCGGGTTTATGATTCTTTTTTTATATTTCCATATTCCATTTGATAATACTTTGTTAAAGATTTGCATCTGTTATCACAAGGGGTATTTTTGTAGTTTTCTTTTCCCTTCCCTTCCCTCTCTTCCCCTCCCTTCTCCCGTCCCTTTCTTTCTTTCTTTCTTTCTTTCTTTCTTTCTTTCTTTCTTTCTTTCTTTCTTTCTTCTTTCCCTCTCTCTCTCATATTGCCTTTGTTTGAGTTTGGAATCGATGTAGCACTAGCTTTATAAAATGAATTGGAAAGTACTCCTTCCTTTATCCTCTTCTGGAAGGGATTGTGTAGAATTGGTGTTCATTCTTCTTTAATGGCTAGGTAGAACTTCAGTGAAACTATCTGGGCCTGCAGATTACTATTTTTTTTGAAGAGGTCTTAAGTTATGAATTCATTTTTCTAAATAGTCATAGGGCTATGCAAATGATCTATTTCATATTTGGTGAGTTGTGGTAGGTTATGTTTTTTAAGGAATTGGTCCATTTTATGTAAGTTGTAGAATATGTGTGTGTACAGTTGTTCTCAGCATAATCTTGTCATCCTTTGGGTGTTTGCGGGATCTATGGTGACATCCTGTTTCACTGCTGATATTGGTAATTTGTGTCTTTACTCCTTATTTCTTTGTCAGTAGTGCTAGAAGTCTGATAATTTTATCGATACTTTCAAAGAACCAGAAACACATTCTTTGAAACTGCACATAGAAAATTCGTGAATAGACCATATTCTGAATCAGAACAAAAATCTCAATCACTTTAAAATCCAACAAAGTGTGACAGGGTGCCTGGGTGTCACAGTTGGTTAAGTGGTCAACTTCAGTTCAGGTCATGATCTTGTGGTTTGTGAGTTCGAGCCCCACGTCAGGCTCGGTGCTGACAGCTCTGAGCCTGGAGTCTGTTTCACATTCTGTGTCTCCCTCTCTACCCTTCCCTTCACTCATGCTCTGTTTCTCTCTGTCTCTCAGAAAATAAATCAAAACGTTAAAAAAATTTTTAATCCAACAAAGTGTGTTTTCTGATCACGACAGGATCAATAACATATTTACAAAATACCAACATATTTGGAAATTAAACAGCGTGCCTTAAAATAACCAAGGGGTCAGAGAAGAAAAGTCCAGAGAAATTAAAAGAAATTCTGACATGAATGAAAACTGAAAACTGAGTGTTGTGGAGTGTAGCTACAGAAGTGCTCAGATGGAAATTTAAAGGGATGTTCATCTTAGAATAGAAGAAAGGTCTCAACCTGACTTCAAGGTTTGCTAACTTCAAGAAGTTACCAAAGCATAGCCGATTTAAACCAAAGCTGGCAGGAAGAAGAAAATAAAGAGCAGGAGAGCCTGGGTGGCTCAGTCGGTGGAGATTGTGACTCTTGATTTGAGCTCCTCACTGAGTGTGGAGGGGCATTCTCTCTCCCCCTTTATCTCTGCCCATCCTCCTGCCTCGCATGTGCCCTCTCTCTTTCTCTAAACAAACAAATAAACAAACATTGAAAAACACATGGAAAGCAAAAGTCAAGGAAATCCAGGCAGGAGCTGCAGCGCTGAGGCCGGAGGCCTTGCAGCTCTGGGGAAGGGTCTGTTCTAGACACTGCTGAGCTACCGAAGGCTTGGGAGCCTCAGCCAGGATCCCAGCCACCCGAGTCAGCACCAGCTATTCCCTGTGGGGCACGGTCTTCAATGTCAAGCCTCAGGGCGACTGGCTGCACTTGTTCACCGAGCACCCGGAGGTCCATTTGGAGTTCCTGAGCTCAGTACCTGAGAAGAATTTCAAATTGCACAGGAAAAATCCCTCAGAAAGGATTGCTGGCCGAGCTTGCATATCCTACATTGCCGGGGTCCCACACCACTCTCTGCGGATGCACTTCAGGATGCCTCGGGCAGAGGGGCTGATTTTGTGAAAATTGCTCATTCAAAGCAGATAAACCTTGAAGATGTATTGGCACCACAATCGAAAAGTTAAACACAAATGGAGAATTAAATCAAAGTTTGTGAAAATTACTCACTGATTAAAAAGCTTATGGATTCCTTTAATCCAGAAACCAAGTGAGCAGTTGAACTGTTTATGTTTGACTTTGAAACCAATGAAATCCATCTAGACAAAGAAAAGCATCGAAGAGCAGATCTTGTTAAAATCTTTTGAGTAAAGCATTTTTTTATGGGGAACAATTTTTCCAAGACTGATAAACAATTCTTTCCTTTATTATATATATTTTAAGAGAGACAGAGAGAGTGTGTGTGGGTGTGTGTGCGTGTGGGCATGAACGTGTGCAACTGGAGAGAGGGGCAGAAGGGGGAGAGAGAGAGAGAGAGGGCGCAAGGGAGGGTCAGAGACAGAGGAGACAGAGAATCTTAAGCAGGCCCCATGCTCTGCGTGGGCTTGATCTCACGACTCTGGGATCATGACCTGAGCCAAAATCAAGGGTTAGGCGTTTGACCAGCTGAGCCACCCAGGTGCCCCTGATAATCATACCTTATCAGAACACATTTGCCATAACTTTTTACTTGATTGAGGTCCTGTAATAGTTGATAGTCTACATTCAGAAGCACCACGTGCAGGAAGCTGCTTAGACAATTTTTTCTTTGTCCCAATGCCGGCTAATTGAAATGTTCAGAAAAGTTACTCAGCAGCAAAGAACTTAAGACAAATTTAGCGGGATATTTTATATTCCTCACAGGGCACCCCAAAGAACACTACCTAAAAATCAGACTGGCATGCAATTCCTTGAGAAACTATCTCACAAATTTTCTGATAGAACTATAAAAGATTTTTAGGTGACATGAGGAATAAAAACAAAACGAAATCTTTGAAATTCTGAATGCATGCCTTGGGACCCCCTAGTACCATGGTATGATTCATGTGGAGAGGTAATGTTGAGCCCAGTTTATACTGACCGTGTTTCTCCTTTAAAATGTGGATGGAGGAAGGTCTGAATATTTTATTTAACTAATTGTTAAGGATGTCTGCAGCGCCGCCTGTGAAATGAGATGTGGTGTCAAGACGTTAGAAGAGTGGCTGAGGTTCACGAATCCAAAGTATTGCTAGGGTGCATTTCCTGCAAAGACACAAACCACGTTAGGATTGTCATTTTACAATCTGTGGAGGCAGATCGAAAGAAGATGGAGATTGTTAACTCCAGCTGCAGTTCTTAAGCTGAATCTTTCCCATTCCTCAAGGAGTTCACTGACTTTATTAACTCCTGGAATGATAGAAAATCTCCCCCAGGAAATGGGACATACCATCTCTTCTATGCTGGAATATACTCAGTATCCAATATTGCAGTGAGACCGATGTCCTACTGATTTTGCTGAGGTTCTTTCTGTGCTGGTGATTTTTCAGGTGACGATAAAGTGGTTACCCAATTTGCCAGACATTCTCAAACTGGGCAGCCACTGCCCCAAAATATGGTGTCTCATCTTTGTGAGTTTAAAAAGGTTTGTGATGCAGCCAATATGCCAGTTCAGGTATTTTATGCCACTCTGGATCCAGTCTTTCATGAGGTCGACCCCAGACATCCTCAGGGAAACAGAATAAAGCTTATATCACACATTGCACATACTGCCTGGAAGCTGTGATTCCATCGCTTTGTGCATGGTGATTAACTCTTACTCTTACCAGATGTCCAGGGTACTAGCCTCCACGGTTCAGAAGGAATGTTTTCTTTCAACAGACTACAGGTGAGTGATATTACAGGAAGATGCTGGTACATAGTAGTAACAAAGAGCCCAAACTCATGATTCCATGAACTCAAAAGGGCTCTGTTGTTAAGTATGTTTGAGAACTGCCATGTAAGCTTTGAAGGTTCACTCTGCACGTGTTGCATATGTAACTCAGTATATCCCCAAAATACTTGACTGTAGGACCCACCTGTCTTTTTTGGAATACCTATCGATGACATTTTTCAGAACTCTAGGACACAAATGCAAAAATCATTCATATAGAAATAACAGGCTTACAGATAAGAGGTTCAATATTAATGTGATTGCAGAATGCAATTGTTCATCAACCTTAAAAGCCAGAGACATTGAAAGGCTGGTAAAGGCTGAGATCTAAAATGGCATTCCCATATATATAAGGGCTCAGGAAACATCTCAATTTTGTACTCTTCTTTAAAAATTATTTAAAGAATATGTATTTACAATCAAGAGTCAAAGCAAAGGAAATCTCTAAGGAACTACTAAGCATGTAGAGAAGACACAGTCTCTTTTTGCAATAAATGGATAAATCATAATAGCAAATGATTTAATTATGAAAAAATTTCCTACTGATGGGAATAAGCACATAAGTACACAAACGATTCCTCTGGGGAAAGATATTTCTCTCATGAAGTTATGGTTAATCCCCACCTTCCAAAAATCCAACTTGGAGTACTTTTGATTATGGAAACACTAAAAAATAATCTAAAAAATAATTGGAGGAAAATGAATACAATGTTAATGTAGCTTTCAAGAAAGTCAAGGGAATAAAGAACAGGTAAATCAATGAAACCAAAACTTGGTTCTTTGAAATGATCAATATAATTGATAAAGCTTTAGCCAGACTGATAGAAAAACACAAGACACAAAGTATAACATAAGGAACAAAGAAGGGAAAGGCAAACCTCACTACAGATCCCATGCACATTACATGTATAATAAAAAATATGCAAAACTTTATGCCAATAAAATGGACAACTTATATAGATAAGTTCCTAAAGGTACCTAAGCTAACAAAGTATTCACAAATACCAGTCTTGAAGAAATAAGTTCTCTGAACTGATGCCTACATCCTAGTTCTATCTCCACAAAGAAAATTCTAGGGTCAGATTCAGATGGCTTTATTGGCAGTCACCAATACTTAAGGAAGAAATAATAGCAAATTCTATACAATCTAAGGAGAAATTTGAGGAAAAGGGAAACTTCTCATCTCATTTTATGGGGCCAGCATTATCTCAGTACTCAAACCAGACGAAGATATCAAAAGGAAAGGAACCTACAAACCAATATCAACTAGGCAGTACTCTCAAAAAATTTTAAATTGTCACCCAGTGGAGTTTTTCTGGAAATCAATATTTTAATATTTGAAAATCAATCAATGCAACTCACTATATATATATATATGTATATATATATATGTGTGTATATATATGTATATATATATATGTGTATATATATGTATATATATGTGTGTATATATATGTATATATATGTGTATATATATATATATATTTACACACACACAAAACATTAAAAATGTATATGTAAATGCAAAGGACTTTGGTCAAAATATTTTTCAAAAATTATATAATTAGTATATACTTAATGTGTTTAATTATATAAATAATGCAAAGCTATAATCAAAATTCCTTCTGAGGAAAGGGTAGCTATATAGGTCAGTAACAGAATAAATAGTCCTGGTGTAAACTTCATATCTATATGGTCCATTTGTTGTTATAAAGAGGAGAATCAGGGGTGCCTGGATGGCTCAGTGGGTTGAGCATCTGACTCTTGATTTCAGCTCAGGTCATGATCTCACCATTATGAGATGGAGCCCCAGGTCATGCTCCACATTGAGTGTGGAGCCTGCTTACGATTCCCTCTCCCTCTCTCTCTCTGCCTCTCTTCCCCGCTTGCACACTCTCTCTCCCTAAAAAAACTTTAAAAAATTAAAAAAAATAAAGAGGTGAATCAATTGAGCCAGGATGAATCTTTTCAACAATTGCTAGACTAACTGGAGGTCTATATGCTAATAATAATAATAATAATAATAATAATAATAATAATAATTACATATACTATTACATATACTGTGTAAAACTTAACTTGAAAAGGACAATAAACGTAAGTGAAAGATTTAAAACTACAATTCTTATGGAAGAACACATAAAAGTATTTTTCTGGGATCTTGGCATTAACAAGTATGTCTTAATTAGGACACACACACAAATCATAAAAGAAAAAACGATAAATTGGGCTTGATAATCAAAATTAAATGATTCTGTTTTTTGAAAGATGCTATCAAGAAAATGAATAGGCAGGCCACCTACGGGGAGAAAATATTTGCAAACATGTATTTTATAATATACTTATGTCCAAAATATATAAAGAACCCTTGTAACTCAAAAATAAGAGACAAACAACCCATTTAAAAAAATGAGGAAAGGATTTGACCAGATGTTTCACTAAGGCAGAAAATGGCCAATAAGCATAAGAAAATATTTTAACATTATTAGTCATCAGGAAAATGCAAATTAAAATCACAAAATTATGATAATACATAGTAGAATGGCAAAAATTAGAAAGACTAACAAGACCATATCCTGGCAAGATTGTGGAGCAATGGGGTACTGCATAAATTATTAGTGGGAGTGCAAAACTGCATAGCTGCTTTGTAAAATTTGCCAGCAATTTCTTAGGAAGGTAGACGTGCACTTACCGTACTATCTAAAAATGTCATTCCTGGGTGTAAGATGAGATACTACTTGAAATAAAAAAATGAACGAACTACTGATAAATGCATCAGTGTGAATGAATCTCAAATGCAAAATGCAAGAAACCAAAAGCAAAATGCTACCTTATGTATTATTCCATGTCTATACATTTCTGGAATAGTCAAAATTATAACAATAGAAAATGAATTAGTGTTTACCGACAGCTGGTTTTTGGAGGACATTGATTGCCAAGTGCCATGAGAGAATTTAAGGTGCTTAGTAAATATTCTGGTTGTTTTGGTAGCTCCCTGACTATGTATTTGTCCACATTCATGGAACTGTATGCTTTAAAAGAGTGAATTTTATTGTGTGGAAATTTAACCTCAATATAACTCACTTGAAAATTTGTCCTTTTATTCAATGGGCTGATCTACTTACAAAAGCAGCCACTAAAAGTAGATTCCATTGCTGTTATTGTTACTTTGAGTTTATTTGGTTGGTGAGAGTTTGGTGAGTTTGAGGATAGGGGTCAAAGAACAGAAACATGGGTAAAAACCGTGGGAACCAGGTTGAATAACTCTTGTTTTGGGAGCTTTTAATTAAAATTATAGGCCAAGAGTCTCTAATAGATTGTAACCCTCATCAACAGAACTAGTTTTTTCTTTGGATTGTTTTTGGCTTTGGTTTTGGGGAGCCCTTTTTTGTATTCTTATGGACTAATAGGGTATTTGGTGCTTAATAAATGTTTATTAAATGAGTGAAGAAATGCATTTAAGAATTAGGATGACAAATTAATCAGGACAGTTAGAAATGGAGGTGTCAAAAGACAGAGTCTACAAGAAAAGCATTCATTTGGATATGTTAGTGACTTCATTTTAGTAATTTTCAATTGCTGGGATTGAGAGGGATGGCAATTCCATCTTTTATAGCACACATTTTGCAAATATCTGAGGGCATTTTAGGTTGTAAAGATGATTAAGGAGTGCTACTGACGTTCAGTGAATGTGGGCCAGGTATGATGCTTTCCCGCAGTGCCTGTGATAATTCTGTGCAATTAAATTTCACCCTGTGACTTTCTTGAGTTTAGAATATCAGATAGGGGAGACACATCTTTATGATTATCTGAGCTTAGAAATAACTCCGTTTTACACATAAACAGAAAAACTTTGTGCATTGTTTAATGCACTCTGAGCTGCCCAAGAATGCAAACACCATGCAAATTGAGAGAAAAGTAGAAGTCATTTCATCAGAAATTTATTGAGAAGTATTCACCATGTGGAAATATAATTTAATGTTGATTCTCGAATAAGCATGTCTATATAATAATGCATTTAGAGTTGTTGCATTTACAGTGAGTGATACATTCTATAAGTGCAAGCATCTGTGATCCTCATTATAATTTCTTGTCTAGCATTTCCATATTGAAATCCCAATCCTTGTTTTGTTTTAATTTTTTTCATGTTTACTTATTTATTTTGAGAGAGACAGAAAGAGAGAGGGGGGAGGGACAGAGAAAGAGAGGGAGAGAGAATCCCAAGGAGACTCCACACTGTCGGCACAGAGCCCAATGTGGGGCTCCATCCCACAAACTATGAGATCATGATCTGAGCCGAAATCAAGAGGCAGACATTTAGGGGCGCCTGGGTGGCTTAGTTAGTTAAGCGTCCGACTTCGGCTCAGGTTATCATCTCGCAGTCAGTGAGTTCGGGTCCCGCATTGGGCTCTGTGCTGACAGCTCAGAGCCTGGAGCCTGCTTCAGGTTCTGTGTCTCCCTCTCTCTCTGCTCCTTCCCCACTCACGCTCTGTCTCTCAAAGATGAATAAATGTTAAAAAAAAAAAAGTCAGGCACTTAACCAACTGAGCTGCCCAATCTTTTTCATAAGTTATTTTTCTTTTCTCCTTTACGCAATAACTTGGGCGTCCTAATGATTTTCTTAAAATTAGATAGATAGATAGATAGATAGATAGATAGATAGATAGATAGATAAAGTTTTATTCTGCATGCATTTTCTTCTAGCTTGAGGAGCATTAAATCTAATAGAGTTGAGAACAACTTCTAAGTCATCACTGAGTTACTTAATATTTCTCTTCAGTGTATCCACGTGGCACAGTTCCAATCATGCCAAATTTTATTCTCCTCTTTCAGTTTTCTTGTTAGGTATGTATGTATGTATGTATGTAGGTAGGTAGGTAGGTAGGTATGTATGTATATATTTAAATGTTTTATTTATTTTTGAGAGAACCCAAGCAGGGGAGGGGCAGAGAGAGGAGGACAGGGGATCTGGAGCAAGCTCTGTGCTTAAAAAGAGTAGATTTCAAGCCTGGTGGTGGGGCTTGAACTCATGAACCATGAGATCATGACCTGAGCCAAAGTCAGATGTTCAACTGACTGAGCCATCCAGATGCCCCTCGTTTTCTTGTTAGGCTTTTAAAATTTGTCCCCAGTTTTGTTGAGGTATAATTGACAAATACAAGTGTAAGTTATTTAAAATGTACAACATGATGATTTGATACATGCATATGCTGTGAAAAGATCCCCCCCATCAAGGTAATTAACATATCTGTCACTTCACTTATTTCCTTTTTTTTTTTTTTTTAGGAATATTCAAGTTCAAGTCTCTTAGCAGATTTCAATTATACAACACAGCGTTGCCAATGATAGTGTCTGTGTTGCACATTAGATCCTCAGACTTTATTCATCTCATAACTGAAAGGTGGTTCACTCTTTTATCTTTCATGTTAGTTTTGAATTTCAAATGGTTTCCATCCAGATCAAACACTTCATCTGTCATATTTGACCATAAAAATGGTAAATAGGAAAAAGAACACGATCTTTCCAAAGGAATTAAGGCCCACATTTCATATACACATGATTTATAACTCACATGACCTTCCTTAAAGATACCAGAATATTTCATGTCTTATATTTAGTATTAGAAAAGTTATCTGAGCCATGCAATAAAAGAAAAAAAAATAACAAAGGAACACAGGGAAAACAGACTTGGTGTCGAAGAAATCAAGTAGGTTAATAACTTGATCTAGTAAACACAGTGATATGAATAATAGAGAAATACATGAGGTAACATTCAAACTTTCTAGTATGAAATAAAATAATCTTGTCTGTTACCTTTTAAGGGCTGAATTGTGTTTCCCCCAGAATTCATACGTTGGGAGTCTAACCCCCCCCCCCCAATGCAACTATATGTGGAGATAGTGCTTTAAGAAGGTACAGTTAAATGACATCATAAGGATGGGGTCCTAATGCCTTAAGACTGATGTGAAGAGGCAGGGACTCCTAAGAGCTCTGTCTCTGCATACACAAAGACCATGTGAGAACATAGCCAGAAGGGAGCTGCCTGCAAGTCAGGAAGAGAATCCTCACTGGAAAATGAATTTTCTAGTACCTTGGTCTTGAACTTCTAGCCTCCAGAACTCTGGAAAAGTTAATTTCTGTTTAAGTGCCCCAATGGGTAGGATTTTGTTATGGCAGGCTTAGCAGAGCAACGCAATACCTCTTGTCCCCACTAGCCAGTTTTAAACTCCCAGAACAGAGTGTATGTCCTTTTTACTTCACCATATATTCTCAGATGTATTTTCTTTTCTTTTTCTTTTCTTTTTTTTTTTTTTTTTTGAGTTTAAGATGAGGCTGTTTTTTTGTTGTTCATTTGTTTGTTTATTTTTAATTTACATCCAAGTTAGTTAGCATATAGTGCAACAAGGATTTCAGGAGTAGATTCCTTAATGCCCCTTACCCATTTAGCCCATCCCCCCTCCCACAACCCCTGCAGCAACCCTCTGTTTGTTCTCCATATTTAAGAGTCTCTTCTGTTTTCTCACCCTCCCTGTGTTTATATTATTTTTGCTTCCCTTCCCTTATGTCCATCTGTTTTGTATCTTAAAGTTCTCATATAAGTGAAGTCATTTGATATTTGTCTTTCTCTGACTAATTTTGCTTAGCATAATGCCCTCTAGTTCCATCCACGTAGTTACAAATGGCAAGATTTCATTCTTTTTGATTGCCGACACCTATATATATATACTCCTATATATATTCTCCTATATATATATATATATATATATATATACTCCTATATATATATATATATATATATATATATATACACACACACGCATACACACACACACACACACACACACACACACACACACCACACCACACCAGATGTATTTTCTACCTCGGATATTGTTTCATTTGCTAGAGATATAGCTGTGTACTAGATACATAATAATTCCAACCTCATAGAACATATTCTAGTAGGAAAGAGAAAAGTAAACAGGTTAATAATTTCACAGTGTAAGAACAATTAAATGCTAGGAAAATGATGATACAGATTAAGAAGGACCATAATGGTAGGTGTGGCTACTATACAGAGTCAAGGGAGTTCTTTCTGAGGAGAAGGCAGATGGATAGAAACATGAATAAAAGGAGTGAAGAGTCATATGACTGTTGGGTGACAGAGGGGCCAATAGCAAGTTCATAAAGCCTCCAGGTGATGATGTGCTTGGGAACTTTGAAGAATCACCCAAAGGCTGGACTCTTGAGCTCTGTGCGGAGGTGAGAAAAACAAGATAGACAACTAGGAGAATATCAAGCTTTGGTAGGAACTTTGGAGAGAGTTGGGGGAGAGGTGTGACTGCAATCCCATGCAGGTGTAGGGCTGTTTGGGTTATGGTTGGAATAATGGAATTTAAGAGAGACAAGAGGGGAATGAAGGATAACAACCAGGGTATTATTTTTTTTTTTTTTATTAAAAAAAATTTTTTTTTCAACGTTTATTTATTTTTGGGACAGAGAGAGACAGAGCATGAACGGGGGAGGGGCAGAGAGAGAGGGAGACACAGAATCGGAAACAGGCTCCAGGCTCTGAGCCGTCAGCCCAGAGCCCGACGCGGGGCTCGAACTCACGGACCGCGAGATCGTGACCTGGCTGAAGTTGGACGCTTAACTGACTGCGCCACCCAGGCGCCCCCAGACCAATGTTTAAATTAACATCGGGGGCGCCTGGGTGGCTTGGTTAAGCGTCCGACTTCGGCTCAGGTCATGATCTCACGGTCCGTGAGTTCGAGCCCCACGTCAGACTCTGTACTGACAGCTCAGAGCCTGGAGCCTGTTTCAGATTCTGTGTCTCCCTCTCTCTGACCCTCCCCCGTTCATGCTCTGTCTCTCTCTGTCTCAAAAATAAATAAATAAACGTTAAAAAAAATTAAAAGAAAAAGAATAATTTCTTTCATATACTGAAAAAAAATATTTGCACTCATGTTACCTAGAATATGCACTTTTAAAATAACTGCGAGGCAATGAAATGTCATGAATCAGACATTTTTATGTCTTTATTATATTAAATGATTAAACAATTAATTATCTAAATGACACAATAATGCCATATTTCCAAAACCAAATTCATTGCCATTCCCTAAAACACTGCTTCACTAATTATCCTTTAAAGCTCATATTTTACAGGCCAAAAATGAAGCTACAGTATATTATTGATAAAATAGTTAATAATTTTTCTGGCTTTGTCTGGATCTAAACTGTGCAGTCAGTACTCTATAAAAGTTGTTCACATATACCAATATATACAATATGGTTTTTTTTAGTTTTCTTATCAGAAGTGTTCACATGGATCTCTGCTGTTTCTGATGCAAAATTTATCTTTCATTGGCCAATAGGTTTCAAAAATGTCAACATGAAAAATACTGCTGGTCAAAACCTTATGATACTTTAATCCACGTTCCCTCAATTTTGTCACCCCCAAAATCAGGATCTTAAAGACACTGGTGTTTGGATCTTTTTTTTTTTTTTAAAGCTTCCTCTGTTTTGGGAAAACTGGGCTACAGGGTTCTTCCAAATAATATGTGCTATGTTGTATCCAAATGCAAACTATATCCTCAGATGTTTAAACATGAACATTCTGCCAAGTTCGTGCACACCCGCTCTCTGTTAGAATGAATGTCTTGTCACGAAAATTCTTAGCCTTCATATCTCTGAATGAAACAAAATGATTAAAATATAACTCTGAATGAGTCAGAATGATTGAATCTCAAACATCCATATCATCCCAAATTATAAATCTAAGAATTCAGGTCACTGAGGTAAACCCAAGCCCCATTGTGAGTGACTTAAGGTTGTGGTTGTACAAAATCCTAACTAATGAGACATAAGGTAAATCAAAGGAGAGGCTTCTGGAAAAGTTTACTTACTCCTAAAGTGAAACAATATGATACATAGTTCGTTGACTCTCAATTTGGCATATGTTAGTATAATTTCTAGAACTGTGGCAACCAACTGGGATCACAAGGGTCCCCTTCGCTGCCCCCTAAAGACGGCCAGGGAGGAGAAATAGAAAGTACCCGTGATAGTAATGAGCAAACTGGATTTTGAAGTTCAGTCAGTATTATTACTCTTAACTCTCCCAATGGTATCATCAAATGGGAACATATTATTGTACAAAATTAATAAGTGAAACAGGTAATTTATCTAAAAAAAACTATTTTCATTTATGAATAGTTATTGAAGAATCATTAATTAAGCATAAACTTTATGGTACAACAGCTAGTCTCCAAGATCTCTGGGTGTGGAAGAACGTGTGTGTGGCAGAATACATATATTCAAGAAACTCAACAGTGAATCTAATGAAGTTTGCCTATTAAGAGACATATCTAATTAACATGGACGAGAACTCTAATATAAATGTATTTTCCTCCACATATGGAAAACGTCTAATACTTGTGAAAACTTTATCTATCGCTCTGGTTCCATGTTGGTTTCTGACAGTTCCTAGAATTGGAATCTGTTTTATTATTCTGTTTATTTCTAGCAGTTCCCTAACACCTGATCCATACTAGGCTTTAATAAATACATGCTGAATGAAGAGTGAATCAAATTCCCAGACATGCAAAACAAAACAAAACAAAACATAGCTACTAAAACTTAATTAACCATTTTAATTGGAGATAAAAATGAATTATTTCTATTTATCTATTATTAGGAGACTTTGGGCATTGGGATGAAGTATAAATTTTATTCCTTTTGAACTTTTAAAAAGTCATATTTTAATTTCATTATCTTTTTTTTTTTTGGTAAAAATCCATCTAAAATGAAGTAGCTTTCTTGTTTGCAAACAAATTATCATTTTTTATCTGTTCTTATATGGCCCTAATGTTATGCTTATTTAAACCTGCATTAGGTTGACAAAATTAATTGCCCTATGTTTTTATTTCCTAAAATAGGTTTACTACTAATTTAACGATGCATATATCAATATCAATATTTTGGTTTTTTTGCAAAGCAATGTATGGTTGAGATGTTTAATTATGCAGATGATGGCGATTTGAAAATTTCAATTAGCAAAGGCGTAATTAGTAAGCTCGATGTCAGATGTCCCTCGATAGTTAAATCAAATTTCAGTGGTAATATCCTACCTGGCATCTATGCAGAGATACTTGGCATTGATGTAGAATCTGCCATGGCAATCTAGACATGCTTCCTTTGTGTTCCCTGAGAATTGGCTCTGTTCTTATTTTCCGCCATCGACCCAGTGAGACACTCGGAGAAATTGCCAGATGGCTCATCCTGTGAAGAACTTTATGTAATCAGGAAGAATTTTCAAATAAAGCAAGGCTTGGCAGAAACCAGTTAACAGAACTCATCATTATTGCTGTTGTTTGAAGATCTGTTGTCCTGCTCTCAGAAGATGCAATGGCAGAGGAAACCCAGATTTCCACCGAGTGAGATCCCATAAATTCATTTTACTTATAGGAAACTTCACTAATTATCCCCTATAAAACCTTTCAGATTATCTTTATGTTCAGTACTGGATTTGCTTATGAGGAGAATCAATCATCAGAAAATTTACTGATTGAACAATCACTGTACTTATGAGATTGAAGACCCTTAAGATTGAGACTGTCTTTTATAGGTAATGACGTCCACTGATGTAACAAATTAACGATATTATTTTTGTTGGAAAAGCATGGAAAGGAAAACATGAACAGTCCTGTCGACACTGTATATCTCTTCCATAAACGCAGGCATTTGTTATTACCTGTCTAATTGATCTAAATAATAAACATTAATTTTCACTGGATCAGTTTGTCTGTAAGGACCTATATTTTGCCTAATTATTTACTGTCAAATACAAACTCTGCAACCTGAACTCTTCCTTATTTAATATCCATGCTTGTTTCAACTCCTGACACACCCTCATGTCCACTGTTAGTTCAGTAATAGCAGATTCCACATGTTGGGCCCCTAGTTAGAAAGCATTTTGTTTCATACCAACCCAAAATCTGTGTTAATTTCAAGCTCTGTTTTTCATCCTACTACATTTTCCTAGTCATTCTTGTTACTTTTCTTATCTCCTTTAGTATCTCTATAATATTGGTGTTCCTTGAATGCTTGTCCTTTGCTTTCCTCTTTCTTTTTATTCTAAAGACTCTTTCAGGGTCATTGAAATCATTGCTATTTCCTTTTGTGTTTGTTTTATGTATCTTCTGGTATTTAAATTTTTTTTAATGTTTATTTATTTTTAAGAGAGAGACAATGTGTGAGCAGGTGAGGGACAGACAGAGAGGGAGCCACAGAATCCGAGGCAGGCTCCAGGCTCTGAGCTGTCAGCACAGAGCTCGACACAGGGCTCGAACTCATGAATCACGAGATCGTGACCTGAGCTGAAATTGTATGCTCAACCGACTGAGCCACCCAGGCACACCTTGCATTTTTAATTGCCACTTATGATTAATCCCCCCAAAAAACTCCAACCAGGACCCCTCTTGCAAGCCAGCTACAGACCTATTTATTTTTATATATATATATTTTTAACGTTTTTATTTATTTTTGAGACAGAGAGAGACAGAGCATGAATGGGGGAGGGTCAGAGAGAGAGGGAGACACAGAATCCAAAGCAGGCTCCAGGCTCGGAGCTGTCAGCACAGGGCCCGACGCGGGGCTCAAACTCATGGACCGCGAGATCATGACCTGAGCTGAAGTCAGACGCCCAACTGACTGAGCCACCCAGGCGCCCCGCTACAGACCTATTTAACCACTTGCCTGCCTCATATCTTAAAAATTCCCCAAATGGATGTCATCATATCTGAAACCCTTGCCCTGAAACTTGTACTTCTGTCACCTGCTGCTTATAAAGGGGAACTTGGAGGTCCTTGTTGATGCTCACTCATCCTTAGACTAGCTCCAGCATCCTACAGACTAGCTGTAATCAATAAATGATATGTAGTTTCTACATATAGTTCCAAATTTTAAGTATCTACTGTTCTACATTCCTACTTAGGCTAACACAAGTTAGTGCCCACTTTTTTTTTTCTTTTTTAATGTATTTATTTTTGAGAGAGACAGAGTGCAAGCATGAGAGGACCAAAAAGAGAGGGAAACACAGAATCTGAGGCAGGCTTCAGGCTCCCAGCTGTCAGCACAGAGCCCGAACTCACGAGCTGTGAGATCATGACCTGAGCCGAAGTCGGAGGCTTAACTGACTGAACCACCTAGGCACCCCACGTTAGTGTTCACTCGTACCTGGTTTACCTAAAACAACCTTCCTCATGGATTCCCTACAGCTCTATCTTTACCCCCATCTATTAATCTTATACAGGCCACTTCACTTAGCTGTATCTACTGTTCTTTTAGGTCTCAGATACCGAAAGTAAACTTACTTAGTTTTCTATGTCTCCCAACACTATATTACACTCTTCTAATTTATGCTTCCATATAAACTGGTATTTATCTTTCTTAACATACTTGTTTTTTTAGAACTACTGGCCAATTGTCTGTTTTCCCACCTAAATTGTAAGATTCATGAGTGAAGAAAGCAGTAGATAGAATAAGGCATCCTAAAAATTACTCATCCACACCTGATTTCAATGGTTTCGCTGTTGAGTCTTTAGGATTTTGAATTAATGATATTTCTATTTAAATGAGATTTTTAGGCGAAGTGAATATACTTTTTGTGTAGGATGCATATGGAGCTTACAGGCCTGAGGGTAGACTATCGTAGGCAGAATAATGCCCCCCTAAAGATGCCCACATCTTAATCTCCTGAACCTGTGAATGTGTTAAATTACATGGCCAAAGCGATTGTGCCAATGCAATTAAGGTAATGGACCTTAAAACAAGATTGTTGTGGATTATCCAAGTGGGCCCAATCTCATCATATGAGACATCAAAAGTGGAGGACTTCCTCCAGATAGAAGTTTTCAACTCCTTTGGGTAAATACCAACAAGTGCTGGGCTGGATGATTGGGTAGAAATATGTTTAGTTTGTGAAAAACCACCAAGCCATTCTAAAATTACTACCATTTTGAATTCCCACTGCGGTGAACAAGAGTTCTTTCCTCCACAGCGTCACCAGCATTTGGTGCTGTCATTTTGTCTATTGTAGTAGGTGTAAGAACACTTCGTTTTACTGGCACATGTATTTTTTTAATGAAAAGTATTTAACGATTTCAGATTTGTTGATAGAGTCATTACCTTTTCAACTTCTTTTCCCCCACTGTACTTGAGCAGTTGTTTAACAGAATATGGGATATTCCTTTAGAACTTAAAAATATTGCTAGGTTTTTTTCTTCTGGAACCATCTGTTACTAATGAGAAATATAATGAAAATTCATTATCTTTCTTATTTGGTCAAATTCAAAGTGTTTGGGATTTTCTTTTAACTTGGAGTTCAGAATCATTCCAGGATGTGGCTAGCCATTATTATTATTATTATTATTATTATTATTATTATTATTATTATATTTTGTTTTCATTCATCCCCCTCAGCACTTGGTGAGCCTATTACAGACTGAAGATTCATGTCAATTCTGCTCTTAGGAAAGCTCTATTTTTTCCTTCCTCTCTCTCTCTCTCCCTCCATCCCCCTTCCCTTCTGTTTTCCATTCTTCCTGTGTTTGATTCGTTCTCTTTCCCCCACACTCTAGAACTCCTTGCAAAAGAAATAGAACCCTTTTGATCTATTTTCTGTCTTAACTTTTGTCTTATACTTTCTATATTCTGTTTTTTAGTGTTAACCCTTTGTTTTATTCACTTTTTATGCATATCTCCCTTTTTATTTACCGAAGTTTTGTTTGCTTTGTTTATTAGAATTTGATTTTAAATTTCCAAGATCTCTAGTTGGTTCTGATTGGTCCTATTGCATAACATGCAATTGTTTCTATGTAAGTGTATTACGTATACAATTATATAAAATTCTTCTCAGCATATACAATTGTACTTAATTTAAAGTTTTCTCTTAGCTATATTATTTTCTCAGATTTTAATTTTTGTTTGAAGAACTCTGATTATCTTTGCACATGAAGTGTATTGTTTGAGCATGTGCCTAGGCCCAGTCCCTTAGCCATATTCCTCTACGGTCTCAAGTTACTGGAGGAAGGGAGCTGGATATGTTTCAGCAGATGATATATATTCTGGACATAGTGTTTCTCTCTCTGTATGGAATTTGTAATTACTTGATGAGCCTCTGATTCCTGTGTCCAAATCCATAGTCCTCTGGGAGAGAAAGAAGAGGAATGGAACAGTCTAGCTATCCTGGGACATATCTGTTGGAGATTTCCACAAATCATACCTCCTCTGGGCTTTGGTTGCTCTATATTTTACCTCTGTACAGTCTTCTCTTGCATATACTTATTCCTACACTTTTCTGTAGCTTTGATCTTAACCTTTGCTTCTATATTGATCTCTTTTACTACTTCCAGGAATTTCTCAAAAATCTGATGTTTATGGTTCCATTTCCAGTCAATGTTTTCCCGAAGGATTGAATTTTTTATTATATATATACATATATATGTGATTTTTTACACATCTGGGTTGGAGATGGTAGACATATATTATTAAAATATGTTTTCCCCACAACAAATGATAGATCAATTGGATATAAAGTATTGATCATAAAAAAGACTAACAAATTGAACAACATCAATATTAAAAACATCTAGGGGCACCTGGGTGTCTCAGTCAGTTAAGTGTCTGACTTCAGCTCAGGTCATGATCTCACGGTTTGTGGGTTCAAACCCTGCATCGGGCTCTGTGCTAATGGCTCAGAGCCTGGAACCTGCTTCAGGTCCTGTGTCTCCCTATCTCTCTCTCTGCTCCTCCCTTGCTTGCACTCTGTCTCTGTCTCTGTCTCTGGTCTCTCTCTTTATCTCTCTCTCTCAAAACTAAATAAACATGAATTTTTTTAAAAAAAATTAAAAACATCTATTAATGAAGAGACATGAAAAGAGCAAAGGATAAGTCAGAATGAGAGATATTTGCCATACTGGTATCTGACAAGCAATTTAGATCAGAATACGGAATCTGACACCAAATTAATTTTTAATAATAATTCTTACTTTCTATTGTGTTCACATAAGATAAAATTAGTAGAGCATGAAATATACTCAAAATCTGAACAATGAAGTAAATTTCCCAGGGTAAACTTCCAAGTCAAGTGAGTAGTCAGGCTGAAAATTTACTTTAACAAAATAAGCCAACATGGAAAAATGCTTATAATAATAATAGTTAAGATTTTTAAAAAGATGAAATATGATCAAATTAAGAAATAGGGAAATAGTGGCCACTGATAGTGTGATGGATAATGCACAGATTTTCCAGTTGATGCTTAGGAAGACTGCATAGAAATAAAGGACTTTTAATTAAGTAATTTTTAATGAAGATATAAAATGAAACATATTTAAATATATGGGATGGTTTCAACTCTTTGACATACCTTGAGAAGATATGGGACCTAAATATACCAAAATAACATACTGGTAGCTAAATTAGTGGTGATAACCTTTTCTCCATTTTCTTATAACTTTCTCCTAAGGGACTATTATTTTATAGGTAAGTGATAATATATAATCAGATCTTTTCATCAGAAAAAATATTAAATATAACTATTATGTTTCCATATGTCTTGGTTTCCATATGACACCTTGATTTGCTTGAAAGAGAGAGGCTCAATACTATAAGGCTCTCACAAGATGCATATGTTTTTGGTATGAAATACTATGCTCACGCAAAGCTTGGTAGTTTTGATAAGTTTTTAAGCTGCGTATGGTTAAATAAAAATAAATTGCTTCTCAGTCCAAATATTTTTTTAAATTAGTTTGATAAATCCTGGATATGTAATTTGGGAAGATTTTCTTATGTGGATGCTTGTAGATATTTTCTAACTAAAATTGGTGGATCAAAATTCAAATTTAAAATGCTGACAGTATCTTAGTTTGGAAATGAAGTTTGTCATCATTTTCTATTCACATAAAATGGTTTTAAGGCAAGACTCTTCCTGCATTGGTTTCAACTGAAATGTCAATGTGATAGCTATTCATTCCCAAATTGAGTTTGAGAGAGTGTGCCGCATGCAGAAATTACAAGGGAAATTTTTAGAAACTGATTCCATGACCCTTGGACTCCTCAGCGTGATAAAGGATATAAAAATAAGTTAGAATGGAAAGAGATGGAGGAAATTTGGAAGTGGTTTTTTGAAAGTGTATTTGCCAAACTAAGTCTGTAAAAACATATGGGAGTGGGGGGCGTCTGGTGGGTCAGTGGGTGGAGCGTTTGACTCTTGGACTCAGGGTTGTGCGTAAAAACCCCACATTGGGTGTGGAGCCGGAAGGAAGGAAGGAAGGAAGGAAGGAAGGAAGGAAGGAAGGAAGGAGGGAAGGAAGGAAGGAAGGAAGGAAGGAAGGAAGGAAGGAAGGAAGGGAGGAGAGATTACTACCTACTTCACCTCATGCCAGCAAGAACATGGCTCCAAGATCTTAAAATTCGTGTACCCCTAAAGACACCAGAAGTAGTGATCAGTTCACCCTGGTAGAGCTAAAATAGCACAGGGTACAAGGTCCGAAGTATCTGCATTTAGAATCTTCTCCAGATTCAGAGTTTATATTGAGGCAAGGAAACTGTACATTTATGAGTAGGTGTGGGCCACATGGGGGAGAAAAACAACATGGGGTCATGTCAGATCTGCTCTTTTAAGGTCTCCAACAAGGACAGAAAGAATCCATCAGCAAAAAGCCAGAGAAGAATGTGGTGTAGCTAGTGATTATATGAGATATTATAATTTTGAATAGATACGTGTCCACTCAAACCAATGCAGGAAAGAAATCTCCAGGGATGAAATTCATGAAGAACTTGAAAAGTGCTGCCTGAGGAAGGGAGCTTGAACATCTGCCTGGCTTTTTAGGAAAATACACATTCAAGAAACGCTTGCCTTATTTCCTCACTGCTCACAATCCCCACATCTAAACTTAACCAGACTCCAAAGGGATCAGAAACTGTCCCGCAAATTGAGAGTAGGTAGGAGAAGTTCAAGGTGACAAAACAAAGGGAAAAGACTGTAAACTCTTTCTCTGAATCTGGGTCTCCACTTTTAGTGTAGTCAGATTTAGGAGGAACATTTTTTTTTAACGTTTATTTATTTTTGGGACAGAGAGAGACAAAGCATGAATGGGGGAGGGGCAGAGAGAGAGGGAGACACAGAATCACAGAATCGGAAGCAGGCTCCAATCTCTGAGCCATCAGCCCAGAGCCCAATGCGGGGCTCGAACTCACAGACCGTGAGATCATGACCTGAGCTGAAGTCGGAGGCTTAACCGACTGAGCCACCCAGGCGCCCCGGAACATTTTATCTTTTAATGAAAACAACTGATTTTTATCTTGAGTGAGAGGAACACTTCTAATTATTTAATCAGGACTTTGATATTTAAATTAACTCTAGGACTGTCTAGTAGCCAAGGGGAAGATTCTCATGTGGGAGTTCAACCATATTCTTGCCACAGTGGCTTGTTTGGGAGACAGTATCGACAGCTTTTTTCATGCCAGAACATGTGCATGATGCTAGTAACTAAGGAAACTGTACTTACTCAGGCTTGGAATTTGAAGAAACCAAGAAAAGCTCTTAGCCTCAAGAAGCAGTACAGGCTTGGCATTGCTATGGTAGAAGACACTGACCGAGTCTTTCCTCTGGTGACCTAGCCTATCCAGACACACTTGTCCTGGTGTCTTTTCATCCATCTCTCCGACCCATCAGACTGGGGCCCTGTTTAAATGGGAGCAGTACTTTGCTGATCTCCTTTGACACTTGGCTTAAATATAAGGAATTGGCATTTCTGGTGAAAATAACTTATGACGACTATTGTTTTAGATAAAAAGAAGCCTTAATTTTTGCCTCAACCTGTAGTTCTGCATCATGAAACCACAAAATGTTCTGTTAATGTGTTTAATATTCATTGCCTTCCCACACAGCTAAAAGCGTCATATAATCAGGCAACGCAGAACCAAACAACAAACATTAATGATATATTATGTGCCATTTGTGGACTAGAATAGTTTTCTTTCTATAATGTACGATTACATATAAACTATCAGATGATATAAATTTTAATTGAATCTCAGAAATGCTATGCTTTTCTTTTTGCTTTTAGGATTATCTTGAATGTTTAGGTATCATTTTGCATGCGACAGACGATTATTTCTATTCATGATTGGTGACTTTCAACACTTTGGATTCTCATAGAAGATGAGAGATTTTTAAGAAAATTTTGCAAAGGGATACAATGAAAATACAGTTCATCTGAGGGGAAAAGGATAACAATTGTGAAGCAACAGCATAGCACATTTTATTGGCTATGACACGTACTTTCCAAGTTAGAAATAAAGTGCCTTCACAGAAGAATATTTGAGAGAAATTACATTACTTAAGAAAAAACAATATATGTATGACAACCGTTGAATATATTATGATGAATGCATTGTCACTCAGAGAACGATTATAAAATATTAAAATAATCTATATATTTAGATGAATTTTGAACTCATAAATTTGGTATTGTGAGTGAAAAATATAATCTAGTAATTTGAAGTCTCACTAAAATATTTTATTTGCAGAGTGTAAATACATCTTTCCTGGGTGGCGGAAGATTTGGTGGCCCTATGTATTAGTTTCCGCGGAGAGATCCACGCCAGGCCTCTCTACTAGCTTCTGGTAGTTTCTTGGCTTGTGACACCATGACTATAATCTTTGTATGGCATTTTCCTGTGTCCAAATTTACCCATTTTTGTAAGAACCGCCATCATATAGGATTACAGGCACATCGTTCTTCAGTGTGACTTCATCTTAACCAATGACACCTGCAACAACCCTATTTCCAAGTAAGTTTACATTTGGAGGTATCAGAGTCAGCAGTTCAGCATGTGGATTTTGACTACAATTGGGGATACAATTCAACCGCTTACACCTTGATATGAAGCAAGGAGATAGATGCTCTTTTATTTGTCTGAAAACGTAGATGATTTGAAATAAGCTAAAGATAACGATCACGATCTCCCTCTCCCTCTCCCTCTCCCTCTCCCTCTCCCTCTCCCTCTCCCTCTCCCTCTCCCTCTCCCTCTCCCTCTTCCTCTTGGGAGAAAGAGTTGTGCATCAGGAAAGAGAAAACAGTTTTGCATCCGGAAAATAGCATCCAATTCAAGTATTTGAAGAACATGATGTACTTTTTCCTGATTGAATTATTTCTCCTAGGACAAGATTGTTCTCATTAGCAGAGAACTACAAAGAAATACAGTCTAATAAAAAAAGATGTGTACAGACCTACCAAGATTACTTCTTCAAAGTTACACTTGTTTGAAACAGTCTACTCGAGTGCAAGCCAGCAATGAAATTTGGACCTCAAAACTTACCAATTATCTTTGCTGTTATTCTTACCGCAGAAATAATTAGAAATTGAAAATAACCGAGTTTCTCAACGTGTGACTTGAGGGAAACACAGAAAGTGGTAACAAATCCCCAGTTTAGTTTTGTTACAAGGACTCACACTCAGTTACCAGACAGAAGACATTTTAGCACTGCACAGACCGCTGAAACTATGTTCGTAGGAACCATATCAGGCTTCCCGACCCATCTCAGGGATTTCTAACAAACCTTTATTTCTTGTTCACATTACACATGGGTGCTGCTGTATCCACTACCATGTACCGTCCTTCCATTCAGGGTCCCAAGCTGCAGGAAGAGCCCATATTTGGGCCACGTTTTTGTCATGGCAGAGGGAAAAGAAAAAGGCATAGGGTAAGTGGCAGAAGTCCCTTCCTGCTCTGAATTGATATACTGCATCTTACAGGAACGTGTCTATTGGCCCAAATAAGTCACAGGACAAGACAATGGAATAGAAATGTTTTCTTGCTACAGGGAAGCAACACAGACAACATGGGTACAGGCAGTGCTGCATAAAATGCTTTTTTTAAAAAAAATGTTAATTTATTTCTGAAAAAGAGATAGAGGACGCGAGGGGCAGAGAGAGAGGGAGACCCAGGATCCAAAGCGGGATATGCGCTGACAGCAGAGAGTCAATGTGGGGTTTGAACTCACAAGCTGTGAGATCATGACCTGAACCTAAGTTGGGCGCTTAAACCATTGAACCACCCAGGGGTCCACTGCATAAGCTTTGTATTGAAAGAGAATAATAATGTGACCTACCAAGGAGGACTTCATAATATTGTCCATAAGAATTCTGAGTTAATTTTCATGTAGTGATCCTTCAACCTGATATTGAAAAAAGGCCTGGGTGGCTCCATCAGTTAAGCATTGGACGCTTGATTTCGGCTCAGGTTATGATCTCCTTTTGTGAGATCAAGCCCCGCGTTGGGCACTGCACTGAAAGCAGGGAGCCTGCTCTGGGTTCTCTCTCTCTGTCTCTGTCTCTGTCTCTCTCTCTCTCTCTCTCTCTCTCTCTCTGCCCCTACCCTGCTCACGCTCTCTCTTCTCTCTCAAAATAAATAAAACTTTTTTTAAAAAGACAGAGAAAGGTTCTTACTTTCACTTTAAGGAGATACAAAAATTTGAATTAGAATAAAAGCTAATCCAGGAATAGCAAAATAGATCGAGAAAAGTTTGAACTATATTTGACTTCAACAAATCAGAATTTATTGAATTTAGCAAACGATAGATCGCATAGTAGAGTAGTTAATAATATAGGGGAAATAGTGTGATAGCATATATGTTAACTTAATGATTACCTTAGGACATATAACTCTGAAATTTCCCTCAAATATTTTCATGTAACTGGGTTTTTTAAAAAAAAATTTCATATATCTAAAATGTGCTAACCTATATGCTATGCTATGACAAACACGAATATTATTGATAGGAAGATATTGGACTTTGCCATACTGCATCACAAATTTGAATAAATACACATTCAGTCACTTTTGTTTATTTGCCAAAATGTATGCAATTAAGCAGTAAGTCATTGTAAGGTAAATCTGTGCCACTAGGGCTTTTAGTCAGTAATTTAGAATAAAGAAGGCACTAAGATTTGTTTAGTTTGCTAAATGTTGGATATTTTTCTTCCCCAGAAGCCTCATTAATTCTCACGTCAACATGTTAAAGTTGCTCAGTGCTCCATCAGACTACTAAGAAAACTGAGGCTCCGAGAGATTAAGTGGGCACAGAGCATGTCTAATTTTATTGACTTTTACTTTTCACTAGTTCTACTGATCTGTGGAAGTGTAAGATACATAAAGGAACTTAACTTTCAATTAAAAAATAAATGTTATACAGTCTGACAGTGACAGAATCAGTAGAGAGCATAACAATCTTGTTCACTGGCGCAAGGAGAAATGTTTAATGATATTTAAAACTCACACATCCAGTAGTAAGCATCATTAAGAATAAAAAGCTAAACCTTGAAGATAAGGTACTGTCTTCCTAAAAAGTGTAGGGAAATAAAAGTATTGAAAGGGGAAAAGCTAGTGATGTAAGGATATAAGCTAGAAAAAGAGAGAAATAATGAAATAAATGTAAATATATCTGCATATAAATTATCACTAGAACAATGATAGTGTTAATTCTGTCATACCACTTTACATTATGTTTTTAAGTTTATAAGTGTATATGCATACATGCATGTGTGTGTAATGCATCAAAATATAAAATATTTTCCATTTAGTCTCTTCTTTTACAAATTTGATACTTAATAAGATTAAGTACATTTGATGCATATATACACACATGCATGCACAAATATACACTTCTTTTTTTTAATGTTTATTCATTTTTGAGAGAAGAAAGAGACAGAGCGTGGGCAAGAGAGGGACAGAGAAAGAGGGAGACACAGAATCTGAAGCAGGCTCCAGGCTCTGGGTTGTCAGCACAGAGCCTGATGCAGGGCTCGAACTCAAGAACCACGAGATCATGACCTGAGTTAAAGTTGGATGCTCAACCGACTGAGCCACTCAGACACCCATACACATATACACTTATACACTTGAAAACATAATATAAAGAAGTATGAGAGAATTAAGAGCAAACAGATTTGTCATATCAGTAAATAAAACTAAATAGTGTTAACTTACTGTCTTAGTCTGTTCAAGCTGCTGTAACAAAATACTATAGATTGATTAGTAAATATCTAAGTAAAGAGATGGGTATTTCTCACAGTTTGGAGGCTGGGAAGTCCAAGATCAAGATGCTAACTGGTCAGGCTCCTGGTGAGAGCTCTCTTCCTGGCTTGCAGGTCACCAACTTCCACTTGTATCTCCACAGAGAGGAAAGAGAAAGTTCTGGTGTTTCTTTGTCTAAGAAGAACTAATTCCATTTGGAGGCTCCACCCCTGTTGACTTCAACTAAATTACCTTCTAAAGACTCTACCTGCTAACACCATCACCTTGGGGGTTAAGGCTTCAACATATGAACGGGGATTGGGAGCACACACCATTTAGTCCACAGCACTGACCAATTAAAATATGAAGATTCTCAGATTAGGTCCAAGAGCAAAACCCAACTCCTTGGTAGACACAATAAAACAAAATGATCAAAAAATCTAAAATTGTAAGCTGAGCAATGGTAAATGAGGCAATATACAAAGGAAATATGTAAATGAAACATAAGTAAAGAATGAGTTAGTAGACTATTCACACCAAAATATCTAAAATGGTTATTTGCTAGCACCAAACATTTGATTCAAGAACTTTTAAAAACTTTTTTAAAGAAAGGGGGCACCTGGGTGGCTCTTTTGGTTAAGTGCCCAACTTTGGCTCAGGTCATGATCTTGGGGTTCATGAGTTTGAGCCCCGCCTTGGGCTCTGTGCTGAGAGCTCAGAGCCTGGAGCCTGTTTCAGATTCTGTGTCTCCCTCTCTCTTTGCCCCTCCCCGCTCACACACACTCTCTCTTTCTTAAAAATAAGCATTAAAATTTTTTGAAAGAGGAATATCTATGCAACAAATTAGCAGCAGTGTTTTTAAACACATCATAGGAGATGCAAGAAAAAACTGATAGTAATAACACAAGGTTTTAAGTTTTCTTAATTTCTCTGGAGTCAAATTAAATCAAGCACAGAAAAAAAAAAAATGAGACTATTGAAGATCCAAAGCAAAAAAGAATGCAGTGTAATGGATTTATACAGAACATCTTATTCTGATAAGAGAAAACAAGACTTTGCTTCAACATTCCAAGGAATATTTATATAAACTAATAACATATCAAGTCAGAAACAAACCTTAATAAATTCCAAGAGTATAATGTAACGACATTCTCTGACCATGGCGGAAGTAAAATAATAGAAAACGAAAGCATTCGGAGAGGATGTGGAGAAACGGGAACCCTCTTGCACTGTTGGTGGGAATGCAAATTGGTGCAGCCGCTCTGGAAAGCAGTGTGGAGGTTCCTCAGAAAATTAAAAATAGACCTACCCTATGACCCAGCAATAGCACTGCTAGGAATTTATCCAAGGGACACAGGAGTACTGATGCATAGGGGCACTTGTACCCCAATGTTCATAGCAGCACTCTCAACAATAGCCAAATTATGGAAAGGGCCTAAATGTCCATCAACTGATGAATGGATAAAGAAATTGTGGTTTATATACACAATGGAATACTACGTGGCAATGAGAAAAAATGAAATATGGCCTTTTGTAGCAACGTGGATGGATCTGGAGAGTGTGATGCTAAGTGAAATAAGCCATACAGAGAAAGACAGATACCATATGGTTTCACTCTTATGTGGATCCTGAGAAACTTAACAGGAACCCATGGGGGAGGGGAAGGAAAAAAAAAAAAAAAAAAGAGGTTAGAGTGGGAGAGAGCCAAAGCATAAGAGACTGTTGAGAACTGAGAACAAACTAAGGGTTGATGGGGGGTGGGAGGGAGGAGAGGGTGGGTGATGGGTATTGAGGAGGGCACCTTTTGGGATGAGCACTGGGTGTTGTATGGAAACTAATTTGACAATAAATTTCATATATTAAAAAAAAAAAAAAAGAAAACGAAAGCATTCTTCAACTTCGACAATTAAAACATAGATTTGTATTTCTCTCTTCAATATGTTTTGTAATTTAAAAAAATTTTTAATGGGGTGCCTAGGGCACTCAGTCAGTTAAGCAATCGACTTCAGCTTAGGACATGATCTCAGGGTTCCTGGGTTCAAGCCCCTCTGACAGCTCAGAGCCTAGAACCTGCTTCAGATTCTGTGTCTCCCTCTCTCTCTGCCCCTGCCCTGCTCATGCTGTCTCTCTCTCTCTCTTTCTCTCAAAAGTAAAATAAAAACATAATTTTTTTAATTAAAAAAAATTTTAAGGAACAAAGGATATTGAAAATACTACATAGAAAAACCTATGGGGCATGGCTATAACAGTACCTGAAATAAAAGTCACAGCGAGAAATAATAAGAAACATGAAAATTAATAAATTAAGAATTGCACTAAAAAAGTAAAGGAAAATATAAAAATAAAGCTAATGATACCAAAATGAAATTAATAAAAATTAAAGGAAAATGTAGTAAACTTAAACACAGAATAACTCTAGAATGGAATAAATGAATACTTAGTTCTTAAAAAAACGCAGTGAAAGTAATAAATCACTAGCAAAATGACACCCTCAGTAGTTGAAAATGTGCAGTAAGAAGTTTTGAGATAGAAATAAACACAAAGGAAAAACAGGAATAAACTCAAAGAGGAAATTTCAAAAATCACAATGGGATAATTTACATAATTCTATGAAAATACGTTTTCTCGTGAAAATATAGCTTACCAGATGTGGCAATGAAAGGAGAGAGAGTTCATTTGTATTTAGCAATTTCCATTAGAAAATAAGAAAAAAAAAAACAGTGTTTTAAAGAATATCTCTCAAGGCAATCACAAGACAGGTCCATATATTTTATAGGTGAATACAACAAAATCTGTTTTTCAGTTAACATTTTAATTTTTAATAGAAGTAGCACATGCTTAGTTTTTAATAAGACTTCATTTTTTGGAGCAGTTTGTCAGGACAACACTGAAGAGAAAGTTCAAAAATTTCTCACAAATCCTCTCCTCCTTACGTGGGCGACTTTCCCCATTATCAGTATCCCCTACGATAGTGGTACGTTTTGTTACAGTGAACCTACGTAGATACATCATCATCACACAGTCATAGTTTACATTACAGCTGGCTCTTGGTGTACATTCTATGAGTGTGGACAAATATATAATGGCATGCATCATTATGTCATTGTGATATCATATGCTATCATACATCATTATATCATAGAGGATTTTCACTGCCCCTCAAATCCTCTGTGCTCCATCGATCCACCCCTGCCTATCCCCTGACCCCTGCAACCACTGATATTTTTACTGTTTCTGTAGTTTCCATGCATATAGTTTGATACATTTCTCCAGAACACCAAAGACAGATACATAAAGGAACGATGTGCATACACTATTCTCTGTCTTTCCACACTAGCTCACATAGATCTACTTTTTGTTATATAATTATTATTATGGCATAGAATTCCTTTGCATTATTACCATAATCTTTTGAGCTAATGTCTTCTTGATGGACATTTTAGGTTGTTTACAGTTTTTCTTATCAACAATGATGTAATAAAATCCCTTGTTATCTTTTATGCTTACATAGATATGTTCTATAAAATGAAATTTTTGTAGTGGGATTATCTTAGACAATTACTGCAGAGTTTTACTTTTCAAAAGTATACCCCAATCTACATTTAATGTATTACTGTACAAGAATGCCCTGGGGTAGATATAATCAACTTTTATTTTTCCCGTGCTTCTTAGAGTTTTTATTTCTTTAAAGGATTTTTTTAGAGCAGTTTTAGGATCACAGAAATACTAGGAGGAGGTAGAGAAATTTTCCATATATCACCTGCCCCAGTCATACATAGCCTCCCCCATTACAACCATCCTGACCAAGTGGTACATTTGTTCCAGATAAGGAAACTACATGGACACTTCATAATAACTCAAAGTCCATAGTGTAAATAAGACGTTGCAAATATATAATGACATGTATCCATCTACTATAGTATGATACAGAGTATTTTCACTGCCTTCAAAATCCTCTGTGTTCTGCCTATTCATCCCTTCCTGCCCCTGCCTGCCCCACCCTTCCCCCAACCACTGATCTTTTTACTATCTCCATTATTTTGCCTTTTCCAGAATGCCATATAGTTTGAATCATATAAGAGGTAGTCAACAAAACCTTTTAAAGGCATAAAAATGCAATGCTACTAAAGTGGTTTTAGACATACGGAAAGTAGGATCATATCCACAATATTTTTGTCAGGCAGTTATGACAATTGTATTGAAAAATTCTTCTTTCTGCTATAAGATGAAGTAAAACCCAGCAATTAGAAAGAAAATGTGCCTGATTTATTTTTTACCTGAGAACTTTTAAGTGCTTTGTAATTCTAGCTGATGATACTGCCCATTTTAAGCCCTAGTCTTCAGTGGATTCAGCTAAATTTATTTACTGTCATATGTTTCCCACTAATTATGTGTTTCAAGCCTCCCCTTGGTTTCACTGCAACCTTTATGCTGTCCACTCTAACTTTTCTTGAAATGGCCAACTGCACAATTCCTTTATATTTTGGAAGATATTGTTAGCTTTCTCAAAACCTGTTTCCTTGTTTTTTCTACACACATAGCCCAGCCAAATGTACTGTTCACCCTTGCACTTAATGTAGCCATATCAGTGATTTTGAAGCAATACTTTGGAAGCAAAACCTCTCTGCACCTCCTAGGTCTGTTCCACAAATCTTTCCAACACATGCTTCTCCATCTCTTTCTCTTCACTTGGGCTGAGATGGAAATAACACACGAGGGACTGGAGGATACACATGTGGAAAATAGCTAAGCTCCTGTAAATCTGGAAGAATCCTGATGTTATAATAAAAAATCTACTATTATATTGAGCTATTGTTTATAAACCAACGCGTTTAGGTCTTTACCAGAATTAATGCACACATAATCCTTAATATCTGTTGCAAACTTAGCTTCCTATGTCTATTACATAATCTAAAAATAGCTTCCATTTTGTGGAACGACTTCCTTTTTATGCTATTGCAATCTGCCTGAACAAATATACAAATGGACCCTAAAATTGTTGCAAACTTAACTTTTATTGTTGAGTTCCTTGGTGAAGCTTCCAAGGTCTTTAAATTGCTTCATTAAACATTGAGTTCAAGCACTTTCTAGGATTTCTTTTCAACGCCAAAATTTAAAGCTAAAAACTGCAATTAGGATTTCTAACGATTCTCTTGTGGCCAGGGGCCCAGATTTGTTTTGGGGACGCATAAACCCAAGTCTATAATTTGAAACTGAGCTACTGGAAGATCACAGCATGTGGCTTCCATTTTTTCTTGGCGTGGATCATGGCTGGCCAAGGCAGCATTGTTTTAGGTTTGGCAGGTGGCTTGCAAAATCAGTGCCTTCCCGGTTGACAGTCTCCTAAGTGTGGGTAGAAAAATCAGCTTCTTTGGAATCCGCGTTGTGTGGTGGTTTTAATCCTTCCCTGAGGTTGGAATCTGTTTTTCAGCCCCCTTTCTCTTTG
Source organism: Puma concolor (assembly GCF_028749965.1). Lineage (NCBI taxonomy): Eukaryota > Metazoa > Chordata > Mammalia > Carnivora > Felidae > Puma > Puma concolor. The sequence goes on from NC_141677.1 coordinate 10,225,742, forward strand.
TCCTAATTAATCTCTTTCTGCTAAAGAATGGATTCCATTTCTGTGAATAAGCGCTCTCACCAGTGCAGCGACCTGTATTTCCTAGACCCACTATCCAGCTTACTCTCTTCCATAATCTCCAGCACCATCTACACCACCTCCACTGTGTCATCTATTCCCAAGGTACTGTCACTGAAAAATCACAGTAGACAGGAGGAAATGAGGCAGAGTTGACTCAGAGGGGAATAATTGGTGTAGACGTTGGTAATTAAACCAGCGTATTGAATTCCTGTCTTACCCTCTTTGGTCCATGATAGTCATACTTCAATACTTTGCTTCTGTTTCCTAGGCAGTGGCTTTTATTTACGGAGGTCATGGTCTTTAAGAACCAGTCAGATATGCTGTGGCTCTTAATTTCTCCTACTGTAGCCGAGCCAGTGGCTTCAAAATTAGAGAAAGTGTTTTTAATAGGCAACACTTTCAGGGAAACATTATTAACCAACTGTGCTGCTTCTTTACCAATGGTCAGAAGTTCAGAACTGCATTGTTTATGGAAACATAGATATTCCAAAGTCAAATATCTATTAAATATATCATACATTTGTATGTATTATATAGTTTGGTATATGTACATATGTATTTAATACAAGCATATTATGCATATTTATATGTATATGTTTCTGTATATATTTATGTAAACACATTAATATGTTTATGTATATATTTACATATTAGATAATACCCCCTTACCTGTAGTGTGGCTTTCTGTGGTTTCAGTTACCTGCAGTCAATTGTAGTCTAGAAGGAGGTGATGTTCCTCCTCACCTATGGTCAGAAGGTCAGTCGTAGACTAACACTACATCATTCACCTCACGTCATCTTATCATGTAGGCATTTTATCATCTCACATCATCACCAGATGAGGAAGGATGAGTACAAGACAATAAGACAGTTTGAGCAAGAGAGGGGTTTATATAACTTTTATCACAGTAGATGGTTACACTTGTCCTACTGTATTATTAGTTGTTACTAATAATCTCTTACTGTGCCTAATTATAGGTATGTATGTGTGGGGGGGAAAAACATAGTATATGTTCAGCTTGGTACTATCTGAAGTTTCAGGCATCCACTGGGCGTCTTGGAACGTACCCCCATGGTCAAGGGGGGACCACTGTCTAATTTTGAAGGTATACAATGATGTTTTGTTGCCTTTTGTCACATTTTGCTTATTAAAAGAAATAGTACCTGGTTTCTAACAATAACACCACAGGATTTTTATAACCAAGGTAAAAGAGGAACAAAGGAATAGCCAAACTTTTCAGTCCAGAAATATGCCTGGGGAGTATTTGTCAGATAGAATGGCTAGAATGACTCTAAGATATTGTTCATGGAAGTTTAAGGAAAATGTCTCAATTTTTAAGACTATTTGTTTGTCCTAGGGACACCTGGGTGACTCAGTCTGTTAAGGGTCTGACTTCGGCTCACGTCATGATCTCCTGGTCTGTGGGTTTGAGCCCTGGATCAAGCTCTGTGCTGACAGCTCAGAGCCTGGAGCCTGTGTCAGATTCTGCATTCCCTCTCTCTCTTTGCCCCTCCCCCACTCATGCTCTGTCTTGTACTGTCTCTCAAAAATAAATGTTAAAAATTTTTAAGAAAAGGATATTTGTCTTCCTGTGCACTCATGTAAAACACTTTTTTTTTTTTTTTTTTTTTTTTTTTTTTTAGTGGAGGGCAGGGCAGAGAGAGACGGAGAGAATCCCAAGCAGGCTCCACACTCAGCACCGAGCCCCACATGGGACTGGATCCCATGATCCTGGGAGCATGACCTGAGCCAAAATTGAGTTAGCTGCTTACTCGACTGAACCACCCAAGCATCCCATAAACACTTTTAGTGAAACATAGCTACATCCATTTATTTGCTTATTATCTATGTAATTATCTAAGGCTGCTTTTATACTACAGTGTCAGAGTAGTACATAATGGATGGCCTGCTAGCCTAAAATACTTGCAGTCCCACTCATTAAAAGCAAGTCTGCCTAGCCCTAGCTAAGATTTTTCAATATGCATCTTTAATTTATTATAGTCTACCTTCATGAAACATCATACTAAAGTATAATGTAACCGTCTTATGCCCGTATGTTACCCACTCCATTCTTTGCACTGTTTTTATCAAACATTTTTGGCATTTTTCTCCAGTATTTTATTTCCGTGTATGTTGCAAAACTCACAAATCATTTTTACTGATATTATATTTGCTTTAAACTCTCAATACTTCCTTGTGGAATTTAAAGAATGAGAAATAAGTCCTTTAACTTATCCAAAGATTTATTCCTATCTTCTCAAATGTGTCTCTAGGGCAACATGGAATCTTTGCTGCTTCGCAAATACACCTTGCTCTTTGCTGCGTTAGCACTTGGGATGAGACGGTGCCTATGTTTAGAAAGAGCTCTCCAATACAATTTTCTGCAAGGATGGAAATGTTCTATAATCTGAGCTGAAAAGATGGTGGCCAAGTCGGAAATGACCAATGTGACCAAGGCATTAAAATGTTAATTTTATTCATTACAATTAAATGTAATGTAAGTAGTCACGTATGTCTCATGGCTACTGTATTTGAAAGCACACATTACGTAACTCCTGTGCCTCTGATTTCCAAATCCTATATATCCTTCATGTTTCAAAGAAAGTCCTCTCATAAGCAGTCATTTCCAATTCCCACAAAAGATCTCCACCATCTTGAAGCCTTCATACTATTTTCCTGGATTTTTGTTTTATTTTTTCAATTTGATTGTATGATTACAATTATTCATTTATTTCCTGTGTGAAAGTGTGAACTTCCCAGAGGCAAGATTTGGCTTTTTTAAATCTAGATACATAGAAAAGGGTTTTCGACATAAAATACATTCACCGAAATAACTGAATCGTTAAGCGTGGATTAGATACAAGAGCCCAATTAAAAAACTGGGATGCTGTTTGCTAATTACTCCCCGTGTCTTCTGTTATTGAAATGATAATAACTATTAATACCTTTAATATGAAAATAGAGGGATTTTTCCTAAAACTCAACACAATATTTAAGAACAAAAATCAGTCATATTCCCATGTATTTGACGTATAAAGTGGTGCAAGAAAATCTTTTTAAATATTAAGTTCTGTTTCTCCATGGCATTCTTATTTATCAAATATCCACTTTTTATACAGTTACTTATTGTGCAAATTGTATTTTGTTAGAGAATTCAGAAGTTTGAAAGTGCAGATTTAACACAAAACTAAGGAAAATAATTTGTGCTTGGATATTTTTGTTCATATCTTAGTTTAAACAATTAAAAAAACTTTCCTGAGATAACTTACAGTAAAAGTAACCATTTTAAGTGTATATTAATGAGCTTTTACAATTAATTTACCCATGTAACTGCTATCACAATCAAATACAGAATATTTTTATCACCTATTCCACACTTCCACTGGCCAAGACAAAAATAGATCAGCTCTTTGCCACAAGTTATTAGATACATCACTATTTAAAGTTTTATACTAATTTATTCGTTTTCCCTACTGTTAACTGATTTTCTATTTTATGTGTGTGTTGGGGGGGTTCTCCTCTGATCGTGACCATTTTGCTTTCTCATTCTTATTCTAGATTTAATTTTCCCTCCTATTTCTAGTTCTTAAAGTGGAAACTTGATCACTAATTTGAGACATTTATTCTTTTCTAGTATACAAACATGATGCCACAAATTTCCCTCTAAACACTTTTTTTTTTGCTGTATCCCACAAGTTTTGATATGTTGTGTTTTCATTATCATTTAGGTCTTACATTTTCTAATACAATCGTGATTCTTCTTTGACCCATGGGTTATTTAGAACTGAAGGAGCTCCTGGGTAGCTCAGTCGGTTAAGCATCCAGGTTTGGCTCAGGTCATGAACTTGCGGTTTGTGAGTTCGAGTGCCACGTCAGGCTCTGTGCTCACAGCTCAGAGCCTGGAGTCTGCTTCGGATTCTGTGTGTGTGTCTCTCTCTCTGTTTCTCCCCTGCTCACACTGTCTGTCTCTCTCAAAAATAAATAAAGTTTAAAAAAATTTTTAAAAAAGAAGTGAATTTTCTAAATCTGAACTTACCTATGGATTTTTCCAAAAAACCTTTCTGCAGTTGATTTCCAACTTATTTCTCTTAGAATCAGTGAGTTGCTCTGAATGATTTCCATTCTTTTAAGTTTATTGAGTGTATATTTTCTGACATAATGTATGGTCTACCTTGATGAATTTTCTATATGTACATGAAAATAAAGTTATATATTCTGTTGTCTGGTCAAGTATGGCAATTAGAAAAGTTGGCTGATAGTGGATTTTGAGTCTTCTATATCTTTATTGACTTTCAGTCTAATTGTTCTAATTAGTTAGAAATAAATGGTGGAGTATCCATATATATTTATATATTGATCTATTTGTCCTATTAGGTTGGTCTGTTTTTGCTCTATGATTTTTTAAAACTCAGTTGTTAGGAGTATTCACATTTAAAATTTTCATGTCTTCTTATGAATTTATCCTATATTGTTTGGAAATGTTCTATTGTATTCTAATAGTATTCATTATTCTGAATTTACATTGATTGGTACTAATACATCCACTGCAACTTTCTTACGATTATCATTTTCTTATTACATCTTCTTCCATACTATTTAAATTTATATATAAATTGAGGGGGTTCTGGGTGGCTCAGTCAGTTAAGCATCCGACTTTAGCTCGGGTCATCATCTCACAGTTCATGGGTTTAAGCCCACCCACCACCCTGCACCCCCAACCTCCCCCATTGGGTTCTGTGCTGACAGGTTAGAGCCTGGAGCCTGCTTCGGATTCTGTATCTCCCTCTCTCTCTGCCCCTCTCCCACTTGTGCTCTGTCTCTCTTTCTCTCTCTTAAAAAATGAATACACGTTAAAAACAAACAAACAAATAAATAAATAAATAAATTTATATATGAGTTGAGAAAGTAAGTTGCTTGTAAATAGCATATAGTTGGATCTTTTTTTCCCATCCAGTCTGACTGTTTTTACCTTTTATTTCATTTTTAGAACTTTTAAGTTGTGATTATCAATATGTTTCTGTTGAAATCTACCATCCTGTGATTATTTTCTTTTTTCCCCTTAAATCTGTTTTTTGTCACTTATTTCCTTTTGTCTTGCATTCATTTGAATTGATAATATGTGCATGAGTTGTTTTTTTGCCACTATTGGCTTATTTGCTATAATTTTGGTTTTATTAGTTTCTTGGTGGTTTCTCTAGGTTTACAGTATGCATCTTTGGTTTAGCACAGTCTCCTTTTAGACAATGTTATAACCTTCATGTCTAATATGAACATCTTACCACAATAGTCTTTCCATTTCCTCTTTCTGTCCCTTGTGGTATTATTGTCGTGCATTTTGGTCCTTTGGGTTGTAAATCCCACTACACCATTATTTTTGACTTAGTTCTGTTAAGTACCTGTTTAAAATGAGGAAAATGACTCTCATACATTTAATATTCCTAGTGCTTCTCTTTCCTTTGTGTAGATACGTGTGAAGAACTATTTTTAACATTTATTATAATGCAAGTTTGAAGGCCACCGATTCTCCTTTTTTATTGGTTTGAAAAAAGAAGTTATTGCTTTTCTTTCATTCTTGCATGAGCTTTTTTGCTGGATATAGAATTCTAAGTTCAGAGGCTGTGTGTGTGTGTGTGTGTGTGTATTTGTTATGATGTAATGTGGTCTGATTATTTTTGTATGCCTCTTTATCTTGCCTGGAGCTAGTTGAGCTTCTCAATTAGGTTTTGGGAAAATGTCCAACCATTATTTCTTTAAATGGTTTTCAGCCTTTCTCTTCTAATACGAGAATTGTGTTATTTTGCCACTTGCTAGTGTCTCCCATGTTACTCAAGGGCTGTACCTCTATTTTCAGTTTTTCTCTCTGTTTCAGTTTTAAAAAGTACTATTTCTAACACTTCAAGTCATTGTTCTTTTTTTGCATTTGTATGTTATTGATTTGATGAAGTTTATTATTTTGTTTCTGATATTGTATTGTTCTACCATAAGTGCACTGCCAGGAGTGCCTGGGTGGTTGTCTCTAAAGCGTCTGACTCTTCATTTTGGCTCAGGTCATGATCTCACAGTTGGTGAGACTGAGCCCTGTATCAGCACAGAGCCTACTTGGGATTCTGTCTCTCCCTCTCTCCCTGCCCTTCCCCTGCTCATGCTTTCTCTCTCTCAAAATAAATAAATGAACATTAAAAAAACAAATAAATGGGGCGCCTGGGTGGCGCAGTCGGTTAAGCGTCCGACTTCAGCCAGGTCACGATCTCGCGGTCCGTGGGTTCGAGCCCCACGTCAGGCTCTGGGCTGACGGCTCAGAGCCTGGAGCCTGTTTCCGATTCTGTGTCTCCCTCTCTCTCTGCCCCTCCCCCGTTCATGCTCTGTCTCTCTCTGTCCCAAAAATAAATAAACGTTGAAAAAAAAAAAATTAAAAAAACAAATAAATAAATAAAGTGCATTTCCATTTCTCTTCTCATCCATCATCTTTGACGTGCCTGGGTCTATTTTTATTGACTCATTTTTCTTTGGTTCGAGTCACACTTTTATGCTTCTGTCTCTCCTATGTGTTCACTGAGGAGTCTCCTCTCTGGCTGGTATGAACTTGAATGCCCTCTAGCACTAGTTTACAGAATCTGAGTAATAATTTTTCACTGCTTGGCCTCATGGAGGTTCATCCTATGCTTGAGGAGTCTAATACTTAAGGAAAGACAAAATGGGATACCTGTGAAAATTTCTGGATCTCTTTCTGTCCACAGATCATTCTTTTCTGTACTTTACCCTGCCCTGTGTAGCTGCCTTAGTATTCCTGAATCACATCTCTGCCTCCTCAACTTACTGAAACCGTCAGGCTCTGCTGTTCTTTCCCCCCATAATACAGTTATTTTCATCTGAATAGAAAGCCAAGGTGATCATAGGCTCCTGCAATTTGTTCTCCTTCTCTTAGCACAGTTGTCTACTTCCTGTTTTCCAATGTATTTTTTTTTTAATATTTGTTTAGTTTCCTAGTTGGTTATATGAAAAGGAAATTCTGGAGCCCGAAACTCCCATGTGGCTGACGCTTGGTTTTTTAAGTTTTTATTTCACTCCTAGTTAGTTAACATGTTTCAAGTGTAAGATATAGTGATTCAATTACTCCATGCATCACCCAGTGCTCATCAAGAGAAGTGTACTCCCTGGTCCCTATCACCTATCTAACCCATGCCCTCACCCACCTGTCCTCTGGTAACCATCAGTTTGTTCTCTATAGTTAGAATCTGTATCTTGGTTTGTCTCTCTCTTTCTTTCCCCCTTGGCTTATTTTTTTTTTCCCCTTAAAATCCATATATCAGTGAAATCATATGGTATTTGGCTTTCTCTGACTGACCTATTTCACTTAGCATTGTACTCTCTAGCTCCATCCATGTAATAGCCAATGACAAGATTTCATTCTTTTTAATGGCTGCAGAATATACCATTGTATGTATATACCATATCTTCTTTATCCAATCATCAACTGATGGACATTTGAGCTGCTTCCATATCTTGGCTATTGTAAATTATGCTGCTATAAACATAAGGGTGCATGTATTCCTTTGAATTAGTGTTTTCGTATTGTTTGAATAATATCCAGTGGTGCAACTGCTGGATCATAGGATAGTTTTATTTTTAACTTTGTGAGGAAACTTTATTCACCTATAAGCGATTAAGTGAATAATTTTCAGTGAATTTAAAGGAAGAGTGGTTTTGATGATTGCATTATAAAAGGATGAGTCTTGAAGTGTCAATGTGTTCAGGAGAAATTGAGTTCCCACGTAGAAGTCTCATTATTTAGACAGGCCTTATGGGATGCTTCATGTGATTTTTAAGTGCAGGGTGTAACTACTGTATTATACAGCCAATACAAATTTTAAAATGTACTCTTCAGAATCACTGTTTAACACAATAAGTGTATCTTCTCAATTCACTTGGTATAAGAATTGCTCCTATCAATTGTCTATACGTTCTACTTATTAATTGCTGTGTACTTAAACTACCTTAAACTTAGTGGTTTAACGTAAATGCAATTATTAGTTTGGTAATGAATCTGTTGGATAAACTCAGTATGGACAACTTTTTTTTTTCCTTTTGCTACATGGCAACATCCTGGGCAAATTGGAGGCTAACATGACATGACAGCTGAGGACTAGAATCACATGGAACCTGTTCACTTCACATATCTGATGATAATTGCTGGCTCTCAGCAGGGACCCCTGTGGGGCTGACAAAACACCAATAGGACATCTTTTCATTTCGCTGTTTGGCTTTCTTACACGAAGCTGCTCTGTTCGAAGAATAGAGATCCCTAGAAAAGTTGAGGTGCATGGCATTTTTGTAACCTAAAGTCCTATAGTATCACATTTACTGCACTCTACTGATTAAGGCAGTCATAAGGGTGATATCTGTTTCAAGATGAAGTGACTTATAAACCCTACTAGAGCAGCACTGTCAATGCTGTGTTTTAAAAAGTGTGTATACCCACACACGTTGGTAATGTCCGCACCTGAATACCCTTCCATGCTTTCTGCTACACCTGCAAGGTCAACATCATATACCAATTCCAGCTCAGATAGACTTACTCATAAGATGGGCATCTTTGGAAAATAAAGGGTTCTCTAGCCACAACTATTCACATCCCTCCCATGTACAAAATACCCCCCCCCCCAGGTCATCCTGTCATTTATGGCATCGTCGAAAAGTTAAGGCTCTCATCATCTGTATCATGTTCATGCACAGATGAGGCACCTTGACTGTGGTGCACCAGACACAGACCTTTGAGTACAGGTCTTCCCAATTTAAAGCTTGTGAACTAAGTGTAGATGTTATCAAACATAAAATGGTGGGACATAGAAAAATGACAAAAGACACATCTTTTCAAAAGGAATGTGAGACGGAGGAGTGGGCTACAAACAGCAGCCACTGGTCCAGAGCAGTTTTGAAATCAAGCACACCTTGGCCATTTCTTGATTAAGGCTCATAGCTCTGAGCTCTGGCAGCTTGGCTGTTAGTATGGTATTCCGAGTCATTATTTTACAAAAGAAGAAATGCATGTTTGCAAGTAAGTGCTTTAAGGTTCTAAAGCCTCTTTTCATTTTGTGTTGACATTGTTGTTTCAGTCCAAGTTGGCATCATTAATTTAAAAATCTTAAGACCATTATAGAACTCGATGGAAATATACTCCATTAGACAAAAGGCATGCAGAAAATATACTCCATGCAGAAAAAAGGTAATGGTGACCTCATAAAATAATTTGCAAAGCATTCCTCTTATCTCATTAAAATAATTATTTCTCTACGTTGGGCTCCCTAAAAACCTAAAAGCCTTAAGATTATTCGAAACCCTGTTGTTTAACAGAAGATTTATGAGCCTCACCTTCCATTTTATAAGGCCTTTTGTCTTTCAGAAGATACAGTCCTTGCAAACATTTCATTAAATTTATTTCTGAATATTTCTTTTTAAAATGCAGTTCCAGGGGTGCCTGGGTGGCTCAGTTGGTTAAGCGTCTGACTCTTGGTTTCAGGTCAGGTCATGATCTTACACTTCATGGGTTCGAGCCCCACATTGGGTTCTGCACTGACAGTGTGGAACCTGCTTGGGATTCTCTCTTTCCTATCTCTCTGCCCATCCCCTGCTCTCTTTCTCTCTTTCTCTCTCTCTCTCTCTCTCTCTCTCTCTCTCAATAAAAATAAAATGCAATTATAAATGTTATTGTTGTATTAATTTAATTTTCAATTGTTAATTTCTAGTATATAGAACTATATTGATTTTTGTCTAATTTTCTTATATCCTACAACCTTGATCAATTCATTTGTTAGCTGCAGTAGCTGCTTTTGGACTTTTATTACATGATCATGTCTTCTGCAACTAGAAGTGATATTTGAACTCATAAGGTTCTTAGATAATTTTCAATGTTTCATCATTAAATGTGATATTAGTTGTATTTTATAGAAGCTCTTGATAAGGTTGAAACAGTTTCCTTCACTTTCTAATTTCCTGAGAGTTTCATCTGGAATGGACTTTGTTAGTTTTTGTTCACATATCTGTTGGTTTTGTTTTTCCCTCTTATTTTGTCAATATTCTGAATGCCAGTGAATCTGGTTGTCTAATGTTAAACTTTCATTTCTGGGAATAACCCAACTTGATCACAACATAATGTCTCTGAATATAGTGGTGAACTCGATTTGCTAAAATTTTTTAAGGAAGTGTTGACAATATTCATTTCATTATATACATTTCAATATATTACATACAATATATTCATTATATACATTTATATAAAATTTATGCATAAATTTATATATAATTTATTTTATAGAAAGCTATTCAAATTTTTTTTATTTCATCTTAATCAGTTTTTGTGCTTTCTGTTTTCCAATTAGTCCATTTCATCTAACTTACTAAAATTATTGTCATTAAGATGTTTATAATATTTCCTTACTATTCATTTAATATCTATAACATCTACAGATATATCCTTTCTTTCATTTCTAATATTAGGCAGTTTGTGACTTCCTTCTTTGTTCATGAAGGAGCAATTTTTCTAATCTTTACGAAAATATCTTTTGGTTTTATTAGTTTTCTCTATTTTCATCCATTTCCTATTTTATTTAATTCTCCTCTTATCTCTAGTATTTCCTTTCTTATTTTGTGTTTGATTTTTACTACTTTTTCTACTTCTTTATGGTAGAAACTTAGATTATTGATTTTAGATATTTTTTTCTAGTCAAATATAAAATTTTAAATTACAAAATTTCCCCTAAGTTCTGCTTTATCTCATGGTGTAGGGAGTAAGCTTAGGAATTTCCTGAGCCTACACTGATGGGTTAACAAGGCATAAAGAATTACAAAGCCTTTGGATGCTCCCACCCAAGTTTAGGTAAACAAGATTAGGCAAATAAGGATAGAGAAGGGGGGGGGTAAGGCCCCCATAATAGAGTAGGGGGGGGCAAAGTTCCCCATAATAGAGAGGAGGGGCAAAGGCCCCCAATACAAAGGTATATGAGGTAAACAAGATGAGGTATTCAGGGCAAAAGTGCCCCCCAATTTAGTACTATAGCAGGAAGCTGCTTTCACAGGAAGGAAGGACCAAGTTAGGTAAACAGGTAAATAGGGGTATAGACCTCTGTGCAGCAGACTTAGCTGCCTGGAGTGGAGCTGATTAGCAAAATAAAAGGTGCCTTGTTTATGCTGAGGTTACTTGCTCTACCTGTCTCATCCCCTAGGCTAGCTAAGATCAACAGAGGTGGTGTGTCATGAATGCTGTAAACAACCTTCTGCCTGGCTGCCAGGTGCCAGGATTTTGTTTTGTATTAACCCAAACCCCTAACTCCAAATATCTTCAAGACCCCTTTCCCTACATCCTTGAGTTAATGTTCACAGTTTCATTGTCTCCTTGTGCACGTCCATCACCACGTTTGTGAGCCTTCTGATCCTAATAAAAACGGGGCGAGGACCCTTATTCAGGGCTCTTGTCTTTTCCCGGACATTAGCCATCTCTTGCATTTAATAATCATGTGTCTCGCTTTCTTGCTAGACAAGAAAGAACTTTAGACCCAGAGTCTAAGACATCATGGATTTGGATATGTTGGCTATTTTTAATTTTAATTCAAATTATTTTATTATAATTGTGACTTGTTCTTTGACCATAGACTATTTAGATGTTCATTCTTCTTTTTTTCTTAAGTTTGTAGTTATTTATATTGAGAGAGTGATAGCAAGAAGGGGAGGGCCTGAGAGAGAGGGGAGAGAGAGAATCTCAAGCAGACTCTGTGCTGTGAGCAAGGAGCCAGATGCAGGACTCAGACTCACGAACATGAGATCATGATCTGAGCAGAAACCAAGAGTTGGGTGCTCAACCTACTGAGCCACTCAGGTGCTCGGAGATGTGCATTCTTTATCTCCAGATATTTGAACAATTTTTAGTTTTTTTTCTATTATTGATTTTAATTAACTGTTTCTTTTTCAATTTTTTTTTTGCTGTTTATTTATTTTTGAGAGAGAGACAGACAGAGTGCAAGTGTGGGGGGGGGGGGGCGGGGCAGAGAGAGGGAAACACAGAATCAGAATCAGGCTCCAGGCTCCAAGCTCTGAGCACAGAGCCTGAGGCGGGGCCTGAACTCAGGAACCATGAGATCATGACCTGGGCCAAATTGGATGCTTAACCAGCTGAGACACCTGGGTGCCTCTAATTAACAATTTCTTAATTACAGAGCACGCTATTTGTGATTTCATTTTTTTTAGAGTTATGGAGACTTGTGTTATTGCCCAGCACATGGTCTTTTTTGTGTGTGACTATCTTATATGCATTGAAAATAATGTGTCTTCTAATGTGTATTGGGTGTAGTGTCCTATAAATGTAAGTTATTGGAAGTATTGTCTAAATCTTCCATAAGCCTTAAAAGTTTCACTTTATATACTCAAGTTATACCTTCAAATTCTAGGTAAAGTGTAATAAAATTTCCTAATCTAATTTTGAATTTGCCAAGTTCTTCTTTTAGTTCTTATTGTTTCAAGTGTGTTGAAGGTTAGGTATTAGGTGCATACATATATGTTTAGAATTCTTTTGTCTTCAGGATGAATTGATCCCTTTATCATTAGGAAATGGCCATTTATATTCATGTCAGTACTATTTGTTTAAGGACTATTTTGTCTAAAGTTAATATAAACACTGGAATTTGTATGATTTTTAATGGTATTTCTTATTCCATCATTTTACTTTTTTAAAAAAATATCTTTTTAAGTTTACTTTTTTATTTTGTTGGAGGGAGGGGAAGACAGAGAGGAAGAGAAAGAATCTTAAGCAGGCTCCATGCCCAACACGGAGCCTGATGCGGGGTTCAATCTCATGACCGTGAAATCATGACCTGAACTGAAATCGAGAGTTGGACGCTTAAAAACTGAGCCATCCAGACACCCTTCCACAATTTTAACTTCTGTCTTTATAATTAAAGTGACTTTCTTGTACATAGCATATGATCGGGTTGTTAATAAGCTCTACTTTGTTAATAATCTCTACTTTGATAATCTCTACTTTTGTGTGTGTGTGCATAGGTCATTTACATATACTGCAATTATCAACTTCCCATTTATTTTCTGTTGTCCTCCTTAATATGTTTTTCCTATTTTGCTGAATTTTGTAACTGAATTGAATTTATTATTTTATTTTTTATCTCTTCTACGGTTTATTGGTTATAACTTTTGTTTGAATTTTTATTCATTACTCTACAGCAGAGGTCAGCAATTATGGTCTTGAGATGGCACTGTGGTTTTCAAATTAAGTTGTAATGGAATGTAGACCCATCCATTCATGGACACACTGTCCAAAGGTGATTTTGCACTGCAATGTCAGAGTTGAGTAGACGAAACAGAGAATGAACGGCTTGTAAGCCTAAAATATTTACCTGGCCCTTTAAGGGAACCAGGCTCCTATCTTAGGTTCTCAATATGTATCTTCATCATTCCCTAATGCATGTAACAACATATAACAATATATCAATCTGTCACCTGAACTATTCCCACCCTATTCTTTGTGCTATGTGTTAAAACCTCCAATATATGTTCCATGATATTATGTTTCTTCAAACAGTAAATACTTCTTTATGGAGTTTTATAAATCAGAAAAAAATATTTTAATTTATTAAAATATTTATTATTTCTAGTATTCTTCATTTATTTTTGTGGATATGTTTCCTCTTGGTATTATTTTCTTTTCCTCTAAGAAATTCTTATTTCATTTCTCATAGTTCAGAACTATTACTGATTCCTCTAAACCTTTGTTTGAATAGAAATATTGTTATTTCTCCTGTATTTTTGAAGGATAAATTCTGTCATATAGAATTTTGAAGTAACAAGTGTTTTTTTCAGCACTTTACATTTATGGTTCCATAATATTCTGACTTGCTTTGCTTCTTATAAGAATATTGTCTTATTCTTTTATATTTTTTCTCTATGTATTATGTCTTTTTTTACTGGCTATTTCTTCATTTGTTTTCACAATTTGATTATAAATATACCTTGATTTGTTTTTATTTGTATTTCATCCACTTGTTGGTCATTGAATTGTGGATTTCTAGTTTTCATCAGATTTGGAAAAAAATTGTTAATATTTCAAGTATATTTTTTTAACACTCCCATTGTGACTTTAAATTTTACATATGTTTAATTGCCTGGAAATAGGATCACTGATAACTGTTAATTTTTTCAGTCTTTTTACTCTTTTTGATTCAACTGGATATCTTCCATTTTTACATCTTCAAACACATCTGTTTTTTCTTATGCAATGTCCAATATGCTATTAATTTTATCAAGTACAGTTTTTCAGTTGAGAAATAATATTTTTCCTTTGTGATGGATTTTTAATAATGTCCTACTTGCCTTTCCAATATATTATTTTTTCCCTAAATCCTTATGTATATACTAATTCTTTCAGAATTGTTGTTTGCCAGTCCATCAACACTGTCCTTTCTGTATCTATTTCTATTGGCTGATTTTTCTCTTGACTGTGGGTCAAATGTTCCTGTTTCCTTTCATGCTTAGTAATCTGGATAAGAGGATGAAGATTGTAACTATAACTTTTTTGAGTGCTTTTATGTATTGAATTTGTTTTGGTAGGACATTAATTGACTTATGAATCAATTCAATATTTGTAAGCTTTGTTTTTAAGTGCTGTTAGGGCAGGTGTAAAGTAGCTTTTACTCTAGGGCTATTATATCCCTTCTACTATGGAGTGAGCTATCTGGAGCCCTTAATGAATGGCCTGGGCATTTCATGAGGTCTCTGCTTTCTGATTTACTGGAACTCACTACACTCTCTGGCCTGGAAGACTCTTGGAATTCTCCAGCTTATAGCTGCTCAGAAGTACTTCACCTGGCCTGCTGGGTCCACACAACATATCTGAAGATAATTCTTTTTTTTTTAATTTTTTTTTTCAACGTTTATTTATTTTTGGGACAGAGAGAGACAGAGCATGAACAGGGGAGGGGCAGAGAGAGAGAGAGACACAGAATCGGAAACAGGCTCCAGGCTCTGAGCCATCAGCCCAGAGCCTGACGCGGGGCTCGAACTCACGGACCGCGAGATCGTGACCTGGCTGAAGTCGGACGCTTAACCGACTGCGCCACCCAGGCGCCCCTGAAGATAATTCTTTAGTAACAGATACAAGGAGGCTTTTATGTATATCCTGGAGATGTTTCTCTCCTCTTTCAAATTATTCCCTATAAATTCCAGCTTGACACCTCATCCTTAAACTCCAGTCTGCCTTACTCAACTGTGAAATAGTAAAATGCTCTCCTTGGTTTTGTCTCCCTGTTCTACTGTCCCAAATATACTTTCAGGAAAACGAACTGCATCATAAATATTATTTCATTTTATTTGCATTTTATTTTGTAATCATAGTCCAATGCTGCATGTAGACTAATGCCTGAAATTGCTGTTTCATGTGTAGCGTCCAGTTTTCTATTTCTTTATGATGAAAGTTATCAACATGGCTAGCAGTAGAAATTAGATTTCATTGATTTCTACTCATGTCTATTATTTTCTTCTTTCCAGACTTTTAAAACAATTTTTCTTTATTTTTATAACTTAGGTTGATTTTTAAACTTTAAATTTTTCTAATTTTGTGCTTTCATAGGTATAAATTTCTCTTTCACTAGCTCTTTTGGCTTCACTTAAAAATTCCATTATGTCATATTTCCATTGCTATATAAATATAAAATATTATCTAATTTCTTTTCTACTTCTTAGACTTACATTATTTTGTGCTTATTCCTTAATTTCCACATATTTGGGCATTTCCTAGTTAATTTTTCATTATTGATTTCTACTTTTAACTCCTATAAAGCCAGAGGAAGTACTTGAATGATTTCAATATTTTCTAATTATGTTTACAGCCCAAAATGTGGTTTATTTTTATGACTGTTCCACATGCATTTGAAAAGAATATGCACTATGCAGTGTTTGATGTGCATTCTAAAAATGTCTGCTATGTTAAGTCATTTAAGATTGTTTGCAAATCTCCCATATTCTACCTGATTTCTTTTTGGTTTGGGTGTTATCTATGTAACTGAAACAGGTGTCTTAAAAACTTCAAACAAACTTAGAGACTACAAATTGGGGTGAGTTAAATTAGGAAATGATATAGGGCAGCTTGAACATCAAAGAAATTTGCTAGGATATCTGGATGGTAGAGGTGGGGCTTTGCTCATTTTTGTATGTGGCCATAGCTGGATTCACAGCTATAGTGTGCTTATGGTGTCTCATGGTGTGCAACACCCTAAAACAGAGCATTTGATAATTCAGTCAAGAAACATAATGGAAGAATGATAGATGTTGGGAACACTGAGGAAACAGTGAGCATTATGCAATTTTAAGCTATGCTCTAGAATGTTTTCTAACTGGTATTGCTTCCAGGTTACAAATTAAAGCCTTTTCATTGATGGAGGAAAGATGGTGGGAGATGGGCTAGATGGATGATGTGTACTAAGGAGGGCACTTGTTATGATGAGCACTGGGTGTTGTACATAAGTGATGAATCACTACATTCTACTCCTAAAACCAATATTGGGCTATATGTTAACTAACTAAAATTTAAGTTAAAAAATTTAAACCTTTTTAATATAAACAGGGAGCCAATTAGTGGCAGACAAGTTAGTTTAAAATTGATACATGGTAGTTGTCACATATGCAGCCTAGGTTTATCATATTCCACGTTTTATTGGCCAGTTTCCCTAGATCCTAATTCATGAAATTCTATGTATTAAAACTCATTTCTTTCTTCTACAAATGCAAAATATTCTACAAAGTCCTATAGAAACCCAGATATATTTTAATCTTTAAATATTTTGGATTCCATATCATTTCCCAGTCACAGAATTTCAGAAATTAAAGTAATAATAAAACACAAAAACAGGGGTGACTGGTGGCTCAGTTGATTGAGAGTCTGACTCTTGATTTTGGCTCAGGCCATGATGTCACAGTTCATGGGTCAAGTCCCGCATCAGGCTCTGCACTGAGCCTGTTTGGGGTTCTTTCTTTCTCACTCAATTTCTGCTCCTCCATTGCTCTCTCTCTCCCTCTCCATCCCCCTCTCAGAATAAATAAAATAAACATTAAAAAACCCCAAAAAAATGACAATAAACACCTTTTAGCATAAATTATTTTTCAAATGAGAAAAAACCACAAAGTTACAAATAGTCTAGGTTTTTCTTTGTTTAATTGAGGAAGAATTTTCCCATTTTCAGTATTTCCTTATTCAGTATTTTTAATAGTCATAATTTTAACTTCCATCATAACACTCTAATGTCATTTTTGTCAAATAATGTCTTAGGTCATTGACTTTTCTTTCTGCCTTTTTTACTGTGTGTGTGTGTGTGTGTGTGTGTGTGTGTGTGTGTGTGTGTGTGCAGGAAATAACCATTCCTTACCGTTTGTAAGAATGCCTTTCTGGGATAGCAGCCTGCTAAGAGATGATCACGACATGTCAAATTCTGGCAATTATGATGGTTTATCAATGCAAGCATGCCTTTATAATTTTATTCAGATTGAAGTGCTCTTATTTATATCTGCATAATTCTCTCATTTTCCACATAGATCTAATTGCAGACCCTGACACACTTCGATAAAATATCAATTTATATTTAGCTTACAGAAACACAACATTCAAACTCTATGAATCACATGCTACTACACCATGTGTTTTAGAAATGATACTGGTAAATGACAATTAAAAATTCAAATCTCCATTAATAAATTCCAATATTAGTCTACGAATAATCACATTTCCACTCTAAGCAAACAAATGCTCTACTATTCTAGAACATCAATTTAAAGACTCTATCATATCTCCATTTAATATTTTTCCCTAAGAGATTCATACCTTAAATTTTAAAAACTTAGATAAAATGGACAACGTTCTAGAAAAATATGGGGAAAGAGAAATGTAATATTTCTTATTCATTAAATAGAATTAATAGTTAAAATTGCTCACCAAGATAATTCAAAATATAAACTTGTCCCAGAATATTTTATGTGTTAAATCTGCCAACATCCAAGGGGTAGAGATAGAATAGAAAAAAAGGGGATCAATAAAATACTTTGTGAAGTTATTAACTTGACATCAAAATCTGGCAAGAAATGTAGTGGACAATAATTTAAAGGGCCATCTTTCTCATGAATAAAGATGCAGATATCCTAAACAAAATGGATGTAAACCAAATATAACAAAGTTATAACAACAACAACAACAACAATACCTTTAACAAGGTAGGATTTATTTCAGAATATAGTAGTGACTCAAAACCTTAGAACACTTGGAACATTTACACACACACACACACACACACACACACACACACACACACACACACACACACACAGTCTCTCTGTCTCTCTCCCTAATATGCTGATAGTAGAGTGTATGATAAAGTCACTTTGGAAAAGTATACCTAAGGAAATTTGTAGAAACAATATTAAGTCACTAAAACTTTCAACAAACAATTAATAGTAATATGCATAGTAGTTACAGGGTATTCGTACAATAAAACTATACGATAATGGAAAAATAATGAACTACATGTGTATGAAAAAGCGTGCATGCATCTCAAAAGTAAAGAGTGAAACTAGTGACAGAAAGAATGCATGCTGCATAACTCACATTATGGAATGTTCAAACACACGTAAAACTAAACTGTGTTTCAGAGAGAATAGGGGCGCTGGGTGAAGGCAATGATTGGGATGAAACACCCAGGCATCTGAAGCCTGCTCACATTTATACCTTTATCTGTATGTTGCTTACACAATAGGCAAAGTTCACAGAGAAATAAACTTAAGATATGCACACTTTACAAGTTGTATGCAATATATTGTACTTCAATAAAAACCTACAAAGAAAATACAAACACATTTAAGGAAGGAGATATTATAAGCAAGTATATAAAGGAGATAATAGGCCAGTAGAAATGTACTATATTCATGTACACAGATGGTATTTAAATAAAAAATAAAAAAAACAACACCAACCCTACAAACCAGTAACTAAGTAAACAAAAAAGCCTCTCACATCAAATGGAGAATGGGAAGTTATATATAAAAGGGGTTACAGAGACCAACAAAACCTAATAATTTGTGGATAAGATGTTGCTTCCTCCACTAGAAATCAGAAAAATGCAAATGTAAAAAGGACACAGCCATTAGATTATTAAAATTAAGGCTGAACCAAAATGTCTGCCAACAGCACACGACTAGAGTATAAATAAGCATTCCTTGGAAGTCAAATTTAGCAGTATCTTGTAAAGTTGCGTATGTACGTGCCCCACAGCCCAGCAATTTCATTTCTATATCCAGAAACATACTCAGAGTAATACTCAAGGGAATACTTATAAGGATATTTGTTACAGCATTATTCAAATCAGACAAAAATCGAAGACATATTAACACTCAATTTTTAAATGTACAAATAAAACACGTTTTTCACTTGTGCTATGTGATACAGCATTAAAATAATTTCAGTACATCCATTTGTACAGTTTGGGGTATATTTTCAAAATTAATTGTGAATGAGTAGGCTAAAAATCCAACGATATACATAACACTTATCACTCATGTAAATTTAAACACACACACACACAAACACACAAATGCAAGTATATATTTTAATGGATATCCATCAATATTAAAATATATTTGAGGTACGTCAATTTGTTGATTTATGTGCATGTCAATGGGAGGCTAAAGAATAGGACTGGGGATATCGGAAGTGGGGAAGCTGAAACGATGTACAGTTAACAACAACAACAAAAAACTATGGTTTTGGAAACTTCTAGTACATCAAGATGGAGGAGCCCCATCCCTACCGTGTTCTACCTTTCACTATTAAAACATCTTTAGCTTTTACAACTCAAACAGCACATAAATACAGTGATCTGTCGAGTCTTCCCTGTATTTATGGCCTTAACATCTCTTTGGCTATGTTTAAGTTCAAGAGCCTGTCCAGGTCATGCAAGCCTTGCTTGTGTTTCCTGGGAACGGGGCATGCCTGACCGTGCGATGGGTCCTGAAACTGTCAAGGTCACTGGTCCAGCCTGCCCCTGCCCAGTGGAAGCACTGCCTTTGTGTGTATCCTCTCTGGAACTTCACATAGCAGCCTAACACTGGGGCCAACTTGCCTTTATTTTCTATGATGAACACTTGTGGAAAAACTGACAAATCCATTGATCCTATTACTTTTATTGTTGGAGTCTTGTTGATTCTCTATGGATAGTTTGTATTGGACTGTACTGTGTGGAATTAATACACACTAGGGGTGTGTAAATAAAACTATAATGCATAGTACAATATAGAATAGCAAGATTATTTGGTAAACTATATAGAAAGGTAAGTTGTTTTTTAAGTTTTAGGCACATTTACTTAGGAACTTAAAATGTTATGAGAGTTTTTCAAACATTCAATATTTTCAATTATAGGAAACATTTTTTACTAGAGCCTATTATTTCAGGTGTTCTAATTGGAGTATTGATTTTAGGACCTCATATACCTCTAGAATGCCACATGTTCTGTTGGAGATAAAATTGCACAATAAATGTCAAGTCTCTGTTAAGTGTTTTAAAAAAAAAAGCATAGGGAGCCTCTCGGGTGGGGAGAAGAAACTGTAACCCTTATGGGAGCTTGGGACGTTTCTTGTTGAGTATTTTTATTGGATTTTCCTGGATTTTGTTATTGACTCCCATGTATCCCAGACAGGATGTTGCAATAGACTCCAACATAAAACCACCAACAGGCAGAGACATGAAACTCCAAGAAAAGTCACCTTCCCTGACCCAAACAACAGAAAATCTTTCGTCAATCCTGTTTTAGTCCAGCCAACACCAAAAGAAAAACTGCATCGTCTCCCCTGAAAATTCAGGTAGAATTCAGTGATTCATCCCTTACACACAACACCCTGTGCTCATCATGAAAGTTCCCTCTTTAGTACCCATCACCCATCTAGCCCATCCCCTACCCACCACCCTCCATCAACCATCAGTTTGTTCTCTATCTTTAAGTCTTGTGTGGTTTGTTTTCCTCTCTTCTCTTTTTTTCCTCCCCTTCTCATACGTTCATCTGTTCTGTTTCTTAAATTCCACATATGGGTGAAAACATATGGTATTTGTCTTTCTCTGGTTGACACACTCTCTTAGCGTGATACATTCTAGCTCTATCCACATCAATCTTGGCTAAGGGCAAGATTTAATTCTTTAGGATGGCTGAGTATATTCCATTGTATATATATACCACATCTTTATCCATTCATCAGTTGATGGACATTTGGGCTCTCTCTATAATTTGGCTATTGTCAATAACGTTGCTATAAACATTGGTGTGTATACCCTTTCAATATGTACTTTTGTGTATCTTTTGGGTAAATACCTAGTAGTGCAATTGCTGGATACTAGGTAGTTCTATTTTTAGTTTCTTCAGGAACTGCCATACTTTTCTCCAGAGTGGCTGCACCAGTAGGCATTCCTACCAACAGTGCAAGAAGATTCCCCTTTTTCCTCATCCTCACCAACACCTGTTGTTTCTTGAATTGTTAATTTTAGCCATCTGACAGGTGTGAGGTGGCATCTCATTGTGCTTTTGATTTATATTTCCCTGATGATGAGTATCTTTTCATGTGTCTGTTACCCATCTGGATGGCTTATTTGGAAAAGTTTCTTTTCATGTCTTCTTCCCATTTCCTAACTGGGTTATTTGTTTTTTGACTGTTGAGTTTGATAAGTTCTTTATAGATTTTGGATACTAACCCTTTCTCAAATATGTCATTTGCAAATATCTTCTCCCATTCCAAGGGCTGTCTTTCAGCTTTGCTGATTGTTTCCTTTACTGTGAAGAAGCTTTTTATCTTGATGAAGTCTCAATATTTCATGTTTGCTTTTGTTTCCTTGCCTCTGGCAACATGTCTAGTAAGAAGTTGCTATGGCCAAGGTTAAAGAAGTTGCTGCCTGCGTTCTCCTCTAGGATTTTGATGGTTTCCTGTTTCACTCTTTAGGTCTTTCATCCATTTTGAATTTCTTTTTGTGTCTAGTGGAAGAAAGAGGTCCAGTTTCATTCTTCTGCATATTGCCATCCAGTTTTCCCAACACCACTAGCCCATCCCCCACCCACCACCTTCCATTGGATAGTTTTTCCTTCGGATATTCCTTCTTGCTTTGTTGAAGATTAATCAACCATACAATTGTGATTCCATTCCTGGGTTTCCTATTCTGTTCCGTAGATATATGTGTCTGTTTTTGTGCCAGTAACATACTATCTTGACGATGACAAGCTATATTGTAATATAGCTTGAAATCTGGAATCACGATGCCTTTAGTTGTTTCTTTAACATTGCTGTGGCTATTCTGGGTCTTTTAAGGTTCCATATGAATTGTAGAACTGTTTATTTCTAGCTCTGCAAAAAATTCTAGTGGTATTTTGATAGGGGTTGCATTAAATGTGTAGATTGCTTTGGGTAGAAAATGTTTAACAATGTTTGTTCTTCCAACCCATGAGCATGGAATGCCTTTGTATTTCTTTGTGCCCTCTTCAATTTTTTTTTCATAAGTGTTCTATAGTTTTCAAAGTATAGATCTTTTATTTCTTTATTGTTACCTCTTTATTGTTTTTGGTGCAATTGCAAATAGGATCAATTCCTTGATTTCTTTTTCTGCTGCTTCATTATTGGTGTAAAAAATGTAACAGAGTTCTGCACATTAATTTCATATCTTGTGACTTTGCTGAATTTATGTATTAGTTCTAGCAAATTTTGGTGGATTCTTTTGTGTTTTCTACATAGAGTATTATGTTGTCTGCAAATAGTGGAAGTTTGACTTTTTCCTTGCCGATTTGGATGGTTTTTATTTATTTTTGTTGTCTGAGTGCTGAGGTTAAGACTTCCAGTACTATGTTAAATAGTAATGGTGAGAGTGGTCATCCTTGTCTTGTTCCTAACCATAGAGGAAAGGCTTTCAGTTTTTCCCCATTGAGGAAGATACTAGCTGTGGGTCTTTCATATATAGCCTTTATAATTTTGAAGTATGCTCCATCCATCCATACTTTCTTGAGGATTTTCATCAAGATTCGATGTTGTATTTTTTCAAATGTTTTTTCTTCATCTATTGAGAGAATCATATGGTTCCTATCCTTTCTTTTATTAATGGTATATCATGATGATTGATTTTTGAATCTTGAACCAAGCCTGCAGCCAGGTATAAATCCCACTTGATCATGGTGAAGAATACTTTTAATGTAGTGTTGAATTTTATTTGCTAGTATGTTGCTAAGAATTTTTGCATCCATGTTCATCAGGGATATTGTCCTATAATTCTCCTTTTTAGTGGGGTCTTTGGTTTGTAATCAAGGTAATGCTGGCTTCATACAATGAGTTAGAAAGTTTTTCTTTTATTTCTATTTTTTTGGCTATATTTGAGAAGATAGGTATTAACTCTTTAAATGTCTGGTAGAATTCCCCTGGGAAGCTGTCTGTCCTAGGACTCATGTTTGTTAGGAGGTTTTTGATTACTGATTCAATTTCTTTCCTGGTTATGAGTCTGTTCAAATTTTCTATTTCTTTCTGTTTTAGTTTTGGTAGTTTGCGTCTAGGAACTTGTCCATTTATTCCAAATTGCCCTGTTTGTTGGCATATAATTTTTTATAATATTCTCTTATCATTGTTTGCATTTCTGTGGTGTTGGCTGTGATTTCTCCTTTCATTTGTCATTTTATCTATTTGTGTCCTCTCTTTTCTTTTGAAAATCTGGTTAGGGGGGTCATCAATTTTGTTAATGTTTTAAAAAAAACAGCTTTAAGTCATTGATCTCTTCTAGTGTGTTTTTGTTTGTTTATTTCCAAATCATTTATTTCTGCTCTAATCTTTATTATTTCCTTTCTTCTGCAGGCTTTAGCTTTTATTTGCTGTTCCTAACCTATGATTAGGTTGTGTATTGGGAGCTTTTCTTGAATCTTTATATAGGCCTGAATTGCAATATACTTCTCTCTTAAGACTGCCTTTGATGTATCCCAAAGGTTTTGGACTGTAGTATTTTAATTTTCATTTGCTTCAATGTATTTTTTTTTAATTTATTTTTAGTTTCCTGGTTAACCCATTCATTCTTTAATAGGATGTTTTTTAACCTTCATGTATTTGAGGGCTTTCCAAACTGTTTCTTCAGGCTGACTTCAAGTTTCATAGTGTTGTGGTCTTAAAATATGTAAGGTATGATCTCAGTTTTTTTGTATCTGTTGAAGGCTGATTTGTGACCTAGTATGTGATCTATTCTGGAGAATGTTACCTGTGCACTCAAAAAGAATGTATATTCTGCTGCTTTAGGATAAAATGTTCTGAATATATCTGTTAAGTAGGTATGGTCCAGTGTGTTATTGAAAGCCATTGTTTCTTTGTTGATTTTCTGCTTAGGTTATCTGTCCATTGTAAGCGGTGTATTACAATCCCCTACTATTATTGTATTATTATCAATGAGTTTCTTTATGTTTGTTATTAATTGATCTATATACTTGGATGGCACCAAGTTGGGAGCATAAATACTTAAAATTTAGATCTTGATGGATAGACCCCTTAATTATGATATAATGCCCTTCTTCATATCTTGATACAGTTCCTGTTTAAAAATGTACTTTGTTTGATATGAGTATGGTTATTCCAGGTTTCTTTTGACATCCATTAGCATGATAGATTGTTCTCCATATCCTCACTTTTAATCTGCAGGTCTCTTTAGGTCTAAAATGAGTTATTCTCAGGCAGTGTATACATGGATTTTGTTTTTGTTTTTGTTTTTTATCCATCCTGTTACCCTATATCTTTTGATTGGAGCATTTAGTTCACTTACATTCTAAGTGATTATTGAAAGATATGAATTTAGTGCCATTGTGTTTGTTACCTGTAGAGTTGATGTTTATGGTGCTGTTTGGTATGTATGCACCAAACAATAGACCCTATAATCCTTTAAAATGGATAGGTCAAAAATAAGAAATAGACACACAATTTTAGGGTTATAATTTCAATGTCCTAATCTCAGATTGCCAAATCTACTAGAAAGAAAACTAGCAAAGGCACTGAAGAACTAAACACACACACGCACACACACACACACACACACACACACACACACTCTCTCTCTCTCTCTCTAATCAGATCTAATTGACATAAAATAATTGAAGTAGCAATTTTAAAACTCCCAAAAGACAGGACCAACATGGTGGAGAAGTAAGGGGATCCATAACTCTCATGTCTCTCAAACAAAGAAGTGCTCAAGCCAAAGGACTATGAACCCCAGAGTCTTGGAGGAAAAGAGACTGAAACAACCAAGAAGAAAATGGATCAACTGGGGAAAAGATAGAGCTACTCCAAGGAACAAATCGAAGCACACCTGGTAGAGGGCCCAAAATATCACTATGAGTAGGGTAATAAAATAATTAAAGTCACAACAAAAGAGAGAAAGTACAAATCTCCAAAACAATCTCCAAAAAAACACCTCCTGAAGGGCCAGGCCCTGGACAGTGTATGACTCCTCCCTTAATATAGCAGTGCTCACAGATGCAGAGCCTACAACAAGCTTCTAAATGCATAAGGGACAGAAAACTAGCCAAAATGATGAAACGGAAGAATTCTCCTCACAAGAAATTCCAGGAAGTAGCAATAGCTAACGAATTGATCAAAACCGACTTAAACAATGTAACTGAACAAGAATTTAGAATAATAGTTATAAAATTAATTGCTGGACTTGAAAAAACGCACAGAGGACAGCAGAAAATCTACTGCTACAGAGATCAAGGAATTTAAAAAGTCATGATAAATTAGAAAAAGCTATAAATGAGGTACAAAATAAAATGGAGGCAGCCACAGTGTAATTGAAGAGGCAGAGGGGAGAATAGGTGAATTAGAAGATAAAATTATGGAAAAACTGGAAGCTGAGAAAAAGAAAGATGAAGAATCTAGGAGTACGAGGAGGAGAATTAGAGAATTAATTGATGCAATCAAGTGGAACAATATCTGTATCATAGGAATTCCAGAAGAAGAGAGACAGAAAGGGGCTGGAGGTGTACTTGAACAAATCATAGCTGAGAACTTCCCTGATCTGGGGAAGGGAACAGGCATTGAAATCCAAGAGGCACAGAGAACTCCCTTCAGATGTAACTTGAATCACACTTCTGCACAACATATCACAGTGAAACTTTCAAAATACAAGGATAAAGAGAGTTATGAAAGCAGCTAGGGATAAACGGGCCTTAACATACAAAGGTAGACACATAAGGGTAGTAGCAGACCTATCAACTGAAACTTCTCAGGCCAGAAAGAAATGGAAGGTGATCTTCAATGTGATGAACAGGAAAAATATGCAGCTAAGAATCCTTTATCCAGCAAGTCTGTCATTCATAATAGAAGGAGAGATAAAGGTTTTACCAAACAAACAAAAACTGAAGGAATTCATCACCACTAAACCATCCCTACAAGAGATCCTAAGGGGGATTCTGTGAGTGAAATGTTGCAAAGACCACAGTGCCAGAGACATCACTACAAATATGAAACCTACAGATAACACAATGACTCTAAACACATATCTTTCAATAATAATACTGAATGTAAATGGAATAAATGCTCCAATCAAAAGACATAGGATATCAGAATGGATTAAAAAAAAAGACCCATCTATTTCTATATACAAGAGACTCATTTTAGACCCGAGGACACCTTCAGATTAAAAGTGAGGGGATGGAGAACTATCTATCATTCTACTGGAAGTCAAAAGAAAGCTGGAGTAGCCATACTTATATCAGACAAACTAGATTGTAAAGGTTGTACCAAGAGATGAAGAAGGGCATTATATACTAATTACAGGGTCTATCCATCAGGAAGAGCTAACAATTATAAATGTCTATGCACCGAATTCAGAGGCACCCAAATATATAAAACAATTAATCACAAACATAAGCAACCTTATTGATAAGAGTGTGGTAATTGCAGGGGACTTAATATTCCACTTAAAACAATAGATAGATCATCTAGACAGATCATCAGTTAAGAAACAATGGCCCTGAGTGATACATTGGATCAGATGGACTTGACAGATATATTTAAAACTCTACATCCCAAAGCAACACAATATACTTTCTTCTCAAGTGCACACGGAACATTCTCCAAGATGGATCACATACTGGGTCACAAAACAGCCCTTAATAAATATAAAAGAATTGAGATGACACCATGCACACTTTCAGATCACAATGCTATGAAACTTGAAATCAACCACAGGAAAAGAGTCTGGAAAACCTCCAAAAGCATGGAGGTTAAAAAACATCCTACTAAAGAATGAATGGATCAACCAAACAATTAGAGAAGAAATGAAAAAATATATGGAAACAAATGACAATGAAAAAACAACAATCCAAACACTTTGTGATGCAGCAAAGGCAGTCCTGAGAGGAAAATACATTGTGTTCTAGGTCTATCTCAAAAACAAGAAAAAACCCATATACAAAATCTAATAGCACACCTAAAGAAACTAGAAGCAGAACAGCAAAGACCCCAAACCCAGCATAAGAAGAGAAATAAAAAATATAGAGCAGAGATAAACTATTTAGAATCCAAAAAAAAAAAAAACAGTAGAGCAGATCAATGAAACCAAGAGTTGTTTTTTTGAAAAAATAAACAAAATTGACAAACCTCTAGCCAGGCTTCTCAAAAAGAAAAGAGAGAGGACCCAAATAGATAAAATCACGAATGAAAATGGAATTATTACAACCAATACCTCAGAAACACAAGAAATTATCAGGGAATACTATGACAAATTATATGCCAACAAATTGGACAGCCTCGAAGAAATGGACAGATACCTAAACTCCCACACAATTCCAAAACTCAAATGGGAAGAAATAGAAAATTTGAACAGACCCATAACTAGTGAATAAATGGAATAAATTATCAAAAATATCCCAACAATAAGAGTCCAGGACCAGATGGCTTCCCAGGGGAGTTTTACCAGACATTTAAAGCAGAGATAATACCTATCCTTTTCAAGCTATTCCAAAAAATATAAAGGGAAGGAAAACTTCCAGACTCATTCTATGAAGCTAGTATTACTTTGATTCCTAAACCAGACAGAGACCCAGTAAAAAAAGAGAACTACAGGCCAATATCCCTGATGAATATGGATGCAAAAATTCTCAATAAGATACTAGCAAATCGAATTCAACAGCATATAAAAAGAATTATTCACCATGATCAAGTGGGATTCATTCCTGGGATGCAGGGCTGGTTCAACATTCACAAATCAATCAACGTGATACATCACATTAATAAAAGAAGAGATAAGAACCATATGATCCTGTCAATCGATGCAGAAAAAGCATTTGACAAAATTCAGCATTCTTTCTTAATAAAAACCTTCAAGAAAGTCGGGATAGAAGGAACATACTTAAACATCATAAAAGCCATTTATGAGAAAAGCCCACACAGCTAATATCATCCTCAAAGGGGAAAAACTGAGAGCTTTCCCCCTGAGATGAGGAACACAACAGGGATATCCACTCTCACTGCTGTTGTTTAACATAGTGTTGGAATTCCTAGCATCAGCAATCAGACAACAAAAGGAAATCAAAGGCATCAAAATTGGCAAAGATGAAGTCAAACTTTCACTATTCGCAGATGGCATGATACTCTACATAGAAAACCCGACAGACTCCACCAAAGTCTTCTAGAACTGATATATGAATTCAGCAAAGTTTTAGGGTACAAAATCAATGTACAGAAGTTGGTTGCATTTTTATACACCAATAATGAAGCAACAGAAAGAGAAATAAAGAATCTGATCCCATTCACAATTGCACCAAGAATCATAAAATACTTAGGAATAAACCTAACCAAAGATGTAAAAGATCTGTATGCAGACAACTATAGAAAGCTTATGAAGGAAATTGAAGGCAATACAAAGAAATGGAAAAACATTCCCTGCTCATGGATCGGAAGAATAAATATTGTTAAAATGTCAATACTACCCAAAGCAATCTACACATTCTATGCAATCCCAATCAAAATTTATCAGCATTCTTCTCAAAGCTAGAACAAGCAGTCCTAAGATTTGTATGGAACCACAAAAGACCCCGAATAGCCAAAGTAATATCAAAGAAGAAAACCAAAGCTGGTGGCATCACAATCCCCGACTTTATCCTCTACTATAAAGCTGTAATCATCAAGATAGCATGGTATTGGCACAAAAACAGACACACAGACCAACGGAATAGAATAGAGACCCCAGATTGGACCCACAAATGTATGGCCAACTAATCTTTGAAAAAGAAGGAAAATATATCCAATGGAAAAAAGACAGTATCTTTAACAAATGGTGCTGGGAGAACAAATGGTTGCTGGGAGCAACATGCAGAAGAATAAAACTAGAGCACTTTCTTACACCATTCACAAAAATAAACTCAAAATGGATAAAGGACCTGAATGTGAGACAGGAAACCATCAAAACTCTAGAGGAGAAAGCAGGAAAAGACCTCTCTGACCTCAGCTGCAGCAATTTCTTACTGGACACATCTCCAAAGCCAAGGAAATTAAAAGCAAAAATGAACTATTGGGACCTCATCAAGATAAAAAGTTTCTGCACTGCAAAAGAAACAATCAACAAAACTAAAAGGCAACCGGCGGAATGAGAAAATATATTTGCAAATGACATACTGGTTAAAGGGCTAGTATCCAAAACCTAAAGAACTCACCAAAGTCCACACCCAAAAAACAAATAATCCAGTGAAGAGATTGGCAGAAGACATGAATAGATACTTTTCTTTTTTTAAAGTTTTTTTTTTTTCAACGTTTATTTATTTTTGGGACAGAGAGAGACAGAGCATGAACGGGGGAGGGGCAGAGAGAGAGGGAGACACAGAATCGGAAACAGGCTCCAGGCTCTGAGCCATCAGCCCAGAGCCTGACGCGGGGCTCGAACTCATGGACCGCGAGATCGTGACCTGGCTGAAGTCGGACGCTTAACCGACTGCGCCACCCAGGCGCCCCAATAGATACTTTTCTAAAGAAGACATCCAGATGGCCAACAGACACATGAAAAGATGCTCAACATCATTCCTCATCAGGGAAATACAAATCAAAACCACACTGAGACACCTCCTCACGCTGGTCAGAGTGGCTAAAATGAACAAATCAGGAGACTATAGATGCTGGAGAAGATGTGGAGAAACAGGAACCCTTTTGCACTGTTGGTGGGAATGCAAACTCGTGCAGCCGCTCTGGAAAACAGTATGGAGATTCCTCAAAAAATTAAAAATAGACCTACTTTATGATCCATCAATAGCATTCCTAGGAATTTACCCAAGGGATACAGGAGTGCTGATGCATAGGGGACTCATACCCCAATATTTGTAGCAGGACTTTCAACAATAGCCAAATGATGGAAAGAGCCTAAATTTCCATCAACTGATGATTGGGTAAAGAAGATGTGGTTTATATATACAATGGAATACTACTTGGCAATGAGGAAGAATGAAATCTGGCTATTTGTAGCAACATAGATGGAACTGGGGGGTATTATGCTAAGTGAGATAAGTCAGGCAAAGAAAGATAGATACCATATGTTTTCACTCATGTGGATCCTGAGAAACTTAACAGAGGACCATGGGGGAGGGGAAGGGGGAAAAGAAAGTTACAGAGAGGGAGGGAGGCAAACCATAAGAGACTCTTAAATGCTGAGAACAAACTGAGGGTTGATGGGTGGTGGGAGAGAGGGGAAAGTGGGTGATGGGCATTGAGGAGGGCACCTGTTGGGATGAGCACTGGGTGTTGTACGGAAACCAATCTGACAATAAATTATTTTTAATAAATAAATAAATAAATAAATAAATAAAACACACAAAACACAAATTTTCAGGCCTAGATAGATTCAATGGGTAAATACCCAAAAATCCAAAGAACAATCATCACTATTAAATAATCTTTATCAGAAAACAGAAAATGAAGGAATACTTTCTTACTAATTTTTTGTGGCTACCCTGATATATATATATAAAAAAAAAAAGACAAGACAATACCTCTCATAAACTTACAGACAAAAATTCTTAACAAAACAATAGTGAATTAGATATCAGTGCATAAAAAAAACACACTAAGTAGGATTTGTTATAAATATGTAAAGCTGTTACAACACTGGAAAATGAATCTATGTAACCCACCACCTCAACAGGCCATTGTAGAAAAATTATGTGATGGTATCAGTTGATGCTGTAAAAGCATTTGACAAAATCCAATATCCATTCATGATTAAAAAAAAAAAAAAACTCGCGGAAAACTAGGAATAGAGGCGAACTTTGTTAACCTAATAAAGGGTGTCTACTGAAACCCTATAGCTAACATTATGTTCAATGTTGAAAGATGAAGTGCTTTCCCTCAAGCCTGGAAACAAAACCAAGATGCCCACTACCACCAGTGTTATTCAGCATGGTATTGGAAATTCTATCCACTGCAATAAGGTAAGGAAAAGAAGTAAAAGCGATACAGAATAAAAACAATAAATAAAACTTCCTATTGTTAGATAACATGATTGTATGTGGAGAAAATCCCAAGAAATCTGCCAACAAAATAAACTCCTAAACAAACCTCACCTAGAACTGGTAAGTCAGTTCAGCAAGGTCACAAAATATATGATCAACACAAAAATCAATTACATTTGCATATATTAACAATGTACTAGTGGAAGTAAAATTAATAACAATACAACTTACAATAATTCCAAAGAAAATGGTGTATTAGGTATAACCTTATCAAAATACATGCCGGCTCTATATGTTAAAAGCTATAACATGTTGACAAATGGGACCGATAAAGACCTATATAAATGGAGAGCAATACCATGCTCCTATATAGGAAAACCCAACTTCCATACATCTCCCATAAAGATCAATTCTTTCAAAATTGTTATATAGGTTTAATAAATTTCTTGTCAAAATCCCAGCACAGATTTTTGTAAATATGGAGAAGCTTGTTTTGAAACTCATATGGATAGCTAAGCTGTAGAAGAGGTAAAGCAATTTTGAAAAAGAAAAATATTTAAGGAATCACTCTTCTCAATATTAAGACCTTCTGTATACTTGGGGCACCTGTAGCTCAGTCGGTTAAGTGTCCGACTTTGACTCAGGTCATGATCTCACTGTTTGTGAGTTCGAGCCCACGTCCGGCTCTGGGATGACAGCTCAGAGCCTGGAACCTGAGTCTCCCTCTCTCTGTGTCCCTCACTGACTCACACTCTGTCACACTCTAAAAGATAAACATTAAAAAAACAAAAGAATTTCTATATACATACAACAATCAATACACAATGGT
Organism: Puma concolor; assembly: GCF_028749965.1. Lineage (NCBI taxonomy): Eukaryota > Metazoa > Chordata > Mammalia > Carnivora > Felidae > Puma > Puma concolor. The sequence continues at coordinate 10,258,153 of NC_141677.1, forward strand.
ATTGGTGAAGGATAAAGAATAGATCAATGGAACAGAACAGAAAACCCTGAAAAAGAACCCACACATGTATGCCCAACTGATTTCTTTTTAAACAACGATGCAAATCAAAGGAGTTGGTTAACCTTTCAACAAATGGTGCTGGAGCTAGTGGGCGTCTATAGGCAACAAAAACGAATGAAAATGTAACCTAAATTCATACTTGACACAAAAATTTACTTAAAATGGATCACTGATTTATGTGGAAACTATAAAACGAACCATTTTTGCAAACATACCATAAAAGGAAGTATCCACGATCTAGGTTTAGGCAAAAGGTCTAATATCAAATAAGTATCCATAAAAAGGAAAATTGGTAAGTTTAGCCTTATTATATGAAAAACTAGTCTGTGAAAGCCTATGTGAAGAGGATGAAAAGGCAATTAACAACTGGGAGGAAACATTCAGAAACCACATATCCAACAAAGGACTTGTATCTAGAATACATAAAGAGCTTCCAAACTGTGCAGAAAAAAGAAATCAATTAGGAAAATGTCAGAAGACATGAAGAAACACTTCACAAAAGAGGATATATACATATCACTGTGCAACTCATCATACTGGATAAAATAAAAAAAGAATGACAACAGCAAATACTGGAAAGGATGAGAAACTCTATCACACATTCATTGCTGTTGAGAAGCAAAATTGGTGCAGGCACTTTAAAAAACTAGCAGTTTCTTGAAACAGTATATATGCAGTTATCATATGAGTCAGCAGGTATACTCTTGAACATTTTCTCAGAGAAACTAACATTTATGTTCTCATAGAAACCTGTGCAAAAATGTTCATTGTGACTTTATTCATAATGGTCAAAATCAGAAACAACCTTCGATGGGCCAGTGGTTAAATAAACTGTGGTACATCCATTTCAGGGAATACTACTAATACATGCCATGGTGATGAGTGTGGCTATAAAAGCAGAATATGAGGAGAGATTTTCTTGATGAAATTCATCTGAACCTTGAATGTCAATATCTTGGCTATGATATTGTACTATAGTTTTACAAGGTATTATTATTGGGGAGCCTGGAGAGAGTGCATGTGCTCTATTAATGTTATTCCTTACACGTGAATTTACAATTTTGTAACAATCATTCCATTAAAAAGTATGTCTGTGTTGACAACCATGATAACCTTCCACAAATGAGGTTTAAGGTCAATTAAATTCCATGCATTTAAGGCTTAAAAGGTGAATAATGTTGGGGGGATATATTTTCATTTGAATTAGCTCCAGTTGTTAACATAATGGAAACATAAAATGATCATTCTGCCTTTTCCTTTTAATAAACTAAAGTTAGTGCGTTCCTTTCATTGGAAACAATAAAAAATCAAAATCCCATAAGAACAAATGACTTGTAAACAAAGACAAAACAAAACAAAGATTCTATAAGTCCTCACACCAAATCTGATTTTCTTATAAACTGTAAGGTTATATTTCTCAGACTTGGATATTTTCCTTTTCATCCTAAATCTGTTTATACCCTCATCTAGCATCAGGCTCACCCAATACTCCATCCAAGGTGACTGTATATTTCTTTAGGGCAAAGACTGGGCTCTTTATCTTTGTATTTCCAACTCAACTTGAACTCCCACTGAAACTCAAATAAAAATATATTAAAAATAAAACTTGGAGGGGCACCTGGGTGGCTCAGTCAGTTGAGCATCCGACTTCAGCTCAGGTCATGATCTCACAGGTTGTGAGTTTGAGCCCCGTGTTGGGCTCTGTGCTGACGGCTCAGAGCCTGGAGCCTGCTTCCAATTCTGTGTCTCCCTCTCTCTCTGCCCCTCCCCTGCTCATGCTCTGTCTCTCTCTCTGTCTCAAAAATAAATAAAACATTAAAAAAATTAAAAAAAAAAATAAAAAATAAAAATAAAACTTGGAGAATATAGGAATTAATTTATTGTAAATTATCAATATAAATGCCACAAAATGTATTACATACACAAGATTTCTTTGTTTCTGAAAAATCTGAGAGCCAAAATCAGCATAATAATGAAATGTGTTAATTAAAAATGAGAAATTATAACCATGGTGTCTTATGTAAGAAAGTCATATTTACTTTTAGAATATCATTGGTTTTTAGACTGTAGTTCATACACAGACTTCAATTGTCCATGAATCTTCTGGAAAAGATTTTGTGAATATGTACATTGATATTTTTCTGGCAGATGTTTAAATGTTTTTGTTATGTAATACAGGCCTTCATGCAGTCTCAAAAGTTGAGAATTATTGCATAGACAGACTTCTGTAAAAATGGACAATACTCAGTATACTGAGTATTGAGTCTTTGAGTGTGGAAATATAACAAGAATTAGTAGTACATATAATATAATATATTTGCAAAGTATAGTAATAGCCCAAGGTTTAGAGAGTTTGAGAAATTCATGATAAGGCAAGTATTTTTTTTTTTTTTTTGGATAAGGCAAGTATTAAAATGAGTGTTCCCAGAATTTCTCTCTGCCTGCTATCCCTTCTCAGATGTTTTCTCCTCTCTTTCTTGAATTACCTCTGCTTGATATGCCTGCTCTGGCAGATTCTCTGGTGGCTATTGGAAGGAGAATTGGAAAGAAATGGATACAGGAGAAATCTCATGGCAACTATTTGGATTTAGGGTTAGACTTTTCTCCATTGCATCTAAAGGAAGGGCATTATGCCACACAATCCTACACTCTTTTTTTTTTTTTTTTTTTGAAAAAAATTACATGGATCCATTCACTTTTTTCTTTATTATGATTTTGCATAGCTTTATTTTAAGATGCTGAGTATTTTCTTTAACCTTCTATTTAAAGGGAAAAATTATGCTTTACTGATTTTTTACTTTGTAGGTGGGAACTATTTCTTGGTCATTTCCAAAACAGCCCCAAAACAAAACAAAACAAAACAAAACAAAACAAAACAAAACAAAACAAATGCTGTCTGTTAATATTTCAATAATCACTGATCCCTAATAAGTACTGATAAGTGCCTCATTCATAATAAGTCTTCTAGCAGCACAGTAGTACATGGAGGGAATATTTGGCACTTTATGAGCAATTATCTCTTTTATCAAAGATTGCAAACTCTGGTAAGTAAAACACATTACATACACATATTGACATACACAAAGTATCATAAAAGTATGTGCCTAATATGTAGCATGTATGGAATAAATAAATGACATAATGGCATAATGGCATAAATGGCATAAATAAATGACATATTATAATTGAAACAATATACCATAGCCACATTAAAAAGTTAAAACCAATTGTCATTTAGTTGGAACAGCATTTGGAGCACATATAACCTAAGTTGGTAAGTTGGAACATTCAAGAGAGGGAAGACATGGGCAAATGAAGAGAAGACATAGGAAGATTCTAGGCTACTGATAAATATACCTACATAAAATAAAAATATGTCCAGATTACAGTTTTTATATTCACATTATCAGAATTTCCACAATTGCACTCTGTTAAATCTCTATGCATATTCCCATTTTCAAAGAAACATACAAAGAAGCTAAGTATGTATTGTGTTTTCAATCTTTTTGTCCAAAACTAACATACTTTTTTCTTAAAACTTAATCCCCACTACTAGCTGGAGACAAGTTTTTCCAAGTTCATTTCTGCTGTCGTCTAACCTATGCTGGGTTGTTATGGCAACTTGTGCAACACCTGATTTAATTGGGTGAAAACTTATTAGTTCTTTGTCTTTATCTTCTAAAGATCAATTTATATCTCTCTCAGTATTCCAGGTCACAAATACAATTAACACAGTGTTACCTGTTTATTTCACTTTTTCCAGTTAATAGAAGTGATATGTACACTCTGTTTTTTTCTCTCAATATCTTTTCCATATATGTATCTTGTATCATAACTTTCTACCCATTTTTCTACTTGGAGTAAGTGCGTTTCTTATGCTGAATTCTATAACAAGTCCTCAAAAAGTAACATTATTCTCTCTACCATTCACAGATATTATTTCTTTTCTTTTTCCTTTCATTTTTTGGTGTGTGATGGGAGTTGGTATGGAAAGGGGGAATGGGAATAGGACTTTCAAGAAGATATTGCAAATAGACATTTCAATTACCACCTGTGGGATGGTGTGGGAGCAGCTAAGGATGCCTCATCATATCAACCCTGTTACTTAATTCTAGGTAGTGAATCAGAGTTACTAAATTAAGCATGCTACAATTTTCTCTTCCAGGCAATCCCCTGATGACTCATCCTGTTTTCAAAGTTGTAGTTATAGTTTCCGACAGACTAATGGCGGCTGTGTCTTTGCCACCTGGGGTACTCTTTGAAACCCTTTATTTCCATTGACTTGTTCAAAACATTTTCTTGCCTATATCCCTCCTGCTTCAAAAAATTAAGTAAGAAAATCCTTGAAAAAATTAATGCTTTTAGAAGCTCTTATTTTAGAGCATGTTTAAATAATAACTTAAAAAACAGAGGTAAAGTTAGCTACATCCTTTCATTTATATCTTATATGGAGGCACAATCCACCTTTAATAAGAAAAAAAAAAGAAAAGAAAGGAAAAGAAAAAAACAGATGTGAGTGACTAGAATCATGCTATCAAACCCCAAATTTAGTAACAAAGACAAAAGTGGGACATTTACTGTTATTATTTATACATTTAATGTTTGCTTATGATAAAATAAAAAGTAATACAAAAGGGCAAAATATAGACTTCATATATGCTTATTTTTTCAAATACCCAGAAAGTTTCAGTGTTAAATGCTTCTTATGGTAATTTTGAATAATTTTATAAGTACATACCTAAAAATATATGTAATACAAATATGGTGTTTATACCCTGAATATTGTAATATAGCCTGCCTTATCTGTAAAACTAACTAGGTTTACAGTACCTGTTTACATTTTATCCTAATTTGAAAGAAATTCATATTGAGATATATCTAGGTAATTTCCAGTACTTTTTTTTAAATTTTTTTTAACGTTTATTTATTTTTGAGACAGAGAGAGACAGAGCATGAACGAGGAGGGTCAGAGAGAGGGAGACACAGAATCCGAAACAGGCTCCAGGCTCTGAGCCATCAGCACAGAGCCTGACGCGGGGCTTGAACTCACGAACCGCGAGATCATGACCTGAGCCGAAGTAGGACGCTTAACCGACTGAGCCACCCAGGCGCCCCAATTTCCAGTACTTTTACTATTGAAGGCATGATCAGAATGAACATAATAGTATAATACCAAAAGGCTTTTTTTAAACTTATTTTTTAATTAATTTTTTTTAGAGCTAGAGAGACTGTGGGTGATCAGGAGAGAGGGTACAGAGAGAGAGAGACAGAGACAGAGACAGAGAGAGAGAGAATGCTCAGCCCCTATGTGAGGTTGGATCACACGACCTTGGGAACATGACCTGAGCTGAAACCAACAGTCTGATGTTCAACCGCCTGAGCCACCCAGGTGCCCCTCAGAAGGCTTTTTAAATGTGTAGTAACCAAGTCAAAGGGAATATATATTTAAGTTCTGCCACAAATTTGCATTTGAAAATTAATTGAGAGGCTTGTATATTCATTATTTGATATATTTTAGTATAGGAAAAATAATTCAAGGCCATCTATATTCTTATGTGGATCCAGAGAAACTTGACAGGAACCCATGGGGGAGGGGAAGGAAAAAAAAAAGAGGTTAGAGTGGGAGAGAGCCAAAGCATAAGAGACTGTTGAGAACTGAGAGCAAACTGAGGGTTGATGGGGGGTGGGAGGGAGGACAGGGTGGGTGATGGGTATTGAGGAGGGCACCTTTTGGGATGAGCACTGGGTGTTGTATGGAAACCAATTTGACAATAAATTTCATATATAAATAAAAAAAATAAATAAAATAAAATAAAATAAAATATTTAAAAAATAATACTTTAAAAATGCCAAACAAAACTGAAAATATATTTTGGAAAAAAAAAATCTCCCTAGTATTCCTGTCTACCAATTCCTCTCTTTCAACAGAAATAAAATTTAACAGTAATTTGTACATTATACCAAATTAATTCACTATGCAAAAGCTGTGGATTAATTATGGTCAAATTTACATATTTATAATATCTTGAATTCTTATTTATCACCAAGTTTTTTTTCTTTCATGGCAACTCTTTGTTGTTGCTTTGGTTTTGTTCTGTGATGCTTACAAAGAGATTTATTTCACTGTATTTTAAAATTGATCACACTGGTTAAAATAATGTTGTTGTTATTAATTTAAAATTTAAAATTTTATCCTTACTGAATTTGCTTATTTTTACTCTTGCATTGTTTACGTATATAGTCACATGTATTTTTTTAACCACAAAAAGATAACGTTGTATTTTCCCTTTCACATATAATGAACAATTTCGTACTTCAGCTGATTGCATTGGCTATTATTCCAAAGTAATTTAATTTAATAATGATGATAATGATCATATTTGTCTTGTTCTTGATTTTATAGGACTGATTGTAATCTTTTATAAGACTTAATGGTACTAGTGTTTTCGTTGTTTAAATAAATATTTCCTGTTACATTAATTAAATTCATTAACTTTATCAGGAATAGATATTGAAAGTATATATTTGGAAATGATAATTTTTCTTCTAATATTAATATAGTGAAAATATTAATCTTTACTTATTCTGTTTGCATACATGGAATTAATCCTACAGGAACAATGTACTCCTTTATGTATTAATGAATTACATTTGATAATGTTTAATTCATAAGTTTTGCATTAATATTCATAATGAGATTGGTTTCTTTCATCTTAATCCTCCTTCTTCCCTCCATCCTCTCTCATTTCTGTCTGATCTTTCTTCCTAATTTTTTTGCAGTATCAGTGAAGTGTTAAAGTAAAACCTTGAAGTGTGCCTGGCTGGCTCAGTCAGAAGAGAGGGTGATTCTTGATGTCAGTGTCATGAGTTTGAGTCCCATATTGGGGGTTGAGATTACTTAAAAAAAGGGAAACTTAAAGTAAAATCTTGAAGCTAAGGGGTTAACATGGATAAGAAGCCACAGTAAAATACCCATCTTTCTGTTGCAAGACTAAGGACTAACAGGAAGAGTGAAGCAGAACTACAGCAGCTCTCCCCGAAAGCTAGACCCAGATGACCCAACCCCATTTAATAAAGGTGATCTTATTTTACTGGTTAAAATCTCTTAGGTGAGGATAGTAACTTAAATAAGATAATAGTATCCTTAACCTCTCTTTATAGTCAGTGTCAGGCATACAGTCAAAAATCAAATAGGAGAATGACAGAGGACAGGACAAAATGATTAAAAACCAAAGGTAAAAAAAGATGGAGAATGCAAAAACAAAAGAGAGAGAGAATAAAATCAAACACAGGGATGATCCATATCATATATCTACTAGGCATGGGTTTTAAAATAATATTAATACCTTCCAAAATATATGAAAATCTGGAGGAAATCACCAGTGGTTTGGACATATTTTAAAAAATCAAACAGAAATCCTATACATGGAAAAATAAATACACAGACATAAAGTTCAGAATGTAGACTTAGTGGCATATTACACACAGCACGAGAAAGGACTAGTAAACTCAAAACTGTAAGTCAATAGAAAATGTTCAGACTAAAGAAGGGCGAAAATGAAAATGAAGAAATCTTAAAGTGGAGCCATAGAATATGTGCACAAAATTCATTACTTGTAATTGAAGTCTCAGAAGGAGAGGAAAGAAAGAACCGGCCAAAGCAATATATTTGAAATGATATTGGCTGGGATGTTTCTAAAACTGATGAAATATATTAAAGGGCTGACGATACTCAACAAACACTTCCCGGATAAACGAAGAGAAACTGCACCTAATTGCCTCATAGTAAAATAATTGGAGCCAAAGAAAAAGAAACAATAAGACTTAAAAGAAATCAGAGAAAAGGACAGACTAAACTACAAAGGAGATATAATAAGACTTACATTTGAGTTTTAAACAAAATTAATGGATGCTCACTTTTGTTACTCCTTTGGTATATAGCTCTAGTCAGGCAAAAATAAGTAAATAAGTAAGTAAATAAGTAAATAAATAAATAAATAAATAAATAAATAAATAAATAAATAAATAAATAAAGGAATTCAAGTAGGAAAAGAGAAAATAAAATCACCTCTGTTCAGAGATGATATAATCTTATGTGTGGAAAACCCTAAAGATTCTCCAAACAGTTTGGAACTAATAAATATACTCTGCAAAGTACCAGGATATAAAATCAATGCACAAAAATCACTTGCATTTTTATACTCTAATGAACAATCTGAGAAGGAAACAGCATCAAAAAGAATAAAATACTTAGGAACTAGCTTAACTAAAGAGGCAAAAGACTTGTACAGTCAGAACTACAAAACATTGCTAAAATTAAACAAGACATAAATAAATGAAAATACATCAGATGTTCATGGGTGGGAAGACAATATGTTAAGATGTCAATACCCAAACCTCCCTACAGATTTACTGCAATTCATTTACAAAGCCCAATGATAATTTTTTTGTAGTCATATCTATGATTGGTATATCCACTGTCAAACTTTTTTTAGAGTAAATATGCCAATAGAATATTACTCAGCCATCAAAAAGAATGAAGTCTTGCCATTTGCAAGGATGAGGATGGAACTAGAGTATCTTATGGTAAGTGACATAAGTCATTCAGAGAAAGAGAAAAACCATGTAATTTCACTCATGTGAAATTTAAGAAACAAAACAGGTGAACATAAGGAAAGGGAAGGAAAAATAAAATAAGATGAAAACAGAGAGAAGCAAACCATGAGAGACTCTTTTTTTTTAAGTTTATTTATTCACTTTGAGAGAGAGCAAGCACATGAGTGGGGGAGGGGCAGAGAGAGAGGGAGAGAAAGAATCTCAAGCAGGCTCCAAACTGTCAGTGCAGATCTCATGAATTGTGAGATCATGACCTGAGCTGAAATCAGTGGGACAGTTAACCCTGAGCCACCCTGGTGTCCTGGAGACTTTTTTTTTTTTTTTTAATTTTAAAAAGTTTTTTAAATTTATTTTTGAGAGAGAGCATAAAGAGGGGGGAGAGGTGGAGACAGAATAAAAGACACAGAATCTGAAGCAGGCTCCAGGCTCTGACCTGTCAGCACAGAGCCCGACATGGGGCTCAAACTTGTGAACCACAAGATCATGACCTGAGCTGAAGTTGGACGCTTAACTGACTGAGCCACCCAGGTGTCCCTGGAGACTCTTAACTATAGAAAACAAACTAAGGGTTGATGGAAGGGAGGTGGGTGGGGGATGGGCCAGATGGGTGATGGGGATTATGTAAATAATGTAAATTATGTAAATAATGAATCATTAAATTCTACTCCTGAAACCAATACACTATATGTGAACTAACTTGAATTTAAATAAAAACTTGGAACAAAAAAATAAATAAACCAAGTTTACTTATGTAAGTAATCTCTACACCAAACATGGAGCTTGAACTCACCACCCTGAGATCAAGAGCCAGATTCTCTATGGACCAAGCCATCTAGGTGCCCCATTGTCAAGTTTTCATTGTAGATTTTCTCTGGCTTAAAAATGATTTGCAAGTGGATTCTACCTTTTCTATTCTCCACAGATATTTATGTAAGGTTCATTTATCTCTTTGCTTACATATTTGACAGAATTTTTCACTGAAGAGTTTGTTTGTCTGGTGGTTTTTACTTTTGAATCAAATTACTTTATACTTTATTGACATAGGACCGTCTGTGCTTTCTGTTTGTGGTTTCTTTTTCTTTCCTTTCCTTCTTTCTTTCTTTCCTTTTTTTTTCTTTTTTTCTTTTGGTTTGCTATATTATTTTAAATAATGTTTTCCATTTCATTCAGTTTTTCAAATGTATTGGATTAACAGATGCAATGATTTTAATTTCTTTGAGATGATGGGATGACACGTTTTAATTCCTAATAACGGAAATCTGTTACCCTTTGTGGATCCTATATATTTATTTATGAATTTAATTAGTCTTTAACATTTATCAATATGCAGTAAATCAATGAATTTGATATTTGTTGATTTTCTCTATTGTGTTTGTCTGGTTTCCTTGACATTAACTTTTATATGTAGTATTTCTAACCCATTGCCTTTTTTAAACTTTTAAATATTTCAGTAGGTATTGCTTTCTCCAATCCTTTTTTAATTGTTAGAAAATAGATATAAAATCTACCATCTTAACACTTCTTAAGTGTGCAGTTCTGTGGTATTGAATACATTCATAATGCGCTACCATCACCACCATCCATCCCCAGAATTCTTTTAATCTTGCAAATCTGAAATGTTATACACATTAAAAAATAACTCCTCTTACCACCCACCCCAGCATCTGACAACTACCGTTTTACTTTGTCTTTATGAGTTTGAATACCCTAAGTACCCCATATAAAGGGTATCGTATATTATTTGTCTTTTTTGTGTCTGGCTTATTTCGATTAGCATAACATCCTCAAGTTTCATCCATGTTGTAGCATATGTCAGGATATTCTTCCTTTTTAAGGAAGAACTGGACAATATACCATATGTTGCTTATCCATTCACCTGCCAATGAACGCTTAGGTTGCTTCCGCATTTAAGCTAGAGTGAACAATGCTGTTATGAGCATGGGTGTATAACCATCTCTTCAAGACCCTCTTTTCCTTTCTTTTGGGCATACACTCAGCAGTGTAATTGCTAGATCATGCTGTCATTCTATTTTTATTTTTTTGAGGCCCTGTCATACTGTTTTCGCCCACAGTGGTGCCATCTCACATCCCTACCAGCAGTACACACGTGATTCAATTTCTCCACATCCTTGCTAACGTTTGTCACTTGTTTCCTTTTTTTTCCTTTCTTTTTTTTTTCCTGTCTTTTTTGTCCCTTGACAGTAGCCATCCTAATATATGTGAGGTGGAATTGGAAGTTTTGATTTGCATTTCCCTAATAATCAGTGATTTGGACATTATTCCATATGCTTACCAGTCATTTGTATATATTCTTTGTAGAAATATCTATTCAAGTTCTTCACCCATTTTTAAATTGAGTTGTTTGTTGTTGTTGTTATTGCATTTCGAGAGTTTTCTATGTCTTCTGGACATTAATCTCTTATCAGCTATATGATCCCCCATTCTGTGGGTTGCCTTTTAACTCTGCTAATGGTATCTTTTAACAAATTCTTTAAAAATATTAATGGAGTCTAGTATGCATTTTTTCTTTTCTTGCCTGTGCCTTCTGTCAAATGTATAAGCAAGAGATAAATCAACCTTACAGAAATATCTTTAGATATTAGAGAGAATAGAAGCCAGAATAACTTTACAATAAAAACTTGACAGTTATAACAATCACAAATACAGCTACAAAAATATTAACAAAGTATTAGCATATCAAATACAGAATATGTATATGTCATGTCCTATTTACGCATCTGTGAGTCTAAACATTTGACTTTCAAACAATGGGATTTGCTACATTAACAGAAATGAGGGGAAATCATGTAATCATCTCAGTAAATTCAGAAGGAAAACCTATTTCTTAAAATTTAATACCTGTTGATGGAGAGTACCCTCAGAAAACTAAAAGCAGAATATAACATTCTTAATTAATAAAGGTTGTGAATACCTACAAGTCACATGATAGTTAGAGATGGAAAGTTGAGAGCTTTCCTTCCGAGATCAGGATCACAAAAGTCATCATGGTGCTTGAGGTCTTAGTGAAATAAGGCAATGAAGAGAATAAGTAAAAAACAATAACTTGGAAAAAGACACAAAAATATAATTATTGTGGGCATGTCTGGGTGACTCAGTTGGTTAAGCATCCAACTCTCTATTTAGGCTCAGGTCCATGATCTCACGGTTTGTGAGAATGAGCCCCACATTGGGGTCTGTGCTGACCACATGGAGCCTGCTCGGGATTCTCTCTCTCCCTCTCTCTCTGCCCCTCTCCTGCTTGATCATGCACATGCACATGTGCTTTCTCTCTCTTTCTCTCAAAATAAATAAATGAACATTAAAAAAAAATAAAGAAAATTATTGTGTATACGGAAAGTGAAGAGAAGTCTATATATACAACAACTCTTTGAGGTAGATATTATTATATCCAAATTTTATGTAGTAATATACCTAGGCTTATAAAGTTTAGTTCACCTGCCTAAGGTCAGATAACTAGCATCACTGTGATGTAATGCACACTTCAGTTTTCGGACTCTAGAGTCTTTTTATTTGCTTTGACTTTTTTTTTTTTTTTTTTTTTTGGCTTTTGAGAGTTGCCCTCCTTGAGGGATGTACAAATCTAAGAGGACTTAGTGATTGTTATTTTGTCTTCCTTACAATTTATTATCTCACAGGGAAAAAAAATTCTAGTTTCCTTGGTGTAGGGTTTTACATACCCTGAACAAGTATAGAGAAGACCAGGAAGTGGAGGCAAAGAGACATATCTTCTGCCCTCCTGTGTAATTATTCTGTTCCACTAGGAAAACATGGATTGGCCAAGGTATATTTCATTGTTGTTGTTGTTGTTGTTTTTATTTTTAATGCCTTATCTAGCTCTTTGCAGTTATTAGACTCTTCTATAATTATGAACAAGGGAGGTTAGTAAATTTTAGGTTTTTGGTGGGCTTATGAGTCTTGGTCATTTTCTAGAGTTGATAGTGGTCTTCATGTTGTCTTCACAGAGAGATGGGAAATACTTTTTCAAGGATTGCTGGCCTGATATTATCAAAAACTAAAACAGAACTTCTTTCAAAGTAGCATGGATACCAAATTATTATTACATTTATTCTTATTATGTAATTGGTACAAGATTCTTATTAAATTATTACATAGAATATAATTGTATCAGATTTTGTGTATTTTCTATAGACTAGACATATCACTTCACTGAATTGTAGATTGACTCATTCCATTATTTCATTGTTACCAATAATTAAGTTGCCTGCAATTTACACAAAAACATTAATTATTATATTATTTTGTTTCTTCGATGTGCATCCTTAGCTTTGTTATTCCTCACTGTATTCCTAATTTCTTTCGATCTCTTTTTCTTAACTTACTTGGTTCTCTAGCATTTGCAAACTTTTCCATCTGTGTACGATTTGCTAACATGATTAATGTGTTGTTTATTCTCTTTGCAAGTTTTGTAGGTGTAGTTCTAGAGTATTTTGTTGATTCTCAGAGCAAACTTTTAAACTTCACTGTCCCCAAAATGCAGTTACTTCTTTGTTTATATAAGAAAGCATTTGTGTTTTTGATTTATAGTTTTCAGAGTGTCACAAAGCATGGTGGATACTTAAGATATGTATTTAACTGAGGTCCATACCTTTACCTCCCTACCATCCAAGTTACTGGAATGTACAAGTGAACATGGGGAACTTTCCCATTGTGGGTTGTGGCACATTGGCACACATCATTTACACCAGTCTCCTACTGTATGTGTTTCTGTACTGCAGGATACACTTCTTAGACCTCCTACATATACACATTTCTCCATGTGTGACTTCTAACACTTGGATCTTCAGTACATAAGTATAATTTGGAAGAATTGATAGAAACCTACACTACGTATGGTAAGCTTTTTCTGCCATTTCTGATTATATTTACTGTTGTGGATATGCTTGGTTTTTCTGCAGTCGCCTCTTGATCATGAAATTTTCTTTTTTTTTTAATTAAAAAATTTTTAATGTTTATTTTTCAGGAGAGAGACAGAATGTGAGCTGGGGAGAAGGAGAGAGAGAGGGAGACAGAATCCTAAGCAGGCTCCAGGCTCTGAGTTGTCAGCACAGAGCCTGATTCAGGGCTCGAACTCATGACCTGAGCCAAAGTTGGACGCTTAACCGACTGAGCCACCCAAGTGCCCAATCATGAAATTTTCTTAATTACAGATAAAGCAATGGTTCCTTAATACCCTGGTTCTGATATATGACTCTCAAGTCATTCTTGACCTTCCAACCTTTCTTCAGCTTTCCATGAGATTCTTTAAGACATTCCCTCCCCCAAATAAATCTTTCTCCTTAAATAAGTTTTTGCTTTAATTCTTTACTTGAACCAAACCTTTATAAATTCACCATCTCACAGTGTATAAAATAATACTTAATTCTGGGGGAAGACTGTGAACTAAATTTCAGATTTATGGCAAAATATTAATATCAGTAAATCAGAAACATTTACTCAACATACAGGAACATGTCACATTTCCATGTCTGTAAACCATCAAATACTATAGTTATGTTATATCCAGCAAGATGCTGTTATCATAATATAGGGGAAGAGAATGAAAAATAAGATAAAAACAGAGAGGGAGGCAAACCATAAAAGACACTTAAATACAGAGAACAAACTAAGGGTTGCTGGTGGAGGGGAGTGGTGGTGGTACGTGGGGGGATGGGCTAAATGGGTGATGGGCATTAAGGAGGACATTTTTCGGGATGAGCACTGGGTGTCATATGTAAGAGATGAATCATTGGGTTCTACTCCTGAAGCCAAGAGTACACTGTATGTTAACTACCTTGAATTTAAATAATAAAAAGAGGCCCAAAATAACTTATACCGTTTGAACATTTATGACATGAGTCATGATGTCTTTAACTTGTGAACATACGCTTATGTATGGTGCCAGGTTTTTTTTTGCTTATATCAAAAACACTATCTATGAAGTCTTTTCCTTTAAGATCATAGTTTTTAGAGCAGTTTAAGGTTTATGGCAAAATTGAAGGGAGGATACTGAGATTTCCCACCTGCTCCCTGTCCCCACACATGCTCAGTCTCCATATTATCAACATCTTCCACCAAAGTGGTGTGTTCATTACAAATGATGAACCTACATTGATACATCATCACCATCCAAAGCTCATGATTTACATTACCGTTCACTCTTGGTGTTGTGCATTCTGTGGGTTTGTACAAATGTATAATGATGTGTATCCATCATTATGGTGTTTTGTTAAAAATAGGTAGACACTAAACTGTCTAAAACAGAAACATTTTTAAGCAAAGAATTATAGAGACTCTTTGGGGTCTGTTTTATTATTGTAATCATTTTAACCAGGTTCTATATTTATGTATTTCAAATGAAACTCAACGTAAATAAAATAAGATGTCTATTAGTTTATCTTCTATTTCCTTATTAGGTAAGAAGATAAAAAATATATAATCAAACACCTTCCATGGGAAATGAAAAGAGGCAGAAAGAAAGAAAGAAAGAAAGAAAGAAAGAAAGAAAAGAAAGAAGAAAGAGAAAGCAAAATTATCCTGTAGTAAGTTTTTACTCTGTCAACAAATGTTTTACAATATTTTTCTAATACATATTCTTCTGTCCTTATTGATCATATATATTTTTGCCTGTTTGGTCAGTGACCTTCCCCTGTTTTCCTTACATCTTTACTACATCTGTGGAACCTCAACTTTGGATCATTCTAGCTAATTGCACAAAGAGCCATAGTAAAGGGAACATCACAAAATTTCTCCAGCAATTTCTTGAATTTCAACATAGGTTGGCCCCTCAGAACCTCTCAAGATCCATTTAGGTGAGGTTGTTTTTTCTGATTAAGTTTGTTGTGGTAGGCAACTTGACCACTACCTCTTGATATTCATAGCCCATATAATCCCCTTGAGGTTGGGGT
Source organism: Puma concolor (assembly GCF_028749965.1). Taxonomy (NCBI): domain Eukaryota; kingdom Metazoa; phylum Chordata; class Mammalia; order Carnivora; family Felidae; genus Puma; species Puma concolor. Next base: position 10,273,755 of record NC_141677.1, read on the forward strand.
TAATGCAATGAATAGAACATGGAAACTTTGATAGGATGGCTATCTTTCAAAATTAGATTACAACCAGCGTCTAGATTCCAACTTGCTCTCCCTCACATAGAGGAAGATGCCATGCTGTGCACTTCTGTCTAGAAATACATTTTCATCAACTTGCTATAGAGGAAAAAAAAATGGGCTCTGGTAAAGATATTCATGAATTCTGGGTAGTGTTCAATACCTTTTTGTTTAATCAGGGACTGGAAGGAAGAAGATAAAATGATTTGTGACTAAGAAATCAAGGAAAGAGGCATGTGGATTCACCTATGGAAATGGGCATGTGTATAATGCTGTGGGGTGGGTCTCATATGGCTGCTCACCAGAGAGCAGTCACCAGAGAGAATTACCTGAACAGCTAGATCAATAGCATGACTGATCCAGCATATGTAACCATACCTACAGAGGTGGCTTCCATTTATGCATTCCAGGGCTTGTGCAATGACCCCATAGCTCACCTATTTATAACAATAAAGGGTGAACAATAAAGGGTCATCAGCGTAGACCAATGTTGAGCCATTAAACGGTACTCTTCCTCTAAGCACTCTGATTAATCAATTGAATGAAAGTTGATTTCATTAGAAAATTTTAATTCTGAACAGGGAAGTAATTAATCTTTGAGATTTATATCTATTCTTGGTATGGATTTCCTTTTTTACTTACAATACCTCAGCTAGCACAGTTTACCCAAGTGTCCTATTTTTTAATCATTGGATCCTGCCTAATGTCACTCTTACCAAGGGACTCAGAAGAATAGGTATGTGACAATGAATATACATAGAATTCTCTGGTTTTTCCTACAAAGCAGTCAACTGAATACAACATCAGAATGTTCAGGTAAGATAGCAGCTTGGGGATTACACCATGAGGGCTTAGGATATTGTTCTTCAGTATATGATATGTATGTTGAATTAATGACCATTCATAAAATTTCATGGGTCCTAAATCCAAAGGGTGAAAGTAAAGACAGACCCCTTTCACCAGCACTCCCAGTGAAAGTTGTTCTTGGGAACAACTTTCCCAAGAAAGTTGGGGAAGTTGTTCTTGCCAAACTTGTAATAGGTCCTGCTATTTCCAAATGGGGCTCTTTACCAATGGCTAGAGTATTGGAAATGCTAAATCTAAACTATACCACTTATGTAGTTATTTTAGGCTATCTCTGCCAGTAGACAGGAGAAAAAGGAATTACTATACTTTACCCTCATAGTGTTGTTTCTACATAATGAAAGCAAAGAAGAGTGTCTCTAGGGGCGCCTGTGTGGCTCAGTCAGTTGAGCATTGGACTCTTGATTTTGACTTAGGTCATGATCAAGCAGTTCATGAATTAGAGCTCCAAGAAGGGCTCCATGTGACAGTGAGGAGACTGCTTGGGATTCTCTACCTCTCTCTCTTCCCCTGCCTCACTCATGCTTTCTCTTTCTCTCTCTCTTTATGTCCCTCTCAAAACAAATAAATAAACATAAAACAAAGAAAAGTGTCTCTATAACATAAACAGGAAATGACAATTACCATGTCCCATGAGGCAGAATAACCAGGGATCTAGGCCACGAGGGAAGAAGTTCTGGGTACTCCATTCAATAAGCAACTTAAACCACCAGATATGCCAAGGATAAGATTTATGGAATAGTTGGTAGAGGGGGAAGTTATAAATATTAATTACATTCTCAAGATCACCTTAAATAGTAGGGAACTTGGCTTCTTCCACTTATCTTACTATTAAGATTAATTTTTTAAATATGAATTTAATTTTTTTAAAGTTTATTTACTTTGAGAGAAAGAGGAAGAGGGAGAGAGGGTATGTGCTCGCACATGCACAAGCAAAAGGCAGAAAGAGAGAGGGAGATAGAGGATCTCAAGGAGGCTCTGCACTGAAAGCAGAGAGTCTGATGTGGGGCTCAAACTCACGAACTGTGAGATCCTGACCTGAGCTGAAATCAAGAGTCCGATGCTCAACCCATTGAGCCCCCCGGGCGCCCCTGTCATTAACTATTTTTAGTTGTTACATGTGTCCCTTTGGAAAACAAGAAAGGACAGCACATCCCTAACAGGGGACATGAATGTACCAAGTTATGTGCCGAATGAATCGAAACAGACACTGTCAGTGTCCCGCTGTATCCCTACGCGTCAAAGGCCGCCTAGTGAGATCACATGTGGATTACTGCTGCAGAATTTTTATCAGGCAGCAGAAAGACATTCTGTACGGGGCAACCTGGAAGCAACTTAATGCTTTCAGAAGCAGCGCTAAACCAAGGAGAGACAGGGATTTGGTGGGCAGATATATCAGTTTTCTCATACCTCGGTTGAGGTTATTGCAAAGCACGGTGCACACTATCTCCCAGAGCTGGTCAGTTGGATTGAACTCGAGTTGCCCAGATGTTGTGACTGTCTTGACTAACACAGCCTTCTCTGGCTTCCTTCTCTTTCCTACCTCAATTGCTCTACTGCGTTAATAGTGTTTTCCAAGATGAACTGCTAGGTGCACACCCTCTTCTCTAACCCTTTTCTTAGTCTGCCTCTATGTGATCCAAAACTCAGGAACATCTGTCACAGATTCTTAGAGGTCTGTGACTTGGAAATGAAAAGCATTTTCTTGCAATTGTTCCTTCCCTGCCCCCCTCCCATTTTCTATTTGCATATAGGAATAGGAGGGTAGAGCATTATTTACTGTTTTTATATTGTAACCTTGCACACAAGTCCTTTTGGGCAACCGTGCAATTGACTGCTTATTATTGAAGTACAAAAGTAGCCTTCATGCAGACATCATAAAAGTCTGTCTATAAAATTAGTTTTAAATTTTAGTTTTAGCTATTCATACTTTTTAACATAATTTTTTAATGTTTATTTACTTATTTTTGACAGAGAGAGAGAGAGAGAGGGAGAGAATAAACGGGGGAGGGGCAGAGACAGAGGGAGACAAAGAATCTGAAGCAGGCTCCAAGCTCTGAGCCATCAGCACAGAGCCTGACATGGGACTCGAACGCACGAACTGTGAGATCATGACCTGAGCTGAAGTCAGAGGCTTAATCGACTGAGACACTCAGGCACCCCTAGCTATTCATACTTTTCATGTTTCAAAATATTAAAAACTAGCAACTCATACTTATTTCAAAATTTGAGCTTCCAAGAGTACATTTTTTAATATCCCTGATACCTTTCTACTTGTGTCAGCTAACTTTTTAAAAATTTATCAAAATTTATCAATTGTCAAATTGTAATGATTTCTTGTTAAACTCATAGGAAATAATTTGGAGGGGAGTACCCTTGACAGTGGCTACCTATTTATAAGAGAAATCACTGCCTACTGGCAATTTTTGATAGCATTCTTATGACTGTTCTTAATTTGACCCCCATGTAAAGTTCTGCCGCAAATGTTTTTCATTAATGCCTTTTGTTTAGGATCAGTTTGTTGATTTCTTCAGTTTCCATCCTTAATGATTTTACTATAACATTTCAAAAAAAAATGTAACCAGGCTTGAAACTTTAGAGATGAGTATCTAGGTGATAAAATATAATTTGCTTCATTTAAGTGATGTCAGAAGTCGACATTCATAATACAGAGTTCTCTTTCCAGAAATGAATACTGTGAAGGCATTCAAAATAGGACCTAGACACATTCAGCTGGAGTTGACCAAGTCATATTTTCAAAATAAGTCATCTACCCAGAGATAGTGCATCTAGGGTAAATGATGAGAACCAAGGAATAATTTTTGTACCTTACCATTACACTGGCTAAAAGCTGTGAGTTGGAAAAACAAATCTCTACCCATACAATAAAAGACAAACTTAAGCAATATTTATGTCTACTGTAGTTATCTGATACTAAAAAATTCCTAGATAAGATAATGAAAATGTCACAAACAAGGAAATAAGGAAGTTAATTATTTTTAGAAACAAACAGGGAATTCCTACTGGTAATAGAAGGATAATATACAGAAACCTCCCTAACACAAAGGAAAAGCAAAGATGAACTTCACAGAAATTATTTATCCTTTCTATTGTAAGGAGACATTTGAGCTTTTCTAGATCGTGCCAATTGTAAACAATGTTGCTATAAACATCCTCGTACATGTATTTTGGATCAAATATGTATGCTTATTTGTTGGATGCATGCCCAGGAGTAAAACTAAGTATTTTGGTGTGCACACAATCAAGTTAAATAAAAATGTCAAACATTTTCTCAAAATGTATTAATTTGCACTTTTGCTCATACAAAAACTTTCCAGTTTTCCACACCCACTCCCTCAACATGTGACATTGTCCGTAGTTTTAGTGTGTGCCTATCTTGGAATTACGAGATCAAATATATTTTGACTTAACTTGCATTTCTCTGATTATTCCTGATTTTGAGCATATAGATATCATCTTTTATGAAGTGACTGTTCAAGGTCTTTGCCCATTTTTATACTAGGTACTCCGTCCTTCTCATTGGCTTGCCAGCAAACTCAAGAGCCAAATCCGACCAGATGCCTGGTTCTTGTGCATGTATGTCTCATGAGCTAAAAATGCTTTTTACATATTTAAATAGTTACATTCTAAGTGGCTTATATAAGCACCTATATAATATCTGTGGTTGTGACTTGGCTCCAAAGCATAAAATATTTGTTATCTTGCCCTGTAAAAAAAATTGCTGATCCTGAATCTGGAACATTTCCCAAAAGTGGGGTTTTATTTTTTTTCCACCTGGTTATCCAATTGACCCAGAAATATTTATTAAAAGGACTGTCAATTCCTTACTGTTCTTCACAGTCATGTTTTCAAAATTAAAATCTAGTGTCTATATGTGCAGCTGTGTTTTTGAATTCTCTATTAAGTTCTATAGTTTGATTTGTCTATATTTGTACCAATATCATACTGTACTAATTAATGCCCTTACAATAAATCATAACAGCTGGTAAAATAGATCCTCAACTTCTAAAATTTTCTTTGAAGTAGTCAGGCTGAATTTGATCCTTTGAATTTTAATAACAAAAATTTATAATTAGCTTACAAATTTTTACAAATCTTGTTAAGATTTTGATTGGGATCATACTGAATCTGCAGATCAATTTGAGGAAAATTGATATTTCTACAATATTGAAACATCCAATGTAGTGTTTTATTTATTTAGAATCATTTTAGTTTTGTCACTAATTTTTTAATGTTTCTGTTATACTTCTTCCCACTTAGTTCATATTTGATGCCTCTGCAAATGATATTTAAGGTTTTTTTTTTTTTCATTTTCTCATTTATCCCAATGGTGAACAGAAATGCATTTATTTCTGGATATAGATATGGTTTCAGTAAAGTTGCCAAACCCATTTTTTACATTTAATATTTTACATGTAGATTTTAAAATTGTTCTACAGAGGCACCTGCGTGGCTCAGCCAGTTAGGTGTCTGACTTCAGCTCAGGTCACGATCTCACAGTTCATGGGTTTGAGCCCCTCATCAGGGTCTGTGCTGACACCTTGGAGCCTGGAACCTGCTTCAGATTCTGTGTCTTACCTTCTCTCTGCTCCTCTCCTGCTCGCCTTCTGTCTCTCTCTCAAAAAAAAAAAAAAAAAAAACTTTAAAATTTTTAAAAATTGTTCTACATATATGATTCCATTATCTGTGAAAATGACAATATTAATGCTTCCTTTTCATTCTTTACATTTTTTCTTTTCACTACCCTGGTAAGTACCTAACGTTAAATATTGAAAAGAAATGGTAGTCTCCTTTTTTTGTTTTTGAATATTATACTCAGATGTGAAAGCTTTACATTTTTCAGTATTAAAGATGTCATTTACTTTATTTTTTGAAGATGACCTCTTAGGAAACTTAGGATATATCCTTCATCAGTTTGCACATGGCTTGAATGAATAGGAATTGTGGGTTTAAATTTATACTCAAATTCATGGGCTGCTACAGACTTCACTCATCACCAAGTTTAATGCAGCTTTAAGAAATAGTAAAGAGAAACTACATGGATGTATAGTGATAACATAGCAGAGGATTCTTGATCCACATGTGCAGCTTCCGATGTCCCCAAACAATATTGTACTTAGAGACCCCATTGTTAATATTGATGGCTCTGAGCGGGTATCAACCACCTCAGCTCAGCTCAGGAAAGGCATAAGATCTGTAGTCTCTTAAGCTTTTATTCATTGCTAAATACATAGCCCCGCATCAGCATGTTACTTGTTTCTGTTTTCTGGGTAGCTGCACCTTATCAATAAGACATCACTCAAACAATCTCTGTCAGCACTTAGCTAATTCATCAAGACTTTCATTTAATTTTGGTCCAACAAATTCCTTAAGTTACTTTTGAAGAAGGAGTTCTCTAAAGGTAGAGGAAAGGCTATCAAAAGGCCAAAAACAGTTTTCTTTTCCAATACATTTTGAAGTTTCTAAAAGTTTTGAGCTGTTGCATTTTTATACACCAATAATGAAGCAGCAGAAAGAGAAATTAATAAAGTAATCCCACTTACAATTGTGCCCCAAATAATAAGATACCCAGGAATAAACCAAATTAAGGAGTTGAAATATCTATACTCCAAAAACTATAAAACGCTGGTGAAAGATTGGAGATGGCACTAAGAAATCGAAAGACATTCCATGCTTACGGATTGGAAGAATATTATTAAAATAGCTATGCTACCCAAAGCAATCCACATATTTAATGCAATCTCTATCAAAATACCAACAGCATTTTTTACAGAGCTACAAAAAACAATCCTAAAATTTGTATGGAACCACAGAAGTTGCCAAATAGCCAAAGCAACCTGAAAAAGAAAAACGAAGCTGGAGGCATCACAATTTCAGACTTCAAGTTATACTGCAAAGCTGTAGTGATCAAGACAGTATGGTGTTAGCACAAAAACAGACACATAGATCAACAGAGCAGAATAGAAAACCCACAAATGAACCCACAACTGTACAGCCGATTAATATTTGACAGAGAAGGAAAGACTATTGATGGAAAGATGGATGTCTCTTCAACAAATGGTGTTGGGAAGACTGGACAGCAACATACAAAAGAATAAACTGGACCACTTTCTTACACCACACACAAAAGTACATTCAAAATGGATCAAAGAACTAAATGTGAGACTTACAACCATTAAAATCCTTGAACACAGTAACTCCTTTGACATTGGCCATAGCAACTTCTTACTAGATGTGTTTCCTGAGGCAAGGGAAACAAACGAAAGCAAAAATAAATTATGAGGACTTCCATCAAAATAAAAAGCTTCTGCACAGTGTAGGAAACAATCAATAAAACTAAAAGGCAACCGATGGAATGGGAGAAGATATTTGTAAATGACATGTCTGATAAAGGGATAGTATCGAAAATACATAAAGAACTTACAAAACTCAACACCCAAAGAACAAATAATCCAGTCAAAAAAATGGGCAGAAGATATAAACAGACAGTTTACCACAGAAGACATATACATTTCTAACAGACACACGAAAGAGTGCTCAACATCACTGATCAGGGAAATAGAAATCAAACCACTGTGGGATGTCACCTCATAACTGTCAGAATGGCTAAAATCAACAACGTAAGAAACAACAGATGTTGGTGAGGATGTGGAGAAAGGGGAACCCTCTTGCACTGTTGGTGGGAATGCAAACTGGTGCAGCCGCTCTGGAAAACACTATGGAGTGTCCCCAAAAAGTTAAAAATAGAACTACCCTATAACCCAGCAATTGCCCTACTAGGAATTTACCCAAAGAATACAAAAATACTAACTTGAAGGGACACATACACCCTGATGTTTATAGCAGCATTATCTACAATAGCCAAATTATGGAAACTCCTCAAGTGTCCATCGACTGATGAATAGATAAAGAAGTGGTATATATACACAATAGAATATAGACCATCAAAAAGAATGTGATCTTGCCATTTGCCATGATGTGGATGGAGCTAGAGAATATAATGCTAGGTGAAACAAATCAGTCAGAGAAAGACAAATATTGTTAATATTTCACTCACATGTGGAATTTAAGAAACAAAATAAACAAGCAAAGTTGGGGGGGAAAAGAGGTGAACCAAGAAACAGACTCTTAACTGTAGAGAACAAACTGAGGTGACCAGAAGGGAAGTGGGTGGGGCGATGGGTGATATAGGTGATGGGGATTAAGGAGTGCACTTGTGATGACCACCAGGTGTTGTATGAAGTGTTGAATCACTATCTTATACACCCGAAACTAATATTATACTCTGTGTTAACTAACTGGAATTTAAATAAAAACAAAAGTAAATAAAAGTTTTGAGCTCACATATTTAATTTCTTCGTGTGTGAGTGTGTGTGTGTGTGTGTGTGTGTGTGTGTGTGTGTGTGTGTATCTTATTGATGTGATTAGTAAATGTTTAAAATTTGTTTTCTCACTTTGGTAATTTCCATTGAAAAATCCTGGAATACTAAATCTAGATTTGGTTTGTGAAATAAGCCAAATTAGTTATAATATTTGTCTTTTTTCATATATTTCTGTACTATGTTTACTGATGCTTTGTTAAGGACTTTTGCATTAGTGTTTTGGAATAAGATTAGCCTATACCTTTACCTTCTTGTTATCTGTTTGTCATGTTTTATTATCTCAGCCTCATTAAATCAAATAGGAAATTGAGTCTACACAAAGAATTGGATTGTCAATATAGAATTATGTGAATTCTAGATCTTATCCAACACCCAACTTTATTACTGATTAAAAATATTTTGGCAAACACCAAGCGTGTATTAAATATGCTTCTCCTGAAGTTGTCCAAATCATTCAACATAGCTTCACCAAGTGTTCCTTTTCTTTTACACCATGATGTGTTTTAATTACGAAATAACAATCATGTTTTGAAATGCATGAGGAAACATGACTCATGAAAGGAAACCGTTTTGGATGTATAATAATTAATTGTATAACTATCCCTCATTTTTCATCTGGTCATGCCAAATAAATACAAAATACGTGTCGGGAATATCCAGGATATTTACAGCACTCTTAAAAGTGAGCAATAAAAAAAAAAACTACAAATAGACAAAAGATATGAATAGACACTTCACAAAAGAAGAAATGCAGGTTCCAAATACACTTATGAAAAAATGCTCAACTATGTTTATCATTGGGGAAATGCAAATAAGGATCCACATTAGATTCTGTTACGCACTTATTGGACTAGATGGGGGGTTAGTTATAATATCAAATAATTGCGAGGATAAGGCACAGCACACAATAGTTTATTCACATCATTTATCGTTGGTGAGAATGTAAAAGGGTACAGCCATTTTGGAAGGCACTTTGGCAGTTTTTTAAATAATATTAAACATAGACTTTCAACTAAATCAATAAAGAAACTTGTAGTTATTAACCAAGTGAACATGCTCCTATGAAAATATGTGTATGAATGTTTATAGCAGCTTTATTCATTATCAAGATCAAGAAACAACCCAGATATCCTTCAGTGGGTGGGCAGATAAACTCTGGACTATCCACACGTTGGAATTCTACTCAGAAATTTTTAAACGGAGCAAGATGTTTCCTCACATGTGAACATGTATGAAACTTAAACACATATTAAGAAGTGAAGCCCAGACCCAGAAATCTGTATTATATGTAATTCCATTTATAAAGCAGTCTGTAAAAGATGAAATGTGGAGATGGAAAACAGATCAGTGTGGCCAGAATGTGAGAGATATGGTAGGGGCTTAGTATTAGCATGCCACACGGGGGAATTATTAGTGATGACATTGTTCTGTAAGATACGAAGCTTGTGGATACATCCCTATGCATTTGTCAACCCCATAGAACTCGACATTACAAAGGATAAATTTAACTGTATACAAAATGACAATAACAAAAACAACAATAAAAATAAGATGTCAGAGGATCCCAGGGTGTAATCCAGACTGGCACATGAATCCAACTGTATTATAAATGTGTGACATAAGATCACTGAAAGAGTAGAAAAAGAACAAGTAACAGAAGTAACTTTGAGAAATTTGTATCTTTGACTAGAAACAATAATGCTGAAGATAAAGATAACTGTACTTCCACATTATACCCTAGTTGGTAAATTTGTTTCCAACTTGTTTGCTATAAGTGAGCAACAGTGAAAACTAATTTACAAAATAGAGCTTGTGTGTCTACATTGGATAGCATATGTATTTTCTGTCTTTCCCTGAGAGTGCCTATGGGCTGTGGCATGTGCCACCAACACACACAGAGTCCAGATCTTCATTTCTAAATACTATTCTTGGGGTGCCTGGGTGGCTTAGTCAGTTGAAACGTCTGACCATTGGTTTTGGCTCAGGTCATGATCTCGCGGTTCCTGGGACTGAGATCCGTGTCAGGCTCTGGGCTGACAGCACGGAGCCTGCTTGGGAGTCTCTGTCTCCCTCTCTTTCTACCTCTGCCCTGCTCTCTCTTCTCGAAATAAATAAATACACTTAAAAAATAAAGTAAAATACAAAAGAAGCTCATTTATTCTTTTTTCGGCTCACCTAACTTTTAAATTGAATCAGTATTAAGTCTGTTTGGTAATTTTTTTTTCCTACAAATTTGTTCATTTCACCTCATTGCTGAGATTTACCTGGCAAAAATTAGGTCCTATTGTTAATTCTTTAATTTCAGGTATATCTATAATTATGCAGCAACATTTTATGCCTAAGCGTATTTGTTAGTTCATGTCCCATACATACTGCATTATATTTCTATCTGGGGAATCAATGCTTCAAACCTCAATTTGCAATCCTTGCATTTGAAAAGCACACCTCTCAGGTCACCTCACCAGCATCTCACACAGAAAAGCCTTTAATAAATTATGTTTGATGATTGTGTCACTAAGGACAATGGCTTTTTCTGCTTTATGTGACTCTGGCTATTGATTGAGTATGTACTTCTGAATATAAATTTCTGTGTCTAGTCAGCACAATTTCATAAATATCGATCATCAACTCAGAGGTGAATATACAAAGCCCTTTGACATATTTCATAATTTCCCATACACATATTTCATAAGTGTAGTCAAATTATTCACACAACATCATTTTTAGTGTTATTATATTTGAGCAGTTCAGCATTTGCAAACATGTGAATTAAATGAAATAAGTCAAAATAATTGATTTTATATGTATGTCGATATTTTTAAAATCACTGGTCCTAAGCACTATTTTATTTTTGGTCCAAATTAAAGTATGCTGAGTGTTTTTAATTTTCTTAAGACATTTGAAGTCTTGGAGTTTATCTGGAAAATTCTTCTGTCTTGATCATTTCTGGAGATTATAGTGTTACTCTACTCTGCATAGATTAAAATGTATTGTAGACATTATATCCAATTCTACAATTGGATAATATATATACATATATACATACAAATATAAGTAGATGCAATAGTTTATATATTTTCTATCTCTCTCATGAGAGCACCTAAAGGCTTTGACATCTAGCAGCAACAAACATACCCAGAGTCCAGATCTTGATTTCTAAATGCTATTCTTGGAAAAACTAGGATTAATTGCAGAAATGGCTACTCCTAGGATGAGGGCAAGAAAATACAAGATAAGTGGTTTCAGGCATCCAGTGGGTGTCTTTGGAACATGGGATATGTCCAGCAGATAGGGGAGGGATAGTGTAATTATGTCTTTGTTATGAAAAATGATGGTATGGTTTAGAATAAAATGTATACAAATTGCATTCAAAAAGATTCTCCTATCTCTCTTTTATCCTTCATCCTATATGTAAGTATTTTGCATAGTTTTTGGTTTCTCTTCATTTTTCCTTTAAGACAACATAAATGTATAAACACATATTTATGTACAGCTTATTTTTCACACTAGAAAAATGTAGGCAGTCTTCTGAATATTATTTTGCTTTGTTTGATGATATATGGTGGAAACAATGTGTTGCAGTATTCCTTTTGGTAGCTGCATAACAATATATTACATGGATGTGTCATGTCTATTCAACCACTTCCCTATGGGCAACATGGGTTATTTCAAGACTTTTGCTGTTACCAGCAGTGTTTAAGAGAATATATTTGTTCATTAATCATTTTATATTTGTGCCAGAGTAATGCTGGAATGGATTGCCAGAAGTGGGATTTCTTGATCAAAGGATAAATTCTTAAATAATTCTCTAGAAAATGCCAAACTCCCTTCCAAGGAAGTTGTTGCATTTTGCATTGGTTGTTATATAACCATAAGAATACTGTTTATCCACAGCTTCAACCACTGTATGTATTTTCAAAATTTCAAATGTTTACCAATATGTTAAATGAAGAATTGTAACCAATGATAGCAATTAATTGCATTAATTGCAATTTGCATTTGCCTTACTATGAATAAGGTGAACATATGTTCATATGTTTAAGCATCATTTGTGTTTCTTTTTCCTGTTTGTTTATATCTTTCTCTGTATTCCTATTGGGTTGTTGCTTCTCAATTTTTAGAAAATATATCAGTCAAGGCACAGTCATGTTGTCTTATAATCTAGTAGTATGTTATTTATTTATTTATTTATTTTTTGCTCCAGTTTTTCGAGCCTTGGTCTTTGGAAGCCTTTTTAGGTTGGTTTCTGTGTCTTTTTGATATATCACATCATGTTGTTTTATGGACACTTTCCTGTTTTTTTTTTTTATTGGCACAGATGTTCCAAGCTTATCCTATGTAATGCCTGTCCCAACCATAGAGTCAAGAAATCCTTTCTTAAGGATCATTAATTTTTTTTTTTTTTTTTAATTGCAGGATGGTGATAGAAACCACGATCTGGGAGCTGGGTGTGCTCACTGCTAGTGTGATACTGTGGCTACTCAAGATCCTTTTAGAGGATGTGGAGCGACTTCATTGCTGATGGGAATGCAAAATGATAAACCAACTTGGAAGACAGTTTGGCAGTTTCTAACACAACTACACATACTGTTACCAGACGATCCAATACTTACTTCGTATTTACACAAAGGAGATGAAAGTTTGTATCCATGATAAGTCTGCACATGGATGTTTATAGCAGCTTTAATTATAATTTCCAAAACTCGGAAGAAATGTAGATGTCCTTCAGCAGATGAATGGACAAGTAAACTCTGATTTATCCAATGAAATATTAGTCAGCATTAAAAACAAATGAGCTATCAAGTCATGAAAAGACATGGAGAAATCCTAAATGAACATGAATAAATGGAATAATCCAATCTATAAAGGCTACATACTGTGTGATTCCAACTAAATGGTATTCTGGAAAAGGCAAAACCATAGAGACGATAGAAAGCTCAATGGCTACCAGGAATGAGGGAGGAAGGAGGAATGAATAGATGGAGAACATAAGATTTTTAGGGCAGTAAAACTATTCTGCATGATGCCATTATGATGGATACATATCATTATACCTTTATCCAAATCCATAAAATGTAGATGGCAAAGAGTAAATTGTAACTTAAATTATGGACTTCGGGTGATTCTGATGTGTCAGTGCAGATTTATTGATTATAACAAACGTGTCACTGTATTAAAGAATGTTACTAATGGGAGCGGCTCTACATGTGTGGTGACAAGGGGTAAACATGGGAAATCTCTGTCTTACCTGCTCAATTTTGCTATGAACTTTAAACTTCTCTAAAAAATAATGTTTAATAAAAGATGAACCAACAGAGGTAATCAGGTAACAAGACGTTTAATGTGAGTTTTGATAATAATCTGGCTAGGAGGAGTTTGGCTGAGTTTAGTGCAGCTATGGGTGCCACAGACTTCAATATCTGCCAGTGTCCTTGCTTTAGTTTTTCTCTTCTTGACTTTGTGGATTCCACTTTTATTGCTCCAGAGAGAGAGTTTGTACCTTGTATATCATTCAACTTTAATTTGCTATTTCTATACGGGAGGGTTGTTGAGCACCAGCAGCATGGTGGGGAATGGAGTGTCCTATCAGCTTTTGATTAAATCAGGCTTTAGTGGGACTGTGTTTCTGTGTTTTTGTCCCCTTTGTGGTATAGATTTTTCCTGGTCTCCATTCCCTTCATTAATATGGCACACTCTAGATATTCCCATCATAACACCTGTAACACTTTGAGTGATTTTCATATTGGACTCACCTTCTTTTTTTTTTTTTTTTCCAACGTTTATTTATTTTTGGGACAGAGAGAGACAGAGCATGAACGGGGGAGGGGCAGAGAGAGAGGGAGACACAGAATCGGAAACAGGCTCCAGGCTCTGAGCCATCAGCCCAGAGCCCGACGCGGGGCTCGAACTCACGGACCGCGAGATCGTGACCCGGCTGAAGTTGGACGCTTAACTGACTGCGCCACCCAGGCGCCCCTTGGACTCACCTTCTAAGGCTGTCAGCCACTTCAAGTCTGAGCTATGTCTAATTCCTAGCTATGACCCCTTGACTTTTACAAGATCAGTCAGTAACATGTGCTCACTAAATATTTTTAAATTGGGGAGTAAAAGAATATATATTTCAAATGTATACCAGCATTTAGACTTTTAAATTATTCATTCACACTTATCTGAGATTAACTGAATTAATGCATTCTCATTTTACTTGATTTACATTCTGACTTTAATAAGCATGCTGTGAAAACATCATTAATGAGAAAAAAATATTTTTGACCACAGAAGGGAAGGACGATATGACATTTCTTTAAGAAACTTTTCACTCACCAGTGGGAAATGAAAGGGCTCTTTTGAACGGTTATAGGAAAATAACAAAAGGGAGAAGAATATCCTTGTCCACATTAATGATTTGTCATTGTTAGAAGACAACAGTTAGTGAACAGTTTCTAAAAATAACATTCACTGCAGTCTATAATACATTACCAAAAATCTAATAACAGTGGGTTTTACTTTTTTTAGGTATTGTGAGAACAGAAATCATAGTATATGGAAAGAAAAATACTCTTTTTATTCTTACCCTTGAAATGAGGTGATTGTAAAATTTTCACTGTGACTATTTTATGAACAAGGCATTTTTCTCAGCTATCATACTAGGCAGCCTTTTTGATGTAGCAAAAGGGTGTAACATAGTAGGTAAAGTCAGTTTCCTGGATGGATTTGATTGCATCCAAGGCTTGAAATGCCTCCAGAACAACTTCATGCATCTTTAAAAGGGGATAAAGAAAAAGAATTAAACCAAATCAAACCAAACAAAAACAACAACGACAAAAAAAAAAAAAAAAAAAAAACAAACAAACAAACAAAGAAAACAAGAACAAGACAGAAATGAATTTGTGACTTTAACCATTCTGCAGGGGTAATTAAAGACAAATATTCCTCCACCCTTGATAGATCCAAAAGGCAAACCTTTCAGATGAAAGAAAAGATTACTTAATCTCCTTCCCTAAAATATTAACTCAATTCTCCTTTAAATAAATTTCTGTCAGTTACAGCTGTGGTATAAAGCATTTTGTAAGGAAAGCCTAATTATAGGAAGAATGGATCATACCTTAGATTTGTGGCAGTGAATTAAATAATAACCTGACTTTGGTTTTGGTTTCGGGAAAAATGCCAGGTTAAGATCAGGTGATCAATAGCCACTCTCCATTCTCCCTGCCTCTCCTTCCGTGCTCTCTTATTTTCCTTGTCTTGGAAAGACAGGATGCTTTATATGCAACAGATTACATAGATTCCATGTAATATTTGTTTATTACCTTCAGAAACACACTTCTTTGGCAGAAATCTGAAAAGTTAAGACTGAATATTTAAAACCACCATTTTTTAGCTCACTGCAGTCTTTCAGGGGAAAAAAAAGAAGGGCTGTGAGGAAGAGCTGTATAGAGCTATCATTAATTTTACCTGAGCACTAATTAATTAACTCTGTCAGTTTTGGAAAAATAGTGTCTCTCAATGATACTGAGTAGCATTGTTAATAAAGACAGAACATAAAACGGAAGAATATGATAGTTTCTTTTCCCCAATATGAGATAGAAACATCCATAAAGAGGTGAGGAAAGGTCTGACAATATATAGGAGAGGCAAATTTATTTATTATTATTATTTTAATGTTAACTTATTTTTGAGAGAGGGAGCCAGCGCGCGAGCGGGGGAGGGGCAAAGAGAGGAGGAGACAGAATCCGAAGCAGGCTCCAGGCTCTGAGCTGTGAGCACAGAGTCCCACGCTGGGCTTGAACTCATGAACCATGAGATCATGACCTCAGCCAAAATTGGACGCTTAACCGACTGAGCTACCCAGGTGCCCCGAGAGGTAAATTTAAAGTCAGCTTGCCAAATCGCCCATCTAGAGACTCCTGGTTGGTGGCTAATGAAGTGAGGGGAGGGAAAGTTGTTATCCCTTAAATAAGACCCTCTCATTGGCATTGGCCAAGCCAGACAATATCATTTACGTGGTTCTGGGTAATTATCAAGTGTACGTGTATAAAGCTAAGTTGTTTCTGGAAACTGTATATTTTGAAAATATATTGCTATTTTGAGGTTCAAAATTAAAAATAAAGTCAGCCTGCCAATATTTCAAAATAGGAAGTGACAGAAAATATGAACATATTTCAAAAGACTAATCATGTATTTTATGAAGCATATAAAAGTTACTTCCTTCTTGGGAATTAAAATGTGTCAGCAATGTATAGTCGTATATAATCAATGTTAATAAAAAATTCGCATTCTTGTGCTTTGAGCTATGCAGGCAAACTCTCTTTTCTCCAAACTTCTGTAGTCTGAAATCTCATTATGTTTAATTATCACTCGTAACAGGAATAATAATAACAATATATAATTTCCTTAGTGGTTAGTCTGGCCCAGACAGTGTGATGAGGGATTTATAGGCATTATTTATTTTAATTCTCACAACATCACTATAACATACATAGTCTACATTTTTCAGTCTTTAAAAATTAACCTTTAAAATGATTCACCTGCAACAGTTCACACAATTGATAAGTAAATAAAAAATCAAAATTAATCCCAAAGCCTAGTCTTGTATTTATGTGGCATAATTATAATTGAAATTTAGTATGATAAATGTACATTATTACAAGACATTTAATAGCCTTATAAATCTGAAAGGTATCAAAGTATGCATGGAAGGGTTTTAGTATTAAGTGAATTGTTCTATGTCTCATTCATGTTAAGAATTGATTATTTTTCCCTTGCTTAATCACATTTTGTTTGTGCTAGAATTTCTAATTTTCACTACTTATAACTTAACCACGTTCTACATTGTGCTGTTACTAGTTGGGTATAATTTTCTACCTTTGGGTGGTAAAGGTAAAAATCTTAATGCTCATTATTTTTTTCTGCATATTGCCAGATAGAGTGCCACACAAAGAGCAAATCCTCAATATTTATTTTAGATCCATGAATAGAGTGAGCTTTTGGAATATTTTAGAATAGCAGTTCCTGGTTACAGTAATTCCAGTCATAACACCCTTTAACAAGAACAAGTGAACATTCTATTTGCTGCATTCCATTTGAGAATGTTTATAAGTACAAAACTGGTGGGGAATCTCTGAAAAGATCACGAGTTATAAGTGAAAGGGAAAAATATTATCTTGTATGTCAAGGTATTCACAAAATAAGAGGTTGTAA
Source organism: Puma concolor (assembly GCF_028749965.1). Lineage (NCBI taxonomy): Eukaryota > Metazoa > Chordata > Mammalia > Carnivora > Felidae > Puma > Puma concolor. Next base: position 10,291,277 of record NC_141677.1, read on the forward strand.
ACCATGACATCAGATACATGAAATGTAGGGGGGAGGAGTAAAAATTTAGTGCATTGAGAATGGGTTCAAACTTAAGTGACCATCATCCTAATGTAGACTGCTGTGTGCATAGGATGTTATATATTAACCTAATGGTAACCACAGATAAAAAAAACCGGGAATAGACATGCAAAAAATAAAGAGGAAGGAATCGAAGCATACCACTAAGGAAAGCCATCAAACTACAAGGGAATAAAACAAGAGAAAGAAGGAACAGAATAGAACAAGAACAACTGTAAAACAAGTAACAAAATAGCAAAGCATATATACCTGTCAATAATTGCTTTGAACGTAAATGGACTAAATGCTCCAATCAAAAGACATAGAGTGTATTAAAAAAACAAGACCCATCTATATATTGCCTTCAAGAGACTCATTGCAGACCTAAAGTCACATTCAGATCAAAAGTGAACAGACGGGGCAAAAAAAAAAAAAAAAAAAAACAAAAAAAACAAAAAAAAAAAAAAAAAAAAACAAGAATATTTATCATGCAAATGGAAGTGAAAATAAACCTGGGGTAGCAATGCTAATACCAGACAAAATAGACTTTAAAACAAAGGCTACAACAGAGAGACAAAGAGGGACAAAGAGACAAAGAAGATACACTACCTAATGATAAATGGAACAATCCAACAAGAAGATACAACAATTGTAAATATTTATGCACTCAGCAAAGTAGCACCTAAATACATAAAGCAACTATTAACAGACATAAAGGAAGGAATTAACGGGGCGCCTGGGTGGCGCAGTCAGTTAAGCGTCCGACCTCAGCCAGGTCACGATCTCGCGGTCCGGGAGTTCGAGCCCCGCGTCAGGCTCTGGGCTGACGGCTCAGAGCCTGGAGCCTGTTTCCGATTCTGTGTCTCCCTCTCTCTCTGCCCCTCCCCCATTCATGCTCTGTCTCTCTCTGTCCCAAAAATAAATAAACGTTGAAAAAAAAATTAAAAAAAAAAAAAAAGGAAGGAATTAACAGTAAAACGATAATAATAGGGGACTTTATCACCTCACTTACAACAAGGAATAGATCATCCACACAAAAAATTAACAAGGAAACAGACACTGATCCAGGTGGAGCTAATAGACATATTCAGAATATTCCATCCAGAACCAACATAATACACATTCTTTTCAAGTGCACTTGGAACATTCTTCAGAATAGACCACTGTTAAGCTGTTAAGCCACAAAACAAGTCTCAACAAATTCAAAAAGATTGGAATCATATTATGCATCTTTTCTGACCTCAATGGTATGAAACAAGAAATCAATCACAAGAAAAAATCTGGAAAGAACACACATACGTAGAGGTTAAATAAGATGCTATTAAACAATGAATGAATCAACCAGGGAACCAAAGAGGAAATCAAAAAATGCACAGAGACAAATGAAAATGAAAACACAATGGTTCAAAATCTTTGGGATGTGTTAAAAGCTGTCCTAAGAAGGAAGGTTATAGCAATATAGGCTTATATCAAGAAGCAAGAAAAATCTCAAGTAAACACCTAAATTTACACCTAAAACAGCTAGAAAAACTAAAACAAACAAAACCCAAAGCAACTAGAAGGAAGGAAATGATAATGATTAGAGCAGAAAATGAAATCGAGAATAAAAAAAACAAAAACAGATCAATAAAAGCAGGAGTTGTTTCTTTGAAAAGATCAACAAAATTGACAAACCTTTAGCCAGACACATCAGAAAGAAAGAAAAAGAAGAGTATTCAAATTAATAAAATCAGAAATAAAAGAGGAGAAATTACAACTGACACCTCAGAAATACAAAGGATTGAAGCACCTGGGTGGCTCAGTCAGTTAAGCACCTGACTTTGGCTCAGGTCATGATCGCACGGGTCTGTAGTTTCAAGCCCTATGTCGGGCTCTGTGCTGACAGCTCAGAGCCTGGAGCCTGCTTCAGATTCTGTGTCTTCCTTTCTCTGCCCCTCCCCTTCTTGTGCTCTCTCTCTCTCTCTTTCTCTCTCTCAAAAATAAATAAACATTAAAAAAAAAACATTTAATAAAAACAGAAGAAATTTAAACAATGATTAAACCTTCCAAAATAAAAAGCACCAAGTTCATCAGCGAATACTACAATACATTAAAAATAAATTATACTAATTCTCTCTCCCTACCCCTTCCCCGCTGTGCTCTTTCTCTCTCTCAAAAATAAATAAAAAGAAACTTTAAAAAATCTTTTAAAAAAGGAAAGAAGTACAAAGGATTATAAGAGAATATTATGAAAAATTATATGCCAACAAACCAGAAGAAATGGATAAATTCCTAGAAACACATACATCCCAAAACCGAATCAGGAAGAAAAAAATTTAAATAGACCGATTACCAACAAGGAAATTGAATCAGTGATCAAAAAACCCGCAAGAAAACAAAAGTCCAGGACCAGACAGCTGACAAGTGACTTCTACCAAACATTTTATTAAAAAAAAATCTTTTATGTTTATTTTTGACAAAGGGAGAGAGAGACAGAGCATGAGCAGGGAAGGGGCAGAGAGAGAGGGAGACACAGAATCTGAAACAGGCTCCAGGCTCTGAGCTGTCAGCATAGAGCCCGACGCGGGGCTCGAACTCACAGACTACGAGATCATAACCTGAGCCGAAGTCAGATGCTCAACTGACTGAGCCACCCAGGAGCCCCCCAAACATTTTAAAGAAGAGTTAATACCTACTCTTCTCAAACTATTCAAAAAACTAGAAGAGGAAGGGAAACTTACAAATTCATTCTATGAGGCCAGCATTACCCTGATACCAAAACCAGATAAAGACACCACAAAAAAAGAAAATATCTCTGATGAACCTAAAGACAAAAATCCTCAACAAAATGTTAGCAAACAAAATCAAACAACACATTTAAAAAATCATTCATATTGGTCAGGTGGGATATATTGCAAGGAGGCAAGGGTTGTGCAACAGTCACAAATCAATGCGATACATCAAGAGAAGAGGAAGAATAAAAACCATATGATGACTTCCACAGATGGAAAGAAAATATGTAACAGAGAACATCCATTCATGATAAACCCCCCCAACAAAGTAGGTTTAGAGGGAATATACCTCCACATAATAAAGAATATGAAAATATATGAAAAACCCACAGCTAACATCATAATGGTAAAAAACAAGAGTTTTTCCTCTAAGATCAGGAACAGAACAAGGATATCTGTTTCACCACTTTTAATGAACATAGTACTGGAAGTCCTAGCCTCAGTAATCATACAGTAAAAAGAAGCAAAAGGCAACAAAAATGGTAAGGAAGAAGTAAAACGTGAATGCTTCTGAAATTATAAAGGACTTGATGTCTTCTTGTGAGTACATTTATAATAATAAAAAACAATAAGAAAGCACGATCTGCTTAAAAAATTGGATGATGTTTAATTGAATTTAAAGATATGACTGAGCCACCCAGATGCCTATAACATTATAATCACTATAATTATGGTCAACATTTGTAGCCACTTATGTGCATTTCTCTATCTAAGAACATTTAGATTTAATAATAAATAAAGTAAAAATTATGCTTGTATTGATTGTGGCATACTGTAAAATAATTAACATGCGAATATATATTAAAATGCAGTGACTCTGAAGAAGGAATAAAATTTTTGAGAAGGAGCTTATAGAGACCACTAAAAGCATATTTCTTCTTATTTCCACAATTACAATGTGTGGGGATATTTTAAAATGTCCAAATATTCTCTTATATTTAAACTTAATGTTGAAATGGAGATTATGGCAATTAATATTCAATTATAAATTTCTCATTCCTTATTGGATAACTTAAATGTTTAAACACTTTTCATACTTTAATGATGCTTGGTTTTCTAAAAAAGGCATTGTTGAGACGTTGTTATAATTTCCGATGCACATTTGTGTCAGTAAGTGTATATATCCCATTTTACATATTATACTTCCTGTTTCTCATTTAATAAAATATTTCAGAGATGAGATCTGGTACTATTGCTGCATACACGTCTTTCACCAGAGGACCAAAGGGGAGGACAAAAATAGGAGATGAGTTAATTTATCTAATTTTAATTGCTACAGCCGTTTCAAATAATCTTTCTTCTATGAATTGTATTCCACAATATTAAACAATGTTTCATATAACCTGGATAAATGGCTATTGACACTCTGTGCAAATCTTAGGGAGGGTCTCTAAATAGTCTTCATTTTTGTGTTATTTATTTATTTGTTTGTTTGTTTGTTTGTTTATTTCTAGTTTTTATTTAAATTCCAGTTAGGTAACATACAGTGTAACATCTAGAAACAAGTAAGGTGTTGGGAGACAAATTGACAAATGTCAAGAATTTTAAAATTAAGATTCTTTAAAACTGAAAATTGGTATAGCAATTCATAAGAACAACAATGTATAATTAGAGTTTTGCATCTAGCTAAATGAAGGTCACTAGGATTTAGAATGTGTAAGTTAAGAAGAAATACTCCAGAGTATATTCAATTTTCAGACATTGGATTTGGAAATCATGGATCCATTTTTGATATAATGAATGCCGAATATTTCTAAGCATTTGTGAGATCCCTCATTAGAAAATATTCCACGATGTGGTCTCTCTTACAATACATTTAACTAATTTAATAGAAGGTTCCCATAAATAGGCTGTATTCCTATGAACTTCTTTAGAATATTAATGAATAGATGAATATCAGAATGAGGGTATCTGATGAAGAACTTTGTCTTTGACCTCATTCTGTTAAATGGCTTTTAATAAATAATTGGTTAGACAACAAGGGTAGGAAACATAGCAGGAAGAGGAGTATTTCCCAGGAAAGAGAAAGGAAAAATAAAAACGAAATCACATCGGACCATCCCCTCGATTCACATGGGGGAATATCCCTTAACTTTTCAAATTTTAGCTTGTTTTGAATATATTATCTTGTGGTTTTTCTCCTTACTTCTGCTAACAGAATATCATGTCAGTTAAATATTATTCAAAAGAAGTATTTGTACTATAAGAGTCCCTGTTTGCTTTAAAGTGTATTATAATGTGTGTCATTCCTGAAGACATTTTTCCCTCTAAATTTTATATGCACTGCTATCCTTATTTTGAAATACAGAAATACTCACAGGAATAGAAAAATGGAAATGCTGTTGGGTTAGCAATCATCTGCTGATAATAGATAACACTCCATATTATAGCTCAGAACCAACATTCACTCAACATTGGTGTAGCCAAAGACTTAGCAATTGCGTATTACACTTCTAGATTTATGTCTCGTAGGAAGTCTTACAAAGTGCACCAAGATATATAGAAGTGCTCTGGATAGCTGCAAAAAAACTTGAGGACTGTTCTCATAACTGAAACTCTAACAAAATTGACAACATGCTATTGCATGTTCACATGATTTAATATTATACGGCAAGGAAAATGTCATAACTGAAATTACATTTAATCAATATAAGAATACTAGAAATGTAACAATGCATGCGAGTTAAGTACCAGAATATTTCACATAGTTAGATGGTTTTGTATAAAGTTAAGATAAAGCGAAAATAAACAATCTTTTTGGTGCATACATATGGTGGTAGACACTTTGGTGCACGAACCAAAGATCTCCCTACTCCAGATTCTGGGAACTTTGCCTGGTACAGGCTCACAGTTTAGTCTCTGCCCAGGATTTGCCCTCAGCTAGAGGCAACTACTTTGCCAGGGGTTATTATCTCTCTCTCCAGTGCGACCTGCACCCAAGGATGGGTTGATATAGAGGTGGAAGATGGAAAGGCCAGTGCCCTTGAGATCTCAACTTAATGGGAAGACTAACTTAAACTGTCTTAATTATTAGGGAAATGCACCAGCTCATTTAACCTGAGAGATTGTCCATTGGTGTTCAGAAACCCTTTCGCTTTTAGACTCTCTCCTGAATCACGGGGTCTGGTTGCTAGTACACGTCCTTTGATAAAGTGGAAATCATGGAATCCAAAACTTAGTAAAAAGATCTTTGGCATGCCAGTGTCCTCCCAGAGTTCTAAACTTCTTTTCCAGCTACTGAGAAATCTGTTGGAGACGGCTAAAGTTTTCTTATAGTGCTTCACCATGTAGACTTCTAGACATTGCCCTCCAGGATAATGATGAATAAGGATGAAGTTAGGGGATGCCCTACTGAATTGCACCCCCCGGTTTCACTGAGGTTGATGGATTTCTGCAATGGCGTTTTCAGCTGTAGCTCTTACCATCAAAGTAAATGTGTTTTGTAACATGGACTGCAAATGCAGGGCAGAAATCACAACGGTGTGATCCTACGAGATTTTTGGTGGTCACTGATTAATCATCACGGACTAAGGACTTTAGTGTGTGAGCAGTGAGCTAAAGTTTCAACCTGATCTGTGTGAATGGAAAGAAGTTAAGTCAGGCTGTTGAGGGCTGTGTTTGAAAGTCATGCTTTTTTAATCCATTTTTATATCAGAGCCAGTTCACAGACTCAAGAGTCCATAAATGAAAAGAAGTTTATCCACATAAAAAAGAAACCTGCAACATTCTCAAGTATTTACTTAGTATTCCCCAGGCCTTCCCTAAAAAAAAAAAAAAAATACTATGAAAGTTGTCCAGTATAACTCATAATTTTGGAGATTTACTAAGTACTGATGCTGAAGTGCTGTAAATCCCTAAGAATAGAAAATGTTACTGTAGTCTACTAATCAGGGGTGACAAAAAAGTTTCATTTTAGGACTTTTTTATAGTGGGACAGGTGGATTCAATGGGCCAAGCTTTGGTTATATTTATAGTTCTTGAATGTATAGTTTAGAAGTTTGGATAGAAATACTAAAAAGAAGGAAGGAAGGAAGGGAGGGAGGGAGGGAGGGAGGGAGGGAGGGAGGGAGGGAGGGAGGAAGGGAATATCTATAATAGTTCTTTGACTACTGGACTAGTGTTATACCACAGGAAAAAAATGCATTAAAAATCCCTCATCTACCCCTCTACACCACCCCTTTCTAACAATGTAATAGTAGTTGCTATTAAATTCTATTTTTTCAAGATGTATTTACTTATTTTGAGAGAGAGTGAGCATGAGTGGGAGAGAGGCAGAGAGAGAGAATCCCAAGCAGGCTTCATGCTGTCAGCACAGATACCGATGTGGGGCTCGAAACCACAAACCATAAGATCATGACCTGAGCCAAAACCAAGTGTCAGACACTTAACCAACTGAGCCACCCAGGCGCCCGCTATTGAATTCTATTTAATTCATTTGCTCCTTTGCTTGGCCTACGTAGGAGACATGTGGGTTTTGGAAACTGACAGCGGGTCATCTTGAACTTATTCAGGTAGTAACTCTGATTGTAGCAGCCATTCCGGATGGAGTCTCTTTAGTGAGGCAAATAAACGTAGGCCACAACATCTAGTGTTGATTTAACGTTTGGTTTTGGCCACAGTTATTAACCAAGATCATTAGATACCACTTGATTTTACTTGTCAGTGAAAGAGGTACTTCACCATCCCCTCCCCTACTCTCGCTCTTTCTCTCAAAAATAAACTTAAAAAATTTGTTAAAAAAAAAGTGGGGGCGCCTGGGTGTCTCAGTCGGTTGAGCGTCTGACCAACTCAGGTCATGATCCCACCGTTTGTGGGTTCAAGCCCCGCTTTGGGCTCTGTGCTAACAGCTCAGAGCCTGGAGCCTGCTTCAGATTCTGTGTCTCCCTCTCTCTCTGTCCCTCCCCTACTCTCACTCTTTCTCTCTCTCAAAAACAAACATTAAAAATTTTGTTAAAAAAAGGGCGCCTGGGTGGCTCAGTCAGTTTAGAGTCTAACTTCGGCTCAGGTCATGGTCTTACAGTTCGTGAGTTCAAGCCAGGTCAGGGCTCTGTGCTAACAAACAGCTCAGAGCCTGGAGTCTGCTTTGGATTCTGTGTCTCCCTCTCTCTCTCTCTCTCCCTCTCTCCCCCTCCCCTGCTCATGCTCTGTCTCTCAAAAAGAAATAAATGTTAAATTTTTTTTTAATTAAAAAAAATTAAAAAATTTTTGTTAAAAAAAAGAAAAGAAGTACTTCACCATCTTCCCTCCGGGCTTTGTTGGAGCCTAGATTCTCTGTCATAATCCACTCTGAAGGAGAGTTCACTATTTTCTATCCCACAGAACATCATGGATTCTGAATTCTGGACAAACATTATGTTTAATTATGAAATGACATATGACCAGCCATCCTAAGCTGTCAATGAAAAAAAAAAAAAAAAAAAGGTCTGAGTTATCAAGCCCAACCATATGTAAAAATAATCCATCCTTAAGCTTAATGTAATATGGCAATTGAGGTCATATTCGCCCAACGTGTGAGTAAGCTCCCTATTCATCCTGTCTTCAGCTCACATGAGGGCCCTCATGGTGTTTTCCCTCTGGCCCTATAGCACAGAAAGAAAAATACTAGATCCTAGTTTACAGGATCCCATCACCTGATTGTTAACTGTTACAATATAACGGCCTTGCTTAGGAGTGCCTGGAAGGTACCGTGGAAAAGACAAATCCACCATTTGCTGAATTTTAAAGAATAGAAATAGTTGTTCACCTTGCCTAAAAAGGGAGATTGTCTGACTGACAGAAATACACCAATTAATGGACGGTGTTCAATATTTTAACTGAATGATCATGTTCCTGGAAAAGATAAGACTGCTGATTAAGAGGATGGGAAAGAGATCTACAATAGAGTAGATCTCTACAAGTGGCACAAAGTATTGACAAATTTTCACCCTACACCATGGGACTATTCTACGGGTGACAACCTCTTGGATGTGCACACTTCCACCTAAATTCTATTTACAAGACCTTAGTCATATGGCAGCACCCAACTCCAAGGGAATAATCAGGTGGACCCTATGTCTTGCTGTAGATGTTAAATTGTTTTTTTCCAAGTCAACATAGTGATTACTTAAGGGGCTCGTGACAAAAGGAGCCCAGGAGCTGGGATGGAGACCCCATATGTAATCGGCAGCATGGATTTTCCTTTCGCCAAAGCTAATCTTTCTCCCACCACTGGAGTAAGCCGCCAGTAACAAATACCAACACTGAACCTGCAATGGGGCAATATTCTTGGAGAAGTGAAGCCAACCTTCCAGCAGAAGAAGAATTAGGTGTGAAAGGTCTATATGAATACCAAGAGTAGATATACAGTAGGAATGGGTCGTGGTTAGAAAACAAAGTAAGAGTCGGCTAGGGCTGCCATAACAAACTATCAGATACATGGCAGCTTAAACAACACAAACTTCTTTTTTCACAATTCTGGAGGCTGGACATCTAGATCGAGATGCTGGCAGGGTCGATTTCCTCTGAGCTCACAGATGGTCAGCACAGAGCCCGACGTGGGGCTCGAATTCACAAACCATGAGATCATGACCTCAGCCGAAACCAAGAATCAGACGCTTAACCGACTGAGCCACCCAGGTTCCCCTAATCTTCTCTTCTTATAAGGACGCCAGTCAGATTGATTAAGGCTTATTCTTGTTTTAACTTAATGGATTAAGGCGTGGTCTTGTTTTAACTTCATTACTGCACTGGAAAGCTTATCTCCAAATAAGCTTGTCACATTCTGAGGTATTGAGGTGAGGGCTTTCCACAAATGGATTCGAGGAGACCACAATACAGCCCATGATAGAAATTGAGCAGTTGTTAGTGAAAACAAAAATGCACGTGACCACTCGGTTGTTTGAGTGAAGCAGATGCAAACAGAGTACCACAGGAGGGGAGTTATTGGAACTAGAACAGTCATTGTCAAAATGTAATGAATGTGTATAGTGAATGGAACTGAAGGTAACTTTGACATTCAGTTTTCTGAGACACAGCTGTAGAGATTCTGTGTTCCAACAAACAAAACATGATTCTGAGAAAGTATTATAGACAAGACATCGAGAAACATTAGATTATAGGGCTAGATGGATCCAGAGAATGTGGAAGTCACTCAGGGACAGCAGACATAGGATGGATGGAAAAGGTGGGCTTCAAGACAAGGTTCAGTGTTTCTTACCTTCCCATTATAGCACCTGGAAAAAAAAGATGCAATGCCTTGAATGCTGCTTGAATAAATAGAAAGAACTGAAGATTTTACACATCTGAAAATTTACCTTAGCTAGAATACACCTCCTAAATCATGTTCAGATGTAAGTTCAATGCATTATTAGTGGATGGGATTTTTTTTATGTTTATTTATTTTTGAGAGACAGAGACAGAGCATGATGTGGGGAGGAACAGAGAGGAAGGGAGACACAGAATCCGAGCAGGCTCCAGGCTCTGAGCTGTCAGCACAGAGCCTGGTGGGGGGGGGGGGGGGGGGGGCTCGAACTTACAAACAGTGAAATCGTGACCTGAGCCAAAGTCAGATACTTAACCAACTGAGCCACCTGGATGGGATTTTATAAAGTGACTGAAATGTTCAGGAACCAAGCCATGTAATATGAATTACAATAAAATTAAGCAATTCTGTTAGGTATCAAAGAGGTAATAGTCAAGGCAATTATTTCAATATTTGCACAAATATAAATGGAAGTGAGGGTGTTTGTAAATTTACTCTCACTCTAGAGGGCAGAGTTAACACCACTGAGTAGGAATTACAGGAATATAAATTTTGGCTTAATGCGATAGAATTTTTTAATAAATAGCACTTTCTGAAGATGAATCAGACCTCCCCACTTAAGCCCTGATTTTTCTTCCTCTGAATGTGTCTAGGCAGAATTTGGATTATCATTCATCTAATATAGAGGAATTTGCATACCATATTTGAGACTGAATTACTTTCTAAACATCAGCTGGAGCTCTTTCAAAGACTAAAGTTTCAACAATTTTATTATCTTTTGATTAAAAAAAAAACCACTGGTTTTGTGAAATTCATTAAAATCTCAAATTTGTTCTTATAATATACAAAAGCCATGGAATCATTTACTCACAGTTACCTGAACCTGGAAAGTAGTAAATTATGATTAAACATTATACTTCCTTAGAAAATAAGTAAAATGAGCTTGATGTAGGAATTGTTGGTTTGTTTTTTTATTTTTTAATGTTTGTTTGTTTATTTATTTATTTATTTATTTATTTATTTATTTATTTTAGTGTTTAATTTTTTTTAATATGAAATTTATTGTCAAATTGGTTTCCATACAACATCTAGTGCGCATCCCAACAGGCGCTCTCAATGCCCATCACCCACCCCCCATCAACCCTCAGTTTGTTCTCAGTTCTTAAGTCTCTTATGTTCTCTTATGTTTTGGCTCCCTCCCTCTCCAATCTTTTTTTTTCCCCCTTCCCCACCCCCCCCCCCCCCCGCCATGGTCCTCTGTTAGGTTTCTCAGGATCCACATAGGAGTGAAAACATATGGTATCTGTCTTTCTCTGTATGACTTATTTCACTTAGCATAACATTCTCCAGTTCCATCCACATTGCTACAAAAGGCCATATTTCATTCCTTCTCATTGCCATGTAGTATTCCATTGTGTATATAAACCACAATTTCTTTATCCATTCATCTGATGAATGTTTATTTATTTTTGAGAGAGAAAGAGACTAAGCATGAGTGGGAGAGGGGCAGAGAGAGAGTGAAACAGAGTGTGAGCAGGGTAGGGACAGAGAGAGAGGGGTACACACAATCTGAAGCAGGCTCTAGGGTCTGAGCTGTCAGCACAGAGCCTGATGTGGGGCTCGAACTCACAAACTGTTAGATCATGACCTGAGCAGAAGTCAGACACTCAACCGCCTGAGCCACCCAGGGACCAGTTTGTTTGCTTTTAAATATTAGAAATCGAATTCACAAAGACAATGGACAAGACTACTGACAGCAGATGCATCAGGTAAAAGTGGCTGCCATAAAGATTCTTATACTTTTCACTCCACTTTTCTCTCCTGTGTTCTCAAATAATCCCTGTTAACAATCATAGTGACAAATGAGTACCACAGTTCCAAATGCTGAAATGTCTCCCTCTCTTTCCAGGGCTTCACTTATCTCCTGGGTGTATCTCGGCTCAGCCAGCCTGCACTGGCTTTAATCAGCTATTGGCACTTGGTCCTCAGCTATTGATCCTCAGTGATTTTGCCTCAGGGGAACTTTCATAGCAATGCTGGAGAGTTAAAGGGGAGCTCAGTTTGCCATATTGTTTTGTTGGTGGCTTAGTTTACCCTATGGAGAGTTGTTACTGATCGCTCTATTTACAATCATTGATAGATTATACCAATCTAAAAATGCATGTGCAGGGGCACTGGGGTGGCTCAGTTGGTTGAGCATCCGGTTCTTGATTTCGGCTCAGGTCATCATCCCAAGGTCGTGAGATCAAGCCCCGTATCTGGCTCCATGCTGACTGTGAAGCTTGCTTGGGATTCTTTCTTTCTCTCCCTCTGCCCCTCTCCCTCACGCTTGCTCTCTACCTCCCTCTAAAGTAAATAAACAAATAAATAAATAAATAATAAAATAAAATTAATAACATTAATAAAATAAAATAAAATTAAATTAAATTAAAATTAAAATAAAAACACTAGCCATCTTCTGCCACACCTAACCAAGCTTTTGGACTCAAAAAACACTCCATGATCTACCCTTGTATTTGTTCATAGCAATATCTGCAAACAAAAATAGACTTTCTGCATACCATAGATTATTAATATCAAACATTCTCATGTGTATTTCCTTCCATATATAGATATATTCTTGTTGCTGGAAAAATATTTCTCTGTAAGAGTCTTACAGAAAAAAAAGTGTATCTCAAACATGTAGTCTAAGGTAAAAAGTGATACTTCAGATTTAAAATATTTAGTGTATCTTGTCTTTTCTTTCATTTTTTCAGAAAATTACATATATTAGAAATTTAATCCTAGTTTATTTAGTTTGGCAGATCTTAGTTTTTATCAAGAGCTAATAATTATCTTATTTATTTATTTATTTATTTATTTATTTATTTATTTATTGAGAGAGCAAGGAGAGAGAGAAAGAGAGACCGAGAGAGAGAGAAAGAGAGAGAGAGAGACAGAGAATCCCAAGCAGGCTCCACACCATCAGCACAGAGCCCAACACAGGGTCTGAACTCATGAACTGTGAGGTCATGACCTGAGCCGATATCAAGAGTTGTCAGACTTAAGTGACTGAGCCACTCGGGCTCCCCAAGAGCTAAAAATTATCTTGACTTTTAGTAACCTTTCTCAAGACTGTAAAGTCCATTTGACAAATATGATATGAAAAAGCTATAAAATAACGGTGGCTGTGTAAACCTCATAGAGTTCAAAATGAAATAATACACTAGTACTGAAAGGTATATCAAAGTTAGCAACAGTAGATTATAATGTATCCATGTCAGGTAACTAATTAGGATAGGAATTAGGTTCCATTTTCCTCCAAGGTGAGGGTTGCTGGGGGGTGTTGAGTGGGCAGATGAGCTAAATGGGTGAGGGGCATTGAGGAAGGCACTTGTTAGGATGAGCACTGGGTGTTGTATGTAAGTGATGAATCACTAAATTCTACCCCTGAATTCATTTTTATTACACTGTATTTTAACTAAATTGTATTTAAATAAAATTTGAAGAATAAATAAATAAAATAATTTGTAACCAACATTTAAGGAAAAAATAAAAATTAAAATGTATTACAGTTTTTAGTACAAAAGAAAAACCCAGATCTCTAAAACTTACCTAAAAGAAAAAAAAATCTCAATTACTTCCTTAATACATTATGAGAGGGGCGCCTGGGTGGCGCAGTCGGTTAAGTGTCCGACTTCAGCCAGGTCACGATCTCGCGGTCCGTGAGTTCGAGCCCCGCGTCGGGCTCTGGGCTGATGGCTCGGAGCCTGGAGCCTGTTTCCGATTCTGTGTCTCCCTCTCTCTCTGCCCCTCCCCCGTTCATGCTCTGTCTCTCTCTGTCCCAAAAATAAATAAACGTTGAAAAAAAAAAAAAAATTTAAAAAAAAATACATTATGAGAAAAGTAATTATTTATTTTCTAAAATCATATTCCTGAATGATTATTATTTCCCTCCTTTTGAAAGGCACATACACACTGTGTAGTGATTATTGCTCATAGAATCTGGAGAGCTCAAGTACATGGTCAGTATTTTATATAAGCAGCATTTTTGTTAGAAATTAGAGAAGAATGGAAGCACATGAGAAGCAGAGGTAGCGACTGACTTTGAAGGTCAGAAGCACAGCTGGAAATACAGTAAGGAATGAAGGCATGTGTTTGTGGTTAGCTTATACATTAAATAAGGAAAGCTGGGGGGGGGGGGCTTTCATGTTAAAGTTTTATTTTTTTCTATAAAATTAGAGACTATATTTCCAAAAGAGTATAATAGATTTTTGGAGTCCAGTAGGCTTAATTAGGAACATTTCCCTATTGTTATTAACCATGGCCACTTACGGATAAATAGTGTGTGTATCAAATAAGGGGTAAGGGGAGTGGTGGGTGAAGGGGGAAGTAGGTATAAGGTCACAAATAATCCTCAAGACGACAAAAGACAAGGGGGCCAGTATAGGGCGTGACCTGAACTCAACCACTTCTATTTCTTGCCAACCCCAGGAAAAAAATAGAATTTTACTTATTCAGGATTTTCACAAAGAGAGGGAAAAGGAAAATGTATTCTCTGAGTTAAAAGTCTACAGGGTGGATGACACTATAGAAAATAGCAGACTAAGCAGCTCCACTGGCTTATCCCTCCACAGAAACACCAAAAAATGTAGCAAGAATTCTATGAACAAACTTTGTCAAAACTCTGGAAAGCCATCAAGGGTTTACAGGAACCAAGCAAACGTTGGATCAATACAAAGGCAACTTGTAGGTGGTAGGAAATTTCTATGACCTTTGAGCTTACCCTTGCCTCATCCCCATCACTGGCTCACTGGTCACTTTGAAGATGGAAGCCTGTGATCCCAGTATGGGATTCTGGTCTCTGATTCTGAAGGGAGCAGAGCTGACATTATGGTCAATGATTTGTGTTTGTCTGTCCTACTCTGGAGATTGCCTAAAGTGGTGATACAAAGCACTCGTCTTTGTTTTGACTAACTCAAAACTCACAGAGTTTGGAAAAGAGGTTGTAAAAGAGTTGGTTGAACACTTTAAGACAAACAACCAACATGCAACCACTTGAGGCAAAATATCGCAATTGAGGCAAGGAAGAGAGCACTGAAAACCTAAGAAGAGAAGTTGAGGAAGGAGTATCTTTAAGAAATTAAGGCTCTCAAAAGCATTTGTGTATACTGGAGAGCTACATGCATGCCAAAGCTAGGACACCTGTTCAGAAAAGACCTGAAAGACACTAAATTTTCACTAATGGCTCACCTCTGGATTCAGCAAAAGCAAGAATTGAAAATTGAGGCAGATATGTAAATGGAGTGGCTAAGCATTGAAGGAGTGGCCAAGCACAAAGTTGGTTCTCAAGGACTAGAGAACAATCCCCCCTCCTTTCTTTTTAATTTTCATTTTATCTATCTATTTATCTATTTATCTATTTATCTATCATCTATTATCTATATATCTATCTTTATCTTTTTTTGGCTCCTGAAATTGACAAAAATCTTTGTCAAAACACTAGCTGAACATAAGTTAAGAAACAGAATATTGAGAGAACACACATGACAAATTATACACTGTATCCAAAAATAGTTTGGAAACAAAGAGCCATAGAAGAAAGCAAGATAAAAAACAAACTCAAGGAAGGGAAATAATCTGATTCCCAGAGTTACCACATTATAATATTCAAACAGTCAAATTTTCAACAAAAAAATAGGCAGCACTCAAAGAAACAAAACATATGGCCTATCAGAGAAAAAGAAAAAAAGCCAAAATATCCCTGAAGAAATAAACATTGTATCAACTATCTTAAATTTTCTCAAAGACTAAAGGAAATCATGGACAAAGAATGAAAGGAAACCAGGATAATGATGTGAGAACAAATAGGGTATTTCAACAAAGAGATAAAAAATATAAAAAGAAACTAAATAAAAATTTGCTGAAAAGTACAATATTTGAAGTGAAGGGGGATTTTAATTGATTTGCATAGACAGGAACAAAGAACCCATGAATATGAAGATAGGTAAGTTGAAAGTATATACTTAAGAGGCAGAAAGAAAAAACAATGAAGAAAAGTGAACAAAACCGAAGAGACCTCTGAGACAATGTCAAGCATACCAACACATACATAAATGGTATTTACAGAAAAGGAGGAGAAATAGGTATTTACCCCAAAGGATACAAAAATACTAATTTGAAGGGACACAGCCATCCCAATGTTTATAGCTGCACTATCAACAATAGCCAAATTATGGTAAGAGACCAAATGTCCATCAACTGGTGAATGGATAAAGAGGTAGTGGCATATATACAATGAAATACTATTCAGCCATGGAAAAAAATGATACTTGCCACTTGCAATGACGTGGATGGAGGCAGAGTGTATTATGCTAAGCAAAATAAGTCAGAAAGGCAAATACCATAAGATTTGACTCATATGTGGAATTTAAGAAACACAACAGGTGAACTTAGGGGGGAAAAAGAGAGCGAGCCATCCATAAAACAGACTCTTAACTATAGAGAACAAACAGGGTTGCTGAAGGACATGTGGGTCGGGAGAATGGGCTAAATGCATGATGGGCATTAAGGAGGTCACTTGTTGGGATGGGCACTGGGTGTTATCTGTAAGTGATGAATCACTAAATTCTACTCCTGGAACTAATATTACACTATATGTTAACTAGAATCTATATAAAAACTTGAAAAAAAAAAAGAGGAGGAGGAGAAAGAGAAAACAATAGACAGCTCAGGTGATTAATAATGGTGAAAAGGTTCTTTCTTCTTTAGCTTAATGAAAGATACAAATATATACATTTACATATACTTTCTTCTTTAGTTTAATACAAGATACAAATATATACATTAGAGAAACTCATATAAATTCCAAGAACCATAAATGCTAAAAGAATCAAACTGAGACACATAATCAAATTATCTAAAGGCAAAGACAAAAAAAAATATTGAACATATCAAGAGGCAAGCAACTTGTCAGTTTAAGGGATCCTCAAAAGGTTAAAAGCTGGTTCCTCAACAGAAACTATGAAGGTCAGAAGGCAGTCTAATGGCATATTTAAAGTGCTGAAGGAAAACAAGAACAAAACAAAACAAAACAAAAAACTTGTCAATTAAGAATTCTATGCCTGGAAAAGCTATCCTTAAAAAAACAAGGGATACGGGGTGCCTGGATGGCTCAGTAAGTTAAGTGTCTGATTCTTGGTTTTGGCTCAGGTTATGGTCTCACGACTTACGAGTTGTAGCCCCACAGCAGGCTCTGCACTGACAGTGCATAACCTGCTTGGGATTCTCTCTCTCTCTCTCTCTCTGCCCCTCCCTTGCTCACTTTCTCTGTCTCAAAAATAAACATTAAAAAATGAGGGATAAATCACCTAAATTAAGACATTCCCAGATAAACTAAAGCTGAGTTCATGAGTTGCTGACCTACTGAACATGAAATGCTACAGGGAGTCCTTCCTGAAGGACATAAGACAATAATTTAAAACCATGTGAAGAAATACAGAATTCTGGTAAGGTTAACTACAAAAGGCCAATACCAGGCCAGTATTACTGTATTTTTGCCTTGTAAGTTCTCCCTTTATTTCCTTTAAATTTTTTGAAGATGAAGAAGAATAAGTTGTGGACACTGAATGACCACTCAGGAAGCAGGATCCTTCACGGGAAGAGAAAGAACATGACAAAACTATTTCTAAGTTCAGGTTACTGGACCTTGATTCATAAAACTGCTTCAGTTGATTTTGGGTGATGTTTAAGAATCTGAAAATTTTCAGGTTTTGAGTTTATATGATTATTACATGCAGATAGTTTCCCTTAGAGACACCTTCACCAAGATGTAATTTTGGTGGGAAAAGTACTGAAGTCCAACTCAGGAAGTCTAAGCTTGGTTTTGTTGATGTCTTGCTCACAAGTTTACAAAATGTTAATTCTACATTAATTTTAGTGATTGAAATAAAAACCAATCAAGCAATTTTCACCCCTAACAGTCCATGTTATCGTAAGTCATAATGAGGTTTAGACAAAATTATTTGAGCAACCCAAAGAGACCTAATTTATAAATGAGAATTTAAAAAACATATAAAAACAAATGACTTCTATTATCAAAGGAGAAAGATGCTCCTGCCCACTTAATGGAGAAAAAAATATATAACAAAAATGAAAATCAGTGGGGCGCCTGGGTGGCGCAGTCGGTTAAGCGTCCGACTTCAGCCAGGTCACGATCTCACGGTCCGTGAGTTCGAGCCCCACGTCAGGCTCTGGGCTGATGGCTCGGAGCCTGGAGCCTGTTTCCGATTCTTTGTCTCCCTCTCTCTCTGCCCCTCCCCCGTTCATGCTCTGTCTCTCTCTGTCCCAAAAATAAATAAAAAACGTTGAAAAAAATATTAAAAAAAAAAAATGAAAATCAGTGTCTCCAGACACTTTCACAGCTTGATTTTGTATTTTAGAAACCCACAAAAATGTATTACAAGAAAAAAGAATTATAGGCATTATTACCTAACACAGAAGGGGTGAATTGTTAGAAGTTCTTCTGAGATCAACAGTTGCTTACTGTAACGTAAGTGCATTTTTCTGTACCTGTATTACAAAATCTGTGGAGCCAAGTAAGAGAGCAGTGTTAAGACTCACACTGTCGAAATAAGACAGATGCCAAAGTTAATTGACCGTCTGGTTCTAGTAAATGTTTTTCAGACCATAATTGATCTAGTTAACTTTTTATTTTCTATTATACTTAAGCAGAAAAAAAGAGAAAAAAATTCTCGTTTTTGTATATGTATTGTTTGTTGGATTTCAATTTACCCATGAAGGTGATCCTGAAGGATAAATTACATTATATTACTGAGCAAAATAGCTTCCATTTCATGAAGGCCTGGCTTCATGGAAATTATTTGAAAGGCCATTGCATACATGATACAATTAGGCTGATTAGCTTTCGGTTTACTTTCACAGGACAAAGCCATTACATCCACATAGGAAAATTGATACTGTGAATATTTGTTTTTGATTGATTGGTTCTCTTATCCATCACAGAATTCACTAACTTAGCACAAATTACTGGTCAAGGACTACTTTTAACATATGGTTATTTAACCAAAAGTAAAAAGTAGTAAGTCATAAATGACACTACTTGCCTGGAAAGGTAGATATATTCTACTCAGAAAGAAATCGCAGAAATGTTTAAAAATGAATTTCAAAAATAGTAGATACATGTAACTATAATCCAAAATTGACTGGTTTTTATTTCTAGATTTACTTTAATACTTAAATACATGTTATTCAGAACTTTTACATGCAGATTGCAAGAACCACCACAAATTTATAGTAAAGCACTTTTGTCTCTAATGTACACAATCCCGTATCTTGGATTTTAATGAAAAACATTTAAAATGACTTTAGGGGCACCTGGATGTCTCAGTCGGTTAAGCAACTGACTCTTAGTTTCGGCTCAGGTCACGATCTCCTGGTTTCTTGAGTTGGAGCCCCATTCCGGGCTCTGAGCTGCCAGCGTAGAGCCTGCTTGGGAGTCTCTCTTTCCCCCCTCTTGATGCCTCTCTCCTACTCACACTGTCTCTTTCAAAATAAATAAATAAATTTTAAAAAATAAATAAAGTGACTTTAACAATATTCTCAGGACTCAGTAGCAAAATATCTGAGTTCAGTTTTCTAGTGGCGATCATGTCCTTATAATTTTGTCACTTTTCTATTCCCATCTTCAGTGAAAACATGTGGCATTGGAAGATGAGGCATTTTCCCTACTGCATGGGACTGTGTGCTCTGGACCCATCTATAGAAGATTATTCTACAAGTACTCTAAAGATTAAAATAATTCCCCCCACCCGTTTTCCTGTGCCAACAGAGTTCAAGGATCTCTCTGATTCATGAGTAACTTGAAAGGGAACATCCTGAAATTGCATGTAGAAATGTTTTCTGAGCATGCTCTTTTCTTGGACAGCTCATGTGATCACATTTTCAAAAGGGATTTGAGTACTAACTACTGGCAAAAACAAATGGCAAAATAATCTGATCTGGACATGAGAACAATATCATCCCAAATCTCTCCATGGTAAAATCTTTCTGTAGTAGATATTCAAAATCAGGCATAATTGATCCATCACTCACACAACACACAAAAGAATAACTCCAAATATACCAGAGATCTAAATACAAACACTAAAGTCTTCCAAGTATTGGAAGAAAATATACGTCAATTCCTTTATACCATAGGCATGGTGGGGGTGCCTGGGTGACTCAATCTGTTAGGTGTCTGACTTGGGCTCAGGTCATGATCTCAGGGTTCATGAGTTCGAGCCCCACGACCGGCTCTTGGCTGTCAGTGCGGGGCCTGATTTGGATCCTCTGTCTCCCTCTCGCTCTGCCCTTCGGCTGATGGCATTTTCTCTCTCAAAATTAAATAAACATTTAAAAACTATTTAAATAACATAGGTATGGTGAAAAGTATTGTAACTATGACTCAAATATCTAGATGTAGTTAGTAAGATGCAGTTCAACTACTCAGAAAAGGGGGAAAAGTTTTGGATAGAAAAAAAACTATACTCTAAGCAAATTCAAAACTCAAATGGCAAAGAGGAACAACTATCTCTGGCATTTATCAAAAAAAAAGGATTAATATACCTGAAATATTAAAAATTTGAAAACTAAACATAGTGAAGCACCAGAAATTCAGTAAAAACACTAATGGGGAAATATGAACAATTTTTTAAAAATGTATAAATATGATGCTTGAACTTAGGAAAATATGCTCAACTTGACTCTAATAAATAAAGCAAATAAAACTATCGTATCATAATTTTTCACCTTTTAGTTTAGCAAAAATTCAAAATATAGTAAACTATGATGTTGGTACAAGAAAACAGACATGTGTTAACATATGCATACATACATGCACACGTAGTACAGACATCATAAGTAACAAAGGATTGTTAAAAATACATGTAAAAAGAGTAATAAAGTTAGAAAAAAAACCCAACTGTGCAATCATCCTAATAATAACCAACGTAAGGCTAGAATCATTAATTGCTGATAAAATTAAAGTGTAATAGCATATAACATCCCCGACACAAATTACTCATTTATCATAAAAGGGATAAAACTACTTTAACAGTGGGGAAATTGAATAGACACTGCGTTGGTTAAGTGGTCAGAATAAATATCACTGATAAAGAACCAAGTGGACACCATGTGCCCTGATATGACATAATGAAATAAACATGAAATCATTCATACAATATTCCTGATAAGAGTGCATAACCTGGATCTAATCATGAGGAAACCATTACACAAACCTAAGTTGAAGAACATGCTTCAAAAGTATTAACCCATTCTTTCAAATAATAGCAATGATAGAAGGCCAAGGGCGAGAACTGGTTCACTGTTAACAGAGACTATACAGACATGATAAGTAAAGTATATTTCCTTTGACTAAATCACTATAAATGATGTTATTGAAACAATTGGAAAAATTTGAATGTGGGCTTTTTATTAGATAATAGTATAATTCTTTGTATAACTTCCTAAATTTGGTTATTGTACTTTGGTTACTGACATGCTGACAGGAAATATTTAAGTCTACACTATAATTAAAAAAGAAAGTTTAAAGAATTTATCATTCACCCACGCCATGTGTATTTGTTTAGATAACAATAAATAACATAAATTAGTTATTAGCTTAATCCCCAAAATTATATTTTTGTACCATACTATATAATAAGAATAGTATTATTAGCAGAGCATATAATATCTCAATTACTCCTCAAATTTATATTGCAAAGAAAATGTAATCATTTGGGGGGTGGGTCTGGATGGCTCAACGCATTAGGTGACCGATTCTTGCTTTCAGCTCAGGTCATGACCTCATGGTTGTGACTTCAAGCCCCGGGCAGTACTCTGTGGTGAGCATGGAACCTGCTTGGGATTCTCTCTCTCCCTCTATCTCTTCTCTCTCAAAATAAAAATAAATAAGTATATACATATATAAATAAATAAACATTTTATAAAAAGTATAATCGGGGCGCCTGGGTGGCGCAGTCGGTTAAGCGTCCGACTTCAGCCAGGTCACGATCTCGCGGTCCGTGAGTTCGAGCCCCGCGTCAGGCTCTGGGCTGATGGCTCAGAGCCTGGAGCCTGTTTCCGATTTTGTGTCTCCCTCTCTCTCTGCCCCTCCCCCGTTCATGCTCTGTCTCTTTCTGTCCCAAAAATAAATAAACGTTGAAAAAAAAATTAAAAAAAAAAAAAAGTATAATCATTTTCTAATGACTCCTAAATAAAGTTCCTGCATAAATATATACAGAAATCCTCAGTTTCTAAGTGGAACTCACGGAAGTTTGCCAATTTGTGCAAGGTTTTCCATCTAGCCATGTTGAGGCTGAGACTGAGTCTAGGTAAATATAATTCCAAAGCTTACAATACAATACCCAACCTTCCTAGTGGAATGAGCCAGGCTATGGACTTGGGTAAAATTGAAGAAGAGAAAAAATGTCTTGCTTCCTCAAGTATCAATAAATTAGATGAGGGGTGCCTGGTTGGCTCAGTGGGTTAAGTGTCCCACCCAGGTCATGATCTCTCTGTTCATGAGTTTGAGCCCCATGTCAGGCTCTGTGCTGACAGCACAGAGCCTGGAACCTGCTTCAGATTCTGTGTCTACCCTGTCTCTCTGCCCCTCCCCCACTCATTCTCTCTCTCTCAAAAATAAATAAATATTAAAATAAATAAGTAAATAAGATGATAAGCGAACATTTTTCTTATTGCATTATCAGTAATATGGCAGGCATTGTGTAGAATCAAAAGTATTAAGAGTTTATGGTTTAGTTACAAAATAAAATAAATATATAAGGTACAAAGGAGGCAATTTGGACAAATTGTAAAAAATTGATTACCATTGTGTCCTACTCTCTTTTACTTAATGTTTAAGCATTTCCCTTAAAGTTCTCTTAGTCCAGGATGCCAGGATTCTGATATTTGTGTTATCTCTCTATATTTTGTAAATACCCCATGCTAATCCACAAAGCTTTTATTATTTTCTTCCATGAATGAAGTGGCAGGAGTAGAGTTGATGTAATGTTTTCAGCCATCTTCAAAACAAACAACAGCAACAAAAAAAACAGTCTTGACTTTCTGGAACAAAGTTCTGGGAATTGTGAACACAGTCCTTTTAACTGCACTGTGATCTGGCTATTTCAATGGTAAAATCAGTCAGTATTTCAGACAGTGCTTCCTATAATGAAGTTTCATATGGCTTGAAGGGAGATCTTCATCATGAGAATGTGAAGTCAATGAGATCCATGATTTAAGCGATTGGGGTAAACATGAGGAATTTGAAAAATATGGGACTGAAAATATTGATTAGGCTTAACAGCAAAGGACAAGGGCTGTAAAGGTGAGTTGGACAGCACAGAAGGTAAATTCAATGAAGAAACCCTTTAGGACAAGTTTGAGCCAATGTTATTATGTATCAGAGGAAATCAGCAGCATTTGTTCCTAGAATACATTAGCGGATATTATATTTAGACTTTATGTCTTATATCTCTCTTTTGGGGAGTATTACTGCCTTTTATAAGTTCTTCTTGAATATTTCCTTGAATAAAATATTTATATTTACATTGTTTTAAATGAAAGCTGTATAATTCAATACAAGGAACTGCAAGATAAATTGGTATAGTGCTTAACAAATAGTCATTTTAAATAGTCATAAAATGACTTGTCTTTTATATTTGACTGACTTTTACATGATAGGTTCTATACTTGCATCTTCTAGAGAATTTTCTGGTAATTTCTTCATTAATTAGCATGCCTCTAAATAACCAAAGAAAAATCATCATTATCCAGCAGATTCAATAAAATACAATATTTTAATTTGGACATCTGCAAAACAGGGTACTTTTCACCATATGTAACGAAGTAGGAGTTCATACACACAAGGATAGTCTACATAGGCATAGTTGAAGGTACAGACCTTAGATATTATTCTGATTTAACAGACTGGCAGGGGATTAAATGTAAGGGAACCCGTTGCATGTTCTTACGACCAACATATCGGTGACTGTGTTGATGAAGAACTAACATATAATATTAACCCAACAAAACTAGAAATATAAAAATTCACAGATGTGTCTGCATTTGGGGGGAAAAAAAAAGACTACTTGCATGAGAGAATCATTGCCTAAAAACCAACAACTGCTTCTCTCTCTCTCTTTTTTAAACATTCTTATTTATTTTCGACAGAGAGAAAGAGACAGAGCATGAGCAGGGGAGGGGCAGAGAGAGAGGGAGACACAGAATCCAACACAGGCTCCAGGCTCTGAGCTATCAGCACAGAGCCTGAGGTGGGGATTGCAGGTTCCAGGTGCTGAGCTGTCAGCACAGAGCCCGACGTGGGGCTCGAACTCACCACGAGATCATGACCAGAGCCAAAGTCGGATGCTCAACCGACTGAACCACACAGGTGCCCCACTACTTCTCTGTGAATAACACTTGTTTTCCTGCAAACCAAATGTACTATTATTTTCAAAGTGTTCTTGAATGATACTTCATTACCTTTGGAAAATTATGTCAATGGACGTCTTTTAAAACAAAATTAGATGCAATTAGAATTTTAAAATTAATTTTCAGCTTGTAGAATTTATTATTCTCATTAGTTTTGTCAATGGCACATTTAATTTTATCTAGACCATCCACAGTGGAGATTTACTCTTCTTTTTGACCACTTAGCATAAAAATTAAAATTTTATGCTCTGGTAAGTCCCCACTTAAAAAAATGTTTATTTATATTTGAGAGAGGGAGAGAGAGAGAGAGAGAGAGAGAGAGAGAGAGAGAGAATAAGGGAAGGGCAGAGACAAAGGGAGACACAGAACTCGAAGTGGGCTCCAGGCTTTGCATTATCAGCACAGAGCCTAACACTGGGCTTGAACTCACGAACCGACAGATCATGACCTGAGCTGAAGTCGGTCACTCAAACGACTGAGCCACGCAGGTGTCCTGGTAAGTCCCCACTTTTTGAAGGGAGTCCTGCCTTCTACAGTAGAAGTTTAAAAAGTCAAAACCTCACTTTCCCAGCCTTGTGCTGATGATGGACACCTACATCATGTGACCTAAGCTTAGTCTATCATGTGTTCTTGCTCCCCAGTTTGAATTTCTGCAATGCAGCACCTACTACTCGATATCTTGTATGGTGTCTGTGGCTACTTCAGATTCCTATGGGTGGAAATGACAGAAATCCTGGCAGTGGCTCCCGTTCATCATATGTGGCATCTCTGGCCAAAGATGAGGCAAGTGGTATTTTCACAGGGCAAATTCTACAGAATATAACGGAGATTATTCATTTATTTATTTTTGGATACATGTCTAAGAAATGTTGTTCTCAGTCTTCCTGGATATGATGGAACAGTGGATAAGGAAACAAGAACCCTAATAATGACACTTCCAAGAGGATTGCCTCTGATATAGTAATTGTAAATGCACAGCCAGCCTTAGCTGAAAATGTCTGTGCTTACAAAATCTAAACAGGAGTTGACATTAGAATAAAAATCATACCACTCATCTTCTTCCCCTCATTGCCAAAGCAAATGCTTCTTTTCTAATCTATAAGACTTTGAATAATTATTTTATACTATCTTTTCCCTTCATCGCTGTTCATATTAATTTCCACCTTATTACTCATTAACAAAAAATTGAAAAAAGAGATTTTCACAGGAGATTCCACATCCTGAAACTCTAAGACTGATTAATGTTTTTGTATTATAAAGTGTTTTAGGTTACAGAAGGCACTGTTTCCTGAATTTTATATTGGATGGTATATAGGAGGACTTCTCAGAA
Source organism: Puma concolor (assembly GCF_028749965.1). NCBI lineage: Eukaryota > Metazoa > Chordata > Mammalia > Carnivora > Felidae > Puma > Puma concolor. The sequence goes on from NC_141677.1 coordinate 10,317,129, forward strand.
TATATATTTTACTAATCAATAGTGTATGTTTATATGGTTAAAAAGAGTATTACTGAAAGACTCAGTTATTTAATCCACATTAAAGAACCATAATCTAAGAAAAAAGAGCTAAGTGATTACCAAATTGAGACAAAAATGTTAAGATATTCAAGAATATTGTATGATATATTCTTCTGAATTGCCAATTACTTCTGCATCAGTAGCACCATGTAAAATCAGCATGTTGTTTAGAAAATTATAAGAGGAAAGTAAATGTTTTTTTTTTTTCCTGAGAAGCACGTTCCAGAAGATGATTTTCAATGATTAAAAAAAAAAAACCCAGCAATTTTCTTTTATCTAGATAGATTGCCCCCCTTGCCATCTTCTGGAAGCTGCCATTTATAATGATCTTACAGATGTACTTTGCCTCAAGATTCACTCATCCTTCAGCAAAACAAATTCTGATAAAGAGGAAGATTCTTTATAATTAAGGGAAGAACAAATGTGTGATATTTTAAGCAATTGACAAATTTCCTGCACTATGTGTGTATTCATGTTCTCAAGACATAGGACCAAATGTTTACTCTGTATTACTTTCTTTAGGTATCAAATAGCAATTTAAAATCATATGTACTATTGCTAATACATATTTAAGTAATTGAAATTATGTCAGTCTTTATGTTTAAAATGAGAGTAATTTAATTATATTACATTATTCTAAGAAGGACAATACGTTTTAAAAAAGAAATAAAATTCTATTTCTGCATGGTAAAGTATCTTATTTCAGAAAAAAATATAAATTTGGAGGAAAATATGAGAGGGAAAAACACTTCTTTGATGACATTTGAGGATAAGTAAAAAAGGCAAGAATTGAAGGTAATATGATTCTTGGAAGAAGAGAAACACTCTAGGTAAAGCCTTCTTTTAACTGACTGTTTCACTGAAAGCACTCCCAAATATAGGCCCACAGAGACATGGAACTTATATAAAAGTCAGCCATCTGACTTGCCTGAGGAGGTAGAGTTTGTAGCTGCCTTGGAGACTGGTTACTAAAAAGGAAAATCTTGGAACAAAGGAAGTCACAGCTTGGTAAACCGAAATCAGATAAAAAGCTCACCATCTTCATAGATGACTTCAAAATGTACATGATCAAGCCAACACCCGAAAGCACCAAAGGGAAAGTAACCGGTAGAGAAAGTCTAGAATACTCTGTTCCCTCTGCTGTTTTCTACTTCCTCCATTGAGGTCTTCACACTCTGAGATAGGTTTTTTGTATAGAAATATCAGATCTGAGCCTCCCAAATTCTAGTCACCAGTCTTTGTCTTCTGTATCTTAAGCTAATGTTTGAATCATGGTGTCTACTCTACCTTAGCTGGTAACCTCAGGGTATAATGGTCTGTATGTTTATTTATCTCTCTGAATTCACACTTTTTCCTTCTTAGCTTCGTGTCTGTCTCCTTTCCTCCTTTCCTCCATCTGACCTTCCCCGCCTCCCATCTTACCTTTCTTCCTTTCCATTTCTTTCTCTTTATTTTTTTTTTTTTTGCCTCTAAGAATACCTTCTGATATTCTCTGTTATATCAACCATTTATAAAGTTAAAAACATTTCCATCCAGAATTATAGTTGATCATTATGAGAAAGGCTTCTTGGAGTAATTGACTTGCCATACTTCTTGAAAGAGAAACTCAGTTTTAGCAAAGTAGTAAGCAATACATCTTTTTGACTGGATATCAAATTCTTTCTGCTATATGACTGAGCCAAAGGTTCCATGACACAATAGTCAATTTTTTTCTTTTTTTTTAAATTAATGTTTATTTATTTTTGAGAGAGAGAGGGAGAGAGAGAGAGAAAGAGAGAGAGAGAAAGTGACAGAGTGTGAGTGGGGGAGGAGCAGAGAGAGAGGGAGACACACAATCCAAAGCAGGCTCCAGGCTCCGGGCTGTCAGCACAGAGCCCAACTTGGGGCTCAAACCCATGAACCATGAGATCATGACCTGAGCCAAAGTCGGAGGCATAACTGACTAGCCACCCAGGTGCCCCAAGTGTTTTGTTTTGTTTTGTTTTGTTTTTTTATCTTAGTGAAATACTCATCAAAGGAATTTCACTGTGAAGAAAAATGACTGATGATGTTACTTATTTTGTAACTAAAGTTTAACTTTCATCATATGAAAAGAAGCCTCAAGCAATCAACTATCTTTATCTACCAATCAAACTTAAATTTCTTTGCTGTGATGTTGTCAGGTGCAATTAGATGGTGAATTTGCAAAACCGTGATGGAAGGAAGGTATGCTAACTTTATAATAGAATAAGTCATCATAGTTGTTTCACATTTCTTCACAAAGAGCTCCACAAAGATCAGTAAATTAGTCAACGGTTTTAAGAAATTTTACCCTTTTTCCAGCAATATGAATATTTTCCACATTGTGAGGACTTGGAGCTCACCTGGAGGTGAGCTGTTGACACAACAGGATAGAGGTGCATGGGGCATTTGGTCTGCAAATGCTGTCAAAATATACTATATAACTCATAGTACTAATCGAGTCCACAGACATTTCACATATTATTTTCAAAGTGATTTAAAATTGATTTTGATTTGAAAATGTGTTCATCAGTGATTTCACAATCAAGCACTCTATATAAAATGTGTCTTCATTAAAGATATATAAAATTGTCTCATTGCTAATGCCTTCGTAAACTTTAATATAAAAAAGTTGTTCATTGTTTACCAAGCAATGATCTAAACAGGTCTCAGAAGTACCTTAAAAAGCATTTGAGGGGAGCCTGGGTGGCTCAGTAGGTTGAGTGTCAGACTTCATCTCAGGTCATGATCTCATGGTTCGTGAGTTTGAGCCCCATGTTGGACTCTGTGCTGACAGCTCAGAGCCTGGAGCCTGCTTCAGATTCTGTGTCTCCCTCTATCAGTCCCTCCCTCTCTCATGCTCTCTCTCTCTCTCTCTCTCTCAAAAATAAATAAACATTAAAAACAATTTTTAAGCATTTGATAACATTATACATAGATTTTACAATCTTTTTTGATTCATATTCCATTTAACTATATTCATAACCCAAGATTTGACCAGCTATTCTTTTACTGTGGTAACATTACCTGTCAAGATGCTTTATAAGCATATTGAAAGATAAAACATAGACATATTGTTCTTTACTGCTTGTTGTATTATTGATAATTCCCTATTTTTAGCTGTAAAAATTGCATGGAAAACAAAATAGTCAGGCTTCATAAAAATAATTTGATGTTGAGTAACATATTCAGATGGCTAAAAAAATGATTAAACAGTACTGTGGAGTACAAAATTTAAAACAAAAATGTCTTCTCTATATCATCCTAAATTACATCCTCTTAAAAGACACCACTTTTATTTTCTTTTTTTAAAGATTTTATTTTTAAGCAATTTCTACATCCTACAAAGGACTGGAACCCATGACCCCAAGATCAAGAGTCACATGTTTTACCAACTGAGCCAGCCAAGCCTCCCAAAAGAAACCACTCTTAAAAGTTATTATCTTAATCTTGATAAAATTTACACACCATGCATATATGTTCATTCCTTAATTTCAGATATTTGTTAACTAATAACAAAAATTTAGCTTATGGAAACGATTTCCATTTCTTCATTCACTGCTCTTAAGTTTTGTGTTTTGTGTTTATTTTTATTTATATGATATATTTTACAATTATATCTGAATCTGTCAACATTAGAAATTATATTTTAGTGTTTTATTGAGCCTACATTTGGTCACCGTCTGCAATCTCTTCACTTACCAGCTGCTGTTACAATATTATTTCAAGAACACTGAATATATTATTTATAACATTTATATTCTGATCAGTAACTAAAATTTAATCTTTTCCATTTTTTTCCCATAGGTTCATTCGAAAGGGAAAACTAGTGAACAGCATATACACTATTGTGATTATTTAAATATCTATATATGCACAAAGTATGATATTAAAACCATAGAAAAGAGATTTTAGCAAAAATCTACTAAATCTGCTTCTCCAGGTGAATGATTCAGGGGGGAAATTTAAATGCATTCTATCTTGCATTCTTTTTTTTTTTAAGTTTTATTTTAAATTCCAGTTAGCTAACATACAGTGTAATATTAGTTTTGGGTGTCTCAGCACAATTGTAGCTACAATCCGTCACCATACAACTCTTACAAAAACTGACTGCATTCCCCGTGCTACAGCTTTTGTCCCCATTATTCATTGCATACCTGGAAGCTTGTACGTCCCATTCTGTCACCCACAGTGCCCTCACCCCACCCCTGTCCTTTCTATCAACCATTAGTTCTTTATCTGTATTTATACATCTGTTTCTGATTTGTTTATTCACTTATTTTGTGTTTCAGATTCCACATATAAGTGAAATCATATGGTGTTTGTCTTATTCTGACTTATTTTACTTAGCATCATACCCTCTGGGCCTATCCATGTTGTTACAAATGGCAAGTAATTTTTTTTATGGCTGAGTAATATTCCATTGTATATACATCACCCCTTCTTTCTCCATTTACCTATTGATGGACATTTGAGTTGCTTCCATATCTTGGCTATTGTAAATAATACTGCGATAAACATAGAGGGGCATGTATCATGTCAAATTAGTGTTTCCATTTTCTTGGGATAAGTACTTGGTAGTGGAATTATTAAATCTTATGGTAATTCTATTTTTGATTTTTGGAGGAAGCTCCATAATGTTTTCCACAGTGGATGCACCAATTCAGATTCTCACCAACAGTGTACGAGGGTTCCTTTTTTTTTTCCCCCACATCCTTGCCAACACTTGTTATTTCTTGTCTTTTGTATTCAACCATTCTAGCCAATGAGGTGATATTGTGCTTTTGATTTGCATTTCCCTGATGATTAGTGATCCTGAGCCTTTTTTTAAAGGACCATTTGGAAAGGTGGCTAACTTCTGAAAAGCATTATATATGGTAATGTTTAATTTGCCTGTTTTGATTTGATTTGGAACTGTGTCTCCATAACCACATGCCTTTTAAAAACCTGGAGATACTGATCTTGCATTTAGTACTGTTATTTTTATCTATCTATCTATCTATCTATCTATCTATCTATCTATCTATCTATTTATTTATTTGCACTTAGTACTGTTAATGTAATGCTTGATTCTAGTATGATTCTTGTTAGTATCCTGCTTCTTTACCTTTTGAAACTTTTAGTATCCTCTCTTGTCCTCACCTTGCAACTTGTTTCAACTCAGAAATCTTTTCTTGTGAATTCACAACATTCATCATTTTGTTTTGTAGCGGTTAAGTGAAATTTCATTCCCCAAATAGTATATGGTAAAATTACAATTTTGTAAGTCTGCCTTTAATATTACAATGAATATACTTGCTTAGTCCTTCTTTACACAGAAGTCAAGAAGTACTAAATATATATGGAGAACCACATAAAAGTCATGTATTCAGGTTGTCACGTTTCAGGATTTTTTTTTGTATAAAAGGAATCAGAGTTAATTTTTATTTCAGTATATATTTTATGTAAGTATTTGAGTATGTTTTCTACCAAAATCTTGGTATAACTGACGAATGCTTTCACGTTTGTTGTCAAAGATCTTTGGGGGTTACATCAGAAGGGATTCTATGTCTGTCATAGTCTTAATTATTTTATATCTTCTTTATATTCTAAATTTTCTCACACATTTTAGTGGCTTTAAGCTTATGCTCAAATGTATGCTTTGTGAACTTATGTTTGTGAAACAAAATAAACTAAAAGCTAAACATATTAAATTATCAAAATGAAGACATTGAATTTAGATGAGTTTATTTATGCCCCTATGTGACAAAGTGTTTGGAGAGCCCCCAAATTCAACATGTTTTCTCTACACATTTGAGTGAAATTAATTTTCCAGAGAAAATATCCATACTCAATATTCATTCTCTAGTTTTCTTTACATGGATATAGTTCCAGGTCCCCTGCTTTTGAAAAGCAGGGAAGCAAATAAATCATATAGTCCATGAAACAAAAGCAATTCAATTAACATGCACAGCCTTTTTCTGATTCTGAGATCTGAGAGATATTTCTCTGGGGATCTGTCATAGGAAAAGCAGTATGTGGCCTAAGAGCAGCAAATGCCTTAAGGATGTTTCTTATACTATCCCTCATCACATGATGATGGCATCTTGCCAAAATGCAATTCTGTAAATGCTCTTATATGAGGAGGTGGTAAAATTATGTGGTCTGGGCTGCTGGTACACTTACACTCTGAATTAATTTACGGATAGCTATTAGAGCATTTAGAGATATTAGTGCAATGCTTACCATTCAGAAATTTTCCCATAAATATTGTGCCTCTCAACTTGCTTTTCATAAATATTGAGCTATAGCAGGTTTGAGGTTATACATCCTGACAAGTAATTGGATTGCAACCATTCTATATTGATGATTCAATATTGAATCATCAATATAGAATGCTTTGTTGATGGTCAGCTGATCTGGGGGAAAGAATAAAAGTGACTTGTGAAAGCTGAGGTATCTGAGAGGGAAATATGTCATGATAAGAAAAAAGAAACACACACACACACACACACACACACACACACACACAACACCCTAACACTGCACAGAGGTTGCCTAAGCAAATACAAAAGGACAAGTATACCTTTCCTCCCACAAAATTTATAAAATAGAGAAATCTATTTTAAGATTTTTAAAATTTTAGTTTAATTCCAGTGTAGTTAACATAACACAAAGTGTTATATTATATATATATATATATATAACATAGTGTTATATATATATATAACATAAAGTGTTATATTAGTTTCAAGTGTACAATATAGTGATTCAACAATTTCATACATTACTCAGTGCTCATCGAGATAAGCGTCCTTTTAATCCACATCACCTATTTCACCCATCACCCCACCCACGTCTCCTCTGGTAACCCTATGTTTGTTCTCTGTAGTTAAGCTATATCTATCTATCTATCTATCTATCTATCTATCTATCTATCTATAGATAGATATACCACTTCTTTATCCATTCATTTGTGGATTGACACTTCCATAATTTGGCTATTGTAAATAATGCTGCAACATCATATAGGTGCATATAGCCTTTCAATTAGTGCTTTTGTATTCTTTGGGTAAATACCCAGTAGTAATGACCATATCAAGATCAAAATGAGCACAAAACATTTGCCCCTAAATCAAACACACTTTACATTTTTTATGCTCAAATACTGCTTTAGGGGATAAAAGAGACCCTTCAAATGAGAAAATTTCACAAAAACATCTAGCTCTCATAGTGTATTAGAAAATATAGTTTAGAATAAAACAATTCTAGTTTCTAGTTTCTTTAACATATTAGAAAATACGGCCACACTGGATTCACAATCTTTCATGACAGCATTGTGCTGGAGGTACACATGATAGGTCTCATTTAGATGATACATGTTGGATTGTGAGCACTGGTAGATACTTGTGTTCATGGCTTCCACCAAAAACATAGCTTAAACATGCAAACTAGGATGATTTTTTAATATTTTTTGATGATACAATAAATTGCACATAAAATGAATTTATCCATTTTACTGTTGATACACATTTTAATTGATTCCAGGTTTTGTGTCTAAGTAATGAAGCCACTATAATCATTAATGTGCATGTCTGTTAATGGTGTATGGCCTCGTTTCCATTCGGTAGATTGCTGGAAGTGAGACTGGTGTTAGAAGATATTTATGTTCAGTTTAGTAGACACTGCCATCTTTCCTAAAACAGCTTGCTAGCAGTGTTTGAGAGTTTGTTTCTCATTTGTTAGTGACAGTTTTTCTCTATATTGATTTTTACTCTATACCTGTAAGTATATAGGGGGATCTCATTTTGATTTTCATTTGAATATCACTGAAAACAAATAACACAGTCCTTTCTTATATCATTATGAAGAGGGTAGGCATCACTTTCATTGAATTGCCTGTTCAAAACTATTACATATCATTACATATTATATGATATATGAAAATTACTTGGGGAACAAAAGTCCTTAATTTTAATGAAGTCAATTTTATTTTTTATTAACATTTTTTAATGTTTATTTATTTTTGAGAGACAGAGAGAGAGAGAGAGAGAGAGAGAGAGAGAGAGTGCGAGCTGGGGAGGGCCAGAGAGAGAGGGAGACAGAATCTGAAACAGGCTGCAGGCTCTGAGCTGTCAGCACAGAGCCCGATGTGGGGCTCAAACTCACGAACTGTGAGATCATGACCTGAGCTTAAGTTGGACGCTTAACTGACTGCGCCACGCAGGTGTCCCTGAAGTCAACTTTATTAAATAAAATGTTCATGTATGTTTAGTGTGATTTCATGTCCTTTGATAAATCTGTGCTTATCTCAGGATTATGAAGATATTCTGTAATGTTATCATCAATACGTTTTATGGTTTTACTTTTCACAGTCAGGACAGTAGTCCATCTGGAATTGATATTTGTTTATGCTGTAAGGTATTTTGCAATATCTTTTTTCTTCTATGTATCAGTTAAATCCAGCACCATTTAGTAAAAGATGATTCTTTCTCCAACCACATGCCAGAGACAGCTTTTTTTTTTTTAAATTTTTTTTTTTCAACATTTATTTATTTTTGGGACAGAGAGAGACAGAGCATGAACGGGGGAGGGGCAGAGAGAGAGGGAGACACAGAATCGGAAACAGGCTCCAGGCTCTGAGCCATCAGCCCAGAGCCCGACGCGGGGCTCGAACTCACGGACCGCGAGATCGTGACCTGGCTGAAGTCGGACGCTTAACCGACTGCGCCACCCAGGCGCCCCAAGAGACAGCTTTTTAAATCCAGTGACCATATTTGTGTTGAAATGTATCAGTAATTTATTTTTCTCCCATTAGTTGGTTTGTCTGTTCTGTCACCTGTACCAATTTGTGTTACCTATTATGGTATTATAATGAGTCTTGATGTCTGATATACACCTTCCGATTTTTATCTTCTTTAAGCTTATATGGATTCGTCTTGGTAATTTTCATTTTTCATCCAATTTGAAGAATCAGTTTTCAATTTTGACAAAGATTTTTTGTTGGGATTTTTATTACAATTGCATTAATACTATTGGTAAATTTGGCAAGACGAGATGTTTAGCTATATTGAGTCATACAAATCTTGAACATGGTATATATTTCCATTTAATTAGGTCATCTTTAATTGGTACTTTTTGGAGTAACACAATTTTAGATGTATTCCTATGTATTTGATGTTTTCAGTTGTTTTTACAAGTGATTTCTTTCAAAATTGTATACTTTAATTATTTGACACTACAGTGACTTTGTTTTATTCAGTGAGCTTGTTAAATTCATTTATTATGTTTAATATTTTATCTGCAGATTCTTTTTAATTTTCTACATTAAAAGACAGCAAATAAAAATATCTTCCTTTTATTCTTCAGACAATTTCAATTTTGTTTCTTTTTCTTTTCTTACTAAAATTCTAGAGCCTTTGTCCAACTTGAATGGAGGTGGTAATGATGAATATTTTTATCTTATTCTTTATTTCAGAGGGAAAATACTAAAATTTTCACCATTAAGTATAAAATTCACTGTTGCTTGTTTTAAGATATATTTATGAGACTTATGTTTTGACAGGAGTTTTATCATTGATGTGTATTGTATTTTATCAGATGCCTTTTGTGTTTCTATTTGAAGTGATTGTGTAATTTTTCTTTTTTACTCTGTTAAGGAAATAATTGAGTTTTGAAGTTATACCAACTTTGTAGTCCTGAACTAAATCACACATAGTCAAATTTCAGTCCATGCTTCAGATTTTCCTTTTTGCATATTGCCAGATTCAACTTATTGATATTTTAAGATATGTGCATTTATGCTTATGAGAGAAGTTTTATAAACACCCTTCTTCCTTTGAGAGCCTTGTCAGGTATTTGTAATACTAATACTAATACTTGTTAGTATTAACAAGTATTCCTTGTATTATTACTAATACAAGTAGTAATATTACTAATACTACTTATTACTAACAAGTATTAGTATCATGATTCTGTGGGACTCATAAAATAAATTCTTAAGTAATTATGATTTTTTTTCCCCTGGAGAGTATTGCGTGTTGGTATTGTCTCTTTTATAAATCCATTGATGAAGCATGTAATCAGAGTTTTCTTTGTGGAAAAGTCTGACATAATTCGATTTCTCTCTTAAAGGATTTTCAGATTTTCTTTCTCCTTCTTTAAGCATTTTTTTATTTTCAAGAAATTTTTTATTTCATCTATATTTTCAAATTTGATTGAATAAATGTATCCCTAGTATTACCTTACTTTTCTTTTTAATACCTGTAAGATCTGTAGTGATGCCCCTTTTTCCATTCCTGACATATATTCTCTCTCACTCTCTTTCTCTCTCTCTCTCTCTCTTTCTGAATTTTTTAGGGTATTATCAATTCTGAGAATAAAATTTTGACTATGCCAATTTTTTCCTATTAAAAATCTTTTCTAATATATAGCTATTTCATTGATTTCTTTTTACAAAAATATTCTGTTCTTCGCTGTTTCCTTCTTTCCCATTTATTTGGCTGTAATTTAATAGTTTTGTTCTTTTAAACTTCCTGAGGTGGATTATTAAGTAATTGATTTGTAGGCTTTTTAAAAAGCATATGCATTCAAGGCTATAATTATCATCTAAGCACTGCTTTGAATGCAATTTGTATACCATGCATTATCTTTAGAAAGATTCAATTAAAATATTTCTTAAAATATTATTCTTTTACTATGAATTATTGAGAAATGTTTTGATGAATATTTGAGAATTCTTTGGTTTTATCTGTTACTGAATTCAACCTTAATTTCTCTTGTCAGAAAATATACTTTGTATGTCAATTCTTCAAAATTAGTTGTTGAAATTTGCTTTATGGTTCACACATAATATTCATGATAATTGGCTCATGTACAATTAAAAATAATGTGCACTACACAATTGTTGATTATATATATGTTGGATTTCTTCTTCATATGAAATTTAAATATTCAAATTATTTATTTTTTCTAATTTTTGTGTAAAAATACACATAATATAAAATTCACCATCTTTACCACTTTTATGTGTACAGTTAAGTGATATTAAGTGCATTTATATTTTTGTGCAACCATCATGACCATCCATCTTGAGAACTCTTTTCATCTTGAAAAACTAGAGCTCTGTACAATAAACAATAACTCACCATTCCCTTTTCCCCCTGTCCGTGGTAACCAACATTCTACATTATGTCTTTATGGTTTTGACTACTGTAAGTACCTGATGTAAGTGGAATAATACATTATCTGTCTATTTGTGACTGGCTTATTTCACTTAGCATAATGTTCTAACATTCATCAATTTTGTAGCCTATGACAGGTTTTCCTTACTTTTTAAGGTTGAATAATATCTTACTGTATGAATCTGCCATATTTTGCCTATGTATTTATCCATTAATGGACACTGGTATTGCTTCAATGTTTTAGCTATTGCTAGTTAATGCTGCTATGATGCATAGAGGTGTACAAATATTTCTTCAAGACTATGCTTCTAACATTTTGAGTATATACCCAGAAATGGAATTTCTAGATCATATGATAATTCTATTTTTAATTTTTTGAGGAACTGCAATACTGTTTTTCAAGTGGCTATATCATTTTACATCCCCTCAACAGTGCACAAATGTCCCAATTTCTCTACATCCTCACCAATGCTTGTTATTTTCTGTCTTGGGGAGGTTTTATGATAGTAGCCACTCTAATAGTTGTGAATGGTATATCACCGTTGTGTCTTATTTAAAGTCCTTTCACAATTTCTTCTGTGTATAGTCTAACTATTTTCTTTGCGGTTACCAAGAGGATGACATTTTTAAATTATGTGTTTATTATTTTTTAAAAATGTTTATTTATTTGAGAGACAGAGAATGACAGAGCACAAGCTGGGGAAGGGCAGAGAGGGGAATGGCACAGAATCCAAAGCAGGCTCCAGGCTCTGAGCTGTCAACACAGAGCCTGACACAGGGCTCAAACTCACAAACTGTGAGATCATGACTTGTGCCAAAGTTGGACACTTAACTGACTGAGCTGCCCAGTCACCCCATCCAAGGGGATTACATTTAATGTCCTAAGGTTATGACACTAGTTTGAATTTATACCACCTTAATTTCAACAGCATACAAAAGCTCTGCTCCTTTAACTCCTCCATCCCTACTCCTTTCAGTTGTTGGTATCACAAAATTATACGCTTATAACTTTTTTCTCAAAGCACTAGTAATTTTAATGTATTAATCTCTTAAATTATGTAGAAAACAAAATGAGGAGTTATAAACTAAATTTATAATATTCCCTCTTTAGACTAGTACTTATTTTACTTTTAATGTATTAGTCTCTTAAACTATGTGGAAAATAAAAAGTAGAAGTTACACACCATGGTTACAATATTAGTTTTTATAATTGCCCATTTATTTATCTTTACTGAAATCTTTTTTTGTCTATATGGTTTCAATATACAGTATGGTGTCCTTTCAACCTGAAAGATCTCCTCTAGGGTTTTTTCAGGGCAGATCTAATGGTAATGATCTCCTTAAGCTCTTGTTTATCTGAGAATATCTTTATTTTTCCCTCATTTTGAATGACAGTTTTGCTGGAGGTAGGATTCTCAATATTTTTCTTTTAGCATTTTGAATATATAAACTCACTGCCTTCTGGTCTCCAATGTTTTTGATTAGAAATCTGTTGATAATCTTATTGAGGATCCCTTGTATGAGATGACCCGCTTCTCCCTTATCCTTCCAAAATATTCTTTGTCATTTTCTTTTATCAGTTTGATTATCATGTGTCCCATTGTGGGTCTCTTTGTTTCATACTACTTGGAGTTCGTTAGCCTTCTTGGATGTTTATATATTCACATTTTTCTTCAAATCTGGGAAGATTTCAGCCATTATTTTTTCAAATATTCTGTTTCTTTTTCACATATCTTGCTAGGACTCCCACAATGCATAGGTTGGTCTACTTGATGGCCTCTCACATGTTTCTTAGGCTCTATTCACTTTGCTTTAGTCTTCCTTTCTTTCTATTCCTCAGAATTCACACTTTTCATTGTCTTATCTTCACATTCATTGATTCTTTCTCTACATGTTCAAATCTGCCTTTGAATCTCTTCAATTTTTTGTTCATATCAATCATTGCATTTCTGAGTTCCATAATTTCTTCTTGGTTTGTTTTATGTTTTTTATTACTTTATTGATATTTCAATATTGTTCATGCATCATTTTCTTGACTTTTTCCATGACTTCTTTTAGTTTTTTGAGTGTCTTTAAGATAATTGTTTAAAATATTTGTCTATTTTTGGGGTGTTGAGTTTGATAAGTAGTAGTGTCACCATCAAGTCTTTGAAGGACACTTTATGTTGGTTTATTTTTTTCCTTTGAATAGGCCAGGATTTCCTGTTGCCTTGAGATTTTAGGTTTTAAACTGGACATTTGAATCTAATAATGTAGTAACTCTGGAAATCAGATCCCCCCCCCCCCCCCCACTCCCATCTTCCCTAGGGTTTGCTGTGGGTTTTGTTTGTTTTATTGTTGTAGACTTTCTCTGAGTCTGTACTGAGGATCAGAATTAAGTGCAAACTTAATATCTTCTCAGGTCTTTCTGAGCCTATACTTTCCCATGGTCATGCACAATGTCTTTCTAATTTCCCCTGCATATGAAGAGGCTTTTGGATGTCCTAGTCTTCAATGTCTGGCTCTCAAAGAGAAAAAAGAGAAAAATGAAGATGGAGAAAAGATGCTAGTCCTTTAAACCTTATGGAAGTCACTTTAAATCCTATAGAAGGGAAAGGGGATTGCAAAAATGTTTGGAAGTTCAACAATAATGGCTGCCCTCTCTGTTTCAAGTCTGTGATTAGAAACAATTAGTTATCAGATTCCCAACATGTCTCCCATGCTGGCTACCACATGCTCTTTGCAAGCTGACTCCAAAAGAATATGTGTAGTTGCCTGCCATAGGAGACAGAAAGCTATTAGTGTGCTAAGAGCTGAACCTGACCACATATAACTGCAACTTTTCATTTAAGCTTTCCCCTGGAAGATGCAAGCCTTCAATATACTCCAGAATTCCAAACTAGTTACAGCAGACAGATTCTACCAGTGCAACTGTTGTCTAGTGGGGGAGATAGATTTCTGCTGCTTTCTACTACATCTTCCTAGAATTACCTCAAATAATTTTCTTAACATTCTTTTCATTTTCTTTTTTCTCAGATACTGAAAAAAATATGTTAAAATATCCTATACTGTTTTCATATCTATCTACTTCACTTTTTATTTTTGTCAGTTTTTATTTTCCTAGGCAGGTTGAGTGATTGGCTTGATTCAGTCATGGACTGACTCAAATATGGGTAAGGTTGCCTGTCGGCTAGAGTTCTATTTACCTCTAAATAATTTCCAATGCTGTAACTTCATCAACAGAGAATGCCATCCAATTGGAGACTGAGGATATCACCGGGATTTTCCCTGCCACAGAGGTCTTAATGCTAAACCTTCAACTCTGAGTTTTGGAAACTTTTTGCTTTGTCCCTTAGCTTCCTATCTCAAAAAACTTCTGAAATTGACAAACACTTTAAGGTGGAAACTGGCAGCCTGAAAACCCAATTCATTGCTCTTCTTTTCTCAGTAAAATTCTGGCTGTTCAACCCTTATTGTGTTGTTTTTACTGTTATCATATTCTCTGGAGCCTCTGATGAGTATTGAAAGTTATGCTAATTTAGTGATTTTTTTTTCTAAAAAAATGTCTTTGATGTTTATTTTGAGAGAGACAGAGTGCAAGCAGGGGAGGGGCAGGGAGAGAGGGAGACAAAGAATCCAAAGCAGGCTCCAGGCTCTGAGCTGTCAGCACAGAGCCCAATGTGGGGCTTGAACCCATGAACCAGGAGATCATGACCTGAATCAAAGTCAGATCCTTAATCAGCTGAGCCACCCAGGCACCCCTAGTCACTTCTTATTTCAAAGCCTTTGTCCAAACCTTGGGAAACTCTGTCTCTTGCCTTGTGCACAGAAGTAGCCAAAGCTCTTATGGAAAAGTACCTGCAGGTTAGTTTACCTTTCTCCATGGAAATACCTTCTGCAGAATTTTCTGCCTTTAATTTTTGATGTTCCAACATGGCTATAATAGCACTTGAATCAAGAAAGACACTAGCTTTGAGTACACCTGTTGACATTTATGACCTAGCCACAAAAGCCATGCAGTGTCATTTCCTTTGGAGTTTATTGATTAAGGCATTTAAGTAGATCCATCCAGTTTATGGGGGAGGAAACATAGATCTACCTCTCAATGGAAAAGTAGGAGTTTGGATAAAAATTTGTGCAGCTACCTGTCAAAATTACATTCTGCAATATCTGGGTTATTAGGATCATTAATTGACTGGGTAACGATCCCCAGAGAGCTGGTAAACACAATTTCTGGGTGTTCCTGTTTGTCTCCAAAAGAGATCAGCATTTGAATCAGTAGACTTAGTAAAGAAGATTTCCTTCACCAATGTGAGTGAGCATCATACAAACCCCTGAGTGCTTGAACAAAACAAAAAGGTGGAAGAAGGGTGAATTTTCTCTCTCTGCTAGAGCTGAGATGTCTATATTTTTCTGCCTTCATAGATGGGTGTTCCTGGTTCTCAAAGCTTCAGACTCAGACCAGTACTTATGACATCAGCTCCCCTAGTTCTCAGCCTATCAGACTTGGACTGAACTATACCACTGGCTTTCCTGGTTCTGCAGTTTGCAGATGGCAAATCATAGGACTTCTCAACCTCCATCTTTGTGTGAGTCGATTCCTATAATAAATCTTTCTATATTTATATTTATCTATATCCATAGCTATTGGCTATGTGGAATATGATCTTTCTACACAAATCAAGTAAAAACTGACTTACCAATTGAGGATATATCCCTTTAAAATGGAAGTAAAAACACAAGTTTCCAATCTTTAATTTTAAAACTCAAGGTAAAGCAATGTTAAGAGATATGTGGCAACAAGATTCCCTTTGGCTTTAGGGAGACTATAATTCACCAAAATGTTTATATCCCTAAGATGATTTATTTATACTCTGTCTCTGAAGTTTCCCTATTGTATGGAAAAATAGTTCCTCTTGCTGACAAATAAAAGGAACAGTAGCCAGAGCTAATAAACCTTATGTAAATGGCTCTGAGTAGATATTAGCTGTAGGTTATGCCTTGTCACATGACCATTAGCCTAGTCATAGCTTACTACTTATGGACCAGCTTTTGGTTAGAAATTTCTATCCTCAGCAGCCAATGGACTTATATATGTGATGTTAGCTAGTCTTTTGTGAATGCGTGTGTGTGTGTGTGTGTGTGTGTGTGTGTGCGTATGTATGTCTTAAATTGTAGAATTTCATCTATTACTCTCCTTACCCCAATCAGAATAATGAGAGAGAAATAGTCATTATGAGGTGAAAATGATATTTCATGAATCAAAATCTACATTGTATCTATCCCTTCAAACCATCAAACCCCTTCTTGCTTAGGCTGCTACTTATCTCCACCTCTCTGTACTTTTCCTTCAGAGTTGCCTTTGAGATTAACTATTTCTTCCTGCTTCAATTTAT
This sequence comes from Puma concolor, assembly GCF_028749965.1. Lineage (NCBI taxonomy): Eukaryota > Metazoa > Chordata > Mammalia > Carnivora > Felidae > Puma > Puma concolor. Next base: position 10,333,726 of record NC_141677.1, read on the forward strand.
TTTCTAGTTCTACAAAGTTTATATGACCCTCCTACCCCTCATATAATTCCTTTTTTCTTTCTTTTTTGAAATCCTGATGGTATTTGCTTTCTGTAAAAAATAGCTGTCATTTAATTTAGGCTAATGTTATAATAAAAACTTTCAACAATTAGGTTTACTTGTAGCAGGTTTACAGGTAAACTAGTTTCATGTTACATATTATTCCATTTAATTAAATTGTTTTTTTAAGTTTATTTATTTATTTTGAGAGAGAGAGAGACAGACAGACAGCACACAAGCAGGGGGGAGGGGCAGAGGAAAGGAAAGAGAGAATCCCAAGCAGACTCCACACTGTCGGCTCAGACCCCAATCCAGGGCTCAAACTCATGAACCATGAGATCATGACCTGAGCTAAAATCAAGAGTCAGATGCTCAACCGACTGAACCACCCAGGTGCCCCTAATTAAACTGTTTTAAAACATGGATTTTGTTATCCACATGTAAAGATAGAAATTCCAAATGGTATTTTTCTATACCCTTGGAGTAAAAATGGTTATCTAAATGATAAAGATTAAAAGGTTCATCTGGCTAGCAAGAGACTTGGAAAGAATAGCCTAAAATCTAAGAGGTGACAGTGCTTAGATCTAACACAAGACCCGGAATAGTGCTTGCTCCCAGTAGCCAGACTGGAAATCCTCATGATCCGCAAGACACTGGGTAGAGTTTTACAGTGGGGTGCCTCTGTAGTCAAAAAATAATCATCCCTAGACTGACACTGCTTTAGTTTTGCTTAACAAATCATGAAACCAATATCTAAAAGAATCAAACTACTTCTAAGTAACTTAACTACACCCCAAAACAAAGCTCAACACTTTTAGGCATATGAAACATCCAGGACTACAGCAAGTTAAGATTTACAATGTCTGGTATCCAGCAAAAGTTTACCAGGCATACAAGGAAAATAAGATCAATAACAAGAGGACACATTAGTCTATTTAACCCAGTGTGGATATTGGAATTCACAGTGAAATACATTAAACCAGTTAATAAAAGTGATTTCCACTTTTGGTTTTAAGTCCAATATGTAAAGACCTTGGAAGTTGCCTTTTATGTCCCGAGAACAAGTAAAAACTGAACAAACTGATTATCAATGATTTTTCTTGAAACTTACAGAGAGATGAAATAGCAGGAGAAGCTGCTTCTGAAGAGCAGGGCAAACACGGAGCACAGCCAAGTTCATCTCATCCTGAGCAGAAGCCACTGGAACAATAAACAGGTAGGAAACCTTACATGATAATTTTGTCAAGTTTATGATAAACCAGTGTCAGAAACTCTTCAGGGCTGCAGTCTTAGGGAGCCACCATACTTCCAATGGTTTTCACCTCCAGTAAAACACAATTTCCCATTGTGAAGAGCCAAGAACAATCCCCCATGGCTCTGGCAGGAAGAGGGTAAAGTAACCAACTTGAATTATGCCTAGAGTGTTGTCCAGAGCAAAAGTCTATTCTAAAGAAAACTTTACCCAGCCCCAGCCCCACTAGTTTTCCTGACTCACACTTGTGGAGGACACAGGGACCCAGGACTGACATGTACACATAACAGAGTGTTTCACCTCTCCCACACCTTAGCATCATTTCCACAAGCTTCTAGTATAATAGAATAATAGTGGATTACAGACAGAGAGAAATTATGCCAGGGAGAGATAGTCATCTGTGCAAAGGAATAAAAAGCACCAGAAATGGTAACTACACACGAAATTTGTTTCTTATTCTTTGAATAGACTCTTTAAAAATAACCATAGGGGACACATGCGTGGCTCAGTCGGTTAAGCATCTGACTTTGGCTCTGGTCATGATCTCACATGAGTTCGGGCCCCTCGTTGGGCTCTTTGTTGACAGATCAGAGCCTGGAGCTCTGGGATCTGGGAATCTGTCTCCCTCTCCCTCTGCCCCTCCCCTGCTCATGCTCTGTCTCTCTCTTTCTCTCTCTCAAAAATAAATAACATTGGGGCGCCTGGGTGGCTTGGTCGGTTAAGCGTCCGACTTCGGCTCAGGTCATGATCTCATGGTCCGTGAGTTCGAGCCCCGTGTCGGGCTCTGTGCTGACAGCTCAGAGCCTGGAGCCTGTTTTAGACTCTGTGTCTCCCTCTCTCTGACCCTCCCCCGTTCATGCTCTGTCTCTCTCTGTCTCAAAAATAAATAAACGTTAAAAAATTTTTTAAATAAATAAATAAATAAACATTAAAATTTTTTTTTAAAAATAACCATGGAATGTAAAACATGTGTAAAAAATAAACATAAGGCGATAATAGTACAGAAGTCTGCATGGGAGAAATAAAAATAAACTATTTTAAGACACTTATAATGCATATGAAGTATGATTATCACTTGAAAGTAGACTGGCAATTTAAATGTGTATACTATAAAACATAAAGAAGAACTAAAATAATAAAGAGTAGGAGCTAACTCACTAGTGAAGTAGAGAAAATGGAAAAATAAAAAAATATCCAATTAATGCAAAAGAAGACAAAAAAGGAAGGAAGGAAGACAAAAAAGAGGTTGAGCCAACAATATATATAATAAACAATACATTCGAGTGTAACTAAAACAGTAACATATTAACTATAGCTTATTAAAAGATTAAGATTTATAGGCTTGATAAAAGTGTAAAGCCAAACTATGTACTGCTTATTAAAAAAAAAAAAATCTTAGGTCGCCCTGGTGGCTCAGTTGGTTAAGCATCCGACTTCAGCTCAGGTCGTGTTCTCGCGGTTTGTGGGTTCAAGCCCCACATCAGGCTCTGTGCTGACAGCTTGGAACCTGGAGCCTGCTTCAGATTCTGTCTCCATCTCTCTCTGCCCCTTCTCCACTCGTGCTCGCTCTCTCTCTCTTAAATGTAAATAAAACATTAAAAAAAAGGGTTTTTTTTTTTTATTCTTCCCACAAGAAACTTTAAGGCCCAGCCGTCTTCATTGGCTAATTCTACATAACATCTCAGGTAGAAATAATAAAAGTTCCACACAAACTCATCTAGATAATCAAAGAGAATCAAAATCATTTGTAAGTCATTATATGATAGTAACATTACTTTGATACTAAGACTAGACAAAAACATTAGAAGCAAAGAAAACTACAGGTTGATATCCTTCAAGACATTAGACGCTAATATTTCATATAAGAGTTGAGCAAGTGGAACCCAATGATACATAAATATAATAAAACATCATGATGAAGTGGGATTTGTCCCAGAAATTTATGATTCATTTAATATCCAAAAACTAAGCAATGTGATATTGGAACACAACCACTAATTTGTGTGTTGTGTCTACCATCTTTCACACTACAATGGTGGAACTGAGCAGCTTGGAAGAAACATTACAGCCTGCAAAGTCTAATATCTCATATATGGTCCTATCAAGGATAGGTCTATGTTGAAATTCTGAGAATCTACAAAAAGGCTACTAGAACAAATTAGTGAATTTAGCAAGGGATCAGGATACAAAATCAGTATACAAAAATTTCCATATATTGGGGCACCTGGGTGGCTTAGTTGGTTGTGTCCAACTTTGGCTCAGGTCATGATCTTGCCATTATTGAGTTTGAGCCCCACGTTGGGCTCTGTGCTGATAGCTCAGAGCCTGAAGCCTGCTTCGGATTCTGTGTCTCCCTCTTTCTCCCCCCCTCCCCCATTCACACTCTGTCCCTCTCTCCCTTTCAAAACTAAATAAACATTAAAAATTGTTTTTAATTTCCATATATCAGCAATAAAAAATTGGAAATTGAGGGATGCCTGGGTGGCTCAGTCAGTTAAGCATCTGTCTCTTCATATCCACTCAGGTCATGATCTCACCATTCGTGGCATGGAGCCCCACATTGGGCTCTGAGTGACAGCACAGAGCCTGCTTGGGATTCTCTCTCTCCCTCTCTCTGTCCCTCCCTTGCTCGTGCTCTCTCTCTCTCAAAAATAAATAAGTAAACTTAAAAAAAATCATAAATTGAAATTTTAAATGTATAATAACTAATAACATGAGAGTATGAATGACTTAGGGATAAATCTGATAAAAAGATACGAAAAACCTGTAGACTAAAAGTAGCAAAACATTGTTGTGACATATTAAGAAGACCTAAATAAATGGAGAAGTACTGTATTCATGCTTGTGTAAATATCAAGTGTTACAAAGATGGCTACTCTCTCTAAACTGATTCTTAGCTTCGATGCAAATCTACTCAAAATCGAAAGACACATTTTTTGAAAAAGTTGACATATTGGTTGTAAAATTTATATGGGTATACAAAGGAGTTCAAAATGCCAAACAACTCTGAAGAAGAACAAAGTTGGGTTGTTGCGAAAAGACTTTAATGGATAGAGAGAGCTTCAGCTCCTGCTTTGCCCATAGCTGTTACTAGCGGTGTCTGCATGACAGTGTTGGGTAATTTAAATAAAGCAAAAGCCAACATTGCAGAGCCTTGAAACTGCACCAGTCAGGAACATACTTCTCTAGAATATTGGGCAAGAAGGTCCAAGCCATCATCTATGTTTTGGGGTGTACTTAATATAACTGGCCCAAGAGGAAAAGCAGAGCTAAATATACGTATATGTGAAATCAATGTATTAGTTGGTCCTGTATGCGGATTTTCCTGTTTTTGTGTCAAACTAACTAGAAAATAAAATGGATGGGTCACCTTAGTCTATGTTCAGATTACCTTGGTGTCTTTGTGGCCAACACTTGTGAATACAGAAGGAGGGACCAGAAGTACCCAATACATGTGCATACCGCTGCATATAAGAGTTATTCAGAAAAAAAAGAATAACTAATGTCTAAAGTCCACCGGTTCAGGAAAAAGATGAAACTTTAAACAAATAGTTGGAATTTTAAACAAATGGAACATACAAACAAAGAGGAGAAGATTGGCTAAAATACAGAAAGAAAAACCCAAGACTGTAAATTTGGATTGTTCACAGGACACAGACTTGACAGAGTATATATAAAGAAGAGTGAGAAAAAAACATTTTTTTCTGCAATGTTATTTACAGAGAGTAACTTTGCTAAATTTATCACAAAAAAAAAAAAAAAGAAAGAAATTGGTCGTATTCTATTAATACTGGTGCCAGAAGACTAACATAATTATTCTGCCTTCCTCCTTATGTAGAAAGAGGGACGGATTTTTATCCACATTTTGATGCATACAACAGACTTCATAGACTAAAGAATATGCAACATGCTCACTGCTTGTTTGGGGAATTCGTTACTGTTCTAGAACAATGTCTATTTAAGTTACGAACTTTACCCTTGAAACGCTTGCTGCCAGAAAGTTTGCCTCTGGAGATCAAGCCCTAACTTTTTCTGCATGTTGGCAATGACAGCAGGAACACTAACAATAACAAAAGTAGGTAATTTTTGTGAGGGTTATGTCTAGGTAGTGAATGAAGAAAATATGAAGAAGGTTATAGAATATTGATATAAAGAACAACCTCAACTCTGTGTTTCAAAGAGCAGTTCTGTAAAATTAGAGCTGTCAGGGTAAATGAATTGTCCAACAAATGAAAAACAGTTGTGCATGAAACATGAACTAGCAAATAAATTTCACCAATCTCTTTGACAGTTTTAATAGAGCCATCAATTTACATTTGTGACATAGTATTATATAAAGTAAGTAAAACAGACATGACCATATATTTGATGCACAATTGGAGAGAGAAAATTCTGCTTTGTAGAGAATTCATTTTTCTGGATACAGAAGTTATCATTTCACATTTATCTTGGCATCATCAGAATATATAAGATATTTTATACATCTGGGATTTCAGGTATGTTATCAATACATTTTGATTTGCAGATAGGTATTGATGGTCACCATTTTTATGACCAAGTCTCATTCATCTTTGCCTTGCAAATTGCACCATTCTACTTTGAAAATATCCCAAGTACATTCCTTTCCCACCCCTCCTGCACAGCAGAATGATAAAATGGAGTCAAAACTGATGTATTAGGAGTGTGATCTAACACTATTAATTTATAAAGTTAAATTAAAAGTCCTAATTTGATTTGGCCCAATCCGAAGAAAATTTTTCTATATAACCCGTTTTTCCTCTCTTCATATATTTTGCTTCTCCATAAGTGTTTCTTCTCTTTCTGAAAAACCTAAACCATGAGTAGTCACATCATCAAACCTGCTCTTAAGAATTATCAATTAATTGTTCACTAAATGCATATTTAGCTAATTATTACCCTCTTATAGTGTTTATTATGATTGCATGTTGAAATATGTTATCTCTCTCTCTGATATTTACAGTTTTGCTCTTATGAGTAATGTAAAACCCTGTAACACAAGACCCTGAAGACAGAGGGAAATTATAGAGGATTATTACTTTGTAAAGACAAATCGGATTGTCAGAACTTTGTTGTTTCCTTATCATTTCTACCCACTAGCCTTGGTTTCCATTACTGGAGCCATGTGTTAGTCAAAACAATTTCAAATTATTCTCTAAATGATATTAAAGGGGAAAAAAACTGTCTTATTTAAAATAAACAAGTTGACTTCTGTTCCACAGACAATTGGCTTTAGATCCCAAATAACAAAGAAATTACAGAAGCAAAATTTCAAAGTAAGGTGAGTGATAACAATCAGTGCTTTCCTTTTAACTCTGAGAGCCTAATCTCTGACTTTCTTTTATAATGTTTACTTATTTTTGAGACAGAGAGAGGCAGAGTGTAAGTGGAGAGGGGCAGAAAGAGGGAGACAGAATGTGAAGCAGGCTCCAGGCTCTGAGCTGTCAGCCCCCACATGGGGCTCGCGCCCACAAACCATGAGATCATGACCTGAGCTGAAGTCAGTCGCTTAACTGACTGAGCCACCCAGGCGCGCCTGATTTCACTTCTATATACCTACATTTTCTCTTTGCCCATGACATAAGACCAACAATAGGGGGAAAACGTGTGCTCTGCAGCATTGCCCCATCTGGCTTCAGTGATCTCTCTTGAATTGTGACTAATCCAAGAGCACAGCTACATCCTTAAACGGACCTCTAATCCTGACGTTTTAAGTAATTCTGGTTAGCAATAAATTTCCAGATTCCGCCCTTCACACACAGACACACACGCGCATGTTCACACACGCACAGTGAGCCATGCAAAGAAACTATGGAGTTGCTGGGTCAGGATATTGTTCTGTTTGGCACCTAATTAACTGAACACTGCTGGGATTCACTTTGGAAATGAAATCTCTAATTTTAGCAAAAGAGAAAGAAAAGAGAAACGAAAAAAATCAGGTTATTAACCGGGAACCAGCTCTTGAAATTAATTTCTGGTAGCACAGACTTTCAGCTCAATCTAATAGTAAGTAAGTAAGTAAATAACTAACTAACTAACTAACTAAATAAATAAATAAATAAAACTAATAAAAGGAATTTGGGTGTTTTACTCTTTACCTCCTTGACTGAGAATGTGAGCCATCCCACACAACCTAAAGCAGAGTGGGAATAAATCAGTCAGCAGAGCACAAACTTAATGTTTTGGCAGCTAAACAGGAGCCAAGGGAAGGCAGTGCTTCCTTGCATAAAAATTTCCTCATATGCGTGATGAACCAAAGCAATTCACACAGAATGAATATAAATTCTCCTTCCCGTTAGCATGTGGAGCTGTTTTCCCACCACCATACTAACCAAAAATCTCAACTGAGTTTTCATATGCCCATATGACATATTGTCCAGTTTTCTTACCACTGGACAATCTGTCTAAAGATTTCCATAATCATTCTCATAAATTTCAGAACTCACCATGGACATAAGTTTTAGTTTTGATATAATCCGCATAAAGTTAGAAGACCAATCTTCCTCATTATTCTGAATACTGGATTTCTACTGATAAAATTATATATGTTAACTTGGTGTCAGCTAAGTGAGCTTCGTTTGACTCATCAATTTACTTAAATAAATTGTAAGTACCCTTTGTACATAACATGTTGGTAGGTGAATTCATTCTATGATTCAATAGTTCATTTGTTGACCTTCAGTGCAAAATGTATTTGTATACTCCCAAAATGTATGAGACATCCTCAGCCCTTTCCTCCAGGTTACTGGGATAATTTTTTTAAATAAATTAGTCTAAATAAATAGAAAATAAAAACAAACAAAACACCAACTTAGAAGAGGCAGCTATTAATATAATGGCTAGTAATGGAGATATTTTTTAGCAATAAGAAACAGATATATTTTTTATTAAATGAATGAAATAGTTGACTACTCATTGGGAAAGAAAAGTAGCAATAGTCCTAGCTCAAAACGCACAGTATGCATTTCAGGTAGATTAAATATATGAACACTAAGAAAACTTAAAAATGTGCTTTAAAATATAATAAAGAATGCCTTCCATGCATAAATGGCCTTCCACCAAGGGCAGAAACTATGAAGGTAACAGAGATGGCATTGTATTGATTCATCATAAAGACAAAATTAACACCAAACGATAAACTGAATTACATATTTGCAACATAGATATATTCATGAGATTAATTCATTTAAAATAAAAAAGAGCTTACAAATTAATACATAGATGATTCAAAAAAGAATAGAGGGTCAATATATGTAATTATTATATGATATATATATATATGCATGATATTATATTAAGATATACCATAGCTTACAATCACTAATAATAAAAGACATTTAAATCACAACAGAAATATAATGAATATTTTAACCTATTGAATGACTCTGTCATCCTTAAATGACTATTGATAATACTTCGTATTCTTTTTTATTTTTATTTTTTTAATGTCTATTTATTTTTGAAAGAAAGAGACAAAGTGTGAGCAAGGGAGGGGCAGAGAGAGAAGGAGACACAGAATCCAAAGCAGACTCGAGGTCCTGAGCTGTCAGCACAGAGCCAAATGCGGGGCTCAAATCCAAGAACTGTGAGACCATGACCTGAGCTGAAGTCGGACGCTTAACCAACTGAACCACCCAAGTGCTCCAATACTTGGTATTCTTAAGGGTTTATGGAAACAGATGCTCTCATACTTAGTGTGCCAGCATGAACACTGGTACAAGTTGTCTAGTTTTTAACGGTGAGCATTGAAAATGTCAGCAAATGACTGCTGAAGTGGCATTAAATAAACAACAAATTCATAAATGATAATAATAAGTAGCTATTGAGTTATGATACACATACATTCTCAATATAGGTTTGGGTGTGCGCTATACACGAATGTCTTCAATTAATTAGATTTAAAATATTATAAAATAACTTTATTTTCCTACCCACTGTCTGGAAAGTAGCAAACCCCATAGCTTTTCTGATCACTTCTAAATACAAATAGTCTCTTTAGGTATTAAAAATTAAGCAATGTTATCATATCACAGATTCGTTCTATTATGCACATTCATAAATTTTCTCCCTTCTCAGCTCAGTTCAGAAGTTACCAGTTAGGAAGGGTGGTGTTCATTGTTCCAAAGTCGCAGTCTGGAATTGGAGTCTTCTGTGTATTGAAATAAATGTCTACTTCCTTCTTAAAGCAATTTTGAGGATTCTTCAAAGCCCTGTAGGACTGAGAATCTTTCGATTGCACTTCTTGAGGCCAACAACATTTCTTTTTTTTTTTTTTTCAACGTTTATTTATTTTTTTGGGACAGAGAGAGACAGAGCATGAACGGGGGAGGGGCAGAGAGAGAGGGAGGCACAGAATCGGAAACAGGCTCCAGGCTCTGAGCCATCAGCCCAGAGCCTGACGCGGGGCTCGAACTCACGGACCGCGAGATCGTGACCTGGCTGAAGTCGGACGCTTAACCGACTGCGCCACCCAGGCACCCCCAACATTTCTTATCCAGGGCTACTTATGATTTTACACTCAGCTGCTGGCTTCCAAGGGTCCGTCCCATACACACACACACATACACACACACACACACACACACACACACACGCACATGCATACTGCTGGGATCATGGTTCACCACCAAATAACTGTGAAAAAGGACTTTTCAAGATATTAAAGTCTTGCACCCCTCTGAGGTATCCACAGAAAGCACTTGGGTCAAAAAGTAACTTGCCTAGCACCTAAAATTAGAACAAATATTGAGGGGAATGAATAAGACAGATCTAACAAACCATGTCAGATATACCTCCCCAAAAAAGCAGATTCCCCTTAAAGTCAGAGATGTCTGTTTTTCACTTAGAATCCATTCGAGTTATAAAGATCCCCAGCTGAAAAACATGTCTTCATGGGGGGACCTAAGCTTGACTCTGTGTTTTGCTGGGCAACTTACTTTGGGACTTTTGTAGGACAGCAGAAGTTCTGACACAGGAACTTTGAGAAGACATGACAGAAGTCCCTACACCTTTTGAATTGTCATGGAGTCTGTCAAAGAAACGAAACACCCTCAGTTCCCTTGAATGACAGTTCCATACAAAATGAGCTCAAGTGACAAGCCCACAGTTGCAGTGACTCACAGTGTCCGTTCACCAGCATAGATCAGGGAAAGGCGCACCTGCCCCGGGGTGGCGGGAGCTGAGTCCCCAACACTTACTGGACATTTGGGAAGCTGTGGGAAACGGAGCCAATATTTGACCTAAGTGCCCTTGACAATGGCTTTTCATTACCATCTCAGTGGTGTTTAATATTTCCTCGTTACTCTGAAGAAGCCAGAAATCCTATTCTCTGCACAGAGGAGTAAATGTGAGTAAAATCATGAACTTCCTAAACCTCTGTGATTACTCACTTATAGATTCAAATGAGACATAGAAACAAAGTTCTATTCATAGGAAGAGTATATAACAAACACTTGCAGTTAGGACAAAACTCTATCCCTTTAAGCTAATTAATTTGTACACAGTAACAAAAAAGAAATATAAATTATTAAAATGGGCTTCAGCAGCAGATAAAAAGCTATGAATAATATTGGAAGAAATTAGGACTGATTACCAGAAACAAAAATCTGAAATCTAATTATTTAAGTATATACGTTTTGATAAGAGAAAAATGAAACATTACCCACCTACTTTTTTAAAAATTTGTATGTTATACTGTAGTAAGGAGCAGTGAAAAAAAATTCTAAAACAATAGGTCAATCTTAGTAATATAAATTGAGTATTAGAACACTGAATCTAACAGTTTAAAAGGCTATCACACTATGAAAAACAGGGTATATTCCAGAAATTCTAGGGTCATTTAATAATAAAAAATATATATATTCAGTATAACACATAAGAGAAACACTCTTTAGAATGTTTTGACTAGATTTCTCTTTTTAAATGTTGTATGAGTAATACAATCAACTTTGAAATAAATGGATGAAGAACGACTTTTAAGTTTTCTATACAGAAATTCTCTCCTCCTGAAAAGCACCAAGTGACATTCAGTTTCAGACTCACACCTTGGAAAATATTTATTTAGGTATCAGCACTTTTTAATGATTATTAAGAACTTTGGAAGTATTTACATTGCAAACCCAAGCAACAAACCTAAAATGGAATCATTTGGATCTCACACTTATTTTTGGAAACAAGAGGGGAAAACAACCTCAGGCATAATCGTAAGTTTATTATGTGTAATTTAAAATGCAAAATTTTATCTCTTGCATAACACCCACCAATACCTGAGAATTAAGCCATGACACATCAAAGAGAAAGCTTAAAAAGTCCATTTTATAGTGTCCCCTCATCTTTAAAGTGTATTGCAAGTAAAACAGGACCATTTTGAAATAAATTCATATTGGGATGCCTGGATGGCTCATTTGGATGAACGTCAGACTCTTGATTTTGGCTCAGGTCATGATCTCACAGCAGTGAGATAGAGTCTCAGGTTGGGCTCCTCACTAGGTGTGGATCCTGCTTGTGATTCTCTCTCTCTCTCTCTCTCTCTCTCTCTCTCTCTCTCTCTCTCTCCCCCCGCCCCCGGCCCTCCCCTAGTTCTCGTGTGTGCTTGTGCGAGCTCTCTCTCCCTCTAAAAAACAAAATTCTTATTTACTGAAGACATGTACCTCTTCAAGAGAAATCATAGATATAGCTGGATGTGTAATAAAGAATTATATTCCATTTGGGTTCACTGGTTCTGTCCCCATTTTCTTTGCTGGTGTAAATGAATCTTGTCCCTTATGTGAAGGCAATCAGTGTCTCTCTGTCTCTATTCTCTGTCTCTCTTTATCGCTCCTCATTCTTAGTGCTCAGAGTTGTATTAATTCTAATCATTGACTCATGATGGCTCCTATACTCATTAGTCAGGGTTCTTTGGGGAAACAGACCAATAGGTGATACACAGATGATGACAGGTAGATAGATAGATAGATGATAGATAGATAGATAGATAGATAGATAGATAGATAGATAGATGATAGATAGAGATTTATTATAAGGAATTGGCTCATGCAGCTATGGAGCCTAAGAAGTCTAAACTCTGAAGTGTGGGCTGGCAGGCTTGAGACTCAGGAGAGCCAACAGTGCAGATAAAGTAAGAAGGCAGTCTGTTGATGAATTTCTCTTGCTCTGGGAGGCCAGTCTTTCTGTTCTATTTGGGCCACAGGGAATGCACATGTTAAAACTAATTATGTATTCTCAAATCTTAGCATTTTTTTTCTTAAGTTTACTGACCATGCATATTTCCTTTTCTCTGAAATATATGTTTATGTCTTTGGCCATTGTTTTTTTTTTCTATTGAGTGTTTACTTATTTTGATTTTTAGGACATATTCTGTCATATTTTATTATTTTTCTGAATTGCAAAGATCGTTTCCAAATCTGTAGATTTTCTAATTCTACCATCTTTGAAATATTTTTTAAAAAGTAATCTTTAATCTGAATATTTTATTTTATTATTTGCGTTATTTGTGTCTTAAAATTGATCTTCTAGGGGTGTCTGGGCGGCTCAGTAAGTTAAGCATCCAGCTTTTGGCTCAGGTCATGATCTCATGGTCCAAGAGTTTGAGCCCCACATCAGGCTCTGTGCTAAGAGCTGGGAGCCTGAGGCCCACTTAAGATTCTGTCTCCCTAAAAAAAAAAAAAAAAAAAAAAAAAAAAAAATTTAAAAAAAAAGGGGGCGCCTGGGTGGCGCAGTCGGTTAAGCGTCCGACTTCAGCCAGGTCACGATCTCACGGTTCGTGAGTTTGAGCCCCGCGTCGGGCTCTGGGCTGATGGCTCAGAGCCTGGAGCCTGTTTCCGATTCTGTGTCTCCCTCTCTCTCTGCCCCTCCCCTGTTCATGCTCTGTCTCTCTCTGTCCCCAAAATAAATAAAAACGTTGAAAAAAAATAAAAAAAAAAAAAGATTCTGTCTCCCTTTCTCTCTGCCCATCCCCTACTCATGCTCTGTCTCTCTTTCCTTCAAAAATGAATAAACACTAAAAAAATTTTTTTTGAAAAAGATTGATCCTCTACCCCATGAAAATTGTCACTTTTATTCCTCATCCAGTGTTCTCACATTGGTGACTTAAAATTGGTCAGAGAAATGGTGCCTGGATTGCTCAGTGGTTAAGCGTTCAACTTTGGCTCAGGTCATGATCTCGTGGATCATGAGTTTGAGCCCCACGTCAGTCTCTGTGCTGACAGCTCAGAGCCTAGATCTGCTTCGGATTTTGTCTCCATCTCCCTCTGCCCCTCCCCCACTTGTGCTGTCTGTCTCTGGCTCTCAAAAGTAAGTAAATGTTAAAAAAAAATAAGAAAAAATTGGGCAGAGAATATTGTAGCAAATGCTATAAATCAGGATTGTTGTTCCCCCACCCACCCAAGGTCTAGCTTTTAAACAAGTATTAATACAATACTGACTTTTGCCACGTATTCCCTATGAAAATATTAGTGCTGTGAGTACCGTATTATAGAGATTGCAAAGCACCTATCCCATATAGATAAAACAATGTTTCCAATTCCATTTAGTGATAAGTCCCTTTATTTTCTCATTGGGAAACCATGTTGCAAATCAAAGTTCTGTATGCACATGGATGGTCTATTTCTGAGCTGTTACACTGAACAGTTTGCTTCTTGAGAAGGCAATATAGCTCACTGGTTTATCCACTGTAAATTTATGTCAGGTATGGCATGCTATTACTCCATTTTTGTCTATTCCAGCAATGTCCTTGCTATTCTTGATATTTTGCTGATCTATATAAAGTTTAGAGTCAACTTTCAAAAGTCACAACAATAAATATCAGGATGCATATTATAATCTCATTGAATCAAAAGATCAGTCTGTTAGGACAAGTGATCTATACAATGGGAATAAAATCTGTTTATATCATTCTTTAAAATACTCAGGGGCGCCTGGGTGGCTTGGTTGGTTAAGCGTCCGACTTCGGGACTTCGGCTCAGGTCACGATCTCACGGCCCATGAGTTCGAGCCCCGCGTCGGGCTCTGTGCTGACTGCTCAGAGCCTGCAGCCTGTTTCAGATTCTGTGTCTCCCTCTCTCTCTGCCCCTCCCCTGTTCATGCTCTGTCTCTCTCTGTCTCAAAAATAAATAAACGTTGAAAAAAAATTTTTTTTAATTAAAAAAAAATAATCAGTGAAAATCCTTATTTTTATTACATAATTTTTTTTTAAATTTTTTTTTCAACGTTTATTTATTTTTGGGACAGAGAGAGACAGAGCATGAACGGGGGAGGGGCAGAGAGAGAGGGAGACACAGAATCGGAAACAGGCTCCAGGCTCCGAGCCATCAGCCCAGAGCCCAACGCGGGGCTCAAACTCACGGACCGCGAGATCGTGACCTGGCTGATGTCGGACGCTTAACCGACTGCGCCACCCAGGCGCCCCATACATAATTTAATATACATGTGAATGAAAACACAGTGAGCTTTTCCAAGGTCACTTAGTTTTTACAGAGATCATCAGAGCAGTTTATACTAAAATTATATTCTCTGTTTCTATGCTGGTTGTATAGAAATGCAAAGTATTATACATATTGCTCTTTTATTTATGCAACTATTTATTATAATTTCAATCAGTATAAGGATTATTTTTGGCTTTATATATAGGCAATTCTATTATCTATAAATATGAAAAAATGAATTGTCCTTTCTATGCATTTATTTTTGTTTATGCTGTAAATGAATAATATGTGAATGGAATTGGTGAAAATGAGCGTTTTTTTCTTTTTTCTAATTTGAAAGGAGGTTGTTCAAATATTTCTCTGTCTGTAGTAGTTTCTCAGATAGACACACTTTACCAAGTGCATAGACTTAATTCCGAAAATGCTTATCAAGCATTGAGATTATCTGTTTCTTGAAAGTTTGGCAGAACTCTTCTATAAAACAGTCTAAACCAGTGATTTCTGAGGATAATTTTAATAACCCTTTCAATTCATAATGGTTTCAATTCATAATTCAATAAAGCACAATATAATTCAATATAAATTACTTCAATTTGTCACAGTCATAGGATTATGAAGGATTATAGAATGTTCTATTACATCTAATAACTATAAAGTTATGAGTACAAATTTTCTTATTTGGATCTCTACTCTATGTATCATATTTTTTCATATAATATTAATTGGTGCTTTTTGAACTTCTTTTTCAGCAATAATCAGAGATTGTGTATTTTGTTGCCTGTATTAACTCATTTAATGATCAGAACAAACTACTTATACGGATTATTTCCTTCATTTTACAATTTAGAAAATTTCATCACAGGGTAGTTAAATATACATCTTCTGATTAATAAAACTAGGATTTGAACTTCAATGGTCTAACTTGGGTGCTAATCCATCACTTTATCCTGCTTTATATAGGAATTTGGAAGTTTATTTATTTATCTTGAGAGAGAAAGCACAAGTGGGGGAGGGACAGAGAGAGAGCGCATGTGGGTTCCACAGTATCAGCACAGAGCCTGATGCAGGGTTCAAACTCATGAACTGTGAGATCATGCCTGGGATGAAATCGAGAGTCAGATTTTTTGTTTTGTTTTGTTTTTTAAGTTTATTTATTTATTTTTGAGAGAAAGACAACTAGCATGAGTTGGGGTGGGGCACAGAGGGAGACAGAGAGAATCGCAACTAGGCTCTGCACCATCAGCATAGAGCCCGATGTGGGGCCCAAACTCACGAACCATGAGATCATGACCTGAGCCGAAATCTAGAGTCAGATGCTTAACCGACTGAGCCACCCTGGCGCCCCCTGGGATTTTTCTCTGTGTGCATAAGAATATTATCTTTCTCTACAAATTCGTTGTGGATAGAAATGAAGCAGGTGAAAATCACTCCTTGTATCATTAATCTAGAAATAAAAGAGCCATGAGATAACATGTACACCTGTAGATATTTCAGCTATTCATTTTTGAAGGAATATTTAATTTTTATTATTTACCTTAAGTAAAGTACAAGTTTAATAATAATTATTATTCCCATCATTTTGGCAGTACTCATTTAATAATTATGTTCGGAATAATAATTATTATTTAATATCACTACATTACTTCTTCACACCTTCCTCCACCCACTCAATCTCTCCTTAGTGCAAGTTTCTTACAGTTTTATTGTTTATTTATTTATTTTTTAATGTTGATTTATTTTTGAGAGAGAGACAGACAGCACGAGTGGGGGAGGGCCAGAGAGAAAGGGAGACATAGAACGTGAAGCAGGCTCCCGGATCTGAGCTGTCAACACAGAGCCCAACATGGGACTCCAACTCACCAACTGTGAGATCATGACCTGAGCCGAAATCAAACATTCAACCTACTGAGCCACGTGGGCGCCCCTGAAAGTTTTATTTTTTTTAAGTGTTTTCAAATTACTTTCAAATTACTAAGAATAATCTCCTCTGAATTGAATTTGTGGTTAGTATGATGTAGTTGAGCATTAAATCTTTATCAAAGGCATTTGTGTTGGGTCGGCTTATATCTATCTATATAGGGTATAATTTTTGTGTGGGCTGATAGCTTAGGTTGCAGTTTTCTGTAAAGTAGGGAAACATGACTTGTTTCCAAATTTTTGTAGCTCCTTTTCTAATAGGTGCCTGTTGCAATATCAATAAATTGAAATGCAACATACAGCTTTTCACTATAAATGTGAAATTTTTATGTGATAAAATTTATCTTCTTGAAAGGTGGGATGGCTTTTCTTTTGGGGGACTGGTTTTTCAATTCAGACTCATAGATTCCATAATCCTGTCAAGTTTAGATAATGATGGCAGTAAATAAAAGAAAGATCTTCAAAGCTACTCCCACGCAAAATGTATGTACATGTGTGAGAAGTTAACAAAAGTATGGTTTTCTTTAATTTTTCCCAAACTTTGTATATTTATGTTCGATCACATCAAGGTCCACAGATCGTAACATGGTAGTTTTATTTGGAATTAACATTTTCTGTGCATATATTTCTGTCCCTGTCCCCACAGGCCCTTACTTGCATGAATCTAAAGAAAGCTGCCATTTTACATTTTAGAGATAGCCTTATTTAAAGTAAAACTTAATTTTACATTTCAAAATATCACAATATAGAGTTGAGTGGAAAAAAAGGGGAACATAGGGTTAGATTTAGTAGCATGGCATGTGGATTTATGCTGTTATTTGTATCTGCGACTGGAAAACTAAGAACACAACGCAGAAAGTTTACTCCGATAATACGCATTTGCAATAACAGACTAGCATATATTAACAGCTCATTCATCACATCTCTGATGGCCTCTACATGATTTCTCCTCTTCAACTTTATTATTGCCCATCATTATACAAATCCAGTGTTTCTGTTATGATCCCTCTTCTTTCCTTCTGCCAAAACTTAATGTTACACACAAAGAATTATTTACATTTAAATTATTAATCCCCTCCCTATAAACATTGGAATCAAAACCTTTGTCGGATCCAACACTCAATTTTATAACAATGTTGTTATAAAGAAAATTGTATTTTATACTTGGATATTTTAAATAAGGTATGTCTTACCTAAGTGGTAGACTTCCCACTTTTAGCTGCTTCTAGCCATAGCAATCCTATGGCTAGAACAGAGTACGTTTTCCATAGATAGCTGTTGGTCTCTTAATTGGTATCTCATCGAAAGCTACGGATTTTCTCATTGATCTTGATGGGATTTTAGATTGATATTGAAGGGCAACTAGACATCGGATTATTTAATTCTTTCATCCTACAGGAAAGATCAATCAAATTGGAAAATTGGAGATTCGATGGCTTAAACATGAAATTATGAAATATTTTAGAGAGGATTTGGAAATAGAACTCTTCCCAGGTTCACAGGGAAAAGGAACATTGTTCATTTATTTTTGTGCTCAAATTGTGGAATAGGTTCTATGCTATTGTCTACAAATTTGACATAAAAATTCGATTTTCTTTTGGTGCCTAATTGATACTTTGAATAAAATTCTACTTCTGATTACTATCCTACACAGCCTGCTACCGAGTGATAGCATTCAAGTTGTAATACAAATGTGACTGCTGGCTAGCCAGCTGCACTTTTGTGATCAGAGGATTGTAATAGTCATCAACAAGGTATGGAAAGTATGATGGCATCTATCTCAGTAATTATTTTTAAATCACTATTCTTCTTTCCACTAATTTTTCTCCTCCAACTCTCCAAATATTATTCCTTTTTCTGTCATAGATACCAGCCACAGCAGAAGAAATGAATTATAAGCACACAATTCCCTTTGAAATAGAATAATGTTCTATCTAAATCACCTTGAGCTCTATTTCTGAGTAACGGAGGATACTTTATTCCTGAGGAGACAAATACCACTCACATTTACTAGAAAAAAACAATCTGAAAATATAAAATGATTTACAAGGATATGAAGACCTTGGATAATACTGTTTCTTTGCTGTAGTGTATTTATCAATTCTGGCACATTTTAAAATTATAAAATGCGTCAAATATGATTCTGATACAATCTAGAACAGATGTAATTCTTTCTATTCTTCTTTATAAATCAGCTAATATACCATGAAGGGCATTACTGGATCCTGTGTTCCTTCAAAACACAGATTCTGAGTCTCTCCAGGGGGAAATGGTAACATAATAATGTTTCCTGAGAGAGAAGCCCAAACTTGGCTGAATTCTGTTCTCTCAGAAAGATAAATCTTGCTCTCACGTTAGGTGCTGAGACACAGTAAATATATTATAGTTATAAACTATTTTTCAACTCTGCCAGCTTGCTTATAGAATATTGTGTACAATTCTATCAAATGGTTTGTCCTATAATAAAAATGATTTGTATTAAAAGCTCCTGATTTATAGATCAGCAAAATTTTCACAGCACCCCTGGCTGAGTTCGACTAGCCAACCATAGGACAAATGTTCTTCTGTCACGAAGACTCAGATTTGGATCACCAACACCGCCTCATGACTGTGTTTATGAGATGTTACCCACTCTGGCCTATTACCTCCTCTATAAAAATAGTCTAGTGTTAGCGTCTCTCTCCTAGATGTGTTGAAAGAGTAAAATCATGTATGCAATGCAGTCAACATAGTATTTGATGCCTCATAAGTGGTAAACCAATACTATTATCTCTTCAGAAAACATGATGATTGTTATTTCACTCATCTTGCAAATATTTACTGAATGCTGACAGTGGGCAAATCACTGCTTGAGCTACTGAGGTTCCAACAGGATCGAAGCCAGAAAAGCAGCCATTGCTTTCATGGAGCTTGCATACCACCGTGGGAGATAACAATAGAGAAGACAATAATAAATAGAGTGAGCCACACCGGCAGTAGAGCTAAAGACAAAAGAATAAAGCAAAGAATAGAAAGTATGTATGTGTGGGTGGGGGTGAAGATTTCCGGTAAGGCAGAAAAAAAGTCCACAATGGATGAATTTGTAAGAGATGTGAGTGAGTCATACAGATCCAGAAGATCAGTTAGGGCAGAGGGATCAAGTGTGGAAACTGAGGCAGGCATCTGCTTGTGTGGCTGAGGAAGAGTGAAGGTTGACAAGAGTTATGGGTAATAAGAAGGGAACAAAAGGGGAGATGAACTGAGGTACTTTTCAGGACTCCTGATCTCCGAGAGGCTCTAGGAGTAACAGGGAGGACTCTCGTTTAATGGCGAGCCACCAGAGCCATGTGTGAAGAGGGGTGCGGTCTAACTTGAGCTCTTGTGGAATCCTCTTGGCTGCTACTTAGAGAAGAGACCAGCATGAGTCAAGATCTGCAGAAAGGACAGCTATTAATAGAGATAATTGGTGTATACGTCAGGTGAAGACCGGGTCTAAAAGCCCATGATGTGCATGGTCATTTTGGAGAGAAAGACGATGGGATTTGCTGACAGAAGAGATGTGAGGGGCGAGAAACCAGAGATAGCAAAGTGGTGCCACAGTTGTGTCCTGAGCAACCAGAATATGAGTTTCCAAATGTTTTAGGCATATTAAGTTTGAGATGCTTATTATACAGCCAAGTCAACATGCTTCTGTTCAACCTCTAAGAGCCATCCAAACATTCTGATTTATCACATCCAGATCATTTATCTGGTATCATTTAACCCACTGGTTGCTATAGTGACTTGTTTTAAATTGTGGCATGTTTTGCTGTTTACACATAGATTTAAAGATTTTATTTTTTGAGGGCTTTTCTTCTTTTTTTTAAGTTTATTTATTTTGAGAGAGAGAAGGAGAGAGTGCACATGTGAGCCAGCGAGTGACAGAGAGGGAGAGGAAGAATCCCAAGCAGGCTCCATGCTGCCAGAGTGGAGCCCTCACAAACCGTGAGATCATAATACGAGCTGAAATCAAGAGTCAATGTTTAACTGACTGAGCTACCCAGGGGCCCCTAAAGATGTTATTTTTGTAAATATGTAAATTTTTAAGAATACAGGAATATATACAATCCATACATATGTGTGTGTGTAAACATGAATGTGTGTGTATGTACGTGTGTATACTCACACACACAGATAAGTGATCTATGTAGCACATTACACACAAATGATTAAGGGGACAATATAATAGCACTAGAAAAATTGTACTTAGTTTCAAGGTTATAGGTACAAAGTGGTTCCCCAGTTTTTCAGGGATCCCCATATGGCAGACACTGAACTGGGTGGCTAGGCTGGTCAGGAAATTCTTTGAAGCGGAGTAACACTCAGACATAAGGAATCCTTGTTCTGTATAGGGAACTCCAGACACCATCTGCTGGCTTCTTCCTACAGACTCGTAGAGCAGTGACTGCAAATTCATGTCACCTGGTATTGGTTTCCTATTCCTGCTGCAACAAATTATCACAGGCACAGTGTCTTGAAATGTATTATCTTATAGTTCTGTAGCCAGAAGTCTGATATGTGTCTCCCAGAGAAAAAATCAGAGTATTGGCATAGCTGAGTTCTTTTCTGGAGACTGTAAGAAAGAATCCATTTCTTGCCTTCTCCAGCATCTTTGGCCACCTTCATTCCTTGGCTGATGGCCCCATTCATCCATTTCCAAAGCCAGCAAAGTAGGGGTGAAGAGAGTCCTTTTCTTGTGTATCTCTCTTCCTTCTGTGATCATATCTCTCTGACATGGGACACATTTTCTGCTTTAAGAACTCGTATTTACATTGGGTCCACCACGATAATCAAGACTGTTTTAACATTAATCACGTCTGCAAAGTCACTTTCTCCATGTAAGATAATCACAGGTACTAAGCATTAGGACATGAACATCTTTGAAGGGCTATTGTTTTGCCTACCACCCATGGGAACTTCTCAAAATACAATTACTTAGGTTATATCCTACAATTTCTAATTTATTTGTTCCAGATTAGACCCAAGGAATCAGATTTATGCAAACTTCCTAGGTGATTATAAAGCAGAACCAGAGTCGTGAATCACTGGATCATTGCTATCAGAGTATCTCAAACTTCAGTGTGCCCTAAGAATCACCCATAAAGCTTGTTAAAAATGCAGATTTAGGGGGACCTGGGTGGCTCAGTCAATTAATGTCCAACTTTTGATTTCAGCTTATATCATGATTACACAGTTTGTGAGATTGAACCCTGCATCAGACTCCACACTGACAGCACGAAGCCTGCTTGGGATTCTCTCTCCCTCTCTCTACCCCTCCTCTGCTCACGTGCGTGTGCATGTGCACACTCTCACTCTCTTTCTCAAAATAAATAAACTTTTTTGAAAATGCAGATTTAGATTCCAAAAGTCTAGTGTGAAGCTGCTTCATTATTCAAAGTTCAGTCGGTGGACAAGCATTAGCTAGGATCCTTTTAGAAATGCAGAAACTCCTATCTACTAGATCAGAATCTGCATCTTAGCAAATTCCTCAGGTGATCTGTAGGAACTTTGAAGTTTGAGATGCACTTCCCTATATGTGATTGTCAGATAATTGTCCTAATGCAACATCTCAGCGTGATTGGCTTAGTAACAGCATTCACCTAAAGACAACTGATTTTTACATTATTCTGATGTAGTCATTTACAAACAATAGTTTTTCAGGGAATATTAGAAGTTTGGTTATCCAGTATCTTGTTTTCAATTACAAGTACTACCCACCTTGATGATAGAGTTATAGATCACCTTACTATTAATCATTCAGGGCAATAATACTTACTCACCCACAAATACCTGTAACACAAAGCTAGATGAGGAAAAGAATTTGATGGACAAGCCCAAGATATTCCTCTTCTCCGATCTCTAGGATTTCTCTCCTTGCCATTGAGCCCTGCAGTGACTACCTCAATCCCTCCCACAACTTAGTGATAGACATATGAATATACTCATAACTGATTTGAGAAAACTTATAATTACGAATATAATTCCCTTAATCTCTCCTTCTTATGATGACCAGTGTGGAATTTGGTTAAAAAGAAACTTTCCTGAGATGAAATCTCTGGTGAAACAATTGTACAATTATCTAGCCATATCCAAAAGGTTGACATCTTTCCTCCAGGAGAAATGATTTGAAATTACTTTGAGAGCAGAAATTCTCAAAGGCTAGTAGGCCTCAGAGAACGCTTGTTAATACACAGATTGCCTGGAAAGCCTGGAAAGCTTGTTAATGAACAGAATGCTGGATTCTGCCCCCAGAATTTCTTTTTCAGGAGGTGGAAATTTATACTTTAGGGGTTAATTTCCCACTCACATTTCTGTATATAAATTATTATCCAATCTTTATCTAAAAGCATTAATCTTTATGATGCCTTATTACAATAATGTCACTGGTATAAAGGAAAAGAAAGCCTATTGGATTTTAGCTAGATCTTGGCACACTGAATAGTGCTGGACATTTTTTATTGACCAGTAGTAATATCATCAATTGCACATTTTTCAGGGAGGCAGATTAGGGTAGGCATTGATCCAATGGGATATAAAATAAATTATTGATCAGATCACCCCCCTCAATACAACACATCCATATATCTAAAAGATCATGTTGACAAGTAACCAATATAATGTTATTCATGAGATATTTTACATAATTTTATCCTACTAAATTTTTGGATTCTGATATGCATTTTATTTTTAGAGCACCTTCAGACTAGCCACATTCCAAGTACTCAATGGCAACAGGGACTAATGGCTCCATATTGGGGAGCCATCAGTTGTCATTAACGTTCCTAACAGGCCTTGCAGGAGCACTAAACATCAATGTGGTCAAAGTTTCAGAAATTCATTCTAAAATAATTATTGATCAGAGAAAAATGTCAACTTCTTTCCCTACTTTTAAATACTATTTCAAGTGTATGCTCCTTGTGCTTCTGGTGCTTTTATTAATCATTCTCCACATCCTTGGGTGACCCACAGAATTGTAGATCTGACAGAGCCATGGCCCCTGTCCTCACACCCCCGTCTAGGAAGTATAAGTCCTAGTAATACCTTATGAATGATCAGTTAGAATCCCAATAGTTAATTATTTTTACTGACTAATGAAGTGTTCCCTAATGAAATCAGCCATTTCTGCAATAAAGGCATGTGGGTACCTAGGTACTTAGATGGTACACCCTCAATTATGTCTTATGGAATTTCTCTAAAAGTGGGTCTTCTTCAAGCATCTCTAGACATGAGCCTATGACTCTACCTTTTCTCATACACTTTCTCCTTATTGGTCCATTGCTTACTAATTGCCTTACCAATCAAATAAAACAGGTAGACTAATTCTTTGGTCTTGAAGCATACGTCAGGAATGAAAAGGCAGCATAAATTGAGGTGTAAGTGGGAAATCCCATAACCACTGAATTTGATACACAGATTAATTCATACTTTTGTGACCCAACTCTTCCTGCTGAACATCACCACCTTGTGTAATAAATTCATCTATGTCTAAGAATGTCAATCTTTGTATATCCTATTCTCTGATATATTCCTTTGATATCCCATTTTATTCTAAACACTTCTGAAATGGCAAAAATAAAAAAAAATGTTTTGTAACTAAAAGTAAGATACATATGGCATTGTTTGCTATGTCCCATTTCTAATATGAAATGCCCAAATACAAGGTGTATTTTTCTTTCATGAAGAGAATCTTGTCAACATTTTTTTTTTTTTTTTAGTTCACTGGTTAGTGGATTTCAGGGAAATATCTCTCTCCATGTGGGCTTCCAGAAGTCTTCCACATCTCTAATAATTACCATATCTTATCTGAAAAACTATGAATTCTTTCCAGAAAAAATTGCCACTTTTTGAAAAGAGAGATAGTTCATTATATGTCATGTAAATAAACAACCTACTAGTATGTTAACATTAGCAAACTAACAGGTTATTTATAGTTTTAAGTATAGCTATAGAAATAAAATCTGCAGCAGCTCTCCTGAGCTCCCCAAGTGCCTTGGTGATGGACTACTAGACCAGCACTCTTTAATGGCATTTTAGAGACAAATGGGAATTTTTTTTGTTTGTTTATTGAGAGAGAGATAGAGAGAAAGAGAGAGAGAGAATCCCAAGCAGGTTCTGCATTGTCAGTGCAGAGCCCATCCTGGGGCTTGATACCATGATCCATGAGATCATGACCTGAGCCAAGATCAAGAGTCAGACACTTAACCAACTGAGCCACCCAGGCACCATGAGGTAAATGAGACATTCTATATCTGTACAACCAAGTATGGTAACCACTAGTCATATGTGGCTTTTGAGCACTTAAGATGTAGCTATCCTGAGTGAGGAGTGCAATTTTTAAATTTTATTAATTTTAATTAATGTGAATTTTAATTTAAATAGCCATATATGACTGGTGGCCATCACAGTACTAGACCTTGCACTCAGATCTGGAGCACATTAACTCATCCAAAGTCTACAATCACGGGGAGCACGTAGAGCTCTCCGCAGAGCTAAAGGAACCTGGGCATCTGTCACCCACTTCCTCCTATATTCAGTGACACATTGGTGCCGATCAATTAACAATACTAATCAATTAACATTTCTAAATACACTTAGCTTAATTCAAGAAACTTTGTTTATAGAAATTATGTTTTTATATTTAGATAACTTTTGGAGCTAATAAGTTTAGAATTTTGAACGTGAACTCCACATAAATAATTTCTACTCCATATGGCACACGTGTTAATATGAATACTTTTTTCTTCACCTAATTCAGAACAATTTTTTTTGCCTTTAAACTCTTAGTGCCTTCCTACAAAGTATTTCCCATCTCATTGAGGCTTACCTATTTCCTCTGAACTGTCATTCCCATTCTGTCTTCAGTTTTATTAACTTTCTGCAAATGATTCATCTCTTCAAATTACCAGTACCCTTAATACCACCCTTAATACCAAGCTTTTTGGTCCTTTATTGTATACATTTGAATAAACAGGAAAAAACCCTGAGTCAATCTGCTTCTGTGCTCTCACACTTACCACACCACATACTGCTAAAGAAAATTATTTCCATTTATTATTCATTCATTCGTTCATTCATGCATTCACTTCTTCATGAAGTTTTGATTGAAGGTCTACAGATTAGGCGTGGTACTGATGTTGAGGAAAGGAAATGTCACTGAAGAAAGCAAGGTCCCTAAAGGCTTTGAAGGATTCTATACTCTAGTAGGATAAAGGGAATTCACAAGGAAACAGTTAAATACAGAAAGCTGTCAGTCCAAAGCAAGTGACAAAAAGAAAAAAAAAATAGAGTGAAAGGCAAAGAATTTCAGTGGTATTTGACAGCTAAATGCAGTGATGGATCCATAGGGGTACAGAAAAGAGGGCATTCCTAGCAAGTGGATAAATTTTGTGGTGGGAATACGCTTGGTGTGTTGGAAGAAAAGAGCAGAGTGAGTAAAGTGGATTTACAATGATAAAAGCTAAAATAAGAGGGAGAGTTTGTGGAGAGATGTGTAGGCCATGGTAGGGAATGTATTATTTTATTCTGAGAAAGATGTGAGCATTGGGGGCCATGATATAACTTCCATCTGTAGGGAATGTGGTAGGACGGCAGGAGCGAAGGGCTGTTACAATAACATACAGGGGAGTCATCGTAAATTCAGATTAGCTGGTGGATGTGGACTTTAGAAGACATACTCAAATTGTAGATATATTTAAATTAACAACCAACAGAATGTGCTGGTGGATTACATGTGAAATGTGAGATGCAGGTAAGAGTCAAGGAGAGCGCCAAGGTTTGGACCTACATGACTGGAAGAATTATATAACCGTGAAGATCATTTTATACATATTAGAATGCACCCATGGTCTTCACCCTTAACTGGGCACAACTGCTTCTTCATATCTCAAGTCCATTTTCTTTCCTATTTTCTACCATGACTATTGCAAACCTCCATGACTCTGCTAAAATTTCCTCAGACTCAGAAGACAAGCTCTCCTCCTTCAAAGTATGTCTATGCCTCAGTGTTATCTGGGAAATGAATTTAATAGCAGCAACGATAATGGTAGTGGGCATACTGAGTGTTACTCTCATGAACGCAATCACATGGTCAGGAATCGGTTTCCACTTGCTTAACAACACATTTTAAGTGCTTCGCATAGTACCTGCCGCATATTAGGTGCTCAATCATTTTTGGCATTTTAATGAGATGAGTTTTTATTTTGTAACAACTAACTCTATATTAATTCATTTCATTTTTACTAAAAATATATGAGGCAGGCTAAAGATTTAGAGAAGGAAAATGGAAGTAAAAAGAGATTAAACAATAGACCAAGGTCATGTATTTATTAAGTAGGAAGGCTGGGTTGGACCCAGGTAATTTGGTTCCTGAACTCATGGGCTTTTGTGTGCTTTGTGAAGTTTGAATGAAACAGGGCAAGCGTGTTGCTTAGCACACTTCTTGGCACACAGGAAGCACCAATACACGTTAGCAATTTTATTACTATCATTGCTAACAGTAGAAATAATTGCTCTCTCATCCCATCTATACATCATCAATAATAAGGGATTAATTCCTGTCAAATCCTTCTCCCCAAATGCTCAGATGTGTGTTTTCTTCCTTAGCTGCATTAGTTCTCCCAGTTGGGCCAGTCTCTTGTGCCCCTACAGAACAAATCATCACACTTCCAATGTTCTTTCCTTGCTGTCTCTAAATAAGTAGCACCTCACAATCCATTTACTTTAATTTCAGAAAAGTTAGCATATAGTGTTATATTAGTTTCAGGTGCACAATTCATTTCTTAAACATCATCTCTCTATGTCAGTTTCCAGGGGCAAAAGGAAGACAGGTAAGACTCATGGATCGACAGGGCACAGTCAGGGAAGGTGTAGAAGGTCAGGGAACTAGAAGACTATGAAATACAGAATTAGGCTCCTGGACAGGGTTGGTGCCAGGTTTGAGATATGAATCTTGGACTAGGAGGGGATCCAAATTACAAAGGTTATTTGATAGTAATGAAGCTGAACATTTAGTGTGTGTGTGCGTGTGTGTGTGTGTGTGTGTGTGTGTGTGTGCGTGCATGCCCTACGATCTCTCTAACCTCAAAACAATTATGTTTTATCCTAAAAGGAATATCTTCTTCCAATTTAAGTGAACAATGAACATTCCTTCTAAATATGAAAATAGGTATTTTATTCGTGGTATTAGCACTAGTGGTGGGCCATGAGAAAAAACTCTAAATTTTAACGTTAAAAAATGTCTCCTCACACACAACAAGCGTTATGCTCAATTTCAGTAACAAGAATACTTGTTACTGAAATGGCATTGGGGTGCCTGGGGGGCTCAGTCAATTAAGCATCCAACCTCAGCTCAGGTCATGATCTCTTGGCCTGTGAGTTTGAAGCCCCACATCAGGCTCTGTGCTGACATCTTAGAACCTGGAGCCTACTTCGGATTGTAGCGATCATTCCTTAATAAACACCCATATTGAATCGTTATGTTGCACACATGAAACTAATATAATGTTACATGCCAAGTATACCACAATATAAAAAATAATTTAAAAATTTACATTTAATTGACTATTTTATGAGCATATTGCTACTGGTTAACATATCTTAGTACAGAAATTATTATAAGTTATGATTTGCCTAAATGTTCTCCCACTTAAGTGCTGTCTTACTGTACCTATGATAATTTTGTCTCGAGTCAAATATAGAAATGGAATCTTTAATTCTGAATTCAAAACAGCTCATCTGAGCATAGTCTTTCTCAATATATGGCAACAGAAAAGTGACTTGCAATTTAACATAACATGATCACTATGCAAAAATGCATCAACAACAGCTTTGTGTATCAAAAGTCAATCAATATTGGGTCATTTCATTATCAGGATGTCGGGAAGATTGCTATTTCATTAGAGTAACACTTCATCTGGTCTTAGGCAGATATATATGTAAATATTGCATTAGAAAGTAATTAGATTTTTCCCCCTCTTGTAAGAGACAAACAACAACAAATATGTCTGATTAAAATTAATGATGACATATTGAATAAGTAAAGGTTGCCTAATTACAACTCCAGTTTAAACAATGGCTAAGCTACCTAATCAAATATTTTCTACGTCTTCCTTAAAGGACGATTACTATAGAATTGCTGCTTTACCCACTCAGCTGTCACAGTGACAGTCATTTTTAAAGTTCAGCTAATTGAGAGAGTGCTTTTGTTCTAACAAATAAAATTCAAGACACGTTAAACAGTCCTGACCATTTGAATCATAAAATGTCTTAGGGAACCACTTTGCTTCCATCATCCTGTCACTAGATACTTGGACAACAATTAATTTGTAGATTTGTAAAATGAACTCATCAAGTTCCTCACACAGCTTTCCCCTAGGTGGGAGAATATAAACTGTGAGCAGAAGGCAAAGAGCAGAGAATATGAAGAAAAAAAAAAAAATCACAGACTTCTCATATTCTCATTCTAAGCCTTGAAAGATTTACATTTGTAGAAGGAAGCTAACAGATTGTTTCTGAGAGAGTATCGTGGGTGCTGGTGATTTGGGGATATCATCATAAATTGAAGGTGAGTATACTTTTATTTGTGTACCTAGACTGGAAAAATACTGGAGGGTTAATTACTACTGAATGAGGAGCCATTGTCTTATTTTGTCAATTTATTCTTAGAGTTCTAACTGTCAAGGGGTTTGCTACGTTAGCTAATCAGCATGCTCACCATCTAATAAAAAAAATCTAATTAGGGTCCAACTTGATGTGAGGAAAACCTTTGATAATAAAGCATACAAATAACAGAACGTTAGTGCTCTTAAGGAATGGTGTTAAAAATTATTATAGTAGTTTGATCAATATCTGCCATAAAAACTTAATTAAGAGCCAAACATGCCTAACTTGCGTTGTTAGCAACCATGATTGCAACACCCTTCAGTTCTTAAAAACACAATTGGGGGTGCCTGGGGGGCTCAGTCAGTTAAGCTCAGTCATGATCTCATGGTTCGTGGGTTCAAGCCCCGTGTTGGGCTCTGTGCTGACATTACAAAGCCTGTTTAGGATTCTGTCTCCCCTCTCTCTGCTCCTTCCTTGCTTGCTCTCTATCTCTCTTTCAAAATAAATAAAAATAAACTTAAAAAAAAAAACAAAATTCGCTAATCGCATGTAAAAATGTATTGTATGTTAAAAAACATTAGTGGATATTTTTAACTTATTAATAATCAAAAGTTTTTGCGCTCACGTTACTTTGAATTGTGCCTGTTGAAATTAGTGTGATTTCAATATTTAAAATTAATATTATTGTCCATTTATTTTTGTAAATATTAATCTTTTTGAATTCATTATCTTCAGCTACATTTATGATTCACCACTTTATTTTATCTCATTGGAAGAATCTGCTATGAGTTATTTTTCATTCATTTTATATTTAGTCTGTTGAACTTCAGAACATGGCATTTCTGACCTATATCTAAATTTTGTGGCTTCACCCTTGAGGAGCATTATAATTTCCAAAGCATTCCTTGTCTTTATCTGACAATATGACAAACAAGTATCTCAAAGAGAACTTAACACAGAGATAGGAAACTGAGTTGAAAGTATCTTCTAGGTTTGGGCTATTTTTTTCCACCTGGGGAGAAAAATGTGTTTACTGAATTAGTCTACTGGATACTTATAAAAACAAATTATTGAATATTATTCAAAATTATTCAGCTGAGCTAGCTTTTAAGTTTACTTCATCGCTGAGTAATTATAGCTAAGTCTAGTAAATTTCAGACAAGAACTCAAAATTTTAGGACAGGAAGTGACTTGAGAAACCTAAATTCCAGAGGGATCTTATAAGTTGGACAAGGTCATGAAGCTAGTGGTGTAGCCAGGACTTTATGTATCTTGATTCCAAGACAATTGCTTTTGCAATGTGGATCTTTTCTGACTATTCCGTAGTTATATTTATATTACATCTCCTGACACAGCTCAGAGTATGAGTAATTATGATGGTAAAATAAAACTCCAAATAATTTGACAGATTACTCTGTATGCTATTAGTGAACTTCTGTTATTATCTGTTGGCAATACGACAAAGAGTGAGTCACTAAGTAGAGGTAGCACTTTGGAGAGGAAAAAAGAGGTGATGAGGGATCATTCAAATGTATGCCCCCAAAGCCTATATCCCCACTTCTAGCTGCACTTCCTGTCCTAAGTAACAAATTCGTTGAATCTTGATTTACTAATCATACAAAAGGTGTCCTGTAGTGCTTACGTTTAATTTTTTTTTTTTTTTTTTTTTTTTTTTTTTTTTTTTTTTTATGTCTTGTTCAATGTTTGGATCACAGTAGGTCCATACTCAGATTTTCTTCTCAGGGAGGCTTATGACTCATGAGAAGAATGAGGACCATATGTCTTCATAGTTTTTACAATAAAGGAATGCAGAGATTTATCAGTACTGGCAACTCCATAAAACATTTCATCTCTCTGAATTTAGAGGTAAAAGAAGCACACTGAAGAAAACCAAGGCTTTTCAAAGTTAATTAATGAGGTTAGGAAGTAATTAAATTTGGCACGTGCTAATATTAAATTTTTTGCACTCTATTAACAATAGAAGCCCTTTATGACATGGGGACGGGAATAGAAAATAAGAAATTATAACTTTTTCTTTGTTTTCTTGGTGGTGAAAGATCAAAGAGAGAAATATTAAGACATTTATGCCATTTCTTTTTTTCTTATTTTTAAAACATTTATTCAATTTTGAAAGACAGAGAAAGAAAGCATGAACAGAGGTGGGGCAGAGAGAGAGGGAGACATAGGATCCGAAGTAGGCTCCAGGTTCTAAGATGTCAGCACAGAGCCTGATGTGGGGCTTCAAACTCACAGACCAAGAGATCATGACCTGAGCTGAGGTTGGATGCTTAATTGACTGAGCCCCCCAGGCGCCCCAATGCCATTTCTTAATTACTACTGCTGAGTCATACAAGTAGTGAGGCCTAATATTTAGATCCCTGTGAGGGCTTAAATGATGTCCTCAACTACGAGTTTCCAGTTTGCAGAAACAAGACTACTTTGAGATATCTTACCACCGCATCACTGCCATGTTCTCCTTAAACATGTCAAATAAAGAAATGTACTATTAACTGTGCTGTCATTCACATGCCTCTTTATAGCTTCCTGATCATATTTGATTTGTCCATCTTTTCCATTTATTACCCCCAATTTTATTATTTTTATACTTTCTCTCCAACTTCATTCCTCTTTGAAACAGAACAATCACGTGGGGCACATGAAACATGAAAACTGTCCTTATTTTATTGCCAAAAAATATGCTACCAGCTGAGTAGTTTGGGTATATTCAGTGTCAAACATTTTTTTTTTAGAAACTAGGATGAATTAGTTAAATATGCCTGAACATAGATTAAAACAAAAACCAACACCTGCAATAAATACAAAACCCACCCATCACATAGAACTACATAAGGCAAGCACCATTTCTCCTAGTAATCATTGAATGAGCCAGTGTTGCCGGTGATCAAACCTAATAAAAATGAATGGTATCTTGGGCATGTAGGTGGCTCAGTCTGATCCCAGGGTTGTGGGATCAAGCCCAGCATTGGGCGCTGTGATGAGTGTGGAGACTGTTTAAGATTCTCTCTCTCTCTCTCTGCCCCTCTACCCTGCTCTTGTGTGATCTTTCTCTAAAATTAAAAAAAAGATTAATTTAAAAATGAATGGTATCTAACAGTGGATTATCATATCCTTAATACTATAGTTTCTTCAATTAAAGTTTCTCATATCCACCATTATTGAAATCACTGGTTCCATACAATCATCAACTAGAAAATATTTAGTTTTCTATAGATTTGAGTAATATGTTTCATTTAGTGCCTATATCAGTAGCTTCTCAACCAGTTTGTCTGAGATATGATATCTCAGTACAATACACCTTTAGCTGACTACCATATGATATCTCACTATAATACCCATATGATATCTCGGTACAATACATCCTTACCTGGCTACCCATATGATATCTCAATACAATGCCCATATGATACCTCAGTACAATACACCTTTCATGTTCACATTTTCCTGGACTCTTGAGCCATTGCTTATGGTCTCACTGTCTGGTCCAACCAGTCAAAGCAATTCTTTACCCCCTTCAAGATAAAGAACTTCTGTAATATCATCATAAATACCAAAAACTAAATCAAAGTCACATTTATCTCTGCGCATACCAAAGCCACAATTCAATGCTTCAATAGATACTTAATTCTTTTGAAGTTCCAGACATTTTTGATAGTGACCAAGATACTCATTTCCCTTCTCAAAATACTCAAGGCACAATATGGGCTCTTGAAGAAAGCACTGAATAGAATTTTCACTTCCCTTACCAGCTTTAGGCTATGGGCTTCTTAGAGC
The DNA here is from genome assembly GCF_028749965.1 of Puma concolor. Taxonomy (NCBI): domain Eukaryota; kingdom Metazoa; phylum Chordata; class Mammalia; order Carnivora; family Felidae; genus Puma; species Puma concolor. The sequence goes on from NC_141677.1 coordinate 10,366,783, forward strand.
ACCATATTGGCTTACATAAATGAATTCAAACATAATTAAATTAAATATCACACATTTTAGTTATCAGTCTAATATCACAGATGAATTGTATTTTATTTTATTATTTTTTGAGAGAGTGAGAGCAAGTAGGGGAGAGGGACAGACAGAGAAGGGGAGAGAGAATCTCAAGCTGGCTTTATGCCCAGCACAGAGCCCAAAGCAGGGCTAGATCCCACAACTGTGAGATCATGACCTGAACCTAAATCAAAAGTTGGACTCAATTGATTGAGTCACCCAGTCGCCCCACAGATGAATTTTAATAGAATCTGACTCCATTTTTGATGTTTGACCCCTGATAGATTTCAGACCCCATTGCTCCCCTTTTTCTTGCCCCACATCTGGGAAAGCCAATAAGAAAGTCCATGTGTGCCTTTCCTGGGCACTGGGCAAGTTGAAACTATAAAAACACCATCCCTGGTGATAGGGGGCACCCTCACTCCAGCTGTATCCCCTAACTGCAAACCACACATCTTTCTCCCTTCATTGAAACCATTGTTTCAATGTTCAACCATTGTACCAACTTGGATGCCTGCCATGCTGTAACCAGAGGGTCTCAATATATGAGTAATCTTTTATGTCTCTTGGTGAATGTGTGGGATTATCACTGAACCAATTTAGGGTTGGTGGTTACGAATCCTGTTTTCTGTGGGGCAGCTGTAAGACAATTTATTGTTTGGAATATAAATAGTATATAAACTCTGAAAGATTAGAATTTTTACCCATTTTGGGCAATTTTGTATCTCAGGATGATAGGACAGTGCTGAGATATAATCAAGATTCAAAAAGATTTGTAGAATGAATAAATTAATATGCATCAAAACCTCCTGACACCTGGCTTAGTCATCCTTCCTTCCAGATCCCAAAACCGCACTGACTGGGTGATCAATTGCTGGAATTAGTCAAGAGACTCAGAAACTAAGCTAAAGGTGATTTTTTTCATTCATCTGAAGCCAATTCATTGGTATATTTCTACCCATTCCTACTAGTAGTTGTAAAGGGAATATATTGAACTTGTAGGAAAGGATGAGGGAGAAAAGGCAGCTCTAATTTCTTTTGACAGTTTAAAATATTTTCAGAGGTTTTGTGATGCCTCTATGTAGTCACATTCATTCCTTACTAAATCATGCAAAAAAGCCCACACAAAGCTACCTGATCTCATAAACTATATGCCGATGAATTGGCTGAATTGTAAATACTGCCTGGTTATGGCTGATTCAGTTTGATAATATGTCTACAATATGCAGTGATAGAAGATGAAAATTGACTGTGGGAGATTGTTTTAAGATGATTATTTCTTGAAATTTATCACTTTATAAGCAGATATGGTTTACTATATCTATGCAAAATCAATTTTCACATTCAAATAACAAATTAAATTTGAAGCATGAAGCAGAAATCAGTAAGAATACATGGTGTGATTCCACAAAATAAAATCACTTAAGTGGGAGTGAAAGGGGGTTAAAATCATTTACTTATTTATAGATAAAGGAAAAGGTTCATAGCTAAGGTGATGGAGTGAGAGACACACAGGATTTGTGCTCCATGGATTCTCAGATTTATTTCCTTTACAACTCATTGCCTGATCCTGAAACATCTCTGAGTTTATTAAGCTGTGTATGACTCAGACTTTTTGTCATACTGCTACTTATAGTGTATCTTCTCATTCCCAATATATGTGCCTTAAATCTCTTTCCCATTATGATCCAAGAAAGGAAATGAGCTGTATAGCCAGACCATCCACCTAGAGTGATTGATGTAAAAGATACAAGTTAAGTTAGGAAAGTATGAGTCTACATAAGTTATCTGTTGAGGTTCAACAAATCACTGCAAAATGTACTGCCTTTAAGTAACACTCATTTACTAGCCTGTGATTCTGAGAACCAGCAATCAGGATGGAATTCGCTAAGCAGTTCTTTTCATCCAGAATCATGCTCATGCCTGCCACTGGCTTTTTTTTTCTGGCTTTTGGATAGAGTACCTCAATTCTCCTGGTGAATGCTCATCTTCCAGTAGGTGAGATGGGAGTTCTTTAAATAGTGGTCTTCTGGAAGTATTTTGAGAGGTCAAGACTGCATAAGCTCGATCAAGTTTCCACCTGTGTCACATCTGCTCATTTACCATTACCCAAAGTCCCATGGCCAAACCCAAAGTCAGTGAAGGAATAGACTACACATGGGCATGGAAAGTAACTCATTTGAATATGCCATGACTTTTAAAAGACTATAAACTTCGGATGAATCCAATCACAAGTCTTGCTTTAAGAGATATATCCTGAGTTGAAACATACACAATAGCACTTTGATTGCTTTCATGTTTTTGAAATAACACTTATAAAAGTCAGACTACACCTATATATATGGACTCTATATGTACGCTACATATAACTCAGGGATTATATCTAAATATTAAGATCAAGGTAGGGGCACCTGGGTGGCTCAATTGGTTAAGCATCCAACTTCAGCTGAGGTCATGATCTCACTGTTCCCGAGTTTGAGCCCTGTGTCGAGTTCTGTGCTGACATTTCAGAGCCTGGAATCTGCTTCAGATTCTGTGTCTCCCTTTCTCATGCCTCTTCGCTGTTTACACTTTCTCTCTCTTAAAAATAAATAAACATTAAAAAAATTTTTTTTAAAGACAACGTTGAAAAACTTTCTTTAAATACTTGTAGGGATCGAACGAACTGGTGTTTTTGAGAGCCATGTTCTAGCATTCTGACCAATTCAAAGGTATATTTTTATCTGTACATATTTCTTAGTGAAGTTTTTTTTTTTCAGTTTGCAATGATATATTTCATTTACCATTTGTGAGCTACATCAACGTTTAGTGTATATTTGGTTTATTCTGATTCTGTTGAGAATTCCACTGTGTGATTATACTGCAATTTTTAAAAAAATATGAAATTTATTGTCAAATTGGTTTCCATATAACACCCAGTGCTCATCCCAACAGGTGCCCTCCTCAATACCCATCACCCACCCGCCCCCACCCCACCCCCCATCAGCCCTCAGTTTGCTCTCAGTTTTTAAGAGTCTCTTATGCTTTGGCTCTCTCCCACTCTAACCTCTTTTTTTCCCCCTTCCCTTCCCCCATGGATTCCTGTTAAGTTTCTCAGGATCCACATAAGAGTGAAAACATATGGTATCTGTCTTTCTCTGTATGGCTTATTTCACTTAGCATAACACTCTCCAGTTCCAACCACATTGCTACAAAGGGCCATATTTCATTCATTCTCATTGCCACGTAGTACTCCAATGTATATATAAACCACAATTTCTTTATCCATTCATCAGTTGATGGACATTTAGGCTCTTTCCATCATTTGGCTATTGTTGAGAGTGCCATTATAAACATTGGGGTACAAGTGCCCCTATGCATCAGTACTCCTGTATCCCTTGGGTAAATTCCTAGCAGCGCTATTGCTGGGTCATAGGGTAGGTCTATTTTTAATTTTTTGAGGAACCTCCACACTGTTTTCCAGAGTGGCTGCACCAGTTTGCATTCCTACCAACAGTGCAAGAGGGCTCCCGTTTCTCCACATCCTCTCCAGCATCTATAGTCTCCTGATTTGTTCATTTTGGCCACTCTGACTGGCGTGAGGTGATATCTGAGTGTGGTTTTGATTTGTATTTCCCTGATGAGGAGCAACATTGAGCTTCTTTTCATGTACCTGTTGGCCATCCAGACGTCTTCTTTAGAGAAGTGTCTATTCATGTTTTCTGCCCATTTCTTTACTGGATTATTTGTTTTTCAGGTGTGGAGTTTGGTGAGCGCTTTATAGATTTTGGATACTAGCCTTTTGTCCGATATGTCATTTGCAAATATCTTTTCCGATTCCGTTGGTTGCCTTTTAGTTTTGTTGATTGTTTCCTTTGCTGTGCAGAAGCTTTTTATCTTCATGAGGTCCCAATAGTTCATTTTTGCTTTTAATTCCCTTGTCTTTGGGGATGTGTCAAGTAAGAAATTGCTATGGATGCGGTCAGAGAGGTCTTTTCCTGTTTTCTCCTCTAGGGTTTTGATGGTTTCCTGTCTCACTTTCAGCTCCTTTATCCATTTTGAGTTTATTTTTGTGAACAGTGTGAGAAAGTGGCCTAGTTTGAACCTTCTACATGTTGTTGTCCAGTTCTCCCAGCACCATTTGTTAAAGAGACTGTCTTTTTTCCATTGGATATTCTTTCCTGCTTTGTCAAAGATTAGTTGGCCATACTTTTGTGGGTCTAGTTCTGGGGTTTCTATTCTATTCCATTGGTCTATGTGTCTGTTTTTGTGCCAATACCATGCTGTCTTGATGATGACAGCTTTGTAGTAGAGGCTAAAGTCTGGGATTGTGATGCCTCCTGCTTTGGTCTTCTTCTTCAAATTTACTTGGCTATTCGGGGCCTTTTGTGGTTCCATATGTATTTTAGGATTGCTTGTTCTAGTTTCGAGAAGAATGCTGGTGCAATTTTGATTGGGATTGCACTGAATGTGTATATAGCTTTGGGTACTATTGACATTTTGACAATATTTATTCTTCCAACCCATGAGCATGGAATGTCTTTCCATTTCTTTATATATTCTTCAATTTCCTTCATAAGCTTTCTATAGTTTTCAGCATACAGATCTTTTACATCTTTGGTTAGATTTATTCCTAGGTATTTTATGCTTCGTAGTGCAATTGTGAATGGGATCAGTTTCTTTATTTGTCTTTCTGTTGCTTCATTATTAGTGTATAGGAATGCAACTGACTTCTGTACATTGATTTTGTATCCTGCAACTTTGCTGAATTCATGTATCAGTTCTAGCAGACTTTTGGTGGAGTCTATCGGATTTTCCATGTATAATATCATGTCATCTGCAAAAAGTGAAATCTTGACTTCATCATTGGCAATTTTGATGCCTTTGATTTCCTTTTGTTGTCTGATTGCTGATGCTAGCACTTCCAGCACTATGTTAAACAACAGTGGTGAGAGTGGACATCCCTGTCGTGTTCCTGATCTCAGGGAAAAAGATCTCAGTTTTTCCCCATTGAGGATGATGTTAGCTGTGGGCTTTTCATAAATGGCTTTTATGATGTTTAAGTATGTTCCTTCTATCCCGACTTTCTCGAGGGTTTTTATTAAGAAAGGATGCTGAATTTTGTCAAATGCTTTTTCTGCATCGATTGACAGGATCATATGGATCTTATCTTTTCTTTTATTAATGTGATGTATCACATTGATTGATTTGCGAATGTTGAACCAGCCCTGCCTCCAAGGAATGAATCCCACTTGATCATGGTGAATAATTCTTTTTATATATTATTGATTCGATTTGCTAGTATCTTATTGAGGTTTTTACATCCATATTCATCAGGGATAATTGGCCTGTAGTTCTCTTTTTTTACTGGGTCTCTGTCTGGTTTAGAAATCAAAGTACTACTGGCTTCATAGAATGAGTCTGGAAGTTTTCCTTCCCTTTCTATTTTTTGGAATAGCTTGAGAAGGGTAGGTATTATCTCTGCTTTAAATGTCTGGTAGAACTCCCCTGGGAAGCCATCTGGTCCTGGACTCTTACTTGTTGGGAGATTTTTGATAACTGATTCAATTTCTTCACTGGTTATGGGTCTGTTCAAGCTTTCTATTTCCTCCTGATTGAGTTTTGGAAGTGTGTGGGTGTTTAGGAATTTGTTCATTTCTTCCAGGTTGTCCAGTTTGTTGGCATATAGTTTTTCATAGTATTCCCTGGTAATTGCTTGTATTTCTGAGGGATTGGTTGTAATAATCCCATTTTCATTAATGATTTTATCTATTTGGGTCATCTCCCTTTTCTTTTTGAGAAGCCTGGCTAGAGGTTTATCAATTTTGTTTATTTTTTCAAAAAACCAACTCTTGGTTTCGTTGATCTGCTCTACAGTTTTTTTTAGATTCTATATTATTTCTGCTCTAATCTTTATTATTCCTCTTCTTATGCTGGGTCTAAGGTGTCTTTGCTGTTCTGCTTCTATTTCCTTGAGGTGTGTTGTTAGATTTTGTATTTGGGATTTTTCTTGTTTCTTGAGATAGGCCTGGATTGCAATGTATTTTCCTCTTGGGACTGCCTTCGCTGCATCCCAAAGGGTTTGGATTGTTGTATTTTCATTTTCATTTGTTTCCATATATTTTTAAATTTCTTCTCTAATTGCCTGGTTGACCCATTCATTCTTTAGTAGGGTGTTCTTTAACCTCCATGCTTTTGGAGGTTTTCCAGACTTTTTCCTGTGGTTGATTTCAAGCTTCATAGCATTGTGGTCTGAAAGTATGCATGGTATGATCTCAATTCTTGTATACTTATGAAGGGCTATTTTGTGACCCAGTGTGTGATCTATCTTGGAGAATATTCCATGTGCACTCAAGAAGAAAGTATATTCTGTTGCTTTGGGATGCAGAGCTCTAAATATATCTGTCAAGTCCATCTGATCCAATGTATCATTCAGGGCCTTTGTTTCTTTATTGACCGTGTGTCTAGATGATCTATCCATTGTTGTAAGTGGGGTATAAAGTCCCCTGCAATTACCACATTCTTATCAATAAGGTTGCTTATGTGTGTAATTGTTTTATATATTTGGGGGCTTCTGTATTTGGTGCATAGACATTTATAATTGTTAGCTCTTCCTGATGGATAGACCCTGTAATTATTATATAATGCCCTTCTTCATCTCTTGTTACAGCCTTTAATTTAAAGTCTACTTTGTCTGATATAAGTATGGCTACTCCAGCTCTCTTTTGACTTCCAGTAGCATGATAAATAGTTCTCCATCCCCTCACTTTCAATCTGAAGGTGTCCTCAGGTCTAAAATGAGTCTCTTGTAGACAGCAAATAGATGGGTCTTGTTTTTTTATCCATTCTGATACCCTATGTCTTTTGGCTGGTGCATTTAGTCCATTTACATTCAGTGTTATTATAGAAAGATATGAGTTTAGAGTCATTGTGATGTCTGTAGGTTTCATGCTTGTAGCGATGTCTCTGGTACTTTGTCTCACAGGATCCCCCTTAGGATTTCTTGTAGGGCTGGTTTAGTGGTGATGAATTCCTTCAGTTTTTGTTTGTTTGGGAAGACCTTTATCTCTTCTTCTTTTCTAAATGACAGATTTGCTGGATAAAGGATTCTCGGCTGCATATTTTTTCTGTTTATCGCATTGAAGATTTCCTGCCATTCCTTTCTGGCCTGCCAAGTTTCAGTAGAGAGATGCTTCAAGAGTCTTATCAGTCTCCCTTTATATGTTAGAGTACCTTTATTCCTAGCTGCTTTCAGAATTTTCTCTTTATCCTCGTATTTTGCCAGTTTCACTATGATACGTCATGCAAAGATCGATTCAAGTTACGTCTGAAGGGAGTTCTCTGTGCCTCTTGGATTTCAATGCCGTTTTCCTTCCCCAGATCAGGGAAGTTCTCAGCTATTTCTTCAAGTACACCTTCAGCACCTTTCCCTCTCTTTTCCTCCTCTGGAATACCAATTATACGTAGATTATTTCTCTTTAGTGCCTCACTTAGTTCTCTAATTTTCCCCTCATACTCCTGGATTTTTTTATCTCTCTTTTTCTCAGCTTCCTCTTTTTCCATAAGTTTATCTTCCAGTTCACCTATTCTCTCCTCTGCCTCTTCAATCTGAGCTGTGGTTGTCTCCGTTTTATTTTGCAGCTCATTTATAGCATTTTTTTAGCTCCTCCTGGCTGTTCCTGAGTCCCTTGATCTCTGTAGCAATAGATTCTCTGCTGTCCTGTATACTGTTTCCAAGCCCAATGATTAATTTTATGACTGTTATTCTAAATTCACTTTCTGTTATATTCTTTAAATCCTTTTTGGTCAGTTCGTTAGTTGTCATTATTTCCTGGAGATTCTTTTGAGGGGAATTCTTCCGTTTGGTCATTTTGGATAGTCCCTGGAGTGGTGCGGAACTGTGGGGCACTTCCCCTGTGCTGTCTTGAATAACTTGCGTTGGTGGGCGGGGCCGCAGTCAGACCCCTTGTCTGCCCCCAGCCCACTGCTAGGGCCACAGTCAGACTGGTGTGTCCCTTCTCTTCCCCTCTCCTAGGGGCGGGATTCACTGGGGTGGCATGGCCCATCTGGGCTACTTGCACACTGCCAGGCTTGTGGTGCTGGGAATCTGGTGTATTAGCTGGGGTGGATCGGCAAGCTGCACAGGGGCGGGAGGGGCAGGCTCAGCTCACTTTTCCTTGGGTGATCTACTTCAGGAGGGGCCCTGCGGCACCCAGAGGGAGTGAGACCCGCCACCGGAGGGATGGATCCACAGAATCACAGTGTTGGGTGTTTGCCTGGTGCAAGCAAGTTCTCTGGCAGGAACTGGTTCCCTTTGGGATTTTGGCTGGGGGATGGGCGAGAGAGATGGCGCTGGCGAGTGCCTTTTTCCCCGCCAAGCTGAGCTCTGTCGTCTGGGGCTCAACAACTCTCCCTCCTGTTGTCCTCCAGCCTTCCCGCTCTCAGAGCAGAGCTATTAGCTTATAACCTTCCAAATGTTAAGTCCTGCTGGCTGTCCAACACACCCCGTCTGGCCCCTCCACTTTTGCAAGCCAGACTTGGGGGCTCTGCTTGGCCGGCGGGCTGACCCTCCACCCTGGCTCCCTCCCGCCAGTCCGTGTAGCACACACCGCCTCTCTGCCCTCCCTACCCTCTTCAGTGGGCCTCTTCTCTACACTTGGCTCTGGAGAATCTGTTCTGCTAGTCTTCTTGGGGTTTTCTGGGTTATTTAGGCAGGTGTGGGTGGAATCTAAGTGATCAGCAGGACGCAGTGAGCCCAGTGTCCTCCTACGCCACCATCTTCCTCCCAGAATCCTCTTAGTGAAGTTTTAACATCATTAAACAATAATTCAGTTAACTATAATAATGATATAAGAATAATAATTCAGATCATCTTAGAGATTTTGTATATAAATGGCAATATTCATTGTTGCATCCTGATGCATATTAAGACGCCTTAACATCCCCAAATTGTCATTTCCCTCAGCCTATTAAATGTTTAATTTATTTAATTGACTACTTAAATTATAATGGAATTAACCTCAGTAATATTAATTAACCTTGAATATAGTCATATTTAATTATTAATTACTATCCCTTGCTCCTTTTTAAGTGGATTCCACTGTGAATTTTTGTCCAGTGGGAGGGCAGTCAAGGATCTTAGAAATTATTAAAGATCATACAAAGTTAAATTCATTTTTCTTTACTTTTACATGTCCTCCTAAACTACAAAATAGGTTTCTACACATCTAAATGACCTTAAAGAATGACACGATTGCACCAAGATAGGTAATACTAAGGCTTAAATCCAGCTCTTTTCATAATTTATTTTGAACTCATAGCCAACCATTGATCCTCTCATACCTCAGTAGATCTTAAATTTAGATTGGGAAAAATGCTTATTCTTTACCAATGGAATTTTATGAAAATATATTAGAATTTGGATAAGAACCTTTGGTTCCTTGTGTGAAAGGCACCATCTCAACTTGCATTATTAGTAAGGGTTAGAATAAGTCTGAATTTCTTCCAACATCAGAGAGGAAATTCACATATACATTTTGAGCCATAAGATTTTATGAAGGAAGATATAATTGAGGGAGAAAACTCCCAATGAAACTTCAACACTTGATATAATTCTTATATCACACAGTCTTAAATTGGGGCAAAAATAGGGGCGCCTGGGTGGCGCAGTCGGTTAAGCGTCCGACTTCAGCCAGGTCACGATCTCGCGGTCCGTGGGTTCGAGCCCCGTGTCGGGCTCTGGGCTGATGGCTCAGAGCCTGGAGCCTGTTTCCAATTCTGTGTCTCCCTCTCTCTCTGCCCCTCCCCCATTCATGCTCTGTCTCTCTCTGTCCCAAAAATAAATAAACGTTGAAAAAAAAAATTGGGGCAAAAATAAGTGAAGATGATGATCCAAATCTGCTGATTCCATACTCCTAAAGGCAAGCTCTTATCGACAGGAAGGGCTATCTCCTCTCTATCATGCACCCTTAGGTGCACGCGCACACACCATATTGCATATGTGAAGACAACTGGCATTTCAAACTTTGTTCTACAAGAATCTCACAGTTACTTTTTGTTCTCAGCTGATTTACCCTCCATTTAAATGACCACCAGATATTTGAACTGAAAATAGTTATACCAACTCTTCATCTGAGCATAGTTTTGAGAATGGGGGAAGATGGGGGGAGAAAATAAAACAGCTGATCTGAAATTGTGCATATGAGTCATGGGAAATCTCACTGAAATGGAGTCAGGATTCAGCAGAAGGAGGTCTCACACTCTTACTTGTAGTCATTGCAGACCCAATAGGAAGAGATGGGTTTGACCTCACAGGGACTTGACCTTGCATCAGATACTACTCTATCAGTCTAGCCTGAGGAAGAAACACTTGGCTTATCCCCCTGGACAACAGCTCAGCCAATGAGAAGCCACCATACTTCAAACTCCCAGTTTATTCCAATGGACTTTTAGTTTATAACAGCCTTCCCAACTTACCCCTCTTTATTTTTTTTATTTTTTGTCTTTTTTTTTTGTTTTTATTTTATTTTTTTTTCAATATATGAAGTTTATTGTCAAATTGGTTTCCATACAACACCCAGTGCTCATCCCAAAAGGTGCCCTCCTCAATACCCATCACCCACCTTCCCCTCCCTCCCACCCCCCATCAACCCTCAGTTTGTTCTCAGTTTTTAAGAGTCTCTTATGCTTTGGCTCTCTCCCACTCTAACCTCCTTTTTTTTTTTTCCCTTCCCCTCCCCCATGGGTTTCTGTTAAGTTTCTCAGGATCCACATAAGAGTGAAAACATATGGTATCTGTCTTTCTCTGTATAGCTTATTTCACTTAGCATAACACTCTCCAGTTCCATCCGTGTTGCTACAAAGCCAACTTACTCCTTTTTAAAAAGCATGCCTCTCCTTTGTTCCTGGGACATGGGTATGGTTTTGCATAGCTTGTTTGTCCCAAATTGCAATTTTCTCTCTCTTTTTAAGTTTATTTATTTATTTATTATTTTGAGAGAGAGAGAGAGAGAGAGAAACAAGTGTGGGGACGGTAAGGAGAGAGGGAGAGAGAGCATCTCAAGCAGGCTCTATGCCCAGAGCTCTATGCACCACAAGGGCTCAATCTCACTGTGAGATTATGACCTGAACTGAAATCAAGAGTCAGATGCCTAACCAACTGAGCCATCCAGGTGCCCTGAAATTCTCTTTTATTCCCAAATAGCCCATGCTTTGCTAGTGAAATAACTGGTATTTTTATTTGTAAGGTTAAAAAAATCAAAACAGCATTTATCTACAATTTATGAGTCTTCTCACATGCATAAACACTTCAGTAATATGATTGTAAGTTCTTACATAAATAAAATGTTTTAGAAAGTCCATTCTATTTTCAATCCACCTGAATTTATTTCTTTAAGCGCTTGCTCACATTATTATGTAGACTTGAAAAGAACAATTCCCTATATGGAACACCCATACAAGATTATTTTAGACTAGGATTTACAAATAAACTCAGTTATTTTTTTATTAGTTTGTCATTCATTTTGTTTGCGTTTCAAAATAAATGATTGTATTATCTTCTCCAGAAACTTTTAGAATCTTCTTAAAATCAATATGATCTTTGTAGAATCTATTGAACCCTGGAGACACCTGAGCTATATACAATTAAAAAAAATAAATAAAGCAGGTACTTACTTTTTTTTTTTAAACAGGTACTTGTTTTAAATTAAAATTTTATTATCATTCCTATCTTATATTGTACTTTTAATTGTAACTATAAAATATTAAAATGTTTGAACAGACTTTTTAAAGAATGTGGATAGTTTTCTAAATATCCTATTGACAAGTTTTAAATGAATATTTAAACAAACCTGTCAATGATATTTTAGAACAGTGCATTTTATATGACAATCAATAAAATTAAACTTAATTAAGTAAGTTCCAATCATTATAGACTGTGGGATTATCCTTGAGCTCAGTATTGAATTCCAATGTGGACAAACATATTTGAAAGACGCTTAAATCATACTGATTTATAAGATTTCTCAGTAAAGACACTTCCCAGCTTTCAGACATTTAAATTTCTAGTTATCTATTGATTTATTAATACTCACTTCTCCTTTCCTACCTCCTCTGCTTCCAAAGAGGAGTCTCTTTGCAAAGAGATTTTGCTTAGACTGTTTTGAGAAGTATACCAGTAAAGTATGGAATGTGATGAACAGATGGATGATAAAAAAATGATAGGTAGGAAGTAGGTAAACAGACAGATACAACAGATAGGCAAGGACTCTTCTGTATTTTTCCTGATCACCCTCCTTACCCTATGTTCAATATCTGAGAATTACTAAAAGCATATCTGAGGAGATCAACACTGAAGCCAAAGCACTAACAGGATTGACCAGCCTCTGTGAATTCCTAAAGAATTCTCTGTAAGTAACATCATGCAATGTTTATCTTTCTGTGTGTGGCTTATTTCATTTGGCATAATGTACTCCAGGTGAAGCCATGTCACAAAGAGCAGAAAATCCTTAATTTTAAGACTGAATAATATTCCATTAAAAACACACATGAACATACAACACACACACACACACACACACACACACACAGACTCACACACAGACTATTGTGAATAATGCTGAAATGTACGGGGGGGGGGGGGGGGTGGGTGGGGAGGTGCCACTATCTCTTCCAGGTACTAATTTCATTTTCTTTAAATATATGCCCAGAGAGGGGGTTGCTGAATCATATGGTAGTTCTAATTCTTAAGGGTTTTTTTGAGGGACCTCCTTACTGTTTTCTACAATGACTATAAGAATTTATATTTCCACCAACAATGTACAAGGGTACACTTCTTAAAAGACAGAAAGGGGGCACCTGGATGGCTCAGTCGATTAAGCGTCTGACTTCGGCTCAAGTAATGATCTCATGGTTCTGGGGTTCAAGACCCATGTCCGGCTCTGTGCTGACAGCTCAGGGCCTGGAGCCTGCTTTGGATCGTCCCCCAGCCCCGTCTCTCTGCCCCTCCCCTGCTTGCACTCTGTCCCTCTCTCTCTCTCAAAAATAAATAAACATTAAAAAAAAAAAAAAAACAGAACGAATAAGCAAGTTTCTTCTTCCTCCCCATCTTTGCCAACACTTATTTTTTGACATTTTAATAACAGCCCTAGTAACAGTTGTGAGGTGATAATCTCATTGTGATTTTGATTTGCGTTTCCTTGAAGATTAGTGGTGTTGAGCACTTTTGGATGTACCTATAGACATTTTGTATGCTTTCTTAGGAAAATGTCTATTCAGGTCTTTTGCCCATTTTTATATAGAACTTTTTTTTTCTTTTTGCTATTGAATGTATGAGTTCCATATATAGTGTGTATATTAATTCCCTATCAGATCTGCAGTTTGCAAATACTTTCTCCCATTCTGTAGGCTGCCTTTTTTTTGTTGTTGTTGATGGTCTTCTTTGCATTGCAGAAACTAGACTAATGTAGCCCCACTTATTTATGTTTGAGTCTGTTTCCTGCTTTTAGTGTCAAACTAAAAAAAAATAATTGCCAAGAATAATAATCAAAGACATTTTCACCTATGTTTTCTTCTAAGATGGTTTATGGTTTTATGTCCTAGATTTAAGTCTTTAATCCATCTTGGGTTGATTTTTGTGCATGATATAACATAAAGTTCCAATTATTCTTTTGCGTGTGAATATCCAGTTTTATCAGCACCATTTATTGAAGAAACTCTGTTTTCTTCCAAAAAGAGTATTTTCTCATGCTATGAGAAATACTGTTTTGGGTTTTTCTGCCTAAAATTCTATTATCTAGGATAGGTAAAACATGTTTTAAAGTTAACTGTAAAAATAATAAAAGGACCTAAAGGTTCTAGTCCTAGACCTATTATACACACACACACACACACACACTCACACATACACATACACATATGTATGTATATATATGTACATTTTCTCACTACCAAATTTTACTTGATGTTAACTGTTCAAAAATATGTCTGCAGTTAACTGTGCCCAGGGAAAGGACAATTTATTTTCCCTTCATTCCTGTGTTTCTTTAAATTTCCAAGGCCTTGAAATGCAAATCAAAACCACAATGAGATGTTAACTTACACTGGTCAGAATGACCAGTGGAAAAAAAGGAAGCCTCATGTATAGTTGGTGGGAATGCAAATTGATGCACCCAATGTGGAAAAGAGTATAGAGGTTCCTCAAACATGAAACAGAAATACTAAGGCACCTGGGTGGCTCAGTCGGTTGAGCATCAGACTTGATTTCAGCTGGGGTCATGATCCCAGGGTTGTCGGTTCTGTGCTGAGCATGTAGCTTAAGATTCTCTCTCCCTCCCTCTGCCCTCTCCCCTGTTTGTGCATGCTATCTCGCTTTATCTCTAAAAAATAATAAATGTTTATTTATTTATTTTTGAAAAAGAGAACACAAGCGGGGGAGGGGGCAGAAACAGACACACACACAAAATTCAAAGCAGGCTCCAGACTCTGAACAGTCACCACAGAGCCCGACATGGGGCTCAAACTCACTAACCATGAGATCATGACCTGCGTCGAAATTGGATGCTCAATCAGCTGAGGTACCCAGATGCCCCATCTAAAATAAATAAATAAATAAATAAATAAATAAATAAATAAATAAATAAATAAAATGATCCAATAAATCCACTCCTGGGTATTTACCCAAAGCAAACAAAAACACTTTTTCAAAAAGAGATATCTGCACCCCTTTGTTTATTGTCGCATTATTTACCCAAGATATAGAGGCATCTAGGAATACATTGATAGAGGAATAAATGAATGGATAAAGAAGATGCGAGATGTATGTGATATTATATATAAATGATGACATTGTGACATTTGCAGAAACCTGGATAGTCCTGGAGGGTATTATGCTAAGTGAAATAATTCAGACTGAGAAACACAAATGCCACATGATTTCACTCATATGTGGAATCTAAAGAAAAAAAAAAGAACGAATAAACAAACAAAAAGCAGAATTATACCTATAAATAGAGGAAACAAACTGATGGCTGCCTGAGTGAAGAGGGCTGGTGGAGGGCAAAGTGAGTGAAGGGGATTGGGAGATACAGGATTCTACTTATGGAATGAATAAATCATGGGAATAAAAGACTCAGTATAGTGAATACAGTTAATGCTACTATAATAGCATTCTGTGATGACAGATGATAGCTACCCTCGTGTGAATATAGCATAACACGTGAAGTTGAGTCTCTATGTTGAATACCTGAAACCAGTGTGACACTGTGTGTCAATTATACTCAAATTTATCAATCATCAACCAATCACTATTCCCAAGGTCTCAATTCCTAGTTGGGTAGCATTATGCAAATTATATTTGTACTTAGAAGTGATATAAAAAGTGTTAATGGAAGAAATTAATTTCATCCCAAAATAATTTTACAAAATCATATTTTAATTAAGAAGAATTTTTTTTTGGTAAATAGTGCACATGGAGTTTTAAGCATGAAAAGAAAATCTTTACCAAGTTTATAGAAGAGAGAGTTTTACACTATTGTTTTAATTTCTATTTCTGTGGATACTAGCAAGATTAAGTAATTTTTCATATTCATATTAAAGATTTCTGTAGCTCTTTTTATAAATTACTTGCTACTAAAAAGGTTCATTTTTGTCTTACTGATTTGAAAAATCATTTATGTAATAAGTTTTTTAGTCTATTTTGTTACATTCTTTTATGGTGCGTTTGAAAAACTGAAATTTTTAATGTTTATAATAATGTATCCTTTGGTTTGTTTATATTTGATGCATGTTAAGAAAATCCTCATTTGTTATCTGCATAATCATCTGTATTTTCTTGTATTTTATTTTACTGATGCACTCACACATACACACACACACACACACACACACACACACACACACACACGTATTAATTTTGACTTAAGGTCTAATGACCAAAATGAGGGTTTTCTAATCTATTCTGTTGAGCCCTTTGATCTTAGAGGGCTTGAAGAGATTTCTCGGAGCTCCATGTCATATGTTTTGTATACCACTCAGCTATATTGTATAGACTCAAATCTCCAATCTCAAACAATAATGCCTCATCATGTCATGTAAATCTCTGTCCACGCAAAGTCACAAAGCCCATTGCCTTCAAGAGATCATTTAGGATGGAGGGCAAATTTTTGAAAATGTTAAACCCTCTGACTGTTTGTTGCATAAATGCTGCAATACACTACATATCAGGTTTCTGTAATATTACCAAATGATACCTTCATACTCTGAGAGGGTCATCTAAAACAAGCCGGTTTTCCCCATTTTCTACTAATCCATAAACATCCATCAAGAACTGCTCGCCCACTTGAAAATGCACTGTACTCCTAATAGCAGTTCATAAAATCACACCCTCATAACCAATGGAGCACCTGAAAATCTGAAGTCTCCCATGAGACTGGACCAGTACGCTTCCTGTGTGTAGCTTTACAACAGTACTTTGTCTGTTACATTAAAAAATCCAGGATTCCATAATGTTTTAATTTATTGTTGAGACAGAGAGAGACAGAGCATGAGCAGGGGAGGGGAAGAGAGAGGGAGAGACACAGAATCTGAAGCGGGCTCCGGGCTCTGAGCTGTCAGCACAGAGCCTGACATGGGGTTCGGGCTCATGGAGTGTGAGATCATGACCTGAGCTGGAGTCGGACGCTCAACCGACTGAGCCACCCAGGCACCCCAAGCCACAGACATTCTATACTACTTGTTATCACTTGTGTGGTCTTTACCCAGCTTGAATTTCAATACAATTGCACAGTATGGAGAAAGTGATTTTATTCTGGCTGTATCTCACAAAACAAACTCCACAGTGAAAGACATTTGTACTTTCTTCTTGTTGGCATAGACGCTGCATCAGTGATCAGAACTGAGTCATGGTGCAAGAGACAAATTATCTCAAAGACCTTCAGATCAGTTAGTCTGCTCTTTGTCAGATGGTACTGAGTTCATACATGTGTCAGCATGTATTCTGATTCTTGCATTAAATCCACAGGCTAATGTTTCAATTCTATGAGACTTGACTAGAAATTTCTCTTCAGTTCTGACCATCAGGTAAAACTAAATTCTAGTTTTTAATATTATTGTTCTTAAAAATCA
This sequence comes from Puma concolor, assembly GCF_028749965.1. NCBI lineage: Eukaryota > Metazoa > Chordata > Mammalia > Carnivora > Felidae > Puma > Puma concolor. The sequence continues at coordinate 10,383,937 of NC_141677.1, forward strand.
TTGTTTGTGGGGCGCCTGGGTGGCGCAGCCGGTTAAGCGTCCGACTTCAGCCAGGTCACGATCTCACGGTCCGTGAGTTCGAGCCCCGTGTCAGGCTCTGGGCTGATGGCTCAGAGCCTGGAGCCTGTTTCCGATTCTGTGTCTCCCTCTCTCTCTGCCCCTCCCCCGTTCATGCTCTGTCTCTCTCTGTCCCAAAAATAAATAAACTTTAAAAAAAAAAAAAATCATTGTTTGTAATATTCCTTTGATATTTAGAGAAAAATATGGCCTCACTACATTGCTTATTCCTGATTCTCTAACATCTATCGTAATGCTCTGCTTATAGAAGAAACACAGTATTTGATAAATGAATGATGCTGGGAGACATTCAATCATGGAATGCTACTGAAAGAACCTTTTAAGCCAAGCACATTTATTTGTAAATTTCTAGAATCGACACTAACGTTTTGTAACAACTTAAAAATTAAAACACGAAATACAAAGTCTTAGTGCCACTGCAATCACAGTGATTAATGGATCATAATATTACAGACTGTATGAGAAAAATTCCACTTCCTGTTAGGATAAGACTATGTCAGGAAATAACAACTTCCATGGTAAAAAAAAAAAAAAAAACCCAGAAAAACAAACATATTTTCTTAAAATGAGACTACCTAAGAGTAGTAGACACAGGGATCCTTGAGGAAATGAATCTTGGACATCAAAAAGTCTGCCATATAAGGGCATCAAGACAGAGTGGCATGCCCAGGCAAAGTATAGGCAGACAGAAGAGGAAGGTGGCTGTAGTTAGAGATATATTACAGGGATAAAGAGAAATCAGCTGATTCTTATAAAATTCTGTGGATAAAAGAGAGTTTGGAATTGTAGGAGTGCTATACAAGAAGAGACTGATCAGGCAAATAATTCTTCTTAAGTTTTACTAAGAGAGAGGAAGTGATAAAGGGGACGATGAGCACAGAGAAGAAACAGGTTAGCACATTCTCAGAGTTCATACATTCCAGAATTGATTGAATCCAAACGGGAAACCAAAATAGCTAAAACAACAAGCCACACTCTTGGAGCTCACATGGTGACAAGATCAAGAATGTGGTGACGACCCAGAATGTTGACAGTTTGGATAATCATACATAAATTCAACCTAAAAAAATCAACTGAAAATTGATGAAAAACTTGAATGTATAATCTAAAAACATAAAACTGTTCAGAGGAAAAGAAAACATATGAAGTTCCTTGATACTGGTCTTGACAATGATTCTTTGAATTTATACCAAAAGGAAAGACAACAAAAGAAAAAATAAACAAGTGGAACTACATCAAATTAATAAGCTTCTACAAAGCAAAAAAAAAAAAAAAAAACCAAATCCATTAATAAAATGAAAAGGCAAACTACTGAATCAGAGAAAATATTTACAAACCACATAGCTGATAAAGAGTTAATATCCAACATATATACTCATACAAATCAATAGTAAACAAACAATCTGATTAAAAGGTGAGTGGGCAGAGGATATTTTTCCAAAGAAGACATACAAATGGCCAACAGACACATGAAAAGGTGTTCAAGGTCACTAATCATGAGGGAAATCCAAATCAAAACCCCTGGATGTCACTTTGTATCTGTTAGAACAGCCATCATCAAAAAGACAAGAGATAACAAGTGTTGGTGAGTGTATGGAGGAAAGCAAACCTTGTGCACTACTGGTGGGAATAGGAATTTGTGCAGCCAATGAAAACCAGCATGGAGTTTCTTTAAAATATCAAAGATGGAGTTACCATATGACCTAGCACTTGTGAGTGTGTGTCTGGAGAAAACAAAATCACTGTCTCAAAGATAGTTACACCCTCCATGTCCATTACAGCATTATTTACAAAAGTCAAGACATGGAAACAACCAAAGTTTCCATCGACAGATAAATGGATAAAGAAAATACGATTCATATATGCATCTAGGTATTTTGCAGCCTTTAAAAAGAAGGTAATACTGCCATTTGTGTCAATATTGATGGACCTTGAAGGTATTATACTGAGTGGAATAAGTCACACAGGGAACAAATACTGTTATGTTCTCACTTATATCTAAAATAACTGAATCTAAAACAACTGAACTCAAACAAACAGAAAATATATTGGTGGTGCCAGAGGCAGGGGATGAGGGAAATGGATGAAGGTGGTCAAAAGGTATACATTTGTAACTGTAAGATAAATAATGTAATATACAGCATGATGACTATAGTTAACAATACTGTTTTGTGTATTTGAAAGCTTCTAAGAGTGTAGGTTTTAAAAGTTCTCATCATAAGAAAAAATTGTGACTATATGAGGTAATTGATGTTAATTAAACTTATTGTGGTGATTATTCCATATATATATATATATATATATATATATATAAAATTGTAAACTAATGTACACCTTAAATAAATGCAATTTTGTGTGTCAATTATATTTCAGTAAAACTGGAAAATAAATAATAAAGTTGTTCCCCAAACCAGCTCAACTCTAGGAAGAATTTACATGATTCACCTGTCTCATTCTTATTGTTAACAACAAAATAAAGAGATTATATGCTCTATAAATTAAGCAAACAAGGGGCGCCTGGGTGGCACAGTCGGTTAAGCGTCTGACTTCAGCCAGGTCACGATCTCAAGGTCCGTGAGTTCGAGCCCCGCGTCAGGCTCTGGGCTGATGGCTCAGAGCCTGGAGCCTGTTTCCGATTCTGTCTCTCCCTCTCTCTCTGCCCCTCCCCCGTTCATGCTCTGTCTCTCTCTGTCCCAAAAATAAATGTTGAAAAAAAAATTAAAAAAAAAATTAAGCAAACAAAACAATCAAACATCCTATCTGTATCTAATCTATATCTATATAATATATATGTATTTCTATATCATCTATATCTATATATATCTATATAGGGTGTGTGTGTGTGTTTCTGTTATTTTACATACAATGTCTGGAACAAAATAAAAATATGTGACAAACATAAATAGGGGAAAAGACGACTTGTAATAAAGAGAATATATAGTCAGTAAAATTAGCCCTATATGTGGCTCAGTTATTAAAATCTGAAAATAAGGTCTTTAAAACAACCATCATAAATACATAACAGAATTTACAAGAAATATGGCTGTAATATGTTAACAGATACATTTCAGAAAAAAGTGATAAAATACACAATAAAAGTTTCAAAACAAAAACTCAACAATGGGGATCAAATTTTCATTGGATAAACTAAACAGAAAATTGGACTGTGTAGAAGGAAAGAACAGGGACTTCAAAGACATGTCAGTAAAATGTATTGAGGTCAAAGTAAAGAGATTAATAGTATTTTTTAAAATTAGTTGAATATCAGTGACATGAGGAATAATATTAAATATTCTAGCGCTTGTATATAATTCTCACGCCAGAAAACGAGGAGAAAGGGGAAGAAAAAATTTTTGAAGAAGTAATTATTTAATTATTTTCTTGTCTTTTTTCGTAAGCCATCAACTCAAATTAACTCTACAATCCAAACTAGGATACAAAAGAAGTCAATTCCAAGAAAATCATGCTTGAATTGAAGAAACATAGGAAAAGAAAAACAAACAAACAAACAAACAAACAAACAAAAAACAGGTTCTTTGAGAAGGAAATAAGGTTTTAAAGCGTTTAGCCAACCAGGGCACCTGGGTGGCTCAGTCAGTTAAACAGCTCAGGTCATGATCTCACAGTTTGTGAGTTCAAGCCCCACATCAGGCTCCATGCTGACAATTCTGTCTTTCTCTCTCAACAATAAGTAAACATTAAAAAAAAAAAAAAAATTAAACCCTTTAGACAAACTAATAGAGGGGGAAAAGTTAAATTTTTTTTTTTTTATGAATGAAAGAGGACACAGGACATCAATACAGATACTACAGTAACTAAAATAAGGGAACATTATGAGCAATTTTACATACACAAATTTGACAACATTTGAAGGACACAACCTATCAATTTGTCAAACTGAAAGAATGAAACTACAGACAATCTCAATAGATTTATCTCTGAAACAAATTGAATTTGTAATTAGAAACTTTCAATAAGGGTCACTCTGAGACACGGTACTTTCACTGTATATTCTACAATTATTTAAAGAAAAAGCAATGCCAATTTTATGCAGTTTTCAAGCTATAGTGGAAGAGAGGACATTTCCAAATGTGTTTTATGTTGTCAGCATAACCCAAGCGTATTCATTTTGTATTGCTACAAAATGGTGCAGTGGTTTGAAACAACACAAATTATCTTACATGTATGTAGGTTAGAAATCCAAAATGAACACCAACATGTTTGCAGGGCTTTGCTCCTTCCTACAGTCCTTAAGGGAGAGTCTGGTCACTTTTCATCTTACACAAGGTTGCCTCTATTTCTTGGCTCTGGAATACTCCCACTTTATTTTCAAAGCCAGGAATGGAAAACAGAGTCCTCTCATTACAGCACTTGGACCCTTCTTCTATAGACATATCTCCATCTAACCTCAGCCTAGAAAGATTCTCCACTTCTAAGAACCATGTGATCAATTGTGATAAGCAGGCTAATCTGGGGTTAGATCCCCATCCTTATTTAGTCCTTATTTAAATTTGCAAAGTCTCTTTTCCACATCGGGTAGCATACTCAAAGGATCCACAGATGAGGAATGCAGATTCCTTTGGGGGGCCATTACTCAGTCTACCACACTAAGTCAACATCGGGGCCCTGAAAGACATTATAAGAAATGAAAACAAATGACCAGTATCCTCATTAACATAGACACAAAATGCTGAACAAAGTATTAGCAAGTAATACCAGTTATAATACCAGTATGATACCAGTCATGTCCTGTCTTTGCCATCTCACCATACAGACTGGAAAATTGGAGGAATTCTATGAATCCCTGCATTTTCATATATTAAGTAACAGGTGGGGCAGAATAGGTATTGCCAAGAGAAAGAAAATAAACAAAAAGAACCCCACAACTGCCTTGGATTATCCCTTAAGACACTTTGTAGACCACAAAGCAAAAAGGAAACCTATGGAGAATATAATACCCTTTCTAAGTTAAGGAGGTAGAGATAAGAGGTCAGGGAGCATGAAGTAAGTAGAATATATGTGTCAGAGTAACAGGAAAGAGCAGAGAAAAATTCCAGAACAGAGGTCCACTCAGGTTGTTGCCTAAAAACCAAGCTGTAAACTCACAGGGTGATATTTTATGAAGCTTGACAGGAATAAGTCCCAAGTTGTGTCTAGGAGAAAATGTTGTAGTGAACACACATACTTGGGGGACATTGGAGTTCTAAGTGCACTGAATGAAACCCCTCACTGACCACACCAAGCATTCCATAGAGATCCCAGAATGGCAAAACTTCATTAGAAGAGCTAAAATTCGCCTAAAATAAATACTGAACATCTGTCCTGAGAAAGCTAAAAAATGAGTCTCAAGAAGTTTGTTGGTCTGTAAGTAGCTTATCTGTCTGCAAAAACAAAACCTAAGATCTTTTTTTTTTTTTCACATTTATTCATTTCTGAGAGACAGAGTGTGAGTGGGGGAGAGGCAGAAAGAGAGGGAGACAGAATCCAAAGCAGGCTGCAGGCTCTGAGCTGGCAGCACAGTGCCTGGTGTGGGGCTTGAACTCACAGACCATGAGATCATGACCTGAGCTGAAGATGGACGCTTAACTGACTGAGCCACCCAGGCACCCCAAACCCAAGATTCTTGAAAGCGGCATCATCTTACAGAAGTTTATGCTATGATGGAAATATTCTTTTTTACACTTTGATCAAGTGGCCATAGTGTGTGTAGACACTATATGTTTGAAATGTCACTAATGACGAAGAAATGGAATTTTAAATTTTATTTAGTTTGAATTAATATAAATTCTAGTTTAAACGGCCAATAGCCAAATGTAGTTAGCGGTTACTGAATTGAACATTGCACCTTTAAACAAAGAGAATAAAATCCAGACATTCATCTGTGTGTCATTTGCAAATGCAGCATCCAATAATAAATTAAGAGACATGCAAAAATATAAAATATGAAACATATTGAGATGAGAAATTAGTCACTGGGACACCACAGAGATGACAGAGATCATAAAACAAAGGTAAGCATAAAATAATGAGGAAAGAAGTCGAAGATATAAAAATGAATAATATTTTCCATGTGCCTGCCACTCAATGGATCAGTGATCATTAGTCAGTATGCATTAGTAGAGTTAAGGAAGTTTTGGATGATTTGCTTTTCTTAGTTCCTGGAAAACTACATTTCTGAACCTCTGTAAAATTATCCCCCCATGTTATTCAAAGAAAAAGTACCAAATACTAGTTATTACTTTTATACATTAGTTCTTGCTGTTTTTAATCTCCTAAACAGGCTCTTCTTGGTTTCTTGCTTTGCAGTGAGAAATCAGCTTCCATCTGAATGTCTTTCTTTGGACATTACAGCCAATCAATATGCCTCAATACATTGTCTATCTGAGACACTCTTCTTGATGAATGGTTTTTGCATTCTAACAAACTGATTCCATAAAGGACCTTTATATTTTCTTACGATGATTTTAAATCTCAAGAAAGTGGCACACAACATAGTTAAACAATTATATGTTGAATCTGCATAATTGGATCATTTAAACATAAATACTGAATTAAAAGAAAAAAAAATTTGAAAACTCAAAGAAGCAATTAAAATTTAAAATATCTTGAGGTTTCCTTTTACCTTTTTGGGACTATATTTTGGTTGTCATGCTTGTGATAATTTTTTACTCTAGTGTCCTTTTTATACTATCGGGTTTTCTTAAATTGCATTTGGGTAAGTTCTGGTAAATGTTTTACTGTTACTTCTTGATCTAAAACCACTAATCATCCACTGTCATATCTGGGAGAAAACTCACAGGGAATGTGAAAATACAGCAATAGATATGGATGTGAGTAAAGAAAATATCTTCAGGGCTAAGGGATTAGTGACCATTTAAAGTCCATCTCTCTCAGGGGTGCCTGGATGGTTCAGTCCGTTGAGTGTTGAACTTTGGCTCAGGTCATGATCTCACTTGTTTCTGAGTTCTAGCCCTGCATAGGGCTCTGTGCTGACAGCTCGGAGCCTGGAGCCTGCTTTGGATTCTGTGTCTCCCCCTCTCTGTCTGCCCCTCCCCCACTCACATTCTGTGTCTGTCTCTCTCTCAAAAATAAAAAAACATTAAAAAAAATTAAAGTCCATCTCTCTCTATCCAAATAGTTAAATCTCAAATATATTACACAGTGATGGAAAAATATGAGAACCACAATTTATGGTGAGCAAACTAATCATGTTTGGAATGATATTCTTTATTGTTCTCGAAGATAAAGTGTTTTGTGCAATACTTTACCAACCCCCACATTGTTCAAGGGTCAACTGTATTTCACATCTTTGATTTTTACAGAAATGTTGAAATATGGATCCTTGTACAATTACTAGAGTAAAATAGCTTAAGAAGAGTTTCCCAATGAAGACTGACCTATACAATCTGCTCACTTTTCAAGGAAAAATGCCCAGTGCTCTAATTTCCTACAGGCACATTAGTATTACTCTGAGGGCAGAAGAATCAAGTCTTTATATAAGTGGAACCCTGAGTTAAGTTAGATGAATGCCATTAGTAAAATATAACAGGTAGAAATTTGATTGAACTGAACCTATTTTCATAGGTCTTACAAGTTCATGCAACTTTAACTCCAGATTCTATCTGAGTTCAGGGTTTCTCAAAATTTACTATTCAGAAAATCATCTGGGAAATTTGTAAAAATCACTTATGAATTTAGGACCTATAAATTCTGATGTTGTAGTAAGGGGTACCTGAGACAGGGCCTGTACATGAAACAGCCACTCCATATTATTCTGACACCTACTGTCCTTTAAAAAACAATGATCTAGGGACACCTGGGTGACTCAGTCTTTTACGTGTCCAACTTCGGCTCAGGTCATGACCTCGTGGTTTATGAGTTTGAGCCCTGCATTGGGCTCTGTGCTGACAACTCAGAGCCTGGAGCCTGCTTCGAAATTCTGTGTCTTCTTCTCTCTCTGCCCCTCCCCAACTCACCAGAAAAATGCAAGCTAGGTATAAACTACAAGTTGACATATTTATTAATGGAAAATTTCTGAATTTCTGCAACACGTTAATAAAATAAAACCATACTGCTACCAACATAAGACAATAGTCATTATTTATCCAGTCCACATAAAAAATTTAGAATTCAAAAAAAAAAATCTAGTGACCAGAAGAGCTATTTATAAGTAGAATCGTTATTTTAAGACAGCACGTTCTTATTTCATATGCCCTCCATTTAAAAGTACTAGTTATTAAAATTAAAAGCAATTGTCCCTCCTTACAGAATATATTAAATAGCTTTCAATGTTAAGAAAAAAAAATCAGTTCCCAGCTTTTGTTCCAAAAAGAGTTCTCATTTCAGTTCAAAACTCAACAAAAAATAAAACTTGCTGAAAATGTCATTTCTCCGATGTCCTATTTTGTTACACTTGAAAATGTTTGTGTAGATTTAGATAATTCTGGTGTTGCTCCAGAGAAAATTGGATTTGTGCATTAGATGAAAATTATGATAAGGTGTATTACAGAAAGAATTAACAGGAAAAAAAAAAAAGCTGTGTGTTGGGAAGTGGCATTATCAACTGAAATTGAAAAACAATCCTTTGAACACTATTAAAAAAGCCACTTCATGTTGGTAATACTTCAAACTTAGTTGTTAAGAGTCAGGAAGACAAAACATAAAGGGGACGTACTAAAAGAATTTGCCTGACATTTCTGCACCTGTTCCTTTGTTTTACAAATTCACAATGAAACAGGCCATTTTTAATAAAAGGATTACCTTGATTCTAGAATCCACACTTCTCTCATTCCTTGAGGAGCTGTTTTGGACACCAGTGTTGGTGCTCATGGACAGGAAAGGAAAGAACACATCCATTGTCTTTCTCTCCATGAAATTTAATTAATTAGGTTTAAATTTATTAATTGGATCGGATTATATATATATGTATATAATATGTATATATTGGATTATATATATATGTATATAATATGTATATATTGGATTATATATATATATACACAGTGGATGTCAGCTTCAATCAAGTGCAAGGTGACATTAGGCCACAGAAGAGTTTTTGAGATCCTCCTTACTTTAATGTCAAATTGGTCTTCTGAAATATTATAGACCCAGATTGCTCTGTTTTTTTTTTTCCTTGACAAATGAACCTGATATGCTCATGGCTTGACTCTCCTTCTTCCTAGTAAGAGGAAGATTTCCTATTTGAGCACGGAAGACTGGTGTGAATACCCAAATATCCATCCTGTCAGGTTTCTTAGTTATTGTCTTAGGACCCCCTTTGTCCTTTTCTGCAGATATCACGTTCTGGAATTTTGCCTCTCACCCACTTTTCAGTAGAAGTAGCCACATGAACCACACCACTTGGGCACAGGTGACGAGTCTAGGAATGGGCACCTGAATCAAATGACTCCCCAAATTCGGAGTTAGACATTGAAATATTAGACACTGAAATATCAGTCTGTCTGCTCTCTTCAACAGAGTTGTGAAGATCAAAGCTGTGTGATAAAGTCACTTTCTGCCATAGGGACCGAGAAACATAGAAAGTAAGTTTGCTCGTCACAATCTTAAACTTCTTATTGAAACAACTTTTATTTTGTCATTTGCTTAGTAACGTCCATTTAGAAGTTACCAAGTGAAGTAACCAAGTGACCCTTTAGAGAAAACCAAGTACAATGCACTTAGGAATTTACAACATGTAAATACTGATATACAGTTGTTGCCCTGCTGGATTTTATAGAAGAAACTAAGGAGGTAATATTCTAATTCTGACCACCAGGCACCTACTCAGATAATCAGTTTTACTGACTGTGAACATCCAGTGCCCTCACGCCCACAGGTGCCAGATCAACATCAATCCCCATGAGCTGCATTTTTTCACCACCCTTAGTGAAAAAGAGACAAAAGAGTGATCAGCACTGGTCGGGCTCAGTAATAAACTCTGCTCAGAGGATGTACAAATCACTCAGTGTGAGGTGTTAGGTTCTGCTTCTCCATTTGTAGTCGCACTCCTGCTTTAGAAAAAAGTTGGTTCACTACATTGAGTTGGTGGCATTTATTGTGTAATGTAGTGGCCAAGGTATAGAAGGGATTTTTTTTTTCAACTTTTATTTATTTTTGGGACAGAGAGAGACAGAGCATGAACGGGGGAGGGGCAGAGAGAGAGGGAGACACAGAAACGGAAACAGGCTCCAGGCTCTGAGCCATCAGCCCAGAGCCCGACGTGGGGCTCGAACTCACGGACCGCGAGATCGTGACCTGGCTGAAGTCGGACGCTTAACTGACTGCGCCACCCAGGCGCCCCTAGAAGGGATTTTTAAAAAATGAAGGAGACATCCTCTTATCCTCAGGAACTTTACACCACAATGAGGGGGACCGATAACTAATTCACCATAAATCAGAATGGCATGAACAGTAAGGGCATACGAAGAAAGCCTCACACATTTGGTAATGGCGATTTGGTTATAAGAAATAATTTAAATTATCATGCCATTTTCTATTGTGCTCCTGAAATTAACCAATCACTTATGATTTGCTGAACTGTGTAAAAGGTGAAATGTAGAATAAATACATAATAAAGCATACTGTAGCTTTCTGATTTCTGCCTTTGTGAAACTTGCATACTTTATGAAGAGAAACTTTCTAGAGCATCAAAGCATACTGTTGAGAGATTTCAATAAAATGGAGTATATTAGACTACTCAAAATTTAGTCTCTTTTATCAGGAAACTCTGAAAAGGCATTTACTGGGAAGAATCAGCCACCTAGGAAGCCTGATGCAATGAAATTTCAGTATGTGTGCAAGAAGTCTAATTAGAGTTAATGAGGCTTGATTTCCATTACACGCTAACATTCTTCAAGAATCTATGTTTTTTTAAAACTTTCTTGTTCTGCAAGATTTGCACATTTTGTCTCTACTTTGTTTTCTTTTATAACACATAATCCATATTAGAAGTTGAGAGTAATAGACAAGGTCATTTTGTAATTAATGTCATCATATCTAAGTTGTGCAGAAAACTGAATCTGTATACAAATTAATTTTATAACCAACATACTATTTTTACTCAGTGGAAGATGTACCTTTCTATTTTTGCCCCCAAATATGACTGAAGTATATATGACGGAGTTTAACAGTTTTCCCTTTTCACTGGAAATCTGGAGAATGAGAAATTTTAGAAAAGTGTTCACAAATAAAATTAAGCTTCTACAATATTTTGAAACATGTGTTTCTGAACTAACAGAGGCATTGTCTATCTTTCCTCCTTCAAAGGCAAATCCCAGTTTTATTTTTTTTTGGCCCAGTACATCATTTATAAATAGCTTGACTAGAAGTGACTGAAAGTTTCAAATAATCACTTATATAAAATATATACATAGTTATCACTCCTACAAAAGTCTGGGTAGGAAAACCAGGGCTGGTTTGGATCTTAATGGTTTCAGAGGCACAAAGTCCTAGTAGACTAGTGTGCCCTGCAAGGCCTAAACGTCATGATGTAAGATTGTAGAATGTATAGACAAGACAATTGTATAAAGAAAGAGAAAAAGCAGAGGCTTTACTTTCTGGCAAGAGCACAGCCTACGGTAACTTGTCATTCTTCACTCTGCTATGTGTTTTTATAAACCATTAGAGCAACTATTACTTTATTGCAAAAACAGTAGAATTTCATCATTACTATTACTTCTTTAACTCAGTCATTCACTGAATATTTATTAAATTACTACTGAATTATGTGAAGAAAAACAATGACACAAAGATTAAGAGAACAATCCCCGCAGGAAGGAAGGTAAGATGGGTGGAAATGATTGTAAAATATACTAGTATATAATGTTAATATGTAAGGGTTTATTCCATTATATGAGAAACAACAAATTCTTAAATTTCAGAACAGGAAGATATTTCTTCTAGATGGTATAATTCAGGAAAATATTATATGCCAACTGTCTTTGTCTAAGTCTCAGTAATGGGACATGTTTCATAAAACACAAATTGAGTTCCACTTGCAAAAATATATAGATTCACTCCCACCACAACAGGAAATCACAGAATAAATAAACTATAACATAGTTTCCTTTAAAGCCACTGAAGGTTTACGGATACAGAGAAATCTATAAAAACTAAATTCCAGGGCAGTGGGCTCTTCCCAAATGAGCAAGTGGCAGTTGGCTTCCATTCCTGGGCTACTTGTTGAAATTGGCAATAAGCTTTGTCAAAAAAAGTTTGAGGACATTTATTTACCTAAAAGAAAGGAGCAAAACTGAGTTCTGAAAACTGTGAAAGCCGGCATGTCAAACGTGAATCTGGAAGAGTCCCAACTACCAAGGCAATCCTTCATCCCCAGTCCTTTTATTACAAAGGACTTGAGCAGAACAAGGAGAGTCTGGGTACAGGACTAGAAAAGAAAGATATCTTGTAATCTCACAGCCCCACAGTCTCATGGGCTCATGATTCTGAGGTCTCGTGGTCTTTTGGTCTCATGATTTTGAATTTTTGGAGCAATAAACATTCCCCATTTTGCAGTTTCGATGTCTAACAGTCTAAAGCTCCAAAGTCAAGTTGACTCAAGGTCTCAAGTTGCAGTGACCAGCACCAGTTTCCTACAGGAACAAGAAGCCAGAACACATCTTAAAAGTATTTTATTATTTTTTTTAATGTTTTTAATTTATTTTTGAGAGAGAGAGAGAGAGAGAGAGAGAGAGAGAGAGACAGAGCACAAACAGGGGAGGGGCGGAGAGAGAGGGAGACACAGAATCAGAAGCAGGCTCCAGGCTCTGAGCTGTCAGCACAGAGCCAGATCTGGGGCTCAAACTCGTGACCCACATGATCATGGTCTGAGCTGAAGTCAGACACTTAACTGACGTCAGACACTTAACTGACTGAGCCACCCAGGCACCCCTTAAAAGTATTTTAAATATAGAGTAAATGATTAAAATCAAAGCTGCAACCAAACTCCAGGCTATTTTAACTCCCATTAAGTTTGGGGATGTTAACACCATGGTGGTGTAGAAGCTGGAGGGCTAGTCTAAAGGAAATTTAATTTTCCCTTAGTTCTGATACTCAAATGCCAAGATTCTGGTAGAGGTTGTTAAAACTGAAATCTGGTGCCAAACAAGCTCAGATTTGATTTGTTCAAATAAATCAACTCCACATTCACTTTAGGTGCCTAAAAAAAAAAGGTCAATAGGTCTGGGGTAAGGGGGAAGAGGATATAGATATAGATCCATCTAAAATATTCACATCAGATCCGTTCTATTTTCAGACACACAATTCAACACTAAATAAAAAAATCAGGGTCACCTGGGTGGCTCAGTGAGTTAAGCATCTGACTTCAGCTCAGGTCATGATCTCATGTTTCATGAGTTCAAGCCCCTCATCAGGCTCTGTCCTGACAGCAGGGAGCCTGCTTGGGATTCTGTCTCTCTCCCTCTCTCTCTCTGCCTCTCCCCACTCATTCCCTCTTTCTCTCTCTCTCTCTCTCAAAATAAATAAATAAATATAAATAAACACATAAACTTAAAAAATAAATTAAAAAAGAATAAAATAAATTATGAGGCACATAAATAAAAATATATGAATTTATCAAGAGAAAAATCACTGAACAGAAAAAGATCTGCAGAGAACATAGCTCTGGGAAATATCAGAAATTGATTTTATTTTTTTAAATTTTTTAATTAAAAAAATTTGTATTGTTTATTTTTTGAGACAGAGACAGAGTGCGAGTGGGGAGAAACAGAGAGAGAGAGACACACAGAATCCAAAGCACAATCTAGGCTCTGATCTGTCAGCACAGAGCCCAAGGCGGGGCTTGAACCCACGAACCCTGAGATCATGACCTGAGCCAAAGTCATGGGAGCTCAACTGACCGAGCTCCCCAGGCACCCCAGAAGTTGACTTTAAATTACCATGTTAATATGTTAAAAGGATCTCAGGGTAAAGACTAATATAATGAATTAAAAATAAGAAATTACAGAAACAAAATTGGAAGATGTAAAAACAATGTTATCCTAGGAATGAAAAACAAAAGCTCAAAAGAAAAAAATCATTAGATGGGTCTTAAGAGCATATTGAGAACAATAGAAAAAGAAAGTTTAGTGAATGTAAAGAGAAATTAATAGTACTGACTTAGATTAAATCAGAGAGTAAAAAATATTGGGGGAAAAAAATAACAGAGATCTGAAAACTAGTAGCAAAAGAGACTAGGAAAGAGTCCCAGGAAAGAAAAGATAGAGAAATGAGGGGAAAACATATTAGAATACTGGCTGAAAGTTTTCCAGATTTGATCAAAAAACAGTCACCCACCAACCCAGGTAGTTCAGTAAAACCTAGGCTGAATAATAAGCTTAACCAAAAAAAAAAAAAAAAAACCCACAACAAAACAAAACAAAACAAACAAACAAACAAACACATGCAAATTAGAGTCACCTTCTGAAAGATATCAATAAAGGAAAAATATTAAAACGACAGGGATAGAATAAAAACACACAGGAGCAATTATAAGAATCCGCACTGAATTGTCAACTGGAAGAAGGGAGACTTGCAGGCAGTGAAAATATGGATAGAGCACGGAAGGAAAAACTCAATGAAAAACTATAACTGTGAACCTAGAATTCTACATCCAGCTCCATGTATGTGTGTAATCTCTCAGAATAAAGGTATTTTCAGTGGAACAAAACCTGAAAGAATTTGTTTCTAGAAGAATCCCACTGTAGGAAACGTTCACTTTTCAGGTGACGGAAAATTATACTGGAAAAGCACTAGATAGGATAAGTGGGTAATGTTATATACAGTTTTTACATCACTTCTTTAATATCTATTATTTTAAAGCAAAAATAATAACATTTATTATTTCCACATAAATTATATGGGTAAATAAGTTAGATGACAAGAGTTCAATGAGCAAGCGAAGTAAATAGTATTATATTAGTTGGTGAAATAATAAAATATTATCTAAAGGTAGATGATGACAAATTAAAAATTCACTTTAGGGGCTCCTGGGTGGCTCAGTCACTTAAGCATGCAACTCTTGATTTTGGCTCAGGTCATCAACTTCATGAGATGGAGCCTGCATGGGGCTCTGGGCTGACAGTACAGAGCCTGCTTGGGATTCTCTCTCTCTCCCTCTCTGTCTCTGCTCCTCCCCCAACTCATGTGTTCTCTTTCTCTCTCTCTCTCTCTCTGTCTCTCCCTCTCTCTCTCTCAAAATAAATAAATAAACTTTAAAAAAAAATGCACTTTAGGGACACCTGGGTGGCTCAGTCGGTTAAGCGTCCAACTTCAGCTCAGGTCACGATCTCGCAGTTCATGAGTTTGAGCCCCATGTTTGGCTCTGTGCTGACAGCTCAGAGCCTGGAGACTGCTTTGGTTTCTCTGTCTCCCCCTCTCTCTGCCCCTCACCTGCTTGTTCTCTCTCTCTCTCTCTCTCTCTCTCTCTCTCTCTCTCTAAAAAATAAGTAAATATTAAAAAAAATTTTAACACACTTTTTTCTTAACTTTTATAAAGACAACAAAAAATGACATGAAGTATGGTCAAAATAACAAGAGTGGCAATAAAATGTAATACTGAAATAAACGTGAGTAATACAAAAGTAGGTCAAAATAAAGGAAAGAACAGCAAAAAACATAAGAGACAGATAAAAATGAAATAGAAAGAGGATAGATTTAGTTCAAGTATGTATATAATTAGTCAAATAACAATGGAATAAGTCTGCATGTAGGAGGCAGACATTGTGGGACTGGACAAGAAAGCATTATCCAGCTATTTGCCACTTTGCTTTTGGGAGACCCAGCCTATGTTTTTATAAATGTTGAAAGTAAAAGAGTGTGAGAAGGTACACAATGCAGAAATAAGAATAATAAAGCTGAAGTGTCTAGATTAATGTCGAAGTACAACAAAATAACTTTAGCAGAAATAAAAATAGATCCTTTATTCTAATAAAAAAATAATTCATCAGTCAGCCACAATACTACTAAAAGTTCATTTCTCAGTAACAAAGCTTCAAAATACAGGAGATCAAAATAAGCAGACCTAAACAAAGAGATATACAATCTATACTCAAAGCTGAATGTACTAACAAAACTGTCTTGGTTTTTTGGCTCTTTATTAAGAGCCATGATATTAAAAAATCACTAAGAGCAGGGAGCCTGGGTGGCTCCGTTGGTTCAGTGTCCGACTTCAGCTCAGGTCATGATCTCACAGTTCGTGGGTTCAAGCCCCTCATCAGGCTCTGTGCTGACCGAGCTGACAGCTTGGAGCCTAGAGCCTCCTTCAGATTCTGTGTCTCCCTCTCTCTTTGCACCTTCTCCACTCACACTCTCTCTCTCTCCCAAAAATAAACATTAAAAGAAGAAAAAAGAAATCAGTAAGGGTATAAAGGATTTTTAAAATCCCAAGTTGACCAGAATTACATTTATAGAATGCCCCCCTCAACAACTACAAAACACATAATATTTATAACTTTGCATAACACTTTCCTAAAATAAAAAAATGCCTGGCCTACAAAATTTCAAAATGAACTTTTACAAAATCACAATGATACATAGGTTCTTTTGCTGGCTGCAAAGAGATCGATAAGAATGAAATATCCAGAAAAATATGTTAATAGTTGGAATTTAAGTAACACACAAATCAGTCATGAATTAGAAAAATAAAAGCCCAAGGGAAATTAGAAAATATTTTGGACTAAATAATAAGGGGAACAATAAAAACCAAAATTAGTTGGGGACACCTCCAGATATTTTTAAGGAACATTTTTGAGTGTAGTGGAACAAAACAACGTTTAAGAAATGTGTGATGTAAAGATTGCATATTTAGAAGCTTAAATTAAAAAGACTAAGGTATTCAGAAAATTTGTAGAAGAAAGGAAATAATACAGATAAGTAGAGAAATCAATGAAATGGATGAAAGATAAAGAAGAAAAAAGATAGTCAAATATTGGTTCTATTAAAATTTTAATAAAACTGGCAAATACTTAGTTAGACTGTGAAGGAAAAGCAACAATGTTCGGAAGCTCAGATCACCAAGAAGAATGTAAAAGGGCACACCACCACTCTTCCTAGAAACAGTAAAGATTCATAATGCAGAGGTATTATGAACAACTTATGCCAAGAAAGTTTATATTTTATTATTTTAAAAAAATTTTTTAATGTTAATTTATTCTTGAGACAGAGACAGAGTGTGAACAGGGGAGGGGCAGAGAGAGAGGGAGACAGAGAATCTGAAACAGGCTCCAGGCTCTGAGCTGTCAGCACAGAGCCCGATGTGGGGCTCGAACCCACAAACTGTGAGATCATGAGCTGAAGTCGGACGCTTGACTGACTGAGCCACCCAGGCACCCCTAGAAAGTTTATATTTTAAGTGAAATGTACAAATTCCTTGACAAATGCAAACACAAATGACTTGCTGAGAAATCCAAAATCTGAATTCACCTGTTACCTTTTAAAAATCTAGAATTCATAGTTACCATCCTTGCCAGTGTCCTCCACCATAAAAGAGTATTAAGACTGAACTTATCCTCCTATCGTAAAGAACTGAAAAACTTGATTAAATATATAGTACTGTTTTTAGACATTGTCAACAGATGTGTAGGACTCTGATCAATGAAATACGGAAAACAGATGAGATGGTACTTTAGATTGCCTTAGCTTTCTGCCTGGAGGCAATTTCTGGACCAAGAGTGTGAGGTAGTCTCATGTTGATGAAGGGACATATGCCAAAGTTTGGGGAATGCCAAGAAGCAATTTGAAGACAATAGTGAAGCAAATGAGAGAATTATTCAGAGAAAGGCTTCCAGAAATCAGTGTTAGGTCCCCTAAAGTTTTTGATAAGAGATGGTGTGTTTATAGTGTGACCTCCACATGGCTGGGAAGACTGACTAGGGAGTGTAACCCACTCCCCATTCTCATAAAGGGCAGGAAGATGTTCACAGCCTATCCGGGCACAGGGAGGGCAGGGTGTGGTCATCCAACGGGTTCAGTGGAGAACTCAAGAGGATCCCTCTTCAACAGCAGGGATAAATAATCCCTGGAGTGAAGGATGCTCTCACCCCACACAACCAAAGTGTAAGAACACCTTGAAGGGACCAGCTCAACTGACGGACATGAAGTGTACCTGTGTGCTAGAACAAAGATCTTCGGGTTACACGTTATACAACAGTATCCACGCACTCAACAACTTAACATCAAGAACACACCATCCAGTAAAAAATGACTAGATTGGCCAAGAACTATAAAGTTACACATAACCAGAAAAAAAAAATCAGTCAATACATCCCAAAATTACAAAGACTACACAACTAACTGATAAAGAGGTTAAAATAGTTATTATAACTATGTTCAAGCATATAAAAAACATTCGCATAATTAAAAGAGAAACAGAAGATACAAACATAAAATGAATATATATATATATATATACACATATATATGTGTGTATATATATATATATATAAGAAAATAAGATTAAAAACATTAAATTTGCAAAAGAAAATATCAGTGAAATTGAAGCAGTCATGGTATAAATTATTCAAACTGAAATACAATAAGAAAAAAAACTGAAAAGAATTAATGAATTCAAAATCAGGGGCCCATGGGGAAATAGTAAGTGGTCTCACATGCATGAAATTAGAGTCCAAGGAATAGAGTGAAATGAGAAAACACACACACACACACACACACACACACACACAAGAATGTTAGAAATAGTAAATATGTGGGTAAATAATACATCTAGATTTGTTTTGTTAATTACTTAAAAACTGATTTAAAAATCTAATACCTTGTATGGTTTATAACTTCAATAAATTGTGTATGTACTGTGGCAGAAAGTACTGGGAAGGGAATTGAAATATTCTAGTCTAAGGTTCATAGAATGTAAGTAAAGGGGTATTAAATATTATTTCAGTATAGCCCATGGGAAGTTAAAGGAACATATTGTAAGTCCCAGAACAATCATTGCAAAAATAAAACAAAAAAAAAGTATAAAGAAAAATAACTGATATCAACAAAGAAACAAATGAGTATACTAATAGTCAATTGACCCATCAAAATACAGAAAAATAAGCAAACTGTAACGAAAAAACAGGTGCAATAAATACAAAGATGGCTTAAACCCAATACATTGTTAATTGCAGTATATATAAGTATTCTAACAGTTTTAGCAAAGAAATCGGCAGAATGGATAAAAGCGCAAGACCCAGCTATGAGTTGCATATGGAAGAATAAATTTAATGTTAAGGGACATAGGTAGGTTAAAAGCAAAAGGATAAAAAAAAGATATATCACAGAAACAGTAATCATAAGAAGGCTATAGTGGGAAAATTCATATCAGAAAAAGGAAAAGAATGTACAAGAATATTGCCAGAAGTCAAAATGGAAATTTTGCAATGATAAAGGAATATATTATTCCATAACACAAGCAATGGAGTTTAAAGTATAGGAAGCCAGAAAGGACAAAGCAGAAAGGGAAAATAGAGATATTCACAATTATAGTTGGTGGATTTATCACTTCTCTTTCAGTATCTGCTAGAAAACACAGACATAAAATCGATAAGAATATAAAAGACTAGAACATAATTATCAACCAACTTGACATAACTGACATACAGAACAATCTACCTATGAAGTCAGAATGCATATTCTTCTAAGGTGAATACAAAACAGTTTCAAGATATTACATATGCTGGGACATAAAGTCTTAATATATTTCAGATAGTTAAGATCAAGAATTTTCTCTCTGACAATAATGAAATAGAAATGTGGAAAATCCTAAAATATGTGTAAATTAAGTAACACACTTCTAAATTCCCAGTAGGTAAAAGGAGAAATCACAAGGAAAGTTGGAAATACCCTAAACTGAATTAAAATCAATACAAAAGTGATACAAATGTTTGTATTTCAATGAACAGTGTTTGGAAGGACACTTATAGTCATAATGCTTCTGGTAGAAAGAATAAAAGTCTTGGGGCACCTTGGTGGCTCAGTCGGTTGAGCATCTGACTCTTGATTTCAGCTCAGGTCATGGAATCGAGCCTCATGTTGGGCTCTGTGCTGAGCATGGGGCCTGCTTGGGATTCTCTCTCTCTCTCTGTCTCTCTCTCTCTCTCTCTCTCTGACCCTCTCCCCTACTCATGCTCTCTCTCTCCCTCTAAAAAGTTAAAAAATAATAATAAAATTTCAAAAGAAAGAATAAAAGTCTAAACTATGTAAATCTTCTATATCAAAAAGTTAGAAAAGCACTACAAACAATATTCAAAATTTTGAATTTTGAATTTCCTTCTTTGAAGAAGGAAAAAAATAATAAAAATTAGAACAGATATCAATGAAATAGAAAAAGTACAATAGAGAAAAATAAAATCACAAGCACATTTTTTGAAAAAAAGGAATCAATAAAATTGAAAAAAAAAAAAGAACCCAATTATCTAGAGTGTGTTAAAAAGTAAGAATAAAACCAGGACACACACCATGAAGTGCCTTCACTGCAGAATTTACAGTTAATAAGACAATAAAGGGATGTTATGAGCAACTCATGGCAACACATTGAGAATCTTGATGGAAGGGAGGAATTTCTTGAAAGGCAAAAACTACCAAAATTGATTTAAGACCATAATTATTAGATAACTTGACCTAAACTTTCAAGTGAAGAAAATTACCAGCATAGTTTGCTTCTCTGGTGTATTCAGTCTAAAATTTTAGGAGTAAAGAAGCGCCTGGGTGGCTCAGTTGGTTAAGCGTCTGACTTTGGCTCAGGTCATGATCTCGTAGTCTGTGAGTTCAAGCCCCGAGTTGGGCTCTTTGCTGACATCTGGGAGCCTGGAGCCTGCTTCAGATTCTGTGTCTCCTTCTCTCTCTTTCTCTCCCCGACTCACACACTGTCTCTCTCTCTCTGTCTCTCAAAAATAAATAAATGTTAAAAAATTAAAATTTCAGCAATAAATAATACCAATGTTATCAAAATCTTTCAAAATATAGAGAAGTAAAAACTTCCCAACTATTTTTCATTGAGGCACTTGAAGATTCAGATACAGTTGTAAGAAAAAATACAGAAAGAACCCTATATACTTTGCACAATTTCCCCCAGTGGTAATATTTTGCAATCGCGGAAAATATAACAATCAGGGTAATGCCAGCGATAGAGTTCAGTGACTTCTCCACTTATACTTGTGCTCATGTGTGTGTGTGTGTGTGTGAATTTCCATACAATTGAATCACCTATTTGGGTTAGTGTATCCGCTACCATAACCAGGTTCTTGACCAGCAGCAACACCACAGTTGTCCTTGTGTTGCTCTTTTATAACCACACCCAGTTTCCTCACACCCCTAAACCAGTCCTGGATGTTTGGCAACCTGTAGTCTTTCCATTTCTCAAATTTTGTCATTTAAAAAAATATTATTTAAATTGAGTCATAGAGCGGGCGTCTGGGTGACTCAATCAGTTGAGCCGTCCAACTCTTGATTTTGACTCAGGTCGTGATTCCAGCCTGACCTGGGGCTCTGTGCTGAGCATGGAACCTGCTTAAGATTCTCTTTCTTGTTCATGCTGCCCTTCTCCTCCATTCACTCTCTCTCTCTCCCCCCATCAAAAAAAAATTCTTTCATAAATAAAAATAGATTAATTAATTAATTAAAATCATACAGGATGTAATCTTTTGAGATTTGCCCAATTCCATAGTTGAGCAAGAGCTGTACATTCCTAGAGATTCATTGAGTTGCTGTATCAATATCGCATTATTTTTATTTCTGAGTAATAGTATATGATATACATGTACCACAGTTCGTTTAACCAGAGGACGTCTGCCCTGGTTCCAGTTTTTGGCTACTACAAGTAAAGCTGCTATGAGCAAATACAGAGATGCTCTTGTGTGAAAGTAAGTTTTCATCTTTCTGGGATAAATACCCAGGAATATAATTACTGGGCCTTATGATATATTTATATGTAATTTTACAGGAAACTACCAAAATTTTCCAGAGTAATTGTAACATTTTATTTTCTTACTGGCAATGCATGAGTGATGGTTTCTCCACATCCTTGACAGCATTTGATACTGATACTACTTTTTCATTTTAGCAGTTCTGATACACCTATATACAAAGTGATATCACATTGTAGTTTTAGTTTGTAGTTTCGTTTAGTTTACCTGATGGCTAATGATGTTGCATATATTTTTATAGTTTATGTTCCATCTGTATAACCTCTTCAGTAATAGATTTCCTCATATATTTTGCTTATTTTCCCATTTAATTGGATTGTTTATTTTTAACTGCTGAATTTTGAAAGTTCTTTATATATTCTAGATATTAGTCCTTTGCTGGGTATATGATTTGAAAACATTTCCCAGTCTATAGGTTTAATGCAAGGTATTTTTGCTCCCTGCACATAGACCAAAAATTTTTAATTTTGATACTAATTTATCATTTTTTTAAACTTTTGGTTATTTATGAGAGAGAGAGACAGACAGAGGGTGAGCAAGGGAGGCGTGAGAGAGAGGGAGACACAGAATCCAAAGTGAAATCCAGGCTCCGAGTTGTCAGAACAGGGCCCAACGCAGGGCTCAAACTCACAAACCATGGGATCATGACCTGAGCTGATGTTGGAAACTTAACTGACTGAGCCACCCAGGCACCCCTAATTTATCAGTTTTTAAATGTATTATACTTTTGGTGTCAAGTCAAAGACTCTGCTTAACCCCAGATTCTAAATATTTGCTTTCCTTTTAGTTTTCGATAAACTTACTACAATTTAAAATTTTATATCTAAATCTATTATCCATTTGAGTAAATTTTTGCATTAGGTGTAAGGTTTATGTTGAGTTTATTTTTTTCCTTAATGGATGGCCAATTGCATCTGCCATTATTTGTTGAAAAAGATACACTCCCTCCATTGAATTGCTTCTTTATCTTCCTCAAAAGTCAGTTCACCATGTGTGTGTGGATCTGTTACCATGTTCGCTCTTCTGCTTTACTGATTTCTGTAGCTGTATGTCTGCCAATATTACACTATATTGATTATTCTAGCTATAAAATAAATCTTAATATCAAGTACTGATTTCTCCTAATTTGTTCTTTGTCATGGTTGTTATAGAGATTTTAAGCACAGCACCTTTCCATATAAATCTTTGATTCATGACTATGCCAACATAGTCATGTCAACAAAATCCTTGCTGGAATTTATGTAGGAATTGCATTAAACCTGTAGATCAATTTGGGGACAATCAAGTTCTTTACTGTACGTGTTACATTCTATGTACATATTTGATGCTGTTTTTTTCTCCATTTTAATTAGGTCTCCTTTGATTTTTTTCATCAGCGTTTTGTAATTTTCAACATACAGATCTTGTACATGTTTTGTTAAATATGTCCTAAATACTTAGTTTCCTTGAAGCTATTATAAACATTGTATTTTTAGTCTCTATTTCCTCATGGTCCTTTTTAGTATATACAAATGCAATCTTTATTTAACCTTTTAACCCTTGAAGTGTTAAACTCACTGTACATAATCTTTATAGGTTCCTTAGCATTTTCTATGAAGACAGCCATGTCATATGCAAATAGAAATAGTTGTATTTCTCTCTTTCAGTCTGTTTTATTTATTACATTTCCTTGCCTTATTGCAGTGGCTAGAACTTCCAATGTCATGTTGAATAAAAATGAGGAGAGCAGACATCCTTTTTCTTGTTCTAAAGTTAGAAAGAGAGTGCTTAGCCTTTCATTATTAAAGATGTTAGTTGTAGTGGCACCTGGGTGGCTCAGTCGGTTGAGCATCCAACTCTTGATTTTGCCTCAGTTCATGATCCCAGGGTCGTGCGATGTAGCCCTGCATTGAGCCCTGCATCAGGCTCAGCTCTGGGCGTACAGCCTGCTTGAGATTTTCTCTCTTTCTCCCTCTGCCCCTCTACGCTGTTCGCCCTCTCTCTCTTTCTCGAAAATAAAATAAAATAAAATAAAATAAAATAAAATAAAATAAAATAAAATAAAATAAATAATTTTTTAAAAGATGTCAACCATACCATAAAGATGTTCTTTATCGAGTTGAGAAAAATTCTCTTAATACCTCAGTTTCTAAAAATTTTTAACTATTATTAGCGATAGCCATTAAATTTTATCTACCGTTTTTCGTGCATCATTTTCTGTAATTACATTGTTTGTCTTCTTTAGCTTATTGATATGGTTTCATTGATTTTCAAATATTGGATTAAACTTGAATACCAAATATAAATATCACTCGGTCATGGTATATCATTCTTTTCCATGCATTGTTAGATTCAGCTGCTAATATTTCTTGCAGTTTTATTTTTTTCCAGGAAAAATCATGGAGATACTGCTCTGTAGTTTTCCTTTTTGTACTGTCTACTGTTTTTGTATCTTGCTAATAATGATCCCATAAAATGGGTTTGGATTATTCACTCCTATTTTATTTCCTTGAAGAGGTTGTGTAAAATTCATGTTATTTTTTTTTAATGTTTGGTAGAATTCTTCAGTAAAACTATTGTGCCTTCAAATTTCACTTTCAACAGATTTTAAATTTCAGATCAAATGTTTAATGCTCTAGTAGTTAATAGTTTGGAGATTTGATCCATTTCTCTAAATTGTCCAGTTTATGAGCTTAAATTTGCTTATAGTATCCCATTGTTTTTTTTACTGGATAAAGAGTCAATTTTCATATCTCTGTTTCATTTTTAGTATTGACTTGTGCCTCATCTTTTTGCCTTTTTCAGTTTTATCATTTTGTTAATTTTTTTCAAAGGACAAGCTTTTTATTTTATTGATTTTCTCTATGCTTGTTGTTTGCAATTTAGTTGATTAGCATGTTTATTATTCTTTTTTTTTACTTGCCTGTGTTTATTTTGTTCTCCTTTTTCTACTTTATTAAGGAAGAAAGTTAGATTATTGACTCGAGACCTTTGCTTTCTTCTAACTTAAGCATTATGTGCTACAAAGTTCCCTCTCAGCACTGTTTTACCTGCATCCGCACAGATTTTGCTATTTTGCATTTATATTTCCATTCAATTTTATGTAATTTGTATTGTCTTTGAGACATGGTCTTTGACTCATGAGTCATTTAGAATTGTGTTGTTTAATTTCCAAATGTTTTTAAAATTTTTTTTATGTTTTTATTTTATTTTTGAGAGAGAGAGAGAGAGAGAGAGAGAGAGAGAGAGAGAGAGAGAAGAGCTTGATCAGGGAAGAGGCAGAGAGAGAGGGAGACACAGAATCTGAAGGAGGATCCAGGCTCTGAGCAGTCAGCGCAGAGCCCGATTCATGACTGGAACTGATGAACCACGAAATCATTACCTGACCTGAAGTCAGATGCTTAACTGACTCAGCCACCCAGGCATCCCTCCCCGTTTTTTTGTTTTGTTTTGTTTTTGTTTTTTTAAGTCTCTCTCTCTCATAAAATCTTGACACTTTTTTTGCTTCTACTGAATAATCTCAGGGATCTGAAGGCCTTAGCTTTGAATCCCAACTAGTTTCTGAAAAAAGCTGTCAGTAAATTAGATCTTGTCAGTCTTTCTGAAATCAAATTCCTGCCTTTTATATGCTAGGGTGAAATGTGTTTATCTTATCCATAATAGTAAGATATAAAGACATCATGTTTTATAAGCATATAAAGCTTTTTGTTCATATCTTAATTGAGTTACAAACTTTCCTCCCCAATAGATGTTAATGATTATATGAAACCACTTTATATTTAAATAGCCATACATTTAAAATTTCTAGATTATATTCAAGAGGTAACTTTTCAATTAGGGAAGTAACTCCAAGAAGATCAGTAATTTCTCCAATGGTATGATGTTTGGGGAGAGCATGAAATACAACTTTCAATCTTTAAAACACCAAACATCTTGCTTATGCTTTTAAAAAATAAATTAGATTTCACACATTTCAATTTGTAAGAAACGTTTATTCTCAAGACAGTAATTCTACTTCCTCTGAGGTTTATATCACAACTGGATGTCTTCCATAAAATTATTTGAATTCAGTCTTGTTTACTGGGGATGACAAAACCAACTAACAAGAGATGAAAAATATAAAAGTATATAAAACTTTAGTTTCATTCATTCATTTCAGTATTGGACCAAATATATTCTATTTCAGTTACTTAAAAGATGCAAAGATTTTAAGAGAATTTCTATTTCCTGTCCTGAATGTTTTAAATGTTTATTTATTTATTTGTTTGTTTTGAGATAGAGAGAGAGAGAGATAGCACAGGGGAGGCGAAGAGAGAGAGGAAGAGAGAGAAACCCAACCTCTCCTGACAGCACAGAGCCCCATGTCAGGTTCAATCTCAGGAACCGTGAGATGGTGACCTGAGCTGAAATCAAGAGCCGGACACTTAACCCACTGAGCAACAGGTGGGCCTACTTCCTGAGTGTTTCAATTTTGATGGTGGGAAACTTGTATATCCATAAGGAGAACAAACACTTAACAATATATATATATATATGTTATGGGTGCCTGGGTGGCTCAGTTGATTAAGCTTCTGACTCTTAATTTCAGCTCAGGTCATGATCTCACGGTTCATAGTTTGAGCCCTGTGTGGAGCTCTGTGCTGACAGCATGGGAACAGCTTGGGATTCTCTCTCTCTCTGCCCCTCCCCTGCTCACGCTCTCTTTCAAAATAAATGAATATATATATATATATATATATATATATATATATATATATATATACACACACACACACACACACACACTATATATGTATACACTATATACATACATACATATATATCTTGTGGTAGATGATAAACACAGAAATTCATCACTCTCACTTTCTTAAATACTGAGAAAGTGATGTTTATTGTCTCATACCTGACTTTCAAACATGTAGGTTTGAGAACCAAAAATGTGGCAGACCTATTCAAACTAGGCAGGCAAATATGGAACCATTTATGGATTAATAGATCATTATAAATGTGAGGCCAAATGGTTACCTATAGTCTTGGACAGTCCTGGATATAATCTGAGAAACCCTTTTGTGTCTACCTGTTGTAGGAAGAATATCGTACAGATCTCTTGCTCTATACTGTGCTGATTCTTATTACTGTGGTAATAAAAAATTTTACCATATTTTATCTTTGGTCTTATTATTATTACTTACAAGAAGAAAAATTCAAGTTTTATCTCATTAATTTAACAACTACTTTTTCCTGAGTTACTTAATATATGTGTATATTTTAGTTTCATTTAAGTTTTAATTATCTTTTAAAATTTTGAAATAATTTTAGATTTACAGAAAGGTGTGAAAGGTATTACTGATAGTTCTTACCCAGTTCTGACCCTTAAATGTTCATACCTTACATATCTCAGTACATTAGTCAAACCAAGAACTTACCATTGGCACATTAAATAAACTTAATGTAAACAGTCTTTATTTGGATTTCACCAACTTTTCCATTAATGCCTTTTTTTAAATTCTAGGACCCAGTACAAGATTCTATATTTCATGTTGTTGCCTTGCCTCCTGTGGTCCATGAAAATTTCTCAGTCATTTATTGTTTTTCATGACTTTTTTCTGAGAAGTACTGTCAGGTATTTTGCAGAAGGTCACTCAATTTGAGTTTTTCTAAACCTGTTTAAGGATTAGACCAAGGGTTTGGGGAAAATTAACAGAGAGGAAATGTATCCTTTTCACTACATCATGTATGGGCTATATAATGTCAACATGACACTTCTGATGTTGATCTTGATACTTGGTTAAAGCAGTGTTTGTCAAGTTTCTCCACTCTAGTTACTATTTTTCCCTTTCTACATTTTATTGTTTAGAAGTGAGCCATTAAATTTAGCATATACTTGAAGGATATTGGGGAATCGATGAAGCAACACTTCCCAGAGGGGGTTATCTGCATACATTATTTGAGATTCTGCATTAAGGAAAATTTGTTCCTTCCTCCTCATTTATTTACTTATTCAATCATTTCTACCAATATAGACTCATGAATATTTATTTTATTATAGTACCATAGTATTTCTTTTGTTATCAGATTGTTCTAGCTTTGATTATTGAAAAATCCTTTAGGTTTGCCTCTTGTTTCCCTTTGATATGATTCCACCCTATTGTTTGTTGAAATCCTTACTCTCTTGTACTATAAGATGCTCTGGGTTCAAGTCATATTTTCCATGCCTGGGCCCTAAAATTGGCCATTTCTCCAAAGAGCCATGATTCCTTTTATCGGCCAATGGTATTTAGAAACCAAAACCTGGACACTAATTGTGCTTTTTGTTATTGAGGTGTAGCTGTTCCTAGGGACTCAGTGGAAAATTTGTGACACTATTTCTTCAAATATTTCTTCTGCCCTAGTTTCTCTTTATTTTTATTCTGGGATTCCAATTATGTCCATGCAAAAGTGTTTAATATTGTCCCCCAGGTCTTGGATACTAAGTCTTTCTGGTTTTTTTTTTCCCCACTTTTTTTCTCTTTGTAATTTCTGTGGATTATTTGGCAGTCAATTATTTCTTTCCTTGGAAGTATCTACTAATAAGATTGTCACAGATATACTAAATTTTTGTTACAGTGTTTTGATTTCTAATATTTATGTTTTTCTACTAATTTCCAATTTTCTGCTGAATTTACCTACCTAATATAGTATGCTATTCATTTTTCCCATTAAAAGCTTTAACATATTAATCATAGATATTCTAAATTCCCCATCTGAAAATGTCAAGTCAGTCTCTGAGTGTGTTTCTGAAAATTATCTGTTTCTTTTTTTTTCTTAAGTTTATTTATTATTTGACCGAGAGAGAGAGAAAGAGAGAGAGAGAGAGAGAGCAGGGGAGGGGCAGAGAGAGAGAGGGAGACCAAGGATCTGAACTGGGCTCTGCACTGATAGCAGAGAGCCCGACATGGGGCTGGAACTCACAAACCGTCAGATCATGACCTGAGCCGAAGTTGAGATCATGACTGAGCCACCCAGGTGCCCCATTGTCTCTTTTAATTATGCTGTGTTCTGCCTTTTGCTATACTTTTTTGCTATGCTTGGATTTTTTTTTTTTTTTTTTTTTTTTTTGTGGAAGTCTGTAGCTACTGTTTATGATAACGGGTACTGAAGTAAGTGTATTCTACGTATGGAGATAAGTACAACTTCCTTCTGCTAAACCTTTAGTATGAAGTTTGTATTAATCTGGTCAAGAGTTTGGGTGAGTTTGACATTTTCTGTTGCTATGGTTAGCAGAGACGGAATTTGCTGCTAAGGGTACCGGAGACTTCAAATTCCTCTAGTGATACTTCATGTTTGTGCCCTTGCTTGATTCTAGTGTTCCTTTTGTGCTTCTCCTCAGTCTTCCCTTGATTCTCTCCAATTGTATCCCTGTCCTTCTGAAGGAGGTTTGTCAGCATGCTGGTGAGGGAAGAATACGCATTCCCTGATGTTCCAATCAACGTCCATCTTGGACACATACCGTGGCCTGTGTCTCTGGGATGTGGCCTTCACAAGTGTACCTGTCCCTCTTCCAGGGCTGGAGCTGAAGTTTCTATATTTTTCCCTTTGCTCCACTCCTCTCAGTGCAATGGGGATTCACCAGTATCCTTGGAGTAAGTTTTGAGGACTTTCTCCTTGCAGATTAAGCTTTTTCTATTTTTTTTCCTTTTTTTAGTGTGTGTTTATTTATGTTTTACTTAGGAGAAATGACAGTTATGGGTATAGTTTTGGTCAATGGCCTCAGTTCCCCTCCCCTACATGCAGTGGGATTCTTCCAGTGCCTATCCCTGAAGGTGTAGTCTCTTTTTCTGTAGAATAGATGGGGTAAAGGGGAACGGGGTGGGGGGGGGAGTTTGATTATATTTTGACAATGGCTGCTCTTCGTCTCCAACACGGAAGAAACTTTCTCTAGATTCTTTCCAAAAGTCTTCACGAGAGCCTAATGGGTTTCCTGGGAGAAAGCCCTACACACGAGCAAGAGACCATCTATGTCAGCATTTCTCCCAGCTTTCACACTCTCAAAGTAACCCACACTCTGCTGTTAGCCGTTCCTTAAACCTTTCCAGGTTAATCTTTCAACAGATGTATATAGAATTCAAGGTGTCTTTCATGCCTGTCTGCCTTGTGACCTCAGAGCAACAATGGGTTTGTGAAAGTCTTTTATCTGAAGTTGGCGCACTATTTTCTCTTGTAATTTTAAACCAAAGCTCTTTTCAGCTCTCTGCTCCTCTGTGCTAAGACGAGAAGTCCCCCAAATTTCCCAAAGTAGGAAACTGGAAGTCACAAAGATTATGACTGAACTGTCTTCAGTCAGTCCTCAATACATTTATACTATTATAATTTTAATATATGGTGTGCATATATAGAGTCACAGAAATAATGATGCAAAAATTAATTTCAAAACTAGATGTTTGCATACATGTTCTGAGTTCTGAGAAAATCAAAACTACTTCCATTTTGACTAAGTTAAGACATAGTTTCATATGAAATTTAAGTAATTGATAAAGACTGAAGATACATGTTTTGTATAAACCAATACTCATGATTATTTGACTTATTTTCTCTTTGCATATTGTAGCTCTTTATGGTCTCTTTTTTCAGTTACCCATAACTTATTGTGTATTTTTCTACTCTCCAAAAATTTGGATTTAATAAACTAATATGACCAATGACAAGAGGAATAAAATAGTATGTTTTATATTTGTAATGCAATAATAAAAGAATCACTCTTAATATGTATCACTTTACATCTGAATCAAGAGATGATAGAAATTTCAATGAAGATTGGAGAAGTCTAATGAAATTTTGGTTTAAGCCAAATAAAATGCTCCCCACCAACTCTGTCTCTGTCTTCCTCTCTGTATAATAAAAATAAAAGTTGCTCTATTAATTGCCAAGTTGCTCTTTTTATTTAAGTTTACAATTTGTTTTACAGTAATATCCAGAGAATGGTAAGCCTGCACACATTCTATTGGATTAGCCATTCCTTTTCATTGTTCAATATAACCAATTTTGGTATCAAAACATATAATTTTTCCAGAGAAAATAAATCATGCAAGATTTTATTAAAATATTTTATTATAAAATGCATACTTTCAAAGCAGATAATAAAAATTACCTGTGATATACATATGGAGAATTGTCAAATTTCCTGCTCTAAACTTACACTGATATTGGGGCACCTGGGTGGCTCAGTAAAGCCTCTCTGACTTCAGCTCAGGTCATGATCTCATGATTTGTGGGTTCGAGCCCCATGTTGGGCTCTGTGCTGACAGCTCAGAGCCTGGAACCTGCTTCAGATTCTGTGTGTCCCTCTCTTTCTGCCCTTTCCCCACTCATTCTCTCTCTCTGTCTCTCTGTCTCTCTGTCTCTCTCTCTCTCTCTCTCTCAAAATAAACTTACACTGATATTGAGGACTTGCCTTCTGGTATTAAGGACTAATCCACTACCTCTAAATTCCTCTTTTGATTCAACAATTCTGAAAACAGAACATGGCTAATGAGATGAGTTAAATCACAAAGAAAAAGAACTTTGCAATATCTGTCTGAATACAGTCAACCCAACTTGCTGATGATAATCTGCACTTTTATTTCTGTCTCCTATAAAGTCCTTTTAATTTCTCATGTTTAAATGTTCTCCCTATTGGGGGCGCCTGGGTGGCTCAGTTGGGTAAGTGTCTGATTTGGGCTCAGGTCATGATCTTATGTTTTGTGGGTTTGAGCCCCACATCAGGCTGTATGCTGACAGCTCAGAGCCTGGAGCCTACTTCCTGGATTCTGTGTCTCCCTCTCTCTGTCCCTCCCCCACTTGTGCTCTGTTTCTTTCTCTCTCTCAAAAATAAACTTAAAACAATTAAAAAAAAAATGTTCTCCCTATTATAACTACCCAAATAAAGCATCCAGTTTTTCCAGTTGAGTCCTGGAAAATTTTGACAGATCAGCACAACAGTAATAGGCAAAGGTATAATATTTTCTAACCTTTACTGTATACATATGAATATTGAGAGATATAATACTCTGTATATGTATATTCATATATGTAGGTATTATATATATAATATATTTTCAAACAATAGTATAATATAAATAAAATTTTGTGCCTGTTCTTTTTTATTAACCCTACAGACTGAACATCTTCATATATGAAAATGGGTGCCTGTGCATATATATTCTTTATATGTCCACATCACAATTTTAAAGCAAAACTTAGCAATACATTGTTTGTATATACTGTCAGTTTTTTTAAATGTTTATTTATTTTTGAGACAGAAAGAGAGAGCACGCGTGCACACACATGCTCAAGCAAGGGATGAGCAGAGAGAGACAGCGACAGAGGATCCAAAGCAGGCTCTGCACTGAGAGCAGAGAGCCTGATGTTGGGCTCAAACTCAAAAATTCCCAGATCATGACCCCAGCCAAGGTCGGACACTTAACTGACTGAGCCACCCGAGGCGCCCCATACATACTCTACATTTAAAGTTTATTTTATTTATCAACATTTGTATTGTTTCCTTCATGACAGAGGATGGGGAGGTGGAAGGAGCTAATATAAACCACTTTTATTTTATTTTATTTTTTTTTTATTTTTTTTTTTAAATCTTTTTTTTTTTTTTTTAATTTTTTTTTTCAACGTTTATTTATTTTTGGGACAGAGAGAGACAGAGCATGAACGGGCGAGGGGCAGAGAGAGAGGGAGACACAGAATCGGAAACAGGCTCCAGGCTCTGAGCCATCAGCCCAGAGCCCGACGCGGGGCTCGAACTCACGGACCGCGAGATCGTGACCTGGCTGAAGTCGGACGCTTAACCGACTGCGCCACCCAGGCGCCCCTAATATAAACCACTTTTAAATGAACATGCTGGAATTTGCTCGATTATTTTCTTAGGATAAATAATAACTTGGATTAGTAAGGTAACACATATGCTCTCTAATGAAGTAATTGTTATATATGGCCAATATGTCCTCAAAAAGTACCTATTAAGAATAAAATTACAAAGAGGAGGAAAAGAAGAGAAATAGAGAAAGAAAAACATTTCCTAATATTAGTCAATTTCTGGCAATTTACTAATGGGTAGTTGGAGGCATGGAGCTAAGAGGGAGTATGGGCAAAGAAAGAGGGGTGAGATTCTATGAGGCACATTATGAGCATTGGGTGTTGTATGGAAACCAATCTGACAATAAATTTCATATGAAAAAAATACAGTAAAATACAAAATGAAAAGAAAGATTATAACAGTCTTTGCTGGACCATTCGGTCTGCAGTTATTCCAGCACAATTTTCTAGTCTTTCTTGAAAAGCATTTTTTACTTCAGCAATTTCATTTTTGTGAACAGCAATTTGCTGAACCACAACTCAGGGAACATTCCCCGAGTGTTTTGGTCTCCCTATGAAGCCAGAAGCGTAAGTGGTAAGTGGAAATGGTGAACTAAGAGACGTAAGATATTTCAATCCACAGGAGGACAGTATTTTTAGTAAAAATAGACAAGAAACTATTACGTTGCAGCAAAAGCAATACTGATTCCAGAAAATTCCTAACGGCACAAATGTTATGATCACTAGAACAGAATTTGAAGGTGGGGTTCTAATATTACAAAGGCAGGTGACTTGTTACACAAAAATAGACATATAGGGGACATATCTGTGAAAATATGAAGATACTATTTTTAGATACAATTATTTATAGGCATAACATATTTCTCTATAAATCCCAAAGCCCATGCTGGTTGTCTTTTGCAACAGCAAATGCTAGGCTTCCTGTATCATCTGGAACTATCCAATTCATTCTCTTGGATTGCTATTATCAATAATTTTGTTTTCCTTATCTAAATAACTAACAGGAAGTTTCCATGAATGTCAACATGACACGATTAAACAATCAATTCTGTGCTGTTCAGGAATGTTCACAGGAATTCAAGGGGAGAGCTAACTTTGAGTTACCAACTGAGAACTGCGTCCTCCTTCCCAAGGTGGGAGTGAAAAATAATTTAAGTCACTTGCAGTACAGGATGTACTAGAGAAACAGAATCCACATGTCTGCCCTGGACAGACACAGAGATGCTCTTCCTGTATGCACAAAGAATTACAAATGTCAGGGAAAGGCAACTCTCCTCCTAAGTAGAGTTGGTGGTGTTGCAGTCAGAGCATGGCGGTTGAAAAATTGCAGAAGAAAAATTGTGGCATTTGCATTTACTCACTAAAGGATTCCGAGCAGGACTCTTGGGTATTCTATGCTACAGATAAGGTCGTTAAGTACACAAGATGATAAAACAAGATAAAAAAGGACAATTATGACCATTAATTTTTCCTTAGTTACCCCATTTTAGAAATCCAATAAAATGTATCTATTTCATTTTACTAATTTTACTATTTTATTAGGTTAAAACTATATGATAACCATATAAATCATATACAGTCATCATCAATTTGTGCATTTTTTTTGTTGATCTTGTTTTATTTTCAAACCCCAACCAAAATATCCCATATTCTAATTTTATAAATAGAAATCTGGGCACTGGATCATAAGGGATCATTGCCGTGTACATTCTGATATTCAGAACACACAGATTTTAAGAGAAGCATTCTCTAAAGAAGAGTAACTTAAAAAAGACATTCTTTTCAGGGCATGCTACACATCAGAAAACCATTTTTTGGTGAGAAAAAAATAAAAGTTGTGCAGATGGTCTCCAAAAGGACTGGCCAGCAGGATATCCAATCTGGTTGAACAAATAGTGGCTGGTCCAGGACAAGACTAAAAGCACCTATTCCCTTGGTTGGAAGGAAACTAATCTCTATGCATGGTTAGGGTAACATGCAGGTACTGAGTAGGATAGCGGCTTTAGAGCAGTCTCTGTTGCATACACCTCCGCATTTGCTAACTCTTTGCTGTGTATCTATAGCTTGTTGGGGAAACTGTGAGCCTAGACTCTATGTGCCCTCTCTTGGGACTGACACTTGTCTTCGTTGGGACCTAAATGTTTAGCAATGAAATTATACAGCAGACCGACCATTTAGACCTTTTGAAAAACAAACATCTCAGCAGCACTATTTTGAATCACGTACCCTTCAATGAACAGATGGCTCAAAAGTCTCAGCAATGTACAAAAATTAATACTGCATGTCTCATTTAGTTTATTATCGGTTGACGTAATATTGGGATACAGAAAACAATAATTTCCTTTATTTACAGTTTAATAAAAGAAAAGCAAAATTATACCAATAGCTGTAGAAAAAGTACAAGTTCAAGACCCACTGATGATAGAAACTCTGCACAAAATATTGATACCTGAGAACTTTAATCTCATAACAAGCATCTCCATAAACCTATAGGAACTGTGTCTATAGGTGAAAATTGAAAGCACTGCTTTTAATATCAGAAACAGGAAAAAGACATTCTCTGTTATCACTTCTTTTCAGTATTTTAATATAAGTCTGAGGAAGTGCTGAAAACAAGAAAAAAAAATAAGATACGTGATAATTAGAATAGAGATGATTACTGATAATACGATTTAGCCCATAGAAAATCTCAAACCGAATTTTTTATATAACAATAACTCACTGCCAGATATGAAAAGTTATAATTTGCAAACCCCCAAATCAAGCAAAAATGACCTGGGAATAAAGCTATTAAAATCTGTGTAATAATTTATCAAAAAAAAAAAAGTTTAAAGCTTACAAAATATACTAAGAATATATTGTTAGATTCTAATTATCCTCAAATTATTTCTGTAAATACAACACATACCAAAAACAACACCAATTTTGGTGTTTTCCACTACCTAAGCAACTAATTCTAAAACACGTAGAAGAATGGAGGGTCAAGAGTAGCTAAAAAATACATGATGAAATGTTCTTTAGTAGATAATACGTTAACAGACGTAACATAATTAAGGATAGGTCTATTGGAAAAAAGGTACATAAGTGGATACATGAGACAAATTGTAGACTTCAGAAACAAGGCACTTTCATTTATGGATCCCTCATCGGGCCACATCTGACAAGGCAGATAGAGGAAACATGGAAATCCATTCATCAATGTTGCTGGGAAAAGGGAAAGGGAAAAATGATAACATAACATGCCATATCACACTTAACACAAACGCAATTCCCAGTGAGTTACAGATGTAAATGAGGGAGAAGTATCAAATATTGTCACAACACATACAATGATAATGTTGTGTTTTCCTGCCTTCCCTCTGCCACATCCCTGAAAACTCCTTAAAATCCAACCTTCAGTGGAACACCAAACTCCAAGGGCTGATGCTTGCACCTCTTTTCTATGTCCACTCCCTCGGTTATTCTCATGATTTTGAGATTTCTATGCTGACAGCTCTCAAACACTTATTTCCAGTCTGGGAGTCTCCCACTGAATTTCAAACAGCGTATGGCCATCTTCACTCATGGTTCATAGCCATTGTAGATTAATGTCTACAAACAGACTCCTGATCTCTATCCTCTCCCCAAAACTGTCCAATCCAAGGTGCTCCAGCTTCTACAATGGCAAATCCATCCTTTTAGTTACTCGGGTCAAAACTTAGTAGTCGCCTGGGGTCCTTTCCCTCATGCACCACCTCCCGTCTCAGGAAACCTTCCTCCAAAATATAGACAGATCATTATCACAGCTAATTAATGCCGCTGTTCCCGCCCTTTACAAACCACACACCTCTCTCCCTCGGATTCTTACATTACCCGGAACTGGTCTCCTTGCTTCCTCTCTGGTCCTCCACACAGCCACCAGAATGAAAACAAAACCAGAGAAAACGTGCCTGATTGCATCATTCCTCCGCTCAACTCTAAGGCTCCTCATTCCTTCCGCGCAGAGAACCCAGTCCCTTCCAGTGCCCCAGCCTTCCCAGTGTGACCCGGGTCCTCCAGTGCTGCTGGAGCCTCACGGCCCACAACTCCTCCCGAGGCTCACTGAGTTCCACCCACAGTGACCTGTTCACTGCGCATCACATGTGCCAAACACTCAGCCCTTCCTGGAGTTCGACTGCGTATTTTCCTTGCCTGGAGATCTCGCCCCAAAGATCGCTTATGGATTACTCCCTCAAGTCTTCCTGTAAAGTGGCACCCTTATAAAAATGCAAATAGCATCAGCTTCCCCCAGCTTTCTGAAGCCCCCTTTTCCGTTATTTTTCCAGTTCACACCATCTGATATGATGTGATATTTACTGTTATTTTTAAATGGTCTTTCCCTGTACCACCGCATTGGAATTTAAGTTTGTGAAGGCACTGATATTTTGTCTGCATCATCTCCTGGTGTATATCTGGGGAGCTTAAAACCATGCTTGACACATAGCAGAGTCTCAATAAATATTTCTTGTATTAATGTAGCTTTAAGGATCGCTTGTCATTTAAAGAGAAAAATACAAATAACCTGGAAAATGGGCAAAATAAGTTAGCTGGTATTTACAAAAATGGCAAAAGACCACATGAATCTATAGGCAATTTCATTAGGACTCAAGGAAGTGTGACAATATCCAAAATCAGTCTGTGAATCAGGCAGACATACATTTTTATAAACTCTCATCCATATTGATTATATTTCATGAATTATTATTTTCCATACAGGTCATACAATGTGATGAAATATTTTTACACATTTCTGGAATTTTGCTGCTGACTGCTTTATCATGAAATCCAATTTTATTGTATCAAGAGTCCTTGTAGGAAGCACAGTAGACAAAGGGAAATAAAAATAAAATTAATTTGGTATAAAATAAATGCTAACAACTTCTTGATAACAGAAACACTTATTAAATATGAATAGGTTAATTACATAAACTCATAAAACATGAATAAACCAATCAAAACCTTTAACCAAGGAGGACAGGTAATTCATCCACTCATGCACTTTTTTTATAAAGTAGATCATTATAAAATGTGAGTTGTGTTATTCCTCTTTGGCAAGTAAAGTGGCAACATTAAGTGCTACCTTCTGTTACTTGACTTAATCCAAATAAAAACCCATTTTACCATTTTTTTTTGAAAAAATGCTTTGCATTTTTAATCTTGTATGTATTTATTCTTGATTTCTCCTTCTGTTTTGGCTTCAATTAGAGTCACTGACATGCTTAATATTAAAAAAAAAAATGGTTAAATTTATTAGTTTCATTAGCCTAGCATAGATAGCCAAGGAAGAAATCCTAAATCAAGTAAGTTCTGCCTATTCACCACCTGTCCAAGTTACTTTTGAAATCTTAGCTTAACCAACTGACCTACCCAGATGCCCAGGTTCCCATGTACTTTCAACTTCTGCATGATACATGTTTCTCTTGAGTAGCTACCATCCCGTCAGATCCTAGAATAAGCACTCATGAAAGTACATTCCTGAGCTGCTGAGATTAAGTATAGATCATTTTGTGCTAATAAATAATAAACAGTGGGGTTTTGGTACAGACAAATTCTAGCACACTTGTTTTCCAAATAATTACTAAAGTCAATAAATTTCTTTGAATCCTTCTGATTACAGTTGAGATGCACAGTGTTGTCAGTACATAGATTATTTTTAAAGCTATATGTGATAAGATCATCCAAGTTTGAGAACAAAGAGAAAAAAAAAACCAGAAAAATGAGAAATGATAATTCTTCAAGGTTTGGGTCAGGTTAGAAGAATTCACTGTTATGTGAGTACAAAATAGGCACTGAATGATTAAACAGTTAATGAATGGACATTTTTGCAATGATAGCACAGTCAAGGGGGGGGTCTTCGATTTTAATAAATGATTATGAAAATATTTGTTTCAATATTTTTATTTTTGCTACCCAAATTAATGACCCCCAAAGCTATAAAATGCTAATGTACATCATTCTTAACTGCAGTTTACATGAAGTGGAAAACTCTATTTCACTTCACATGGATTTCTTCATTTGACAACTCAACTCCCCTGCTAAGAGTTAACGACCCAGAGAAAGACAGTCCCTTAAGTGCTTCTACTGATTAGTGTCTCTTTCCCTAGCTAAATACCTAGAGCCCAACTTTAAGAAGAATCCATTTCTTAATTTTAAAATTTTTTAAATGAAAATTCCTTTTAGGAAGATGATCCTAAAAGCAATTTCCGAAAATATATACTCTTTGTCTCTCTCTATATATATATTCTGGGGCACCTGGGTGGCTCAGTCAGTTAAGCAGCAGACTTTGGCTCAGGTCATGATCTTGCAGTTCGTGAATTCGAGTCCCACGTCGGGCCCTGTGCTGACAGCTCAGAGCCTGGAGCCAGCTTCAGAGCCCAATGCAGGACTTGAACTCACAAACCATGAGATCATGACCTGAGTTGAAACCAAGAGTCATATGCTTAACCAACTGAGTCACCCATGTGCCCCCATGGGTGTCTCCCTCTCTCTCTGTCCCTCCCCAGCTTGCACTCTGTCTCTGTCTCTCTCAAAAATAAACATTAAAAATTTTTTTGAAAAGAAAAAGAAAAAATATATATTTTAAAATCAGTTAATATAATATTTCTTTATGTTAAATGAGTTCGACTGGTTTGTACAAGGTTTTCTCGAAAGCATCAGCTGGGATCATGAAACAGATATACCAAAGTGGAAAAATATTGGGCAGTATTAAAAAGAAAAAAGCTGATTGCAAATTCTTGCCTCTGCTAGAGATTTGTTTTGCTACTTGGAAAACTTATTTACATATTTGTCATTTTTTGGTTACTCCAAGAATAAGGAAAGCATATGCAAATCTTGCATCATATTATGCCATACTATGTCTTACCATTTAGAAAAAAACATCAGGGGCGCCTGGGTGGCGCAGTCGGTTAAGCGTCCGACTTCAGCCAGGTCACAATCTCGCGGTCCGTGAGTTCGAGCCCCGCGTCAGGCTCTGGGCTGATGGCTCAGAGCCTGGAGCCTGTTTCTGATTCTGTGTCTCCCTCTCTCTCTGCCCCTCCCCCGTTCATGCTCTGTCTCTCTCTGTCCCAAAAATAAATAAACGTTGAAAAAAAAAATTAAAAAAAAATAAAAAAATAAAAAAAAAAAAGAAAAAAACATCAAATTGGCAAAACTATGGAAACAGCAAAAAAAAAAAAAAAATAGTGGTTGCCAGAAGTTAGGGAGGAGAGAGGAATAAATATGCAGAGCACAGAGGATTTTTGGGCACTGAAAATACTTTGGATGATACTATAATGGTGACTATCATTATACATTTGTCCAAACCCATAGAATGAATGTGTAACATCAAGAGGGAGCCCTGGTGTAAGCAATGATTTTGAGTGATAACGATGCATCAGTGCAGGTTAATCAGTTGTAAGGAATGGACCACTGGCGGGGAGTGTAGATCATAGAAAAGGGTATGGGTGAGAGTAGGCTAATATATGGAAAATTTCTGTACCTTCCTCTCAATTTTGCTGTGAACCTAAAACTGCCCTAAAAAATAAAGTCTGGTTAAAAAAAAAAAACCTTTAGGGGTACCTGGGTGGCTCAGTCGATTGAGCGTCTAGCTTCTGCTCAGGTCATGATCTTATGGTCTGTGAGTTCAAGCCCTGTGTCGGTCTCTATGCTGACAGCTCAGAGCCAGGAACCTGTTTCAGATTCTGTGTCTCCCTCTCTCTCTGCTCCTCCCCTGCTAGTGCTATGTCTCTTTCTCTCTCTCTCAAAAATAAATAAACATTAAAAAGTTTTTTTTAAACCTTTAAATATTAAAATTAATTGAATAATTATTCTTCTATACATTTAATGTTGTTTTTGAAATGGTGATTTTTCTACTTAAAACAATATAAATTTGAAAATTTCTTTAAAGATATAATTATAAGAAAGTACCAATGTAAAATGAAATTTGTATAAACACAGAATGTCACCATGGGATTCATTATCATGAGAATAAAAGAGTCGTAGCTGTTTGTGTAGCACTATTACATTAAATTAACCAGTTTGAATTGTTCTCAATATTGTCAGCTAATTGTGTTTCTTTCTCACATGTAACAAGCAAACCTCATTGATCTGCATTCTCCAACTTCCTGTGGATACTTCTCTTTCTGGTAAAGAGAGACATTAAAATATCTTTTCAGATCTAGAAACTAAATAAATAAAGAACAGAGTCAGCCGTAAAAATTCAGAGAACAAACTGATGGTTGTCAGAGGGAAGTGAGTGGGGGGATGGGCGAAATGGGTGAAGGGGAGAGAGAGGCACAGGCTTCCAGTTATGGAATGAATAGGTCACAGGGATAAAAGGCACAGTATATGGAACATGGTGTTATTGAAACAACATTGTGTGGGGACAGATGGTAGTTATGCTTGTGGAGCATGAAGCATAATGTATAAACTGGTGAAATCATTGTGTTGTACACCTGGAACTGCAACATCGTGTATCAACTATACTAAAAAAAAAAAGAAAAAGAAAGAAAAGAAAAGAAAAAAAAAGAAAACAACAACAAAAACCAAACAAAAAACATGTATCTTGCTGGTACCTATCACCTCTGACCTCATTTTCTCTTTTAATATGTGGAGGGAGGAAACTTGGAGTAATGAAAAGTAGTGTTTTTAGAGACAGTGAAGGTTTACATGGGTGCAAATCACCTCCAAGTGAGGACACATGAACCTGAACTTGGGTGTTGTTTGACAGGGTCAGACTATACTCTGGACAGTATTGTATTTTTTCATTGACTCAGCTTTCTAGACCTATCGATAGTTTACAAAGAGACAGGAGCCATTTGGGAAGCCCAAGCCACCATGACAGGACAGTCACATTTGCAACTAAGCACTGAATTGAATTATTTGCTGTTAAGTGTGCCTGTGGGTGTCATTATTTCATGCATGCTTTCTGATGATGACATACTAGACTGTAGCCCTAAAACTCAAGTGAACTAGGATTTAGCACCTGGAAAATATTTGCTTTGATTATTCCACCAATATTAACTTAAAGTTCAATGAAAGGGGCACCTGGGTAGCTCAGTTGGTTAAGCATCTGACTTAGTTTCAGCTCAGGTCATGATCTTGTGGTTGGTGAGTTCAAGCCCCACGTGGGGCTCTGTACTAGGTGTGGAGCCTGCCTGGGATTCTCTCTCTCCCTGTCTCTCTGCCCCTCCCCTGCTTGTGCTCTCTCTCCTTCACAAAATAAATGAATAAACTTAAAAAAAAAATAGTGCAGGGACAATGGGGTGGCTCAGTCAGTTAAGCATCTGACACTTGGTTTTGGCTCAGGTCATATCATGGTTTTGTGAGTTCAAGCTCTGTGTAGGGCTCTGTGCTGACAGCATAGATCTTACTTGGAATTCTCTCTCTCTCTCTCTCTCTCTCTCTCTCTCTCTGCCTCTCCCCCGCTCATGTTGTCTCTCTCTCTCAAAATAAGTAAACTTAAAAAAAGTTTTTAAATAGAAAGCTTAATGAAATATCTTATAGCCAAATGCTTACAGAATTTTGAATAAAATTCTTTTTTCGTGGTCTATGTTGATTCCCCTTAAGCATTATGCTGCACATGATGTTAGAATGAAACTTCGTAATATTTGCATACCTTCAGTTACTCTTATTATAATGCAAAATAGATAATTTGCAAGAATAACACACTTTTAGTTCATAGATTGTCAAATTTTATAAAATGTATTCTATGACAAATATTGTAAAGTATGTTAATAAGTATGTCTCTATAAAAATATATGAGAATAATGTCAACGAATGACAAAAACATAAACTCCCAACTGCTGTCTAGTTAACATCACTGACTTGGTTTTGTCTAACATTATCAGATAATGGTTAAAAGTCAATGGCAAATTGGGGAGCACATTTCCCTTTTAAAGAGAGCAGGACTTCTCAGTTCTGGTTGACTGCAGCGATACAGAAAAGTGAGTCCAAAATATTTTGGACTCTGTGTATTTGCTGACTCTTGCAGAGAACCCCAAAATTCCTATTTCCATTCGAAATCCGTGGACTAAAAATAAAAATGCCATATGGGCCCCGTGTCTGCAGGCTACCTTGTTTTCAAAAACAGGAAAATGAGTGGCAAAAGCATGAAGTGGTGGGCATCCTTACTCTCATGCATCTTTTTTGAGGAAAATTGTCTGAAATTATTTTATTAAAGCACACAGCTGCTTTCTGTTTCAGTATGTGATAACGTGACCCATCTGCAAAAATCGGCATTAGTCCCAATCTTTTTGGAGGACAGTGAAGCTTCTTGAAACTCAAAAATGCCAATTCTTCACCCAGGGAAATCATCATGCTCACAGCAGTTTTATTCTGAACCACACTGGTGAGACTCAGCAATAGGTAGTCTTTGCTTCATGTTTTTACAAACTGCAAAGTGTTTACTCATTTAACATCTTCTGGAAATGCAAACAAACAAGCAACAAACAAACAAACAAAACAACCAGACAAAACGTTAGAAGCGTTGGCACTGGAAATAATTTTGTAAGATTTTGTAAAGTATCAGTTATTCTCTTAAGTAATTTGGTAGTTACAGTTTCTTGTAGTTGGAAGATCAGTTAGAGATAAGGCCAGTGGGGAACTGAGCCCCCAGGCACACACTTGCCTGAAGCATGTTGCTTATTTAGTTACAGAGCTAGGCTTCTGTCCACCCTGGTGCCTGTTTCACAACCACTCACCTCATTTCTTTGAAATCCAACAATGCATGTGAATGTCCTTCAATATCTCTCCAAACACCTAACCAACAGCCCAAGTTTGCTAAAGAGTCAAAAATGCTTTGCTTTGGATCACAAGGAAATACTATGCTTCTTGGTTTTGTTTGGACAAGGTTTATTGGCTGTTCCATTGATTTGGGACCACTGTTTCCAGCATGCACTGTTAAGGGAATAGTAGAATAAAGTAGCATATCATAGATCTTTTCTGTTTGTTTGTATGCTTGTTTTTCAGGGGCGCCTGGGTGGCGCAGTCGGTTAGGCGTCCGACTTCAGCCAGGTCACGAGCTCGCGGTCCGGGAGTTCGAGCCCCGCGTCAGGCTCTGGGCTGATGGCTCAGAGCCTGGAGCCTGTTTCCAATTCTGTGTCTCCCTCTCTCTCTGCCCCTCCCCCGTTCATGCTCTGTCTCTCTCTGTCCCCAAAATAAATAAACGTTGAAAAAAAAAATTTGTATGCTTGTTTTTCAAGTTGAATAATGTATGCAATACTCAGAGCTTAGAAGAGTATCTGGCACATAGAGAACACTCAATACTTTTGCTTCTTCCTTCCTCCTCCTCATTCTTCTTCCCCTTCTTCCTTTTCCTCTTCCTCCTCTTCCTCTTTTTCTCCTTCTTATACCCATGCTTATTTTCTGAACCATTCTTATAATGAT
Source organism: Puma concolor (assembly GCF_028749965.1). Classification (NCBI taxonomy): domain Eukaryota; kingdom Metazoa; phylum Chordata; class Mammalia; order Carnivora; family Felidae; genus Puma; species Puma concolor. Next base: position 10,428,135 of record NC_141677.1, read on the forward strand.
TGTGCCTTAATTATTGATTAACAATTACTTTTGACCATTTAAAAATTTTCTAACCCAGGTCCACTGTGCCGACAGCCCACTGCCTACATCTAAATCACCTGCCCCGTGCCAATCTCATCTTCTCTAATCCTAACTAAATCAGGTTCTACTTTCCAGGTTCCTGGGATAAAATGAAAGTCACCCTGCTGGTTGGCCATATGCCATGGGATCACTGTTTATAAGAAAACTTGGGGTGAGTCAGGTCTGTAACAGAACTGCTGGTGGTAAACAGATGCAGAAGGCCTGGAGGTCCCCACAGAGGTTGTGAGGGCCAGCTTTGGTCTGAGGAGGAAATGGAAACCAGAAGCCTGAGGAAGGGTAATCAACTAGGAGAAGAATTGTGACGCAGCACTCCCAGGACTATGGCCACTGTTGGAACCTAAGCAGCTTCCCACTTCTGCATCTTATCTCGTGCAGGGTGTAGTCGGCGGCACTCACAATCGCTTTAAATTTAAGAAGTGTAGCCACTGCAGGGCACCTGAGTGGCTCAGTAGGTTAAGCACCAGACTCTTGATTTCAGCTCAGGTCATGATCCCAGGGTGTGGGATCGAGCCCCGAGTCAGGTTCCACACGTGGAGATTCTCTCTCTCTCTCTCTCTCTGCCCCTCCCTTACTTGTGCTCTCTCTGTGAAAGAAAGAAAGAAAGAAAGAAAGAAAGAAAGAAAGAAAGAAAGAAAGAAAGAAAGAGAAAGAAAGAAAAAGAAAGAAAGAATAAGAAAGAAAGAAAGAAAGAGTAGCCATTGCAATAATACATTTGCCTAATATTTTTAAGTATTTAAAAAAAAAGAAACATATTCTTGCAATGCTTCACTTCTTGGGTTTCAAAAAATATTTTTAAAGTTTAAAATTGTCTAATTAAAAATAATTCAACAAAAGTGAGACATACGTATGAAAGATGTGGCATTGATTAGAAAGAGATTTACATAAAATAGGGAATTAAATTTATCCTTGAATTAACTTCTATTCTACTGGTCTCCACATGATAAGACACACTCTTCCAATTTGGACAATAACATAATTTACTTTAGATAAAAGAAAAAAATTGGGGCCCCTGGGTGGCTCAGTTGGTTGGGCGACCGACTATGGCTCAGGTCATGATCTCACAGTTTGTGAGTTCGAGCCCCGTTTTGGGCTCTGTGCTGACAGCTCAGAGCCTGGAGCCTGCTTCAGATTCTGTGTCTCCCTCTCTCTCTGCCCTTTCCCCATTCACACTCTGTCCCTCTGTGTCTCTCCAAAATGAATAAATGTTATTTTTTTTTAAAGAAAAAAAATAAATGACTGACAATTAAAATATTTGTCTAATCATTGACTTTATTTTTTTTTTATTTATCGATTCTTTTTAAGTAGATTTCACACCTAATGTGGGGTTCAAACTCACAACCCTAAGATTGAGAGTTGCATGCTCTAATGACTGAGCCAGCCAGGTGTCTCCATTACTGACTTTAAAGGGCAAATAACTCACATTCATCCATGTACCAGTGCTATTTTAGTTACATAAAATTTGCTATTTACTTCAAAAAAAAATTACATAGTGTATTCTGTTCTTAACAGGACAAACATCCCTCTGCAATCAAACTACATTTTTTTAAAAGTGTATTTATTTATTTTGAGAGAGAGAGAGAGAGAAATGTGAATGGGGGGAGGGGCAGAGAGAGAGGGGGACAAAAAATCCCAAGCAGGCTCCATCACAGGAAGCCTGAAATCATGACCTGGCTGAAATCATGAGTTGAATGCTTGACCGACTGAGCCACTCAGACACCCCTCTAACTATATTTTTAATTACATAAAATATTCTTTTAAAAGATATGGGAACTGAAATTACTTATTATATAAAGGAAAAAGAAAATAGCATTTTATTCTTTTCAGAATTTGTTATTCGGCAATCTCTGTCCAGGTCCTTGCTCAAAGACTAAAGAAAAGTTTCTCAAAAAGGGAAGGAGGGAGCAGAAGCGAGTCCGTCTTAGAAAGGCTCCATTTCTGCTCTTGTCCTGCCAGGCCCTACTTATGCATATTCTATATTTCACCTTATGTCTAAATAAAAACTAAAGAAGCTATAGTCCTACCCTAAGGGGGAAGCAAGAAAGCTAATCATTCTCTGAGTTTCTCCTAGGTCCCCAAACACCTGATAACATCAAGGAGAGCTGGATCCCAAACATGTTTCAGGACATGAGCTTCCTCAGCCTCTGCTGACGCTCAGCACACCCTGCCTTTGATGATTTGTAAGATAATACCTATTATTTAATTTTATTTTTATTATTTATTATTTTATTATTATTTTATCTTATTTATTGCTATTCATAAAATAATACCTGTCACTCATGTTTGATCAGACCTTCCTCTGGATTCCTGAACGTCATATACCCTGGACCCCTTTCCCATATAAACCCCTAACCCCAAGCCACAATGAGACTCACTCTCCTTTCCAATTATCCCAGACACTCCACCTGTTATACTCTGTCATTCACACTACTTTATACACGCTTTCACTTTCTTCTGCTCATGGTTGACTTCTATCCTGCACAAAGCCAGAACCCTCTTGGTTGGTCTGACAGGACCTTTCTCGGGGTCCTTGGACCCAGCCTGACTCCATCACCAATTTCCAATATAATCTGAAAACAATATAAGATCAATTATACAAAATCATTCCCTAAATTTTTTTGTTGTTGTTGTTATTTCAGGCTGGCCTAATTTCATATTGCTCAAGAGAGCAGCAAAAATTAGTACATCACTATTGTAATTACACATTTACCTCATAATAAAGGCATAAAATAGAAAAATTTTAAGTAGCACCACATTGCTTATGTGTTGTGAAGTGAATTAGTTATTGAGGTACTAGAATCCAGGGTAGTTTTTTTTTTTCCCAGTAAGTTGTTCTCACTCAGCTTTTATCTTAATTTGAATTTAGAATAGGTCCATTTAGAGAATATAATTACTATTATTCTCATAAAAACTTGCTATTATCAGCTAATTGAAAAATTTAAATAAATTGGATCAGTCTCCAGGAGCTATTGTTACAAAAATAGATGCACACATACAAACAATTAATATGCATGAATAATAAATTTTCAGAGAGGGTAATGTGATATTGTGACTTTTATTAAGAAATATATATTCAGTCTTCATTCCCTTCTGGCAGAGCTCTAAAAACCCTTGGAATTTCCTAGGTGATCAGAGCCTTAAAGTCCTTTTGTGATTCATAATAAGCCCCTTTCAACCACATTGCATTTGTGTTAATGAGGTGATGTTTGGAAAGCCCCCAAGGATGGGGGTGGTAGAGAGTTGGAACTTTCAGCCAAGGTCCTGACCCTTAGGGGAAGAGAGGGGCTGGAAGTTTAATCAGTCACCAAAAGCTGATGCTTAGTCATGCCCACATAATAAACTCCCACACAAACCCACCAGGGGGCACCTGGGCGGCTCAGTCGGTTGAGCAGCGACTCTCGATTTTGGCTCAGGTCATAATCTCACAGTCCTGGGATGGAGCCCATGGAGCTCTGCAGTGACAGTGCAGAGCCTGCTTGGGATTCTCTCTCCCTCTCTCTCTGCCTCTTCCCTTCTTGCTTGCTCTAAATAAATAAATAAACAAACAAACAAACATGAAAAAAATTAAGAACAAAACCCAAAAAACCACCAGGATGGTGTTCACAGAACTTACAGGTTGGTCGACACTAGTGAAGTACCACGAAAGTATGAAAGCACCACACCCCTTCTTCCATGCATTGCCCCATGCATCTCTTCCAAAGGCAGCTCTGTGCAAATGACCGGCCACAGGATGGGGTCTTGGGAATTTCCAATTTCCAGTCAGTGGGTCAGAATCACTGGTAACAATCTGTACTTGCTTACCAGGACTGAAGACAGGGGAAGGAGGGGATCTGTAGGACAAACCTTTCCTTCTGATGCTATCTCCAGGTAGAGTCTGTCAGACCTGAATTGCATTGTAGGACACCCACCTGGTATTGTGGGATTTCTTGGTGTGGGGGAAAACTACCAGATTTGGCAATCAGAAGTGAATAGAGTATTGAGAGTGGGAAAATGCAGGAGAGTTTTTCCTTTAGTTAAAATATAAACTGGGGCACATTAAATTTTTGAAGAGTTTATTTGAACGAACATCAATTTGATGGAGGCAAAGCCCTTCTAAAAGTGGTTAGGGACACTTGACCCCCCAGGAGCTAAGTGAAGGGTTTTTATAAAGCAGATATGAAAACAAAGCAAGGAAATTATGTGATTGTCTCTAGCTTAGGCAGTTGCCTTCTCTGGGAAAGTCAGTTGACCGTTTATGATTGGTCCTTCTCAAGTTTCTCATTTCTTAACCTTGAAGCATTTATAGGAATTGACTGTGGCTTAGGTTTGGGTTAGCTTAAGTAGGCTGCCAATGCATTAGAGTTATCCCAGTCTAATAGACTCCTTGACTGATTACTTTAACACAGATAAACATATATAATATTGCTGAAATTTTTTCCATGTTCTAGAAATATTTCAGAACCATAAAAATATTTTATATATTTTTCTCAACATTACATACCATCATGAAGAGGATATAAGAACGTATATGTATAGAGATATATGGACTCATGCTATGTATGTATGCGATGTACTCATGCTATGTATACGTGCGATGTATGTACTACTGGTTAACGACATGTTTTTTGAAATTACAAAAAAAAAAATTCAACTTGCCTTTGGCATTCTTGTTTCTTCTGGAATCTGTCCAAATGTTGTACGTTGTCAGTACATATACAAACATAAGCACATGGACAGTATGTTTGGACTTTAGGAAATAATTTTTATACAGTTAAGTACAGCAGTTTTTGTCAGAGACCAATAATATGGGCCATTTAGGTGGTTTTTCCCAAACAATATGTATCAGGTGATTTAATTTGTCTCTTCTAGTGTAAAAACGTATCATCTGCTCTGGTTACCACACTAAAGATGGTCTCTTGTTGGGAAGATGCTCCCTTATGCTGTCACAGATTACCTCAAACTCTGACCCGGAGGGGGTTTCTGACCTCCCTTGCCAGGTTGGCATTAGATATCCAGAAGCCATGAGGCACCAGGGTGGCTCAGTCGGTTAAGTGTCTGACTTCGGCTCAGATCATGATCTCATAGTTAGTGAGTTCGAGCCCTGCGTAGGGCTCTTTGCTGACAGCTCAGAGCCTGGACCCTGCTTCAGATTCTGTGTCTCCTTCTCTCTCTGCCCCTTCCCCCCTTGCACTCTGTGTGTGTGTGTCTCTCTCTCTCAAAAATAAATAAACAGTAAAAAAAAAAAATTTTAGAAAGATATCCAAGAGCCTCTGTTTGCCGATGCTAAAGAGGGCATCTATGAAAGTCTCTTATAGCTTCTGATTTTCCCAGACTATGTGCATGGATGGTGTATCAGAAGATGTGTCTGGATCATTGACAAATAAGACTTTATCCACATTTGATCACTATGGATCTGATCTGAGCACTGATGAGGGATCTTACATTGTCCTGCCCTCTAAATCTGAATTGGGAATAAAGGATGAGTGTTGGGTTTACCTTACTGTTTACTGCACAGATGAGCTATACGCATGCACACACACACACACACACACACACACACAGGCACACAAACAGAGCAAAACAACTATAATTTTTTCATCATGATTGTTCTTTTGTTCTCATAGAAGTTTGTAAAATTGCTTTTCAGAAGCAAGGATTCAGCTTAGATTTTCGGCAGGAAATCCTGTGCCAAGGATGTCTGCTAAATAAATCTCTGATTTAGTAATCTACAGTTCTATGTTCCCACTCAAGCTCCATGGAAGGAAGTCATGATGCAAAGGTGGTAGGCAATCATTTCATCCCTAAACCTGGAGGAGTGGGCATTTATCAGCCAAATCAAGAAAATGTTCAACTACTTCTATATGAATCAGTGTGTGCTGTGAAGCGGGGCTCCTGCTATGTCCCCTACTTTGCTTAATTATAGTGGCTCATATTTCTCTTCATAAGTTCTCCTGTTTCTGCATCATGCAGGAAAAACTTCCTTTGCTGAGCAAAGCTGGGCCAGGAGGAAGGGAGAGATAGAAGGAGAGAATGGGTCTCTACCTAGTCCAATCACTTCATTCCCTACAGAGATGGGCACAAGTCACTCTACATTACACAGTACATTTATCTCACCCACCAGGGGAATAGTTTACAAAATTTAAAATTCCACACCCTGATGAGCAACTCATGCAATCTTGTGTCTCTTAAGGGGATTCTCTATTTGTTGAATCTACAAAATAAAAGTGTTTCCTCATTTCAGCCATCTTTTTCATTGCTCGCATCCTATTAATCACCAAGTCCTGTTTTCCTGCCTTTTAAATATTTATGACTCAATCTCCTACTGTCCTACTCACCAGCTTCATTGCCACTGCCTTAGTTCAAGGCAGTCATTTCCAATCTGGATTGCTACAGCGTCCCAGGCATTGTACAAAACCCCGGAGATTAAAACAAATAGCTCCACTATTGTTCTCTGCCTAAGTTCCTTTTCTCTTAAAACTAGTCTTTCATGACAGAAGGGATGAGTGTATAGCGTGTTTGTACGAGGTATAACCCTGCTATTTGGGCAAGAGAGAAGGGTTCAGTGCTGAATTCCTAATCTCACTTGGAACAAAATCTCCTCAGTCCCAGGAATTTGGATTCAGAACAGCATGGTTTTATTTAATGCCTGTTGGAACATGGACCAAGGCAATTATTTTCTACCATGTATGAACATAGAATATCTGATAAATCAGTCTGCAGGAAATGTAGTAGTAAAGCACCAGCAAGTGAAGAGAAGCCAGCCTGTGGGCCTAGAGGTGGAGTTGCCTTGGCCCATTGAGTTCCAGCCCTGATCTCAGAGCCTCAGGAAGCACAGGGATACTTTTGGCCTCTATTTTCCATTTTGAAAAACAGATGATCCTAGGAAATTTTCCTTCTGCTTATATGTGTCTGAAAGTGTTTTTCTTTTTTGTTACTTGGAACTTATAGGAACTTAATGAAGGAAATAACCATCTTTTAGAGATGAAAAGATCAAAGTTGAAGGGAAGACAAATATATAAACCGATGAGTGATGGCTGATACGGTAAAGGTCATAAAAGAAAAAAAAATAAGGTGTGAAAAAGATTATCTTACACATAAAAGTAAGATACATGAAAACATAATTCCAAAGCAAATAGTAACAGAGCTCCAGCTAGGAAATAACAAACAATTATTGTAAGTTTGAGAGTTGTAACTGAAAGGAACAATTTCATTTAAATTCGGTTCTTTGTGAAGCCCTGTAAATCTTATCTAAGTAGCTATTCCTGCAGATAAGACCTCAGACAAAATTAACATCTGGGGTTGAATTGCCTGAATGGATTCTTACTGTGTGAACTGAGTTTCTAAGCCTAGTGGAACTATAGGGAAGGGGGATTTACCTATTAATTTGACACACAGTTTGCAAATATTTTCTTCCTTCCCTTCATCTTTTGACCAGCTGTGGTCTCTTCCCTTGACATCCTATGAAAGCCTGTATCTTAGACTCTTCTCTTTATCTAATATGTAACTTTTCCTGTGTACTTTATACCAAGCTATAATCAGTTTAAAGCTTAAAATGTTTCACATATTTTCATCTGCCTAGGATTTAATACCTATTCAGAATGTTACCGACGCTCACTAGATGTTTGTTGAATGAGTGCATGCAAAATTGATAGATACTCTGTGTCATGGGCCAGGAAAACATGGCCTGCAGGTCAAATTCAGCCCACTATTTGTATGGATAAAATTTTATTGTTATACAGTCAGCCATTGATCTGTGTATTGCCTATGTGGCCTTAGTGCTATAGCCACACAGTTGAATAAATGAGAGAGACCATGTGGCCCGTGAGGCCTGAAATCTTTACTGTTGGATCTTTTACAGGAAGTGTGCAGACCTCTGTGCTGTTATTACTTCCAGATAGGCATTCCAGTTCTGTTTTGTAGTTGAACAATTTTCTAGATTCATATGCAGTCTGTAAGTTAAGATGATGGCCTTGTAACATTAATTGGTGCATGGATGATGTTAACTGAAATTCTTTTGTATGTAAGTGACAAGGGCAGGGGTGCCTAGGTGGCTCAGTCAGTTAAGCCCCTGACTCTTGATTTCAGCTCAGGTCATGATCTCAGTGTTCTGAGATCTCAGCCCTGCGATCAAGTCCTGTGCTGGGCGTGGAACCTGCTTGAGATTCTCTCATTCCCTCTCTGTCTCTCTGTCCCTTCCCCACTCACATGCATACTCTTTCTCTCTCTGTCTCTCTTTCTCTAAAAAAGATACACAAATAAGTAGGAAGGGCAGAATTTGATTATTTGTTCAGACATGGTAAAAATACTTTTAAAAAGGCAACTGTAATATTTCTATTTTTTAATGACTTTATATAATGTTTAATGGTGATGATAATAATTAACATATTCACACTGTTGGCTGATTTAGTATCCCAAATATATTTTGCCTAAAAATTATTTGACTCTTTTTGAAGCAATTTATCAGTGTTTTGACAAATGCCAACATTTAGCTTGTCAAGGGAGCAAAAATGCCTGTCCTCTCAAAGGTTCTTCTAGCTGGACTAAGAATCAAATTGACATGAGACAGATTAACATGAGAAAGTCAAATTTAATAGGCATATGTATAGGGAATCCACATAGACCTGGAAATTCCAAAGAGAGGCAAAATCAAGTATATATGGCATTCTGAACTAAGGAGAAGAGGGTAAGGGTCTTATTGCACTTCACAGGGCAAGAAGAAAAGTAAATATTTGGTAATTAGATGCTTGCCCTATCATACAGATGGGTCACTCAGATAAAATTTGTGTCTGTTAATAACACTTATTCTGAGAAATATGCCCAGTTAAGATTCTCCTGTGTGTTTTAGGGAGGGGCAAAAGTTTCTCCTGAGCACACAGGGTCTCAAGTGACTTCAACTCAAAATAATCCACATGCCAACGTGATATATTCTGGGAGGGGTATTTATCCTGAACCCCTTCACATTTCAAAGATAGTATTCAAATTTCAACCTGGTGACTGCATGATATCAACTTAGTTTAGTGTAAATCAATATCCTTACAAGTCTTTATCTTTCCTAGTCTTTACCAGGAACATTCTAAATACCTAGGAAACTTCTTAGCATTTTTGGCTACTTAAAAAATATTCACACATTACCGTAAAAATACAGGACTACTATTTTTAGCTAGCACTCAATATGTTACCTAGGGCAATTGTGTCTCTTGGGATCTTATTAGTGAAGACAAGACGCCTATAAAAAAAATTCAAAGAAGAAACAAGAAAAAATTAAGCTCTCATTCTCTATGAAAGTCTGGACTTCACAGACAATAAGGGCAAAACAAATGCAAAGTATTACTGCAATATTCAGGGGAAGAATTCTGGAACCAAAATATGCCTGGCTTATTTTCAAATGTGTATTTAAACAAATATGTATCATGGTAATCTTGGGTGGTATAAGGGAAAGTATGTCAAACTGCCCTGTGGAGCCTGAGGATTCATCAGGGGGCCCTCCAGGTGTGATGACAATGTTACAAATGAGAAGACCATCTGCCAGAACTCCCGCACTTTGGTCTCAACCATGGTGCTTTGCATTTGCATCTAGATGTTGAGATTCTGTATGAGATTTTCTCTGGAAAAATGGTTTGCATGCTCAAAAATATTGCCACTTAATGTTATGGGCTTTGTTACCTACTTATCCCTCGAGGCTGTGAAAGATTTATGTTTGTGATAAGCCAGTTAGCCAGGCAGTCACAAACTCAGAAATGTCACCTGATCCCCCCCAAAACACAATCACATATACAAAGGTATTCTTCATATGACAGTTTCAAATTGTTGTCTCCATGTAAATACCTAAATTATGCTTTTTAAATTGAAGGCAGAATTTCCACGTTCATGTAAAGTAAGTCAGTAGACTAAACTTATGTTATTGGCTCCTACTCCAACCCTGTATAATAAATTAGGCGCGCGCACACACACACACACACACACACACACACACACACACACACACTCCAAAACAAGTTGGGAAATAAAAAGAGAAGCATCAGGAACTAGAAATTTTGTGCTAATCCTGGAAAATTTGAGATCAGAAGAAATTAACTCAAGGAATGGAATGCCAAACCATATCCCTTAAGAAAATACTGGTGGAAAACACAGAGTGGCAGCAAGACGGCTTTTATGTATATTTACCCAGAAGTTAAAGACCAGAGAGGCTAAGACAGGAGGGAGACTTGAAGCCAAGGCTAAATGACTAGCTGACATACAATAGAAGCAGCGAACAAGTGGTCACGCTGTCTATGTAGCTTACACACTACGCTTGGTGCAGGTTTGCACTGGCAGAATATTCTCTGCAGTCAGGTACAGAAGCTGTGAGGGCGTGAACTTGAGTCAGAAAGACAGAGTACTCCTTACACCTGGAGAAAAATATTGGAAGTCTACATTCACGGTACCCAGCCAGCTGTTGGTATGTTCAGCTGATATTTGTTCATTCTCCTTAAAACACAATGGAATATAAGCATCAGGAATGTATACGGCACCTTCCTAAATGAGTGCACAATTTTCCAAATTACTTTCTAAGAAGAATCATCACAAAAACAGGAGGCAAATACATGATAGTACATCTTAGGAAATAACAGGATAAGCATGATGGGACTTTAGAAGAAGTTTTAGATTCATGAAAAATAATTACAAAGATTTCATGGAAATGAAAATTATGAATAATTACAAAGATTTCATGAAAGTTAAAATTATGATCATTGGATGGATGTGCCAAATGGACAAAATGAAAGACAAATTAGCTGGGAAGACTTTGTGGAGGAATTTTTCCTCTATGAAAAACAATGTATTATTAATATGAATAGCAAAATAAGCAAAATATGGTAGTTAGATCCCAAAACTGAAATAGATTTTCATTAGATATTCCAGAAGAAATGAGTGAATAGAGGAGAGACATACATTCAAGAAAACCTAATAAATTCGTACATTCTTAGATTGATTACCTAAAGTATGTAGTAAGATATTATTTTAATAAAAAATACCTGTGTGTCGGCATGCATTATAATGATATTTAAGAATATTAAGGATAAAGATATTTCTAAGAGCTTCTAGGAACAAAAGAACAGATTCAAGAAAACAATGAAAACATATCTTAAAATACTGATAGCAAATACATTTAGGTCAGCATTATATACTTTGTAAAATTTTCATAACAAACATGGACGTTTGAATATTAAAGGCATTTAACCTATAACATGAAAAGTTGATAAATAGCACCTTATCAAAATTAAATTATTTTGCTCTGTGATAGTCCATGTGAGGGGGATAAAAAAATAATGTCTAAACTGGAAGAAATATTGTAAAGCATGTATCTGACAAAGGACTTGTATCTAGGATATTTTTTAAAACTCTCAAAACTCAACATAATAAACATACAATCCAATTAGAAAGTAGGCACAAAATGGAAACAAAGCCAAAAACCATGAGCAGACATGGCTCCAAAGAGGATACCCACGTGGCAAATAAGCATGTGAAAATGCTTCCCATCATTGGTCACCGAGGAAATAAAACTCAAAAATGCAATGACAGCACTGTACACCTATCAAAATGGCTAAAATACAAAATAATTATAATACTAATTTCTGGTGAGGATGCAAAAGAGCTGAACCCCACATTGTGTGTTGGTGGGAATGTAAAATAATACAGCCAGTCTGGGAAACAGTTGGGCAGTTTCTTTTAAAACTAAACATTTAGCTACCACATAACCCAGGAATTGCACTCTTGAATGTCTATCCCAGGTAAATGAAAACTTTGTCTATACAAAAACCTGTACACAAATCTTCATAGGAGCATTTTGTACCTTGGGGCCTTGTCTTGTTGACAAAGATACTAATATCTTCAGAGGAACTGATCACTCAAATATAAACACGGGTTAAATGAAGTGGCAACCTAGAGAAACACATTTGCAAACTGTACAATAAAAAACTGATAAATACCTACAATATAGAAAATTGGGAAGAAATATAGAAATTGACTCCAAATGGAGAGATGCATTGTATCCAAGTAGACAAAATTGAGAGTGTGTAAAAAGATTATAATTTGTGGGTGATTGTGTGAATTGGTAAAATATTTTAGAAGTCAATTTAGAATTACTTATCAGAATAAAGAAACATATGCTTTGAATATGGGAATCCTGTATCTAGGATTATTCCCTCCATAAACACTAATTTGTGCACAAAGAGGTATGTATAAAGATGCTCACTGTGTCATAGTTGGCAAGAGAACATCCAAACAAAAATAGTAAAACAACCAAAAATGTTCTTGAGCAAATGGATGACTGAATACATTACAGGAAATCCATACTATGCAAGAGCTGCATGAAAAGATGCTCAACATCACTGATCATCAGGGAAATGGCAAATCAAAACCACAATGAGATATCAGTTCACACCTGTCAGAATGGTTAAAATCAGTAACACAAGAAAACATGTGCTGGCAAGAAACGCAGAGAAAGAGGAACCCACCTGCACTGTTGGTGGGAATGCAAACTGTGGTGCAGCCAGTATGGAAAACAGAATGGAGTCTTCTCAGAAAGTTAAAAATAGGACTACCCTACCATCCAGCAATTGCACTACTAGGTACTTATCCAAGGAATACAAAAATACTGATTTGAAGAGGCACATGCACCCCAATATTTATAGCAGCAGTATCTACAAGAGCCAAATTATGGAAAGGGCTCAAATGTCCATCAACTGATGAATGGAGAAAGAAGATGTGGTATATGTGTGTGTGTGTGTGTGTGTGTGTGTGTGTGCGTGTGACACACGCACACGCACACACACGCACACACACACACATATGCAATGGAATAATGCTCAGTCATCAAAAAGATTGAAATCCTGCCAACTGCAATGACATGGAAGGAGCTAACAGAGTATTATGCTAAGCAAAGTCAGTCAGACAAAGACAAATACCATATGATTTCACTTATATGTAGATTTTAGGAAGCAAAACAATACAAAACAAGCAAAAGGAGAAAAAAGAGATAATGGCAAACCAAGACTCTTTTATTTTTTAATTTTTAGTGTTTATTTTTGAGAGAGTGAGACAGAGCATGAGTGGGGGAGGGGCAGAGAGAGAGAGGGAGACACAGAACCTGAAGCAGGCTCCAGGCTCTGAGCTGTCAGCACAGAGGGGCTGAAACTAGGGAACGGTGAGATCATGACCTGAGCCAAAGTCAGACGCTTCACCGACTGAGCCACCCAGGTGCCCCGCAAGACTCTTAATTATAGACAACAAACTGATGGCTACCCCAAGGGAGGTGGGTGGAGGGATGGGTGAAATTGGTGATGGGGAGTGCACTTGTCATGATGAGCACCAGGTGTTGTATGGAAGTGTTGAATCTTGTATAGCTGAATCTAATATTACACTATCTGTTAACTAACTGGAATTTAAATAAAAACTTAAAAAAAAAAGCAAGTCCATACTATGAAAAACCATGCAGCTGCCTAGAAAAATGCCAAAAAAAATCTATATATTTTAAATGGAAGTCTTTTTGAGATACATTTTCAAATAATAAAAGCAAATTGCATAGCAACATATAGAACATGCTCACATGGAAAGGCATACATATATGTATATATATATATATAGACATACATACTACAAATAAAAAATAACTACATTAAATACAAACTGTTTTCCAGGTTTTTTTTTTCCTATGTGCAGTTAGCAGTTTTGCTACATTAGTCAGAATCTCTGCTTTTTTAAAATTTCTTTTTATATTACTGCAGTAACATTTTTTTTGTAAGTGTACAGAAATAATTTATCCATGGAATAGGACAGAACCCCAAAGCAGATACACGCAAATATGGAGAGCTGATTGCCAGAGCAAACAATGAATGTTGTCAGTAGGATGACGAGGGACTATTCATTTGTCCTGAGACATTTGCTTACTCACATGGAAAGAAATCAAACTGAATTCCTCCTTCTTACCACATACAAAAGTCTATTAAAATCCATGTTGCTTTAAGCTTTGAATGCAGTCTTGAATGTGGGAAGCATAACCATAAAATTATGAAAGATAAAATTAAAAATCTGAAATGAAAGGTTGGTAGACTGCATTGCATTCAGTGTAAGAATTTCTATTCATCAACAGGACGTTAGAAACATAATAAGACAAAATACTGAGATAATTGCAGTTTATGTGACTCCCAAACAGTAGGATCCAGAAAACTTCAGGAAATCCAATAGGAAGAAAAAGTTAAACAAATCACTGGGGATATAAATTAAAACTTCCATGAGACACCACTTAGCATTCAACATGTTAAAAAAACATAGAAATCCTATGTAGTATGTACTGACAATGATGTGGAGTCAGGGATATGCTTATCCGTTGAGGTCAATTAATTGCACCATTTCAGAAAAAAGTTGTGCAAATCCCAGTAAACTTGGGCATTTCCATGCCAAATAAGCCACCATTTCCACTCCTCAGTATACATATTTGATAAATTAATATTTAATAAAATTAATATGTATGTTTGATTTTTTAAAAGTATTCCAGAACTGTATTCACTAGCAAAATTGCAACCTGATTTATAATAGCAAAAACCTGGGAACAAAGTAATTGTTCATCCTAGTAGAATGGATAAAAGTTGTTTATAATTATGAAAGGAATTTTATATTGCAGTGATAATGAATAAACTACAATAAAATGCATTAGTGTGGGTAAATATTATAAAGAAAAATCCAGTATAATTCCATTCCAATAAAGCATAAGAGCATGTAAAACCTAACATTATATTTTTTAAGGATATAGGATAAATGACATAGCCATAAAGTGATTCAAAAAAATTATTAACACAAAATTTAGGAAACTGCTTTCCCATAAGTGTGAGAAAGGGGGAGCAAATGCATGAGACATGCACTGAGTTTTAAGGCCTATGGTGAAGATCATCATCTTACTGGAATGCTTGAAACAGTAAATATTTATTTTACACATTTCTTCTCCTGTTTTTTCTTTTCCCCCTTTGCAATTTGTTTGTGTAGTAGAACTCTATTTGTCAAATACTTCATGGAAGTATCCTATCTTAAGATTTTAAATGTGTAGAATCATAAAGCTTATGTTTCATACATTTGTTCATTCATAAAATATTAATTGATTATCTACTATGGACAGGCTATGTGCTGGGCAGTGGAAAGAAACTGAACAGTACAGTAAAAGTGCCATCTTTCAGTCTATAGTGTAATCATTGTCCTAACAATATTCTGGGAGTGAGTACTAATGACATGTGTTGATAATAATGGCATGTAAATATATTTAATACATTTGCATACAATTAATGCTTCTTTTTTAAAAATAGATCTTTTCAGCTTAATGATACTTATTTTTTTCAGTTTTTACTTTAATTAATGCTCCTTGCGTGAATATATACATTACCAATTCCTTGCTATTCAACTAAAAATATTTCTCATTATCCATGATAACTATATGTTTAAGTTACTGGTTAAATTCCTGCTATTTGAAAGGAGTCATCCAAACAGCTTTTGGAGCCCATCAGGGTAAAATTCTATGCTAAAAAAGAAAAAAGAGCTATATTTTTAAGTTTATTTATTTATTTTTGAAAAAGAGAAAGCTCGAGCAGAGCAGGTACGGAGAGAGAGGGAGGCACAGAATCCCCGGCAGGCTCTAGCCATGGGGCTCAAACTCATGAACCATGAGATCATGACCTAAGCCAACACCGAGAGTCGGAGGCTTAACTGGCTGAGCCACCCAGGTATCACAAGAGCTATTTTTAAATATTGACTTAATCATTTCTTCAAATTTCTAAAATATCATTTAATTAAGAAAATATCTAAATAAAAAAAGAAGATGTGTATTTTCCTCCACAAAAATGTCTTTAAAAATAATCTTAGATCGGTTATAAGGTATTTATAGAATTATCAAGTCACTATGTAGTACATGAGAAACCAAGATAACATTGCATGTCAACTCTACTTCAACAATAAGAATATTTAGCATATCAGTAATTCATCAGGAAACACTTAAATATCTTGTAATATACTTAAGAAAACAGCATACTATAAAACTATACTGCTATAGCATTAATACTAATATGACTTTAGAAATAAGTGAACTAAATGAGAAATAATAATTTTACTAAAACATTGAATTTCATTGTCTAGTTTCTCTCCCCAGAACATCAGAGCTGTGTGTGTGTGTGTGTGTGTGTGTGTGTGTGTGTGTGTACTTGCGTGTCAAGTCAGCTGTTTTCATTCATTTCTGCTTTTTGTTTTTTTAACTCTCCAGAAGTAGTAACATCCCATTCTTGACACTATAAATCTCCAAGCTACCAATTATGGTGTCACTATGCATAAAAGCAGTTAGCGAAGCAGCAGCAAGAACAAATGATTTTTCTGAGACAATTTTTCTATATTCTTGCAAGTGTTTCTGGTAATAAAAGACGGGAAAAAATAAAAATGCAAAGTGGAGATCTGTGATGTCTCATTATAGTCGTTTCCTATCAGGTAGGATTCTTTGAGATTTCTTAAACATTCAAGCTGTGAGGCAGCTTGAGTGAAAGCCAAGATTGAGAGGAATGGGGACAGTTAGACCAGGAGTGTTTTTGCTCAGCTGAAGCTCAGGACTGAGAGCAAACACATGTGATAAACTCACTACGAAGGTGGATTTAGTTGATTAAACATTAGAAACTTAATTTGAGAATATTAAATTCATAAATTTGAACACGTGTAACCATTTCAAATTTTATATCTATAATGTGTATTTTATACATTTGTTCTTTGTTGAGCGTGTATCTCTACCCACACAACATTTGGAAAGGTCAAAGCAATGGCCAGTCTTGGTCCTAGAGATTACTGAGAGGTATGCACATTAAAAAAAAATTTTTTTTACATGTATTCATTTTTTTGTCAGAGACAGGGCACAAGCGGAGGAGGGGTAGAGAAAGAGAGGGAGACACAGAATCTTGAAGCAGACTCCAGGCTACAAGCTATCAGCACAGAGCCCGACGCGGGGCTCGAACTCACAAACCGCGAGAACATGACCTGAGCCGAAGTCCGGTGTTTAACCGACTGAGCCACCCAGGTGCCCCGAGGTATGCACATTTTAAATATTTTTAATTATAATAACACCTAGAGGAAATACGAACAATAAAAATCACTCAGATTTCCTATATAATAACTTCATAATAAAGGGTTTTTTTTTTTAATTTTATTTTTATTTACAAGAGAGAAAAAGAGAAAGAGAGAGAGAGAGCATGGGAGGGGAAGGGGTAGAGGGAGAGAGAGAGAATCTCAAGCAGGCTCCATACTCAGACAGGAGCCCAACACAGGGCTTGTTCCCAAGACCCTGGAATCATGACCTGAACTGAAATCAAGAGCTGATCACTCAGTCAACTAAATGAGCCTCCCAGGTGCCCCATGAGTTTTAATTTCCTCTCTGTGTAGGGGAAGAATTTAGGTTTTGAAGTGATGGACTGTCATGTGTTTTTATTTTCCGGGTTTTTGTTTTGTTTTGTTTTGTTTTCCTGCTTGCTTTTGTTTTTTGTTTTTGCCTCTAGCTTGTATTCACTCATGTTGCCAAAATGAGAGTAAAAAAAGCAAACATAAGGTTATGAAAGTGACATTTTCAGTCCTGATGTCAAGTTCCAACACATTACAAACCAAATTGTGTGTAAACTGTAGGTGATATTTTCATATGAGTTTCAAAATTTTCCAAATTAGTGGTGCCTAAGAATGCTGTTATTGCTTTCCAATTACAAAAGATCATTGAATTCAAGCTGAGTTGACATAATGGGCTTTTTGATTCCTTGATTTCTTTGTTAGAGATGATGACTGAAAAACAGTACAAAATTTCAGACAAAAATGCCAGCTATTTCTTTGAAAATCAGATAATTGCATATATTTTAAGGCATATTTACATACAATAAAATGTACATGTTTCAATGTATATAGGATACACTCATGTAATCACCATCACAGAAAAGATACAGAACATTTCCGTTACTTCAAAAAAATTTTTTTTGGCCTCTTTGAAGTCAATTAATTCCCCTAACTTTTCCAGGCACAGGCAACCAATAATTTGTTTTCTGCCATTACAAATTTTTTCTCCTCTAAATTTCATATGAATGATATCTACTGTGGGTTGTATTTTGTATCTAGAATCTTTCATCTGGCATGAATTTTTCAAGATTCATGTAGTGGATTTAAGTAGGTTGCTCATTTTTATTACTGAATAGTATTAAAACACAATTTATCCATTCATCAGCTGATGAAAATTTGAATTGTTTCTAATTTTGTTAGTATTAATAAAACAGCTATAAACAATTGTGTATACATCTTTGTGCAGACACGTGATGTCTCTAGAATACGTAAATGCCTAAAAATGGAATTACTGGGACATCTAGTAAGTCTATACTTATCTTTAATTTTTTCCTAAAAGGGTTATATTATTTTCTATTCTCATCTTCAAATTAGAAGGTATTCATAACTTGTTCCTTATAATTCTCAAGTTAGACAACACTTGGAATTGTTATATTTTTTTAAATTTGAGTCATTTTGATGGGTATGCAGTGGTATCTCATGTTTGGTTTAATTTTGATTTCCTAAATTATCTTCCCTTGAGTTCTGGGTTGGTTGTAATAGATTTTTTTCCAGTTGGAACAAATGAAACAACAGAAAATGGGGTCAGTGTGTGCCAGTTTATAGTCCACGTGGGGTCAGCATCACTGTCACCCCAGGCCTGTTGACACTGAGGAGGATTCTCCAAGAATTGCCTGCATTTTGATGGGAGTCAAAAATGGAAACAAGAATAGTTAGTGCCGTTCCTAAAATGTCTTTGAATATCAGAGTCACCTAATAAATTGATCTTTCTTTGTTAAAGATATCAGTTTAGCTAGAGATACCAATCTAGTAAAACAAATCAGGAAGCCTAAGAAGGACTTGGATCAACTACTCTTAACTATCTTAAGATAGCCATTACTCATTCTGAAAAAGTGAAGTCTTTTAAATTTTTTTTCATGTTGATTTTTGAGAGAGAGACAGATCGTGAGTTGGGGAGGGTCAGAGAGAGAGGGAGACAGAGAATCCGAAGCAGGCTCCAGGCTCTGAGCTGTCAGCACAGAACGTGACGCAGAGCTTGAACCCACAACTGCGAGATCATGACCTGAGCCAAAGTCAGACACTCAACTGACTGAGCCACCCAGGTGCCCTAAAAATGAAGTCTTTCTATGTGTCCATATGCTTTTCCAACTTTTAGCAAATGAAAGGGAACATAAATACTCAAAAATAATTGATGAATGTGTACAAGTAATGTACAGGATTGAGAGGAGTCCAAACCTTGGTTCAAAATGCATCCATACAATATGTGAGGTATATAAACCTGGAAAAGATAAGTCTTCAAAAGGATCTGGGATACTAACATTATATTCCAGAAGGTGTTTTGTGGGTAGAACATGAATCAGAGTGCAAGCATAAGAAAAACCTTACCTATTTTTCATTGAATTCAGAAATTAAAAAAAAGGAATTTAGTTCTAATACAGAATACTTGAAGTTTTCCTTTGGGGGGAGGATTACCAATTAACAGTTTCATTAAAACAATCTCTGTGTTACTTTTAGTAGAATTCCAAGAGACTCCAGAATGGAATGCTAAGAAACATTACTGCTCTGACCGGCACTCTCATTCTACATCTGAAGAAATATAGATACTGTGGCAGAAAATATTTACCTTGGAATTACAGGAAAGAACCTAGGGATATTGGGGAAGATAACCTGATGATTGATTGTAATATCAAATTCATATAAGAAGTTTTAGAGAGACAAGGGAATACATAGTATGATTGAAAGTCCTTATTTTGATGTTTCCTCATCTTTAGTATGTTATTGCTTTGCATCTGCTACCTTATCAGTTCATGTTTCATCATTTCTTGGCTCATATGTCTTAGGATATGTCCTAAGCAGTTCCCTTTGACATGGTGATAATGTTATTCTGGGACCTTCAACCTCTGTTGTGTTACCACTTGCTTGGGATGGGGTGATGTGGGTAGGGAAGAGCAATGAGACTAGAAGTGGTCTACTTTTCTTTACCTCTCTGACCCAAAAATAAATACTAACCATAGTAGAAATTCTATCTGTCTAAAATATTTAATTTCCTAAAGACCTAAAG
Organism: Puma concolor; assembly: GCF_028749965.1. Classification (NCBI taxonomy): domain Eukaryota; kingdom Metazoa; phylum Chordata; class Mammalia; order Carnivora; family Felidae; genus Puma; species Puma concolor. Next base: position 10,448,344 of record NC_141677.1, read on the forward strand.
AAAACATAACGGAATTATATTAGAGCCCAGATAAATTCAGTCAGATAAAGATTTGTTCTTAGACCCCACTGGGTTCAGCCATAACCTATCTGTTTTGAAGGGTCTTAATAATCCTTACTTCTCGTACATGTAGCTTCTCTACCCTGCTTTCAAATATATATACAACTCAGGAAGACTTTTCTTCTGCATCTCAGGGTGGGCCAAGAGTATAATCCTGCCTCACACCCTCATGATTACCTTCACAGTCCTCATTGTCTATTCTAGGGTTCACTTGTCATCTGTCTTTATTTTTTAATGTTTGTTTGTTTAGAGCGTGTGTGAGGAGAGGGACAAAGAGAAAGGGAAAGAGATTCTTCTTTACTTTTTTAATTTTTTTAATGTTTATTTGTTTTTGAAAGGGAGAGAGACAGAGAGAGAACAGGGAAGGGGCAGAGAGAGAGGGAGACACAGAATCCAAAGCAGGCTCCAGGCTCTGAGCTGTCAGCACAGAGCCAGACGTGGGGCTCGAACTCACAGACCACGAGATTATGACATAAGCTGAAGTTGGACGCGTTAACCAACTAAGCCACCCAGGCACGCTCCCCTCTTTTAACATTTTGGAAGTGAAGCTTCAATCCAGTCCCCTAATTTCTCCAATGATGTAGCAAGAATAACTTTTATAAGCAAAGAGAGTCTGGGAATAAAATCTCCTATCTGCATGATGTCAATGGATAAATTAACTTTTCTTTTCTTCATCTCACATCAGGGAGAAAAGTGCGATTCAGAGAGTTTCCATTATTTGTCAAAGGTCACAGGAGTGGTGGAGCTGGGGTTCAAATCAGGACACTCTTATGCCAGAGCCATACTGCCTCATCAAGTGACACCAAACATAACTTCTTAGCAAGTGATGCCGTGTGCAGCTGAAAGTTTCACCATCTCTGTGTTTTGGTGGATCTCTGGGTTTTTCAGGTTCCCAGATACATCAACTCAGTCCGAATCTTCTTCAATTCAATCTCATTTATGAGCTCCTGTCTGTTCCAGGTACTAAGTGCTAGAGGTATAAAGATGGGCTGGAGAGAAAGCAGTTCTGGAGTGAGAGCATCTTATGTCCTGTCTTTCCTCTGGTTCAGATAGCATATCTCTTGGCCCATGACAGTTTTCCTGTAACCTAGTGTAGCACTTTGAAATTTCAGTAAAGCAGAAGTGACAGCCTTGTGATTCACAAACTCCACTGAGATCGCTCTGGTATGACAAACTTGTCTCAGCTGTCTGTATATAAATTAGGAATTCCTAAAGCTTTCAATATGAAAGTTGCTACGAACTGCTTTGTTTCAAACAGAAACCATTGAAATGCTAATTAGGAAATATTCCTTCCAAAGTAATTTTAAATGGCTTTTGGGGAAAGTAAACCCATTTACTCTTTTAAGTTTTTACTGGGCAGGTTTCTCCTTGTGAGAGAATGGGGTTTTTGTGAACTACTGTAGGACATGACATATATATTTTAGAAGTGACTAAATCTTGGGATGTGGCAGATAAAATGTTTATACTGCTTGTATTTTATTGGACACCATAAATACAAATAGATTTAACAAAGAACTGAATGATTTGGAATGCTAGGAGATAGAAGGAGGAAAATACATTTAAAATGATTATTTGAATTATCATCTTCCTGTTTTAAATAATTTATTGTCAAATTGGCTAACACACAGTGTGTATAGTGTGCTCTTGGTTTTGGGGGTAGTTTCCCGTGGTTCATCGCTTCCATACAACACCCAGTGTTCATCCCAACAAGTGCCCTCCTCGATGCCCATCACCCATGTTCCCCTCTCCCCCACCCCCCATCAACCCTCTGTTCTCTGTTTTTAAGAGTCTCTTATGGTTTACCTTCCTCTCTGTCTGTCACTATTTTTTCCCCTTCCCCCATGGTCTTCTGTTAAGTTTCTCAAGTTCCACATAGGAGTGAAAACATATGGCGTCTGTCTTTCTCTGACTGACTGACTTCACCCAGCATAATACCTTCCGGTTCTATCCATGTTGCTGCAAATGGCACAATTTCTTTCTCATTGCCAAGTAGTATTCCACTGTGGATATAAACCACATCTTCTTCATCCTGAATTATCATCTTCCTTAGGGGACCCTCAACTTCCCCCCAAGACAGAAAATACCCTCATGGGAAGAGAAATACATTTAATCTTTCTAAGGGTACAGTCAAAAATTTCAGTATGTTTTTACTTCTTGGTTTCTTTCTCTCCTACCCTTCCTTTTTTTTTTTTAATTGTAATTCTTTATATTGTTTTGTGAATTGGGGTGTGATTGAGTAACTGAGTGTATGCACATAGCAGGAAGCAAGTTCTAGAGAACCCCAAGTAGAATTTTTTTAAGTATGGAATATTCCTAGAGAGCCAAGCAAATATCCAACTTTGGATGTAGAAGAAGGTTAGCCACCTTCTCTCTAACCTGAGTCTCCTGTCATATTCAAGATCTTGTAAATAGCTTGAGTAACTAATTGCATAACCTGAAGACTTAGAAGCCATGCTAAACTCTTTTTTTTTCTGCCATAAATTCTCCAACCTCCTTCTCAGACTATTGGCCAAGAGGGTACCATCTAGTCTTAATTTTGGAACTAAGTATCAAATATTTTCATTCCAGTTGAGACTTTGTGATATACAATATGCACATCATTTGTATCATACTTTTATTATCTTGTACATATTTTATACGCCATAAGGGATTTTCCTTTTGCTGTTTGGACACATTTATTTCATCAGTATATGAAATGGAAAGGAAAGGAGAAAAAATAAGTTGCATAATAAATATCTTATAATTAAGCATGTTCATTATTTTATGTCTTTAAATGTTTATTTTTGAGAGAGTGCGCACATGCAAGTGAGCAAGCAGGGAAGGAGGAGGGAGAGAGGAGACACAGAATCTGAAGCTCCAGGCTCCAGGCCCCGAGGTGTTAGCAAAGAGCCCTACGTGGGGCTCGAACTCACAAGCTATAAGATCATGACCTGAGCTGAAGTCAGACACTCAACCAACTGAGCCACCCAGATGCCCAAGCATGTTCAATATTTTAAACTGCTGTATATAAAAAGGCCCAAAGACAATGCCATTTTTTTCTATACACATTGATAAACAAAAACATAGCACTATCATATCCTACAGTATGGTGATCAGGGTTGTTTCTGTGTAACATGGAGAGAGAAACTGAGAGAAAACAGTATTAAGAAAAAATCAATTATATATATAATTATGTAAATAGTATATATAAACAATTAGTTCTTTACTAAATATACTGAATATACTAAATATACTGAATGCTCTACTTTCTTTAACTGAAGATACATTATGAAAGATGATCTAATTATAATAATGGAAGTAATGAGATATTTGGAGGCAAATTTAAGAAGTTTTGGTTTAGATCTTAACATAAAAAGTAAACCCTTCTTTGAGATGACTTGGAGTCTCTTTATATAGAGACAAACGAGTTGACCATCTCTGGGTTTATGTGCTTTTGTTTTGCTCACTTGGCTGGTGTTTTCTTTAGTTATTTTGTTTTAATCTTACATCTGGTTAAAAATTTGGAATCTGGAATTTCCAACTATATGCTTTTGTTATGCCGATTTGAGATTGGAAAACATTCCCAAATAAGTTGTGTCTGTAAAGAATTTTCATCTTAATGATTCTCTCTGGTGTTTAATTCATTCTTGAGTAAATGTATATATATATATATATAGAGAGAGAGAGAGAGAGACAGAGACAGAGACAGAGAGAGACAGACAATATTTTATAAAGAAAGTGATTAATTTGCATATAACATTACTTTTGGTAAATATTCATTAGAACTAAATTATTTTTCATTATAAAACATAATTTGAAATAAATGTTGCTTAATTGGTACTATTAGTTACTATTGGTACATAGGATCTTGGATAGAGGAAAAGTTTGAAATGTTAATTTGCCATATTATTGGGGGAAAATTGTCAACCTTGGATGGTAAAAAATTAAATAGGTTGCTTACTAGTTCACCTGTCCATACTGTTATGTCTCTTTCTTAGTATATACAACTTATAAAGCACTCATTAAAATTGACTTCTGTTCTCATTAAACACATAAACAAAAAACTAAAACAAAGTATGTAAACAAAAAGTGTCAAATAGATTCCAATCTGACCATAAAAGTAATAAAATACACAAAGTTTAGGAAATTATGTATATATATATATATATATATATATATATATATATATATATATATATATATAATTTTGAATGTCTGCATAGTATTTTTTCCATACATACACCATAAGTAATTTAGTGTTAGTCTTAACGTTGGTTATTTTGAGGACTTTTTTTATTATTAGAATCCTAATTTTTTGCTGCTTTAGTATAAAATTCTGTGACTTTTTCTTACATTTTTCTTTCATGACAGAAAAACTTTTTAAATTTTTATTTAAATTCTAGTCAGTTAACATACAGTGCAATACAGTTGGTTTCAAAGGCAGAATTCAGTGATTCCTCACTTACGGACAACACACAGTGCTCATCACAAGTGCCCTCCTTCACGCATATCACCCATCTAGCCCATCCTTCATCTACCTCCCTCCATCAACCCTCAGTTTGTTCTCTATCTTGAGAGTCTCTTATGGTTTGTTTCCCTCTGTCTCTCTCTTTTCCCCCTTCCCATATGTTCATCTCTTGTTTCTAAATTCCACATATGAGTGAAATAATACGGTATTTATCTTTCTCTGACTTATTTCACTTAGCATAATGCACTCTAGCTCCATCCACATCATTGCAAATGGCAAGATTTCATTCTACTTGATTGCTGAGTATATATATATACAATGGGATACCACATCTTCTTTATCCATTCATCCGTCAATGGATATTTGGGCTCTCTCCGTAGTTTGTCTATTATTGGTAATACTCCTGTAAACATCACGGTGCATGTGCCCCTTCAAATCTGTATTTTTTGTATCCTTTGGGTAAATACCAATCAGTACAATTGCTGGATTGTAGAGTAGTTCTATTTTTAACTTTCTGAGGAAACTCCATACTAATTTAGAGTGGCTGCAGCAGTTTGCATTCCCACCAACAGTGCAAGAGGTTCCCCTTTCTCCACATCCTCACCAACACCTGCTGTTTCTTGTGTTGTTGATTTTAGCCATTCTGACAGGTGTGAAGTGGTGTCTTATCGTAGTTTTGATTTGTATTTTCCTAATGATGAGTGATGTTGAGCATCTTTTCATGTGTCTGTTAGCCATCTGGGTATCTTCTCTGAAAAAGTGTCTATTCAAGTCTTCTGCCCATTTCTTAACGGGATTTTTGGATGATTTTTGGATGTTGAATTTGATAAGTTCTTTTAGATTTTGGATACTAACCCTTTATCAGATATATCATTTGCAAATGTCTTCTCCCATTCTGTAGGCTGCCTTCCAGTTTGGTTGATTTTTTCCTTCACTGTGCAGAAGCTTTTTATCATGACGAAGCTCCAATAGTTCATTTTTGCTTTTGTTTCTCTTCTCTCAGGAGATATATCTAGTAAGAAGTTGTTATATATATCTAGTAAGAAGTTTCATTCTTCTGCATCTAGCTATCCAGTTTTCCCAGCACCATTTGTTAAAGACACTGTCTTTTTTCCATTGGATGTTCTTTCCTGATTTGTTGAAATGAGATGACCATATAGTTTTGGGTCCATTTCTGGGTTTTCTATTCTGTCCATTGGTCTATGTGTCTGTTTTGGTGCCAGTACCATACTGTCTTGATGACTACAGCTTTGTAATATAGCTTGAAATCTGGAATTGTGATGCCTTCCATTTTGTTTTTCTTTCTCAGGATTGCTTTGGCTATTCGGGATCTTTTGTGATTCCATACAAATTTTAGGATTGTTTGTTTTGGCACTGTGAAAAATTCTGGTGGTATTTTGACAGGGATTGCATTAAATGTGTAGATTGCATTTTAACAATGTTTTTTCTTCGATCCCATGAGCATGGAATGATTTTCCATTTCTTTGTGACCTCTTCAGTTACTTTAATAAGTCTTCTACAGTTTTCAGAGCACAGATCTTCTACCTCTTTGATTAGGTTTATTCCTAGGTATCTTATGATTTTTTGGTGCACCTTGTAAATGGGATTGAATCCTTGATTTATTTTTCCTGGCTTCATTATTGGTGTATAGAAATGCAACAGATTTCTATCCATTGATTTTATATTCTGTGTCTTTGCTGAATTCATGTATTAGTTGTAGCAATATTTTGGTGGAGTCTTTCAGGTTTTCTACATAGAGTATCATGTATTCTGCAAATTGTGACAATTAGACTTCTTCTGTGTCGATTTGGTGCCTTTTGTTTCTTTTTGTTGCCTGGTTGCTGAGGTTAAGACTTCCACTACTATATTAAATAGTAATGGTGAGAGTGGCATCATTATCTTGTTCCTGACCAGAGGGGAACGTCTCCGTTTTTCCCCATTGAAGATGAAAATTAGCTGTGCATCTCTCATATATGGCCTTTATGATGTTAAGGTATAGTCCATCTACCCTTACTTTGTTGAAGGTTTATATAAAAAATAGATGCTGTATTTATGACACAGAAACTTTTAATATTTATGTAAGTAGTATGTATATTCTTTTATATATTATTAATAGTATCTTTTTTTTAGCAAATGTGGATTTTTGAGAACTATTATAATTTAATTTTTTTCAATCTTATTTTTTGTGTTAGTTTGCTAGTGCTGCTAAAACAAAATACCCCAGACTGGGTGGCTTAAACAACTGAAATGTATTTGCTCATAGTCTGAGACTAGAAGATTAAGATCAAGATGTAGGCGGGTTTATTTTCTGAGGCCTCTCTCCTCTCTCCTTGCAAAGGGCCACCTTCTGGCTGTTTTCCTGCATGATGATCTTCCCTCTATCAGTGTTCCTCTTCTGATAAGGATGTCAGTCATGTCAGACTAGGACCTACTCTAAAGACTTAATTTAACCTCCATCATTTCTTTAAAAAAGCCATTTCTAAATGCCTTCTGAGGTACTAGTGGGTTAGGGATTTTATATATGAATTTGGGTGGGTGAAAAGACACAATTCAGCCCATAATAGTAATCAAAATATAAATGTTTAATATTATTGTTCCCCCTCAAAATTTCTTAGCAGTCTTTTCTACTGGATTCTTCCTACAGTCACTCAATCCTCATTAGGTACTTATCTTTTTTAATAATCGAAAACTTGTTTTTAAATTTTTTATTAAGTAGATTTTCTTGAATATTTATTTATTTATTTTTGAGAGAGAGAGAAAGAGAGAGAGAGAGAAAGAATGAATCCTAAGCAGGCTCCATACTCTCAGTGCAGAGCCTGAGACAGGGCTCGAATTCATGAACCATGAGATCAAGACCTGAGCCTAAAGAAAGAATTGGCAGCTTAACCAATTGAGCCACCCAGGCATCCCAAGTAGACTTTCAAACATATAACAAAGTAGGACTGGAGAATATAATAAATCCCAATATGTTCACCATCCAGCTTCAACAGCTGACTCATAGCCAGTATTGTTTCATTTATTCCCCATCAAGTTGTTCCCTTTCTCCAAAATTCATTTTAAAATATCAGACATATTATTTCATCCATATGTATTTCAGTATGTATCTCTACAAGAAAGTGATCTTTTTTTTTTTTTTTCAACGTTTATTTATTTTTTGGGACAGAGAGAGACAGAGCATGAATGGGGGAGGGGCAGAGAGAGAGGGAGACTCAGAATCGGAAACAGGCTCCAGGCTCTGAGCCATCAGCCCAGAGCCTGACGCGGGGCTCGAACTCACGGACCATGAGATTGTGACCTGGCTGAAGTCGGACGCTTAACCGACTGCGCCACCCAGGCGCCCCAAGAAAGTGATCTTAAATGGACAAAATAATTTCACAATATACTTTTAATTTATGGCTTCACTATCATCAAATATCCAGACAATATTCAAATGCCTCCATTATCTTATGAAATTGTAAAAGTCTATTCAAAATAGGACACAAATACATATGTATTTAGCTCCGTATATTGCAAACGGTTGGTATATCTTATTGCACAGTACACATTTGGTTTTAGCATAAAAAGTGAACACTTTTATCAACAATTGAAAAATATTTAAAATTTGTGTTTTTTGGTATGATTGGATTAGATCTACCATAGCTGTCACTGGATTGCGTGTGTTGCCCTCATCCCTTGTTCCTGTTCTTCCACCCTCTTTCTGCCTTTTCTGGTTTTAATTGACCATTTTCTATGATTCCATTTTCTCCCCTTTTGTAGCATATCCGTTATATTTCTTTTTAAAACTTTTTAATGGTGGCCCTAGACTTTGCAGTATACATTTACAACTTATCCAAGTCCATTCTGAGATAACAATATAGAGCTTCACAGATATGCAGGTACCTTATGATGGCAAACTATTCCTTATTTCTCTCTCCTGTCCCTTCTATCATTGCTGTCATTCACTTACATATGAGCATAGGGAGACATCTGTGTGCACCTATGTATATCTGTGTGTACAGCTCTATCTATTATCTATCTATCTACCATCTGTCATCATCATCTCTCCATCATCTATGGTCTATCATCTATCTATTATCTAATGTGATCTATCTATATATCTGTCATCTATCTATCCCCATCATTGCTATTATTATTTGAAAAGAAATAGCTGTTAGATCAATTAAAAATAAAATAAATAAGGTCGCCTGGGTGGCTCAGTTGGTTAAGCGTCTGACTTCGGCTCAGGTCATGATCTCATTGTCCGTGAGTTCGAGCCCCGAGTTGGACTCTGTGCTGACAGCTTGAAGCCTGTGGCCTGCTTCAGATTCTGTGTCTCCCTCTCTCTCTGCCCTTCCCCCTCACCTGCTCATGCTCCGTCTCTCTGTCTCTCTCAAAAATAAACATTAAAAAAATAATAAAAATAAAATTTTTATTTTCACCTATTCATTCTTTGAAGATCTTTCTTTCTTTTGTAAATCCAGATTTATAACATCTTTCTTTTCTGAAGAACTTATTTTAACATTTCTTGCAAGGTAGTTCTACTGACACTAAATTCCCACAGTATTTGTTTTTCCGAGAAAGTCTATTTCTTTTCACTTACGAAGGATAAGTTTTCAGGGAACAGGATTCTAGGTTGGTGGTTTTTATTCCCCATCACTAAATATTTTATTGCACTCTTCCTTGAGTTGTTTCTGAATAATAGTTAGCTATAATTTTTATCTTTTCTCCTCTACAATACCTGCCGATATAAGGTTGTTTTTTTTTTTTTTCCTTTCTGACTTCTTTCAGGACTTTTTTTCTTTACTTTTGCTTTTTTGCAGTTTGAGTGAGATATATCTAAATGCAGTAGTTTTTGACATTTCTCCTGTTTGGTGTTCTCTAAGCTTTCTGGATCTGTGATTTGGTGTCTAACATTAATTCTGAGTCATTATTGCTTCAAATATTGGTTCTGTCCCCTTGTCCTCTTCTTCCTCTAACCTTATGTACATATTACAGCTTTTGTAGTTGTCTCACATTTCTTGCATATTCTGTTCTATTTATTTCACTCTTTTTTCTCTTTGCTTTTCAGTTTTGGAAGTTTCTACTGTCATGTTCTTAAATTCAGAGATTCTTTCCTCAGTCATAATCAGCTACTGGGCCCATCAAAAACATTCTTCAATCTATTACAGTGTTTTTGATTTCTTAACATTTCCTTTTGATTCTTTCAATTTCTTGACTTAAATTGTCTCTTTGTTCTTGCATATTGTCCACTTTTTCCATTAAATCCCTTAGCATAACAGTTATAGGTTTGTTTTAATTTTTAAATACCTGGTCTAATAATTTCAACATTCCTGCCACATACATTTCCGGTTCTGATGCTTCCTCAGTCTCTTCACATTGTTTTTTACCAGTGAGTATGACCTATCATTTTGTGTTGAAAGGCAGATGTGATGTAATGGGTAAAAGAGACAGGTGAACAGGTCCTTTAGTAAAGTATGGGCAGAGGGAAAGTGCTTTCTGGTCCTATGATTAGGCGTGAGTCTTTTGTGATGCTGTGGAGTTTTTGGCTTTGATACTTAATCAATCTGAGCCTCCAGCAATTCATCAATTATATTCAAGTTTTCCTACCCAGTGCTGTTTCCAATGGAGATTTCTGCTCCTGAGTTTCTGCCATAGGAAGTTTTGATTCTCTGAGTATCTGCCTGTCTGTCTCTCCAATATTCGGACAATGATTTGCCCTATGACCATGCTTCTCTGATAACTTTAAGAAGAGGTGTTGATTTTTTAGTTTTATTCAGGAAAATTTTTCAATGATCATTTTGAAATGTCATTTTATCCTTTCGCTTATTTCATCTAGAAGATTTCTGTCACCTACAAATAACAATTCATGTCTCTTCTTTTCTAATCGTTATGTAGTGTATCGGAATTCTAACTGAACTTTTACCATAATTTTGCACTGTAATGGGTAAAGCTAGATGAATCAAAACTAGGAATCAAACACGGCAGCTATGATTTTATCACTTAATATAATCATTACTGTTGGTTTCTGGAAGGTGGGTATTACCAACTCTTTTTAGTTCATTTCTATTTTTTTGCTTGTGAAGATCACTGTTAAATATAACAAAAATGTGCTGACATTTGTGTGAAATACATTTTGGCATATGATTTTTTTCTTCACATATCTATGAGTATAATGAATTGAATTAGATTTTCTGATGCTGTTTTTTTCTTCCACACTTAGAATACTTAATTTGGGGTATCATTCTTTTAATATACTGCTAGATTTTATCTGTTAACATTAGTTTGGGTTGATACTTTAATAAATAAGATTGCCATATACTCATTAGTTTTCCTTTTATATTACTGTTGTCTTTTTCCTGATTTGGTATAAACAATACACTAGCTTTAAAGAATAATTTTTAAAATGTGATAAAATTTACTCTCTTCTAAGTTTTGGCATTCTATTTATTTTACTTCTTTTTTCTAGGCTTTCTGTGGGTGGAAAATTTTATGCATGTCTAAAAATGTCATTATTTTAATTTTTTAAGTTAAGCCTTTTATTTTGAGACAATTATGGACTCACCTACAGCTGTAAGAAGTGATACAGAGAGATTCCATGTAATCTTTACCCAATTTCCCCCAATCATAACATTGAACAAAACTATAGTACAATGTCAGGGGCTCCTGGGTGGCTCAGCTGGTAAAGCATCTGACTTTTGATTTCGGGTCAGGTCACGATCTCACAGTTGGTGAGTTTGAGCCCCACATAAGGCTCCACATTGTCAGTGCAGAGCCCACTTCAGATGCTCTGACTCCCTGTCTCTCTGTCCCTCCCCAATTCATGCTCTCACTCTCTCAAAAATAAATAAACATTAAAAAAAACTATAGTACAATGTCAAAACTGGAACATTGACACCAAGAAACTCAAGATACAGAATATATCCATCGTCACAAGGATGTTACATATTTGATAGTTTTTTGTTTGTTTGTTTGTTTGTTTTTGCTTAGTGGTATTCAATGGTGTGGGTATACCAGAGTTTATTTAACCTTTCATCAGTTGAAGGACATCTGAGTTATTTCCAATGTTTTGATATTGCATGGGGGAAGAGAGTTCCAAATAATGCCATGCACGATGGGTTCAAGCCAAGAGAAACAACATTTTACCTTGTCTGAATGATGTGGCAAGCTCTCTCTAAGGAACTGTATATTACTGCTTATTACTTGATATCTGAATATCAGGAAAATGTCAAAAATGGTGACAAAAATGTTGCAGGCAGGGAAATGGTATATTCAAAGTCTTTAGATAAGATAGAGCTTACCACATTTTGGAAAATCAAACAACTTCACGATGAATGCTACTGCATACAAAGGAGGAGTGGGGAGAGTTGGGGCAGAGAATCAGCAGTGAAATTAAAGGCAGTGAAGGTCACATGGAGGATATTTTCTTTCCAAAGGAAATGTGAAGCCACCAGAGTGTTATAAGCAAGCACTAAGATCATCAGATGTGATTTTGTTAAAGACCTCTCTGGCAGCAGAGTGAAAAGTAGATTAATGGGAGGCCATATTAAATGCAATGAGATCAACTTGATAGTTATTATACTAGCATATCCGTGATACTGGGGATCGAGAGGAGCAGATATATTTTAGAGCTAGTTAGGTGGTATAATGAACATGATTTGATATGGGAAATGTGAGAGATGAAGATATTCATGGAACTCCCATTTTATCGATGGGAAAATCCACATAATCAATTGAAATAGAGAACAAGGGATGAGGTAGAGGTATTTTGAGAGAAAAAGTTTAAAGAGAACAGTAGTGTCAAATGCTGCAAAGCAGTCAAGGAAAGTTAAGGTCAAAAAAGAGCTCATTATGTTCATCCACAAAGACATTTCTAGTGGAAGTGATGAGAGCAATCTGAGTGGAGTTTTTGGCTCCAGGATTGTTATTTTCCCCTGGGTTTCATCATAAAAGGATTCAATGTCTTCATAACTGTATTAATATAGATCTGATTTCTAGAAATTTCAGATTCTCTTAGTCTGAAGGATGTAAGCTACAGTGATGGCTTGTCTAAGTATTATGGTTCTATCCTAAACTACGTGCTTTGGAAATGGCCAAAGATAGTTATTTAGAAAAATTCGTGATCCTCTCCCCAAGGAAGAAAACCTGTTTTCATCAATTGGTTTGTAGGAGTTACAAAGCCACACAACCAACTTATCTCAAGCTATTCAGGGTAAAATGGCTTAAAGAGTCCTCCAGGAACCATTCTCCTAGGCTCTTGATTACCAGAGAATACTATTATTAGTGGGTGCCCTGCTGAGTTGAACACAGAGCTCTCATCACACAACTTCTGGTGGAGTGGGAAGCAATGGCCCGTCTTGGGCTTAGGGATTGTTATGAGGTATATGGGTTTTCAATATGTCAAATGATATATACTATCTGGAGAAAAATATGAACAAAACTAGAAATCTGGCTTCATCTATTTAAGAATTTCTAAAATAGAGATTTGAATTTCTTCTCTCTGGAGGGAAAGAGCTCAAGGTGTGAAGTGATTGATTGTTATTATGGTTATTTTACGTATCACTTACTCATGGTGTCAGATTCAAGGACGGTAAACCAACAAGCCTGGGGTCGTAATGACATCTGGATTACTGCAGTAAAATTCCGACACATATTACAGACCAAACCACGGGTAGATAATGTTTTCATATGTTTTCAAGTTATCCAAATTAAAAGTGCCTTATAATTTCCCCCCAAATTACACATAAATCTTTCTTGATGTTGAGTTGGCATGATTGCCTTTATTTTTTTTTTTTTACTTTATTTCTTTGTCAGTGATTATAACTCAGAAATGGTAGAAAAATTTAGGCAAAAATGCAAGCTATTTCTTTGCGACTTAGATAATTAACATGGATTGCAATAATATTTCAGAAAAATCCTATTTTTTGTGAAGTTATTAGGATAAATTCATTAGTTTGAATAATTAACTAAGTTGCTATGCTTTAAACCTACGTCCTACTCCCATAATAGGATATCTGGAAGGCTGCTATTTGCTCAGCAACTCCGTTTCCCACGGTTTTCACGTCCCCCAAGGTGTTCCTCAGATATCTTCAAACATCTGGTGGTGGCTGGGGGTGGAGAAGAAACTTAACATAGCTCCGTATACATTAAGCCATGGGAGCTAATTGCTTCATTGACACATAAGTCAATTCAAAGCTTCTGGCTATTTCTGTGGTAGGTATCCTTTTATGTAAGAAACCTATTCTTTGTATCTAAGCACAAGGACACATACTCTCTGAGGATAGATGGTCTCAGTAATATCATAGGAAACGTTAGTATGCAGCCAAATATCCGGGTCTCACTACAATTATTGGATTCGTGGTCCAAAAGCTTACCTGTCCCTTTTTCTTGTGTATAGAAATCTTGCCTTGCCTGTTTTTTCCCCCCTCATTGTAGGAAAGCTGTCATTAGCATGGTTTTCATTGCACATTGTAGTAAAGTACTACAAATGACAAATTACACAATTGCAGGTGATATACACACTTTTTTTATTTTCTAAACCAGTGAGTGCTAGTCTCTTTCTTTTATTAAACTTTCTAAAAAAGCTGATACCATCAATCACTCCTTCCTCTTGATGTCCATAAAACCATTCTTTCCTGTTGGTTTTTTTTTTTTTTTTTTTTTTTTTCTTACTGATTACTTCTTTTTTTTTTTTTTTTTTTTTTTTTTTTTTTTTAATTTTTTTTTCAACGTTTATTTATTTTTGGGACAGAGAGAGACAGAGCATGAACGGGGGAGGGGCAGAGAGAGAAGGAGACACAGAATCGGAAACAGGCTCCAGGCTCCGAGCCATCAGCCCAGAGCCTGACGCGGGGCTCGAACTCATGGACCGCGAGATCGTGACCTGGCTGAAGTCGGACGCTTAACCGACTGCGCCATCCAGGCGCCCCCTTACTGATTACTTCATTGTTTCATTTGTTAGTTCTTCCACACTTTTCTCTCTCACAGCATGAAGTTTCTCCTGGAGCAGTCCTGAGCTCTTTTTTTCCTATGCTTTTTTTTTTTCTGTTTCCAGTATCGAAATGATGTCAAGCATCTGCACCTTGCTATGATGCTCATAATTTGATCACATTTTTATCAACTTATCTGAGGTCTAGATTCATATATCCAGCTACTTCTTCTGCATCTGCCATTGACTATCTCTTAGACACCTTAACTTATAATGTCCAAAAGGAACTTTTTATGTTCTTTCCTAAACTCACACCTCAGTCCTCATTATCTCTGCGGTTGGAACCACCACCCACCAAATTTTCAAACCAGAAATGTGGGAGGTGCCCTTGCCTTCTTCCTTTCTCTTACATCACAAACTTCTGCAAAGTCCGTTCTGTTTATCATCAATATACATGTGTCCAGTATTCTTTCTTTACAAAACCTCCACTGTTAGAGAGTCTGTAGAGGAGGCTGTCATTTTGTGTCTAGATTAGAGCAATAGTCACCTACTTCACCCTCCAAGCTGTCCTCCCCTCAGGAGCAGAAGTGAAGCTCTGTCTCAGACTTGCCTCTGTGAAAGAGAGCAACCAACCAGGGAAGCCTAAGTTATTTATTTCTATTCTTAAAAGTACATCTATCCCTTGTACTCAACTGTGAAACTGATAGTAAACAAAAGGCAGACAACCTTCAATTGTGCCTGTATCTTCATTCTCACCGACCTTAACACATGAATCAATCTTTGAGATGCTAACATTTATTTTGCTTCCAAAATTACATTGCAAGTCTGCAGTTCTAGGAATAAACACGTCTTCTCACTATCTAATCCTAAATGCCTCAGATATAATAGGTACTAACTGTTTCACTGCTATCTGAAAGGCAAGAGAGAGTGGTAAAGAAAGAGACAAGGAGGGAGGGAAAGAGGGAAGAAAAGAGGGAGGGTGGGAAGTTGTTTGGTTGGAAAAGTAATGTATATGCCTCCTCTCAGAGGTACCAATAGAACGATTTTTTAGAATAATCGTTTGTGATTAACAATTATTTATGATGTTCCTCTTATCAGTGTCAGGGAGAAAATAAACCCAAAAGAAATCTAAATTACCACCAAAAGGATATTAATTAATCATTTTATTTTCAGAGTAGATCACTAAGCATGCACGAAAGTCTTGAATGTAAATGATATTGAGAAAAAATGCTCTTATCATAAGTTTAAGTGAAAAAGTTAAATTCAGAGTATTAGAAATATTATATGAAATGTTAAATATCCTTTGAGCTCCATTCTACATGTTGTTGAAAATGGCATAGAAAATATATCTTTAAATATTTACATATGGAAGAAAATTACAGAAATAATAATTGCTAAAATTTCCCCCTTTACACTTCGAGTTTTCTTTATACTTTTTTGTAAATATTGTGTTGCGGTTTAACATGTTATAAAATCCATAAATATTACTACAAATGACATCTTTAAAACAGTCTACAGGTTTATTGGCATCAACATATTAGTGAGTCTCCAGGGATGGCAAAGGCACAAAATGGAGAGGGCCTATGTCCTTCAATTGCATTTGGAGAAGGGTCACATGCTCATTCATAGGAATTTGGATTTTCTGTGACAAGCAATACGTTTCCATCTGTTCAAACTACTGAAATTGGGGAGTTACAGCAGTTGGTGTTATTTTCCCATGAATACTCTCAGGAAATATAAACTGTCATTTTCAAGAATGAAGTTAATGCAAGTATACTTTGCAAGTATAAATGCAAGTTGAAATAACTCATGCTATTCTATTGTAAAAGGAAGACACCAAGTCTTACAGCAATAGGTTCAGTATGATCCCATGAAAAGAATGTAGGTGTATATACCTGTACATTATTGTTCGTACACACACGTGTGTGCAGATATGAACGAATTTTCTCAAAGTCTCAAAGATACTTCCCATTAAGTAGTAGTTAATTTCACCTTACGGTGGCAGTGTCCAAGGGGAAGTGCCCAGGCACATATTTGATAAAGTAACTTGAGTCATATTTCAAATAACTTTGGACTACATGTTTATGCTTATTTCATTTTGTTAGGCTATTTGCAGAATGTATTCAAATTGAATGAAATATAATTCAAATTGTATTGCAAAATTACAATTCAAATATATCTGCCTATATTCTATGGGAAAGAAAAGACTGAATGCTAAACCAATTTCTGAGGTTATGAATGGTTGATAACTAGAACAAAGGACCCTAATCTGTTTAATAAGGTCAAATCCAACCCATCTAAAAAATATTGAAGGAAGCTCACCTTAATGAGTGTTCCCTACAAGCGTACCATTACTGCTACCTCTTGAACGTTGAACAAAATATACATGTGCATTCTGAAGCATATAAATGGACTTATGAAGATTTTACTTCCAGTTTTGGTCATTGAAACAATTTATAGGCCAATCTTTCACATAACTAGTTTATATTCCTTATATCACATTTTTAAACTCTATGGTCTATTTTACATTTATGGCATACTTCAGTTTGGGCTAGCCACCCAAGAGCCACATTTGCTAGTGGTTGCCATATTCTTATGGCAGTGCAATTTTTTTTTTTTTTTGAGGGAAGAGAGAGAGAGAGAGAGAGACAGAGAGAGAGAAAGAGAGAGAGAGAGAGAGAGAGAGAGAGAGAGAGAGAGAGAGAGAGAGAGAATGAGTGGGGGAGGGGCAGAAAGAATCCCAAGCAGGCTCTTCACTGTCAGTACAGAACCCAATGCAGGGCTCAAACCCATGAACCATGAGATGGTGACCTGAGCTAAAACCAAGAGTTGGCCACTTAACTGACTAACCCACCCAGGCACCACAGAAACAGTGCAATTTTTTTTTAAGTTTGTTTATTTGAGAGAGAGAGAGAGAGAGAGAGAGAGAGCGAGCAGGGGAGGGGCAGAGAGAGAGGGAGAGAGAATCCCAGGTAGGTTCCACACCACTAGTGCAGAGCCCAATGTGGGGCTTGAACTCACGAACCATGAGATCATAACCTGAGCTGAATTCCAGTTAAGCTCAGCTTAACAGACTGAGCCCCCCCCCCCCAGGTGCCCTGAAAGAGTGTAATTTTTAAAGTCATAGCCAAGAGTCCCTTACAAAAAGATTCTACATACAAAATATTACATATTTTCTTTGGTTTCATATTTGGCATATAAGTTATACACTTTCCCTCTAAATAACTAATAATTCTAGCCACTACAAAATAATTGGAAATGGTGTTATATTTTTCTGTGTGAGGGTCTAGGTAAGATCATGTCCTGAGTACGAGAACAGAGGCAGCAGAGGTACAGATTTCATGATCAGAGGGGAGTTTAGTTATGGAAAAATACATTAACTAAGGAAACATCAAGAATTTCAAGTTAATGCTAAGATACAATCAAATTCAGCTGTCTGAATATTTTCCTCGGGTTTCTTTTCCCACATGCGAACGAGGCAAAGAAGTTGATAATAATGACAGGAGAGTAGTTGAAGGCATGAATCACGGAATCTATAATTTATGGGATGAAAATGTTCTGTAGGTCTTAATGAGGGCAAAAACACACTTGAGCCATTTGATGAACGAAACCCTACCTTGACCTTCCTTTGCAAGCAACGTTTATGGATATATGTGAGGAAACAAGAAAATAGGAAAAAAACTATATTTAAACTCCCAATATGGAAAGAATCCATGTTAAAAAGTAGCAAAAGTAAAGTTTTTACAAGTTCAAACAGAAGATGATATGGAATAAACTTTTTCCCATTCTATTATGATGGTATTTTCTTCAAAAGTCAAATTCTCCCTCTATGGTTAGCAGAAAATGATTGTGACTTTGAGCATACAAGTTGGTGGACATGTATTTCAAAGTTCTGGCTTTTTCAAAGAAGTTGTCTGATTTCATTAGCAAAATCCAGCATATGCTCAAAAGATCAATGTGTTTTCCCCCTCATTATTAGTAATTCTATTTTCTTAGTAAAATATGGTGTAAAATTAATAGCTTGTAACTTTTCTCAAATGTTATGTGGGAAATTCATCAGCACTCCATTACCAGTCCCTGGTGGCTCAGTTTCAGCAAGCTGCCACGGTTTCATAAGCTTCAATGGACTGTGGCACTTGACTTTACAATCTTCAAACTAATTGCAGTCCCAATTTTGCATAAATTCATGAAAAGTAGGAGTTTTTCAATCATGTTCAGTATTTAAATTACTCCTCCACGAAATAAACTACTCATTTGACACCAGGCAAATGCACATTTAAAAATATTGAATCAAAGAGCCATTCACATATAAATGCTATCAAGTTCTCTCTCAAAGTTTCAAGACATGAATATGTGATTTAGAAGACTGGACTAGAAAAAATTAACTCTTATGGACACTTCTTGTAATCTAACAGGCTTTTTATTTTAGTTTTCAGATAAGTATATGTACATTCAAGCATCCATGCCTATATACATGCATAAAACCTTATTATATTACCTTGCAATTGAACATAACTTTAGAGAAAGGCACTTAATAAGCTTGCAAATGCTTTTGAATCAAAAAGTCATTCCTTAAAAGGGCAAACATCAAGGAAAATTTATATAAATATTAATGAACTATTAAATCATGGAAAGACATAGAGGAGACTTAAATGTGTATTATGAAGTGAAAGAAACCAATCTGAAAAGCCTACATGTCACATGACTCCAACTACAGGACATTCTGGAAAAGGCAAAACTATAGAGACAGTAAAAAGGTCAGTGGTTGCAGGGATGAGGGGATGTGGATATGAACAGGCAGAACACAGAAGATTCATGATGGATCTGTATCATTATACTTTACCCAAATCCACAGAATGTACAACACCGAGACTAAACCCAAAGATAAACTACAGACAGTGGGTGATGATGGTGTGTTAATGTAGGTTTATCCTTGTTACAAAAAATGTACCAGTCAGGGAGGCTATGCATGTGTGGAGGCAGGAATATGTGGGGAATTTCTGTACCTTCTTCTCAATTTTGTTGTAAACTTTAAACAGCTCAAAAAATACAGTCCACTAGAAACAGACACATGTGAAAAAATAACATTAAAATTTTAAGAATTTCTGGTTTTCAAGTGTACTTTATCAAATGCCATTTAGTGAAGAAGTCCCTAAATAAAACTGAAGAATGTTTATTTTTCCCTTATGTAAATTGCTCTGAGACAGAAGTTTCTGTCAAAGTTGTAAGACTTTTCCTCAGAAAAGAAGAGAGGCCTAATAAACTGTAAATTCAAGCACATTACGATAGGTTATATTTCACAGCGAACAAATATCAGTTTGAAAAGCTGAGCCTCTGATTTATTAAAATCATGCCAATAAAAACTACATCTCTAGGGCATTACTAAATATTTTCCCAACAACATCTCTCACTTATGGCCAGAACTATTTAATTTTCGGCATCTATTTGATCAATCTATGTGTTCTTACTTGTTTGAATGGATTCGACCTGCCCACAGGTCTCCCTTGTAATAACCCTGCTGCAGGGGACAGGGTGACAGAGTGAAGATTTACGCATTTATCACTCTGTGTGTTTCCCCTGACATCCGCAATGACTCCTGACAGTTCCAGTGCTAGAAAACAATTATGGTGAGAAACTATGTGGAGAAAATGACTTCGGTGCGATTCCTAGGAGACAGAGCAACCTGGGATGAGGCATTGGAGGAAAAGCAGAGCTGTTGGGAGAGAAACTGTGTAAGTGATCTCTGTTACGGGCACAGGAGCCCTCATTACCAATCACAGTTGAAGCAAGGTATACAAGACCGGTTCAATGTTAAGTATAAAGACTAAAATGTCTTCCACCTGTGACAATTTGGGGTGGAAGTATACAAATATCACAGAAGGAGAACATGCCCCTCTGATATAATAGATTATCGCTGATGTCACTGATATCATACCCCTCTGAGAGCAGAGACTATCATTGGTTCATTAAAACAAGGAACACATTTCTCTTGTAAGATGCTATGAAAGGTTTGCTAGGCAACAATGGGATGGATCATTATGTTAGTGTGCACAGATAAACACTAAACCTCCATGAACTTTTATTTTATCATCAACAACATGGGGATAATTATTTATTTCTTATTTATTTATTTTTTTAGTACTTTTTTTTTTTCATGTTTATCTTTGAGAGAAAGAGAGGCAGAGGAGGGGCAGTGAGAGAGGGAGACACAGAATCTGAAACAGGCTCCAGGCTCTGAGCTGTCAGCACAGAGCCCGACGCGGGGCTCGAACTCACAGACTGCGAGATCATGACCCGAGCCAAAGTCGGCCGCTTAACCGACTGAGCCACCCAGGCGCCCCAATATATTCTTAATGTTTATGCTGCAAATGAATTTAAATGGTAAAGTTGCAGTTTTATTTTGAAAGCAGTTCTCTAATTCACAGAATACACTCTACTGTGTTACACACATGTATGTACACACATATATACATACATCAAGAATTCATAGGTTTTGTATTCATAACAATCTTAATATTTTTAGTTACAGGTAACCATCAACATCATGTAATGAAAATTTACCACTCTAAAAGCCTGCAAAAAAAAAAAATGTATTGCCTCTGGCTGCTAATTTTTATAAAAATCAGTGATTCAAGGAGCCAGACACCCTAAGCAAGAACAAACAGAAACAGTAGAAGACATCAAAACACTTTACATGTGGGAATTTTGAGATATTGTTCGTTCGATTTAATTCCTTATTTTAAACATATAAACGAAAGTTATAAACTCACTGAATGGATGTATATATAACCAGATGAGAAAGAGTTGGCAGAGATAGTAGAGAAGGGAAAATATTTCACTGGCCATGAGTAAGGGCTTTCAAATTAATTTAAAAATTAAGCAAACCCAAAGCAGGGAAGGCATGAAGAAATCCACAGGCAGAAATGTCTTGGTGAAATAAGAGAATATAAAAGACAAAAGACTTTAAGAAAAGTCTTAGAAACCATCAAAAATATTTTAGGGTCGCCTGGGTGGCTCAGTCGGATGGGCATCTGACTTCAGCTCAGGTCATGATCTCATGGTTGGTGAGTTCAAGCCCTCCATCAGGCTCTCTGCTAACAGCTCAGAGCCTGAAACCTGCTTCAGATACTGTCTCCTCTCTCTCTGCCCTTCCCCCACTTGTGGTCTGTCTCTGTCTCTGTCTCTCTCTCAAATATAAATAAACACTAAAAAATATTTTAGGGGAGGAACCAAGATGGCGGAAGAGCATGGAGGTTTTTTGTGCGTCTCGCATCCATGAAACACAGGCAGACCAACACTAACCCATCCTCCACACCTAGAAAACTGATTGGAGGATTCACACAACAATCTGCACAACCTGAACCACAGAATTCAGCAGGTATGCGGCGCGGAGAGGTGAATTTGGGGAGCGAGAAGCCGCGGAAGTTAGGGAATCGCTTTTGTGGGCTGAGAGAGGATGAGGCTGGGGAGGGAGGGAGAATGGGGGAAAAGCACCCCTCCTCAAAAGCAGCTGGAGAGAAGTGGAAAATTGGAAACAGCCACAGGGACTAAACTAAAAAGGGAAAAAGGAGAAAGGAGAGGGTTTCAATTCCATTAAGACTGTAAACAAGGGGAACGCGAAGGCTGCAACTCCGCAGCTCCCTACCTGGTGGTGCTCTGATGGGAAGGGCGAATCCCCAGGAGCAGAGTGGGGTCCGGGAGGTTCTCGGGCCACACGGGGAAAAGCGGTTCCACTGCTGGAAGGACGCTTGGTGGAGACGGTTGAAGCCACCTGGTCCCGGCAGACCCCAGAAAACTGCCACATTTGCTGGGGCTGGAACAAGGTCCTTAAGGCTGCAGTCTGGTGCCAGATGTGTGTTGTGATTTTCCATAATCCCTGAAAAGCACCTGCTACACCATCTCGCGAACTTTTTCTGGGGCGGCCGGCACCCGGCTGCAGTCTCGGGCACCGGCAGCAGCAGGGTCCAGTAAGCGTTCCTGAGTGCGGCCCACACTCAGCCATTGCTCATTCGGCCATTGCTGGGTGAGACCCTCCGCAGAGGGCGGAACCGGTCAAAGCCGCGGTCCTTCAGAAGTAAGGGGCCGGGGAAAACAGCTGCATCTGAGACAAAACTTGGGAGAGAAGTACTGCCTGGGGCCTGGTCACGGAGAGTGAACAAGTGGGGAGTGGATGAGAGCAGAAGGTAGAGGACTGGTGCGCGATTGCTGATCCGGGAAAACAGAAGGGGTAGATGGGTGGCGCCATTTTTACTGGTCCCGCGCATGCGCATACGCACCTAAGAGCGCCGCAACACTCCACCCGAGTAGGCGAGCTGCGCCATCTAGTGGAGAGCAGAGCCGTTACACCGAGCCCTGACCAACTGGGCCAACTTCCCTCCTCAAGAACACAAGCCTCACCACTGGCTTAGTTTATGGACTATAAAACACTACATAGACTGACTTCCAGGGGAAAACAAAGCACTTTCAGTCCTACTTCAATCTGTTAGCAGGTTCATCTATTCAATTTTCTTTCTTTTTTTTTTTCTCTTTTACAATTCTTTTCTTTTTCTTGAATAAAGAAAAAATTATTTTTATTTTAAATTTTTATTAAAAATATTTTTTTTATTTTTATTACTATGTTTTTTAGTTTTGTGTAAATTTTTTCAAATTATATTTTATTTCCATCGTTTTATTTTAGTCTACTTCAGTGTATTCACCTTTTCAAATTTTCAAACAATTTCCTTTTTTTCTTTCTTTTTCTTTTTTCTCTTTTTTATTTTGTTTCTTTTTTTGAATGCAGAAAGAGAAAATTCATTTTTACTTTCAATTTCTATTAAAAATATTTTTATTAAATTTTTATTACTATATTTTTTGCTTTTATGTAAAGTTTTTCAAATTCTATTTTACTTCCATTATTTTACTTTAGTCTACTACACTGTATTCACTTTTTCAAATTTTCAGATGATTTCCTTTTTTCTTTTTTAAAATCTTTTTTCTCTTTTTTTATTGCTTTTCT
Source organism: Puma concolor (assembly GCF_028749965.1). Classification (NCBI taxonomy): domain Eukaryota; kingdom Metazoa; phylum Chordata; class Mammalia; order Carnivora; family Felidae; genus Puma; species Puma concolor. The sequence goes on from NC_141677.1 coordinate 10,471,750, forward strand.
TTTTTCTTGAACACAGAAAAAGAAAAAATTCATATTTATTTTAATTTTTATTAAAAATATTTTCTTTAATTTTTTTGTACTATATTCTTTACTTTTGTGTATATTTTTTCAAATTCTATTTTACCCCCATCATCTCATTTTAGTCTACTTCAGTGTATTCATTTTTTCAAGTTCTCAAACGGTTTCCTTTTTTTCCCTCCCCCCTCCCCTTTTTTCTCTAATCTGTCAAACCACTTTCAACACCCAGACCAAAACACACCTAGGACCTAGCATCATCTATTTTATTTGTGTGTGTGTGTTTAACTTTTAATTTTAATATTTTTAATTTAATTTTTTTATTTCAATTTTTCTGCCTCATTAACTCCTTGTCTCCCTTCAAAATGACAAAACGAAGGAATTCACCCCAAAAGAAAGAGCACAGAGAAACGACAGCCAGGGATTTAACCAACACAGACACAAGCAAGATGTCTGAACAAGAATTTAGAATCACGATAATAAGAACACTAGCTGGAGTCGAAAATAGATTAGAATCCCTTTCTGCAGAGATAAAAGAAGTAAAACATAGCCATAGTGAAATTAAAAATGCTATAACTGAGCTGTAATCATGGATGGATGCAGCGGCGGCAAGGATGGACGAGGCAGAACAGAGAATCAGTGATACAGAGGACAAACTTACAGAGAATAACAAAGCAGAAAAAATGAGGGAGATTAAGGCAAAAGAGCACAATTTAAGAATTAGAGAAATCAGTGACTCGTTAAAAAGGAACAAAATCAGAATCATAGGGGCCCAGAAGAGGAAGAGAGAGAAATAGGGGTAGGAGGGTTATGTGAGCAAATCATAGCAGAAAACTTTCCTAACCTGGAGAAAGACACAGACATCAAAATCCAGAAAGCACAGAAGATCCCCGTTAGAGTCAACAAAAACTGACCATCAACAAGGCATATCATAGTCAAATTCACAAAATACTCAGGCAAGGAGAGAATCATGAAAGCTGCAAGGGGAAAAAAAGTCCCTAACATACAAGGGAAGACAGATCAGGTTTGCAGCAGACCTATCCACAGAAACTTGGCAGGCCAGAAAGGAGTGGCAGGATATATTCAGTGTGCTGAATTAGAAAAATATGCAGCCAAGAATTCTTTATCCAGCAAGGCTGTCATTCAAAATAGAAGGAAAGATAAAAGGTTTCCCAGACAAACAAAAATTAAAGGAGTTTGTGACCACTAACCCAGCCCTGCAAGAAATTTTGAGGAGGACTCTCTGAGGAGAGAAAAGAGGAAATATATATATGTATATATGTGTGTGTGTGTATATATATATATATATATATATATATATATATATATATATATGTAGCAACAAAGAGTACAAAGGACCAGAGAGCACCACCAGAAACTCCAACTCTATAAGCATCATAATGGCAATAAATTCATATCTTTCAGTAAGTACTCTAAACGTCAATGGACTCAATGCTCCAATAAAAAGACATAGGGTAACAGAATGGATAAGAAAACAAGATCCATCTATATGCTATTTACAAGAGACCCACTTTAGACCAAAAGGCACCTTCAGATTGAAAATAAGGGGATAGAGAACAATCTAGCATGCTAATGGTCAATAAAAGAAAGCTGGAGTAGCCATACTTATATCAGACAATCTTGACTTTAAAACAAAGACTATATCAAGAGATGCAGAAGGGCATTATATCATAATCATGGGGTTTATCCACCAAGAAGACCTAACAATTTATGTGCCAAATGTGGATACACCCAAACATGTAAATCAATTAATCATAAACATCAAGAAACTCATCAATAGTAATACCATAATAGTAGGAGACTTCAACACCCCACTCACAGCAATGGACAGACCATCTAATCAAAAAATCAACAAGGAATCAATGACTTTGAATGACACACTGGACCACATGGACTTAACAGATATATTCAGAACATTTCATCCTAAAGCAGCAGAATATACATTCTTTTCCAGTGCACATAGAATGTTCTCCAGAATAGATCATATACTGGGACACAAATCAGCCCTAAGAAGCACAGAAAGATTGAGATCATACCGTGCATATTTCCAGACCACAACGCTATGAAACTTGAAATCAACCACAAGAAAAAATTTAGAAAGGAAACAAATACTTGGAGACTGAAGAACATCCTACTAAAGAATGAATGGGCTAACCAAGCAGTTAAAGAGGATATTAAAAAGTATATGGAAGTCAATGAAAATGATAACATCACAGCCCAAAACCTCTGGGATGCAGCAAAGGCGGTCATAAGAGGGAAGTATATAGCAATCCAGACTTCCTAAAGATCTCAGATACACAACCTAACCTTACACCTTAAGGAGCTGAAAAAAGAACAGCAAATAAAACCCCAAACCAGCAGAAGACAGGAAATAACAAAGATTAGAGAAGAAATCAATACTATCGAAACAAACAAAAAAACATTAGAGCAGATCAATGAAACCAGAAGCTGGTTCTTTGAAAGAATTAACAAAACTGATAAACCTCTGGTCAGTTGGATGAAAAAGAAAGACAACAGGACCCAAATAAATTAACTCAAGAATGAAAGAGGAGAGATCACAACCATCACGGAAGAAATAAAAACAATAATAAGAGAATATTATGAGGAACTATACACCAGTAAAATGAGCAATCTGGAAGAAATGGACAAATTCCTAGAAATATGTAAACTACCAACACTGAAACAGGAAGAAATAGAAAATTTGAACAGATCCATAACCAGTAAGGAAATCAAAACAATAATCAAAAATCTCCCCAAAAAACAAGAGTCCAGGGCCAGATGGATTTCTAGGGGAATTCTACCAAACATTTAAGGAAGAGTTAACACCTATTCTCTTGAAATTGTTCCAAAAAACAGAAATGGAATGAAAACTTCCAAACTCTCTCTATGAAGCCAGTATTACCTTGATTCCAAAATCAGACAGATACCACACTAAAAAGGAAAACTATAGACCAATTTCTCTGATGAACATGGATGCAGAAATCCTCAACAAGATATTAGCCAACCGGATCCAACAATATATTAAAAAAATTACCAAGCAGGATTTACACCTGAGATGCAGGGCTGGTTTAATATCCACAAAACAATTAACGTGATTCATCACATCAATAAAAGAAAGGACAAGAACCATATGATCCTCTCAATAGATGCAGAGAAAGCATTTGACAAAATACAGCATCCTTTCTTGATGAAAACCCTCAAGATAGTAGGGATAGAAGAAGCATACCTTGAGATCATAAAAGCCATATAAGAATGACCCAATGCTAATATCATCCTCAAGGGGAACAACTGAGAGCTTTCTGCCTAAGGTCAGGAACAAGACAGGGATGTCCACTCTCACCACTGTTATTCAACATGGTATTGGAAGTCTTAGCCTCTGCAATCAGAGAGGCTGATTTCTACAACACAAAGAAATAAAAGGCATCCAAATCGGCCAGGAGAAGGTCAAACTTTCACTCTTTGCAGATGACATGATACTCTATATGGAAAATCCAAAAGATTCCACCCAAAAACTGCTAGAATTGATTCATGGATTCAGCAAAATTGCAGGATGTAAAATCAATGCACAGAAATCAGTTGTATTCCTATACACCAACAATGAAGTGACACAAAGAGAAATCAAGGAATCCATCCCATTTACAGTTGCACAAAAAACCATAAAATACCTAGGTATAAATCTAACCAAAGAGGTGAAAAATCTATACATTGAAAACTATAGAAAGCTTAGGAAAGAAATTGAAGAAGACAAAAAAAATGGAAAAAGATTCCATGCTCCTGAATAAGAAGAACAAATATTTTTAAAATGTAAATACTACCCAAAGCAATCTACATATTCAATGCAATCCCTATCAAAGTAACACCAGCATTCTTCACAGAGCTAGAACAAATAATCCTAAAATTTGTATGGAACCAGAAAAGACCCCAAATAGCCAAACAGATTTTGAAAAAGAAAACCAAAGCAGGAGGCATCACAATCCCAGAATGCAGCTTAACTATAAAGCTGTCATCAAGACAGTATGGTACTGGCACAAGAACAGATACTCAGATCAATGGAACAGAACAGAGAACCCAGAAATGGACCCACAAACATATGGGCAACTAATCTTTGACAAAGCAGGAAAGAATATCCAATGGAATAAAGACAGCCTTTTCAGCAAGTGGTGCTGGGAAAACTGGACAGCGACATGCAGAAGAATGAACCTGGACCACTTTCCTACACCAGACACAGAAATAAATTCAAAATGGATGAAAGACCTCAATGTAAGACAGGAAGCCATCAAAATCCTTGAGGGGAAACCAGGCAAAATCCTCTTTGATCTTGGCCACAGCACTTCTTACTCAACACATCTCCAGAGGCAAAGGAAACAAAAGCAAAAATGAACTACTGGGACCTCATCAAAATAAAATCTTCTGCACAGTGAAGGAAACAATCAGCAAAACTAAAAGGCAACTGACAGAATGGGAGAAGATATTTGCAAATGGCAGATCAGATAAAGGGTTAGTATCCAACATCTATAAAGAACTTATCAAACTCAACACCCAAAAAACAAATAATCCAGTGAAGAAATGGGCAAAAGACATGAATAGACACTTCTCCGAAGAAGACTTCCAGATGGCTAACCGACACATGAAAAAATGCTCAACATCACTCATCATCAGGGAAACACAAATCAAAACCACACCTTACCTCACACCTGTCAGAATGGCTAACATGAACAACTCAGGCAACAGATGTTGGCGAGGATGTGGAAAAAGAGGATCTCTTTTGCATTGTTGGTGGCAATGCAAGCTGGTGCAGCCACTCTGGAAAACAGTATGGAGGTTCCTCAAAAAACTAAAAATAGAACTACCCTACGACCCAGCAATTGCACTACTAGGCATTTATCCATGGGATACAGGTGTGCTGTTTCGAAGGGACACATGCATCTCCATGTTTATAGCAGCACTATCAACAATAGCCAAAGTATGGAAAGAGCCCAAATGTCCATCGATGGATGACTGGATAAAGAAAATGTGGTATATATATGTGTGTATATATATATATATGTATATATATACATATATATACATATATATGTGTGTGTGTGTATGTATACACACACACACACACACACACACCACATTGGAGTATTACACGGCAATCAAAAAGAATGAAATTTTGCCATTTGCAACTACGTGGATGGAACGGGAGGATATTACGCTAAGTGAAAGTAGTCAGTCAGAGAAAGACAAAAATCATGTGACTTCACTCATATGAGGACTTCAAGAGACAAAACAGATGAAAATAAGGGAAGGGAAACAAAAATAATATAAAAACAGGGAGGGGGACAAAACAGAAGAGACTCATAAATATGGAGAACAAACTGAGGGTTATTGGAGGGGTTGTGGGAGGGGGGGATGGACTAAATGGGTAATGGGCACTAAGGAATCTACTCCTGAAATCATTGTTGCACTAGATGCTAATTTGGATGTAAATTTTAAAAAAATAAAAAATAAAATTAAAAGTAAATAAATAAAGCAAAAATCTTAACTTTAAAAAAGTATTTAAAACTTTTGTAATTTGATGAATATACTATTTATAATGTAAACATATATAAAAACATATAGTGAACCTTGTACAACTGTGTCGAAATACACTGACAGACGTTTTCTCTTTGAACAAACTAACCAGGCTCCTCTGAATCATCTTCTCAACTGGGCTTCGGCACGGCCCTACAAAAACTACAGATGCTCAACACAAAAGATTTTATCCACTCACACTCCTCCCACATTAAAAGACTTAAAAATAATACAAGTTTCCAACAGCTTAACACTGCATGGCTAGGATGACCCAGCCCCTCATAAAGTGTTCGCCTAAGAAAGCTCAAGGCCGCCAATAGAATTTGGTGTTTGTTCAAGCCAACACCTGGGGATAGGCTCCTGGTCACTTTCCAAAAAGGATTTGCAATTGTGAATTCTTCCTTTGTCTCTTTGGGCTGTATCTCCCACCATGCAGTAGTGTTTTCCCCAAGGAACTGAAAAACATTCCTTCGGAACATAACCATCAGCAAGGATGGGGCCTCTGATTCTGGGTCTCTCTGGGCGGATGGAGCCTATCCTAACTCCATTAATTGCCAGCAAGCAGACAAAATTGGCCTAATCAGCATCTACCCTGACTAGCCTCCTTGTACAAATATTTATAGTATATTTTTAGAACTGAGGAAGAATTATTTGCATTCTTCTAATGAGGATCTGCATTCGTTTCTGACAGATATCTAAGGCAGTGCAAAATCCAGGTGATAGGATGTTACATCAGGGCTCACTGGCTGGATCTTTTTCTTGTGTTCTAACACCAAAGTGATTTTTTCCTTAGGTGCTTGGAGAAAGGGAATGGAGGAGATTTAGTTTGGTTCTCTTTTACCATAAGGTCATAGGTCTGGAATTAATAGGTGGGGAGACAAGAGTCTCCTGACGCCCTCTTCATCATGGACAAGCCCCCCTTGCCTGTAGTGAAATCATGAAAACCCCCAACTGTCAGGGTGCTAAATTCAACTCAATGAGTTTTGCCTTCTGGAGGTGCCTTCACCTATGTTCAGGCATGATGAATTCTCCTAAACCAAGTTTGTTTGTTGATACTTTTATCAACACTTAACTATGAGTTGTTTTCTACTGGTAACTAACTTGATTTACCATATTACTACTGGAAATGAATTTCCTGGAAGCCTTTTAAATATTAAAGAAATTGTACAGTCCCCAAATCCCACAAACCTGTGATTTTTCTACCCTTGAAGCTACATCTGAGTTAAGGTTTTTCAGCAGGACTGGCTGGGACTGTTAGCCTTTAAAGCTCCCAGAGAGGAGGCTTATAATCAGAAGTTTGTACTCCAAACTAAAAACAAACAAACAAACAAATTAAAGGGGTGCCTGGGTGGCTCAGTCGGTTAAACGTCCAACTTTGGCTTGGGTCATGATCTCGCGGTACGTGAGTTCGAGCCCCACTTCAGGCTCTGTGCTGACAGCTCAGAGCCTGGAGGCTGCTTCAGATTCTGTGTCTTCCTCCCTCTCTCTGCCCCTCCCCTGCTTGTGCTCTGCCTCTCTCTCTCTCTCTCTCTCTCTCTCAAAAATAAATAAACATTAAAAAAATTAAAAAGTGGCAGTTATAGTCATGTGAAGTTACAGCCAATGTGGCTGTATGAAAATTTCAAAAGTCAGGAAAGGTTTTTCCCCAATGTTCACACATAACAAGAGCTGCGTTCTGAAGGCTTCATGATCCGTACTCTCTCTGCGAAAGCCATGGTTCAATTTAAAACATTCACCTCAGTGGCATTTTCAATCATACTACTTTTAATCAGAAAATATAATCACCACATCATTTACAGCGTAACACTCCTATTATTGTGACTGGCTAAATATCCATGTGCAGGTTAGTAATAATATGTGTACAATAGCAAAAGAACAACGTCCTAAACTTATTGAGTAAACTGAAGGGAAAAGACTATTCCCCAGGGTATTTTGCAAACCACCTGGGAACTGAGTGGTGGGCAGGGGAACACAAGAATCTGGGATAAAATAAATATGCATCTCTTAGCCAGGAGTCTGAACGATTTTTACACAGCTAGAAATTTTAAAGTATGTACCTCTCAATCAAAAATATACCACACACACGTAATAATCAGGTATATAATATCTTGAGCTAAATTAAGGGGAAAAATCTGCCTTCCAAAACAAGCATCTGATTAGCTATTCAAAAGCTATCCAAACTTGGGGTACCTGGGTGGCTCAGTCAGTTGAGCATTCGGCTCTTGGTTTCAGCTCAGGTCATGATCTCACGGTTTGTGAGTTCGAGCCCCACATTGGTCTCTGTGCTGACAGCTCAGAGCCTGGAGCCTGCTTGGGATTCTCTGTCTCCCTCTCTCTCTGCCCCTCCTCCACTCACGCTGTCTCTGTCTCAAAATAAATAAATAAACTTAAAAAAGAAAAAAAAAAGGTAATCCAAACTTTATGTCCTATCACCTCACAGATCGCCTGACTCCTTGAAAGTAGAAATAGCTATGCTCACAGAGAATTGGAGGAATTACATGATATTGGCTTAATGCTAGACTGTATGTGATGAGTACTACCAAGAAATGTTTCTGAGGATTTATTGTAAAAACTGGTGTTTTGGAAAATAATAGAACATTTGGGACTATTATATAAATTTTTTTAATGTTTATTTATTTTTGAGAGAGAGACAGAGCATGAGCAGGGGAGGGGCAGAGAGAGAGGGAGACACAGAACCCGAAGCAGGCTCCAGGCTCCCAGCTGTCAGCACAGAAACCAATGCGGAGCTCAAACCCACGAACTGTGAGATCATGACTTGAGCCGAAGTCAGATGCTTAATCAACTGAGCCACCCCAATGCCCTGGAATTATTTTAAATAGAGAAAATCTAATGAATGAATGAAAGAAAGAAAGAAAGAAAGAAAGAAAGAAAGAAAGAAAGAAAGAAAGAAAGAAAGGAAGGAAGGAAGGAAGGAAGGAAGGAAGGAAGGAAGGAAGGAAGGAAAGAAAGATGGTCAAAAAGTAGAAACTTCCAGTTATAAGATCAATAAATTCTGGAGACATTAACATGTGACAACATGGTGACTATATACTTCACAATACTGTATTGTATATTTGTAAGTTGCTAAGAGAGTAGATCTTAAAAAAAAATGTATCTATATATGGTGATGGCAGTTAACTAGACTTCTTGTGGTGATCATTTGTCAGTGTATACGTGTCCCAAATCATTATGCTGTACAACAGAAATCACCATCATGTTGTATGCCATTTATATCTCAATTTATTAAAAAGAATGAAAAAGGTAATGTAAGGTTTTATTGTTATTGTTAAGTAGTACATTTGTCAGTAGTAAAAGTCTTTATTGCATTTAGCCACTTCAGGATTCCAAATGCTAGTTTCCTCCTTATGAATAAATCAGTTCATACCAGAACATGCTGAAATTCTGATTTAACAACTCCCTGAACAATAGGAGCTAATAAATTTGAGTCAATGACTTATTCATTTGTTTCATCTCTACTATCATTTCTATTATACTAAAAGTCCAAGGTAGTCCAAGGTGACACAATGCCTAACAAATAACAAAAAACGTTATGATTCAGCCATCTATTCAGATATAGTTTTTTTTTTTAATTTTAAGTAGGCTCCCCACCCAACGTGGGGCTTGAACTCACGATCCTGAGATCTAGAGTCTACGAGCTCTACTGACAAAGCCAGGCAGGTGCCCCCAGATTTAGACATTTTCTAATCAGACATTTACAAGATATTTAGAGTAGCAATACTTAATATTTATTTTGTGGCTGGATGCAACTGAAGAAGGTATTACTAGGGCATTGCATGGGCAAAAAAGATTTTAAAATAGCACATAGGACATGTGATCAAAATATTAATTAACTGATACTAATAGTCATTCTGTGACTGCATAGACCTAGTGCATTTTACATGATGATATTTATACATTGCCTTCTTTTGTATGTCTAAATTTATAATCATTAAATATATATTCAATTTTAAATATTCTGGAGGATGATAAGACATTAGAAAATATTGTTTCATATTGTAGTAAATCCAAAAGTCAGGTAAAAGTAAGATTTTTTTTTGTTGCTGTTAGTTCATATTTCACACAAGACTTTGAAGGGACTACAACACTAATATGCACTGAGGAGGTCCAGTGGAGAGATACACAGATCCAATACAAAGACTACGTTTTGAGAAACAAAATAACCTGCATTCTCACTAAGGAATTGTTTCAACACAAGAAGCACTGATGTTTGACTTCTGGAATAATTTATCCTGATCTAACTCTTCATAATTTACTTTGCATTATGTATTCTATAATCAAAGTAATACATTTTGTTTAGAAAATATATGTTGGGGCTCCTTGGTGGCTCAGTTTGTTAAATGTCTGACTTTTGATTTCGGCTCAGGTCATGATCTCATGGCTCGTGAGTTCAAGCCGCATGTCTGGCTCTGTGCTGACAGTGTGGAGCCTGCTTGAGATTCTCTCTCTCTCTCTCTCTCTCTCTGCCCCTTCCCACCATTCTCTCCAAAATAAATAAATAAGCCTAAAAAAACCCATATGTTTGTATTCTCATTATTTAGCATTAAGATTTTCCTATGAAATTAAATGTATGCCCCAAATATGATATTTAATAGCAACATCCTGTTCCATTTGTGGGTAAATTTTGGTAACTATTCCCTGAGTTTGACCATTTGGATGGCTCTTAGTTATGAGTAACAAATCATCTTTTGCCATTTTCTGTGCATGAATATGTTTCAACATCTCTGATTTGTGCCTCGCGGTAGATCCTTATACACAAGCATTGAATTAAGGAGTTTCTAACCCTGTGAGGCTCTCATGCTCATCACGCTCTTGAGAAATTATGTTAAGATATTTTTAAAATCATGTAGATTAAAAAGTTTCATATCTTTTCAATGGTTAATATCCAATCAAACTTACATAACGGAAATGTTTCTAATTACCTTCCTGGATATAAACATTTCACCTATTATCAAGTTCTTTTTTTCTATTAAGGTTTATCAGTCTAGATCTTTGTAAGCTCCTGCGATCTTGACTTCAAGCGATTTACTTCCTGTTGGCGGTCTTTTATCTTGACACATCCGGTGTGCTCCATCTAAGTGCCTCTTCATGGAGACCTCCAGGGCATTAACCGGAGGGGCATGTCTGTATCTGTCATACCCTTACTACCCTCCCTTTCTTACTTGCCTAACATGGGTTCATGGGCAAACATGCTAGGCATTCATCTCCACTGTCCTTGTGCAAGGACTACCCACAAGCAAGGGTGTAGTGCAAAAGTAGTGCAAGGACTACTACACAAGCACAGCAGCCAAAGGGAAAAAAAAAAAAAAAATAAGACCAGGATGCTGCCAAGTCTCCCTCAGAGTTCATGACCCCAATTCTCAAATGCGCACTCAAGGGTAGAGCACAGTGTGGCATACTGACTGAGATAACAGATTCTGCATTTCCTTAAGACTTACCCAAGCAACTTCCACACCATATTTTCATCTCAAAATAAGGATGCTAAAACAGAATGTGCCACAAATTATGTTGTGAGGGTTGAATGAGTTAAACGATGTAAAGCTTGTGTAAATGCTCTGTATGTACTTACTGTTATTTCTGCATTCTCTAAACTTTACAACAAATATTGATCATCTCTTTTTTTTTTTAATGTTTACTTATTTTTGAAGGAGAGAGAGACAGACTGTGAGTGAGGGAGGAGCAGAGAGAGAGGGAGACACAGAATCTGAAGCACGTTTCAGGCTCTGTGCTGACAGCACAGAGCCTGAGGCGGGGCTCGAACCCGCAAGGTGGGAGATCATGACCTGAGCTGAAGTCAGATGCTCAACTGACTGAGCCTCCCGGTACCCCAGTATTGATCATTTCTTTTCTTAGATTTCTAACCCTACCCTTCAACTCTCACTGTCAGCTGATAACTGTGCCTTAACTCTTTGACAAAATAAAAGCGCTAGGGACTAATTTTTTATATCCCCTCCTCCCAATTTATCAGCCTAGCCCCCACTTTTCCTGCTCAAAACAACCTGATCCAGTCACAGGAAAGTACATGGCATGTGAATGGGTCAACAAGCATGTGCGGGACTCTACACAACGAAAGGGTCTGTTGGCACACCAGGTACTTCTGCTCTCCCGATGTCCATTTACCACAATCACTGCAGACGAGCTGTTACCAACAGAGACAGGATCCCCAGAGACAGAGAAATTCTAAATAAGATGAATACAAAGAGCACCAAAGGAAAACTACCACCATGAACAGGAGGCAAAACACTCAGCAAACAGAAAATATCCCTCAAGAGAAAAAAAAAAAAACAAACCCACAAAGGAATTTAAGTGTATGCCCCCCCCCCAATTATAGATAAATAACCCATCCACAAAAGAAATAAAATGTATTGCCAAATTTTGGAAATTAAAATATGATGGTTGAAATAAATGAGTTGATAAGTGAATAACTCAGTTAAATAGACTAATAACATGGCCAAAAAGTGGAGAGGGAAGCTAAAATATCAAACCAAAAAATTCACCAGAATACAAAATTTGAATGTAATAATATTTAAAAGAGCCTATATGGAAAATATTTTAAAAAACATTCTAGATAGATTCGGAACTTTAATACCCATACCAGAGTGGCTTCAGAATAGAGGAAAAGAGAGAATGGAACAAAAGGAAGCAGGTATTTTTAATAATAATAATAAATTTTAAAGCGATAAAAGATTATTACTGACTTCTGATTGAATGGTGGTAGAAAGGGTGAATGAGAAAAATAACTTGAAATTCCAATGCATTTCTTCCTTATCACAGGGCGTTCTGAATCTCTGTGCTTCTAATTTCATTAAAAATACCTGTGGAGGGGTGACTGGGTGGCTCAGTCAGCTAAGCTTCCGACTTCGGCTCAGGTCATGATCTCAGTTCATGAGTTTGCGCCCCACATCGGGCTTTGTGCTGACAGCTCAGAGTCTGGAGCCTGTTTCAGATTTGTGTCTCATTCTCTCTCTGTCCCTCCCCCACTCACACTCTGTCTCTCTCTCTCTCACAATTAATAAATAAACATTAAAAACAAATTAAAAAAAAATACCTGCAGGATATTCATGTGAAGTATTTACAGAATACTTTCTTTTTTAGTCACCATACTGTATATTAGATTCCCAAATCTTATTTACCTTAGAATAACTTCCAGGTATAGTTTCCATTCTAGATGTCAGAAGTTAAATTAAAACAGAGGAGTATGGGGGGGCTCAGTCTCTTAAGCGTCTAACTCTTGATTTCAGCTAGGTCATGATCTCACGGTTGGTGGGACCGAGCCCTGTGTTGGACTCTGTGCTGATGGTGTGGAGCTTGCTTGGGATTCTCTCTCTTTTTCTCTCTTTGCACCTCCTCCATTTGCACCATCTCTCTCTCTCTCTCTCTCTCTCTCTCTCTCTCTCAGAAATAAATAAATAAAAAGAAGGTAAAATAAGTTAAACAAAAACAAATCAACTAACTTTGGGAATTGGTTAGAGAGCACCTGGGTGAATCAGTTGGTTAAGCCTCAGACTATGGCTCAGGTCATGACCACGGTTCGCGAGTTAGAGCCCCGTGTGGGGCTCCATGCTAACAGTGCAGTCTACTTGGGATTTTCTCTCTCTCTCACTGTCTCTTTTTTTCTGCCCCTCCATGACTTATGTTTTCTCTCTTTCTCAAACTAAATAAAATAAACTTTAAAAAAAGGTGTGGGGGGGGGTGGGGGGTGGGAATCAGGTGCCTGGGTGGCTCAGTCGGTTGAATGTCTGACTTTGGCTTGAGTCATGACCTGGCAGTTCTTGGGTTTGAACCCTGCATTGGGCTCTGTGCTGACAGCATGGAACCTGGAGCCTACTTTGGATTCTGTGACTCCCTCTCTCTCTGCCCCTCTCCCGCTTGTGCTCTGTCTCTCTCTGTCTCTCAAAAAATGAATAAATGTTAAAAAAGTTTTAAAAAAAATTAAGGGAATTGGTTAGTTGCCATATGTCTGTAATGTCCTGCTAAGAGTCTGTAAACCTTACAAGTAGATTTCATTCATGGATCACCAAAGTAATCGTACTGAGGAGAAAAATATAAATAGCTATTCTGCTCTGCAAACTAGTTAATAGTTTTAAATATAAATTAAAATTTGGCCAAACATCTATGGTTAATAATAGAGAAGTAGAACAAACAAATTTTCATATTTCTTCCTTGCAATTGTGTATATTACTTTTCTCAGCTATCCACATTCAACTTTAAACTATCTTTCCATGCACAATTTTTCCTAATTATAATTTCTGCAGACAAATTAGCCGAGTTTTATAAATTGAGTGGAGGAAAGACTGCATTTTGTATCCCCAGTCAGTTATGGGTAACCGTATTCCAAATAATTTAGAAAGGTGAACAGTTGAGGCTAGAATTACCTAGGTCTTTCCTGTGTTTTCCTACCGATCAGATAATATCTTCAATTTTCCACACACATTCAGTCAAACTGGCATACAAAAGATGATGTGTTCCCCACCCGTTTGGTTAGGACTAGGAATGTTGTTATGTTTCCACTGCTCTGAAGGATTTTCTTCTTTGGCTTCTGATACACAGAGCTTCAGAGCTTCCTTACATTTAAACTTCACACAACTCTTAAAACCCCAAATCTCTGTCTTCCTCCAACATACATTATCTAACATGTCTCAAATGGGGAAAACGTGCAAAAGAAGAAACATCAGCATTTGGGTGAGAGACACCATTTCATCTGCCTCAGCTCCTCATTGTTTTGTAGAAAGAAAGAAAGAAGAAGAAAGAAAGAAAGAAAGAAAGAAAGAAAGAAAGAAAGAAAGAAAGAAAGAAAGAAAGAAAGAAAGAAAGAAAGAAAGGGAAAGAAGAGAGAAAGGAAGAGAAAGAAAGAAAGAAAGAAAGAAAGAAAGAAAGAAAGAAAGAAAGAAAGAAAGAAAGAAAGAAAGAAAGAAGCAAGCCAGAACGCTAACCCTTCATTCAACATAGGGTCATTGTGATGACTGGGCATTTGGGAATCACAGCATATAATGCTCAGCAAGACCCAATACATGCTAGTTTTCTTCCTTCTTTTCCCAGTTGATGGCGCTGACAGATCTACCTCTCCTGTGCACTACCTGCCCTATACTGGAAAAGACACTGTGATGTTCATCTTCCTTCCATCCAATCTTCACTCCTGCCAGGTGGAAGGTTAGGGCCAATTAAGCTACCTCTTCAGAAGCAGCTCTGCCAGTCATGACAAACTTGACTTTAAAGCACATAAACAGCTCGGAATATAGGGAAAGCCATTTGGGCTCCCCAGGTTGCCAAGGCTGAACATCCCTAGGCAACACTTCAAATGTATTAAATCAATCTTTGGGTGGTGAAATCAAATAATGTGTCTTTTTTCTATGATCCCGAAATGATTGTGATGTACTTGAAGTTTGAAAATTGGCCTTTTAAACCTATCTTCTCAATCCTTATATCAAATTCTTCTCACATGAGAAAAGTGACTTGCCCAAGGGAACACTGCCTGAATTATGGATTAAACAGTGAACCCACTTGAATTTACCCACTTAAAGCTCCTATGAATTAAACCCTTAAGATTTCCTCTCCTATCACTTTAGGCATTACTAAACCTACTGGTTTTGTAGAAACTTGATCTTGTTTAAAATGAAAAAAAAAAAAAATGCTCCCCTCTAAGAGAAAGGAACTATCAGTTTGGTAGGAAAGCAAAACCAAAACCACAAGAATATGATGCATCAGAAATCAATGGGAAAAATAATTTCAAGGAGGAAGGCATTATAAATTCTGTCACATGCTGCTGACTGATCACTAAAGTAAGACAAATATGTTCATTGAGTTTAGCAACTTGTAAGTCCTTGACTATAAATATTTTTACTTGCCTTGGGGCACCTGGGTGCCTCTGTCTGTTGAATGTCTGCTCAGGTCATGATCTTGCGGTCTGTGAGTTCGAGCCCTGCATTGGGCTCTGTGCTGACAGCTCAGAGCCTGAAGCCTGCTCTGGAATCTGTGTTTCCCTCTCTCTCTGCCTCTCCCCTCCTCATGCTCTGTCTCTCTCACTCTCAAAAATAAATAAACATTAAAAAATTAAATATTTTTACTTGCCTATTTGTATTTATTTTGAGGTCTAACGTTTTGATTTTCCTAATTAATTTTACTTATTAATTAGAAATATTAATTCTTTATAACAATTCACTATTTTATATTTCCATTGTTTAACTGACTTTTCATTGTAGACATACAATTTTTCATTGTAGACATACAAATTTTTGCCATTTTGATTTCATATTGTACTTTATTTATTTATTTATTTATTTATTTATTTATTTATTTATTTATTTATTTTAGAGAGAGAGAGAGAGGGCATGAGCAGGGGATAGGGGCAGAGGGAGAGAGAGAAAGAGTCCCAAGCAGACTCCATGCTCAGCAAAGAGCCCAACATAGGGCTCAAAGCCATGAATCATGAGATCATCACCTGAGCCAAAATCAAGAGTCAGATGCTCAACTGACTGAGCCACCCAGCTGTCCTCATGTTTTTTTAATAATAAAGAAAACTGGCTTTATCTTCTGACCATAATTGTTAACTCTTACTCATTAAAACTCAAAAAATAAATGTGTCAGTAAAAAAAAATTACCTGAAATCCTGCTTTTATATCTTAAATTTCATAAATGTAAATGTGTTTGCAAACATTCGTCCAGAAATATTTCTGTACATGCACATACTCCATACACATATTTAAATAAGATTATACTTAAAATGCTGATCTTCATATTTTTACATGATAGTCTATTATGAAAAAATATATATATATATATTCCACTTTTTTCAAGATCTCCATGTGAAACTATTTAGAAGTAGAATAGAGGGTCAAAAGAAAGTACATTTTATGTTTTCATACATATGCCAAATTATCTTAAAGTTCATACCAATTATTTAATCCTTCTCTAGTGCTTTCAGACATTTTCACAAATTGTTTGATTCTTGTTCCTTCAAAGAAGTAGACCTTAATTCCTGTCCTCTTGAGTATGGTCTGTACTTAGTGATTCATTTCTCATAAATAAAATATGCGAAGTGTTGATGTGAAATCCCAAGTGTGGATCATAGAAGTTTACAGATTCTTCTTTGGGCTCTCTCTCTCGATCTCCTTTTTCTCTCTGTTGGATTACTTTCTTTGCAGAAAGCCAGAAGCTATGCTGTGGGGCCATTCTAGCTGCCCCTTGGAAAGGTGTACATGGTGAGAATCTGGGGACCCTGGCTCACAGCCATGTGAGCATAGAAGAAGACCTTCCAGTCCCAATCCAACTGTCAGATGATCGCAGCCCTAGCCAGACTTGGCTACAACCTCATGAGAAACTCCGATCTGGAACCTCCAGCTGAATCGTTCCCCAATTCATGATTCACAGAATCTATGAGACCATAAATGTTTATTTTTCTAAGCTACTAAATTTGGTGGGTAATTTGTTATGCAATGATAGATAACTAATACAGAGTTTAGAACCCAGAAACTGGGGGCTGCCATTACAAAATCATGAAATTTTGGGATTGCTTTGAAACTGGGCAACAGTGAAAGCTGGATAAACTTTGGACAGGGTGATAAAGACAGAATGAGCACAGAACAGACCGTGAAGCATGTGCTGGTAGAAACATCAGGGCCTTTGGGGAGGCTGCAGGTGTGGCCTTAAGGAAAGGTGAGGAAAGTAGCTTGCCAGTTAGCATGCATGGGGTAGACAGAATTCCAGCCTGTGCTTTTAATTCTTAGGCAATATTGGAATCAGAACCCTCTGACTTGGAGAAATTGTAGAAAGCATTTGAACATCATAGGGATTCAACCATGTGATAAAAAGTACTTAGGACTATTACTTTTTAACATTCTTTTCCCCCCTTTTTAAAAGTTTATTTATTTATTTTGAGAGAGGCAGAGACAGAGTGGGAGAGGAGCAGAGAGAGAGAGGGAGGGAGAGACAGGATCCCAAGCAGGCTCCACACTGCCAGCACAGAGTTCAAGGCAGAACTCAAACTCACGAAACCATGAGATCATGACCTGAGCCGAAACCAAGAGTCAGAAAGAGTCAGCTTAAGCGACTGAGCCACCCAGGCACCCTTTAATATTCTTATTTCTAAAAATTGACATGTTAAGGGATTTCAAAAACATTTGTTTAAAAATTAAGAAATCATGGGCCGCCTGGGTGGCGCAGTCGGTTAAGCGTCCGACTTCAGCCAGGTCACGATCTCGCGGTCCGTGAGTTCGAGCCCCGCGTTGGGCTCTGGGCTGATGGCTCAGAGCCTGGAGCCTGCTTCCGATTCTGTGTCTCCCTCTCTCTCTGCCCCTCCCCCGTTCATGCTCTGTCTCTCTCTGTCCCAAAAATAAATAAAAACGTTGAAAAAAAAATTTTTTTTAAATTAAGAAATCATTATCTCCCATTGAGGAAACATCCCTAGATTAAGTGGTATTGGGTTACAGTGTACAAGAAGCTACTTAACTGCACACATTTCAGTTACTCAGTTTTAAGTTAAAAAAATAAAGAGAAATCCCACCCCATTATTTATTAATTATACGTAATTGCAGGGTGTAGACAAGGGAAAGATGAGTTTTTCTAACAAAACTATACATTTAAATGAACACAGACATAAATGTTTAAGACAAAAGAGATAATGGAGAAAACCATGTTGCATTTCCTTTACTAATCATTATTTTATATTCTAAGTTAAAACAGCATATTGAATTCTGGTGGTAATCATCCCTAAAAATTAATTTTACGTAAGCTCTTTCCAAGTATGCTTCCAGAGAGAAGAAGAAATTAAATACCAGTGATTGAATTTCAATGAGTAAGAGTCTCAGTGGCCAAAACAGTAAATAAGTTTTTAAAAGTAAAACAGATTCTTTTTTAAAAAAATTGTTTTAATGTTTATTTTTGAGAGAGACAGAATGCAAGCAGGGAAGGGACAGAGGGAGAGGGAGACACAGAATCCAAAGCAGGCTCCAGGCTCTGAGCTGGCAGCACAGAGCCTGACTCGGGGCTCGAACTTGTGAGATGTGAGATCATGACCTGAGTCAAAGTCGGACACTTAACTGACTGAGCCACCCAGGCGCCCCTAAAAATAAAGCAAATTCTTTAAACAGTTACTGGTATCAAGTAAAACTTTTCACATGTTGAGAGAATTATGGTAGGAGAGCTTGTAAAGTAACCTTTTTTTCTTTTTGTAAGGCAGAGAATAACAAGAAATTGTGTTAATTAAAACTGCAAAGGAGAAAACCCACACCTCTCAGGAATTCCTTAGCCTTGAATTTCATATTTAGAAGGTGTCATATTTGCAAATACTTTCGGGTTTTGCATTGGGCATAACTAATCTTACTATTAATTTAGTGGGTGATTTGCCTTTTATCTGAGGATGGTTATGCCCTGAGTGAAAAAGGATTTGATTTACTTTTCCCAATTCGTATGATTTAATCGTGACTGGATTGAAGCTTCTACATAGAGAATTGCTCAGCTTACTTTCTGTGAAATTAGTGGAGGGAATAATTAGGACTGCAGTGACTTCTGTGGATTGCAATTCATAATGTCTCATCCCCTTCTGCATGGCATTACTTTCCTCCCTCAGGATGGAATTTTGCATTGAGAACAGTCTTTGGAGTATGCTTGCCAGCTTGGTGGAGAAACGTAGAATGAGCTTCTGATTTTCAGAAGCAGTGCCCCATCCATCGAATCTATTTCCATTCCAGGTCAAGATATTTCCATTCCAGCTCAAGATAAAACAATAGTTCTTGTCTACCTTCGTATTTGCATTCATCCTTACAAATGGATTTACTAAGGGAAGCCTGGGTGGCTCAGTCGGTTGGGCGTCTGACTTTGGCTCAGGTTATGATCTCACAGTTTGTGGGTTCAGGCTCTGCATTGGGCTCTGTGCTGACAGCTCGGCAGAGCCTGGAGCCTGCTTTGGATTCTGTGTGTCCCTCTCTCTGCCCTTCCCCTGCTCACACTGTATCTCTCTGTCTCTCAAAAATAAATGAATGTTAAATTAAAAAAAAAAAACAAAACAAAAACAAATGGATTTACTGAGAAAACAAAATCCTACCTAGTACAGTTTGTTGTAAGAATAGAAAAAGTTCAGACTTTTGTCCCAGAATATTTCCAAAGACTTTCTCCAGATCTCTCATTTGCAGGCAGTTACAAATCTGTCAGAGTTTCTATGTTTCTGCCCACAGCTTAATACCAAAAGTAAACATGGTACTTGACTTTTGGCAAACTGCCTCGATCATAATGCTTTGGGTAGAGCCTACCTTGGTTTAATTCACAAAATAGATCTGAATCACCAGTGCACATTCTCTTTTCTTTTCTTTTTTCTTTCCTTTCCTTTCCTTTTCCTTCTTTCTTCTTCTTCTTCTTCTTCTTCTTCTTCTTCTTCTTCTTCTTCTTCTTCTTCTTCTTCTTCTTCTTCTCCTCCTCCTCCTCCTCCTCCTCCTCCTCCTCCTCCTCCTCCTCCTCCTCCTCCTCCTTCTTCTATATATTCAAGTTACCTAATATACAGTGTAGTCTTGGCTTCAGGAATACAACCTAGTGATTCTTTTCTTACATATGACCCTCAGTGCTCATCCCGGAAAGTGCCTTCCTTAATACTCATCACGCATTTAGCCCATCTCTACACCCCACCCCCTCCAACAACCCTCACTTTGTTGTCTGTATTTAAGAATCTCTTATGATTTGCCTCCCTTGACAATGAAAAAAATGAAATCTTTCCATTTGCAACAACATGGATGGAACTGGAAGGTATTATGCTAAGCGGAATAAGGCAGAGAAAGACAGATATCATATGATTTCACTCATATGTGGCATTTGAGAAACTCAATAGATGAACATCAGGGCAGGGAAGGAAAAATAAGATTAAAAAAAAGCACATCCTCTTTTTAACAGATCTCGAGCTTCTTTGTTCCAACTAAGAATCCTTCCTTTTAAATCTTGGCTACTGTCTAAATACCATTTCAGAAGAATTACTGCTGACAAGATGATTAAGGGAAATAGTGACCTCCCTGACATGAGAATGTGACGGCTGCCTGGATTTCTCTTAAGTGACTCTTCATGTCTCAGTCCCATGCCCAACCACTTGGATTTAAATCTCAACTCAGGAAAATTACAAATGACTATGGTTATTGACTTTCTGCATTACTCACAAATAATGAAAAACACACATTTTTAACTTATATAATTTTACATAGCACATATTTACCAGGGTCAAAAATATACATAAAGTCATAGCTGAGCTAGATGAAACAGGATGTCACCTATTGCTTCAAGATCTTTTCCTTGTGACCATATCCCTTTTCTCATTTCTGGCACTACATGTGTCTAGTTGCCCAGAGCCTTCTAGATCTTGCTCAGTTTACCCTAACCTGCTCTCAAGTTGCACACCTAAGCCAGAATGTTCATGATAAACTAACTACAACTGCCCACTGAAAGCTTTTTCTCCACTGTTCTTTGTGAATCCAGAATTTATAATGAATGGTTTGTAAACACTCATTATCATATCATTTGGAGATAAATATCTCTAAGCACATATCTGTGTATATGAACTTGGTCTTCAAGTCTTGAAGTCAATTTAATAATTAAAACAAAAAGATAATTTCAGTAGCAGTGGAAAGCTCACGGCATTAAGATTAGAAGGTTTATGAGGAGTTGGCACTGTGAGGTCACATCAGGGTAAGCCTGTCCTGGTCACTTTCACTAATAAAAGTTAAATCTTTCTCAGGCCATTCATCCAGATGAACATGTTTCAAGCTCCAGAGGTGTTTGAGACAAAACTGTAGGATTGGTTCTTACCTGTAAAACTAGATGTGGTCACCAGACCCCTGTTGACATTTCAGTGATAAGCTGACTCCACTTTAAAAATACACTTCCTAAAAAATAAATAAACAAATAAATAAATAAATAAAAATAAAAATACACTTCCTGATTGGTAAGCCACTTAAAGGGACCTGCTGTGGCTTTGTCAACCCAGACTCTTCTCTAAGTGTTAAATGTACTTCAGAAACATCTTAGAGTCCTAAGGAATATCTTCCCTCCTTTGTTCTTTCAATGAATATTAATTATCTCTCTTCTTTGGGAAAAAAAACTGTGTGGCCTTTGCCAAATTGTGTCATTTAAAAATATATACTCTTCTGAATCATCAGAGTGGTTGATGTGTGTGTGTGTGTGTGTGTGTGTGTGTGTGTGTGTGTGTGTGTGTATTTTTATCTGCGAAGTGGTATGTTTGGATTAGCTGATTGCAAAGAACCTTCTACCCGGAAACTATTTCCATGTGTTTTCTCTATGTATCTAACCACCACTTCAAGGGGGTGAAGTACATAAACTCAAATGAGCATCTATTTTCTAGCATTATGCAACAATATAGTTTTCTGATGCATGATTAGTTGGTAAGAAAGAAATATGAAGAGACGTGTTGTTGTGATATGGTGTTTGAGCTTGTGTTCTAATTCCACCCTTCTAATAACTATAGAACATTATGTCATTTAAACAGTCTGACCCACCATCTTGTCATCTGCAAACTGAGATAACACTATCTATCCAGAGACTTCACAGGGTTAAGTGAAACAAGACTGAAATACACCTTAAAATGTTTGCACCATTACAGAGCTGTACAAATGTCAATTAACTACTTATGTATCCAAACTTATTGCTTTGTTTCAACTTCTCTCATGGAGGAAGTTCGGAGATGATTGAGTTGGATGATAAATAAATAAGGGTGATAAAGATCACAAAAATGAGCCAACCGGGAAAAGAAGAGTTTTTATAGGAAATAAGACCATTGCAAGTGTTTATTTATTTATTTTGAAAGAGAGAGAGTGCCAATGGGGCAGGGGCAAAGAGAGAGGAGAGAGAGAGAGAATCCGAAGCAGGCTCTGCATTGTCAGCACAGACCCTGATGCAGGACTCGATCTCATCAACCATGAGATCATGTCCCGAGCTGAAATCAAGAGTCGGACACTTAACTGACTGAGCCACCCAGGAGCCACAATATTAGTTTTTATGTAAAAATTTAAACAGGTAGTATTTTCCCATCCATGTTCATGACTCTATATATCTTCAATCTAGACCTATTTCTCTTGCACAAAAAATGAAAAAATGGACACAGATAAAATTCAGAAAATGATAAAGATGAAATGATAAATTTCCACGGAGAAGCTTCCACATAAAGTGAGTCAAAATAAAAATCAGAATTCTTTAGCCAGAAACATTTTTAAAATGGTGGAAGATACGATTCAAGAGAATGCATAAGGTGGATATAGATTCTTTTAAGCCAGTTCTAAGACACTATAATAAAAGAATGCTAATGCTGAAGATTATAGCCCCTGCCTCTGCCCACTTCCCAGTTTGACACCCTTAGTCATGTTTTTTCATCTCTTTGTGCTTCCTTCCCCATTTGCAACATAAGGGTCACACTATATCTCCCTTGGATTGTTTATGACCATTAAATGCATTACTATGCTTAAGCATTTAGAGTAGAACCAAGTACATGAAAAGTGTCCATTTTTTTAAACAAAGAGAACTTTTTTGTTTTTAAAAGTTGTTTGTTTGTTTGTTTGTTTTGAGAGAGAGAGAGAAAGCACGAGTAGGGTAGTGACTGAGAGAGACAGGAGAGAGAGAGAATCCCAAGCAGACACCCCACTGTCAGCACAGAGCCCAATGCGGGGCTCAAACTCACCAACTGTGAGATCATGACCTGAGCCAAAGTCGGCCGTTCAACTGACTGAGCCACCCAGGCACCCCTGGAGAGAAAACTTCTCAAAGCTCAAAACAGGTAGGTTTACAGAGAGAAAAAAAGTAAAAAAAGAGGCACTATTTGTACATTGGATATTAACATTTGATATACACGCCTTATCTATTAGGTCACTGGGGTTTTAACATTACACACATATGGCAAACTTGAAATAAAGATTTAGGAACACTTATGGAAACTAAATCCATGATAGTTTTAAATAATTATTTGACACTTACATCTAGTTTTTGAGAATGCTATCTAAATGTCAACCATAAAGGTGTCTGTGCCAAACAGAAACAAGATAATGGTGTTGGTGGAATTCAGGACTGAGTCCATAGAACATTTCTGGGGTTGTTACATCAATTCAGCAAATAAAGCAGATGGTCTTGTCTCTTTCATAGCCATGATGTCGTCTCATGTGCCTCCAAAGAGATTAGTTTTACAATAAGTGTGATGCTTGTTATAATTCTACCTAGACAAGTCAACCTTCGACTTCTCAATTGACAGAAAAGTTTAGATGCAAAATCAGACCTCTGCATATGAAGGAACTCTCAATGGTAAGCAGGACACAAATTTCCAGAATGAGCATTTGCGATAGAAATGTTATGGACAAGAACAAAGAAATTACAAATGTGAGTAAGGCAGCTCTTAGTTAGAAACATGTAGTTAAATTATAGAAATATATACTGGGGCGCCTGGGTGGCGCAGTCGGTTAAGTGTCCGACTTCAGCCAGGTCATGATCTCGCGGTCCGGGAGTTCGAGCCCCGCGTCGGGCTCTGGGCTGATGGCCCAGAGCCTGGAGCCTGTTTCCGATTCTGTGTCTCCCTCTCTCTCTGCCCCTCCCCCATTCATGCTCTGTCTCTCTCTGTCCCAAAAATAAATAAACGTTGAAAAAAAAAATTTAAAAAAAAAATTATAGAAATATAGGCAGTAAAAACATCTACATTAAAGAGTTTTTAAAAAGTCGTTGAAGGGAAGAAAAACATCAAATCCTGCCAACATTAGTTCTTCCTTGAGTAGTACATAGGAAAGCTCTATTTCCTTGTTCCTTAAATTCCTTAAGTTTCTCTAAATGTAAATATTTAAAGTCCTCTTATATTTAAGGGCTTGAAAACAATATTGCTTATTTTTATTTTCTGTAGTAGTAAAATGTGTAAAAGGCAGACTTTTATAAGTGGGATGCATGGCTATCTATAAAACATGATTTTTCCTTAAAATCTTAAGGGAAATTCACTTTAAAATAATAAATGCTTTGAGAGCCTTGTCATGAGAGTTCAATCAATACATTAGCTCATGAAAAAGATGTCCACTAATGACAATATACAAGCACTGTCCAATTCAGTATCATATCATCCCATTCAAATGATCTGCATGGCACTTACCACTGCTTGACCTTTTTTCTCTAAATAGTCATTCAATAAAATTTTACTGAGGACCTACTGTATCTATTGTGTTAAGTGTTGGGTATCCATCAGTGAGTAAAATAAGATAACAAACCCATCCTCTCTGTGCTGACGGCTCAGAGCCTGAAGCCAGCTTCAGACCTATCCACCATAGGTTATCTTCCCTTACAGTCTAAAAAGGTTTAGTAAAGAGAGAATACAGCAGAAATTGCCATACTTAAGGGGTTTCACTAGGAACCTCCTAGAAGGTCAAACTTTAGAAAGTATGGCCCAGAAGTCAAAGTATATAACAAATTTAATGAGTGCTATTCTGGCAGGGGTGAGGTGGGGGTGAGGGATTTGATTCAGAGCTGCAGCCTGCCTCAGGCTACCCCCAGCCCACTCCTAGGCACAGAATTTAACAAAGACCTCTCCCGTTCAAAGATTAACAGTAACAAAGGGGCCTAGAGAGACTGTTCATATAAATTAAATGCTTCAGTGTAAGAAGAGACAAATTACCAGCATTCTAAAAAATATAATCTGGAAAACACAATATAGATAGGCACAAACTCAAAGAGGGAAAAGTTTCTAACTAATGAAATGCTATCCAACAGCAATGACACAGGGGCGCCTGGGTGGCTCATTGAGGGATGGAAGAATGGGCAAACAGGAAGGAATAGATGTTGTTTCAAGTTGTAGCGAAACAATCGGGGCGACTGGATGGCTCAGTTGGTTAAGCATCTGACTTTGGCTCTGGTGATAATCCCAGGGTTGTGGGATCAAACTCCATGTCGGGTTCCAGCTCTGCCCTGGTGGAACCCCCTTCAGATTCTCACCTTCTCCCTCTGTCACTCTCTCTCTCTCTCTTTTAATATGAAATTTATTGTCAAATTGGTTTCCTTACAACACCCAGTGCTCCCCCCAACAGGTGCCCTCCTCAACGCCCGTCACCCATCACCCACTTTCCCCTCTCCCCACCCCCATCAACCCAGTTTGTTCTCAGTATCTAACAGTCTCTTATGGTTTGCCTCCTCCCCTCTCTCTAACTCCCCCCCTTTCCTCCCCCCTGGTCTTCTGTTAAGTTTCTCAGGATCCACATAAGAGTGAAAACATACGGTATCTGTCTTTCTCTGTATGACTTTTTTCTCTTAGCTTAACACTCTCCAGTCCCTCTCTCTTAAACCAACCAACCAACAAACAAATAAAATTGTAGCTAAAACACATAATGCATCCATATTCTCAATGATTTTCATAATTCTCTCATTAACAGTGGCACAAAACAGTTGTTGGGAGCAAACCAAATGCTGAAAAAAATTTTTCCCTGAAATTTAGCAACTCCTTGATTGTTGCTACAGATCATGTTTTTTGTTAAAAGCGAGTAAAAAGTATTCATAGATTACTAAAATAGTGTTGTAATAGTGCAGCTTTATTTTGGAAAATATTCATAGATAAGACGGGTAGATAGATGATATTGATAGGTATGCAAAATTGATGATAGATGATAGATAGATAGATAGATAGATAGATAGATAGATAGATAGATAATAAATAGATAGCCCTCTCTCTCTGTGTACACACACACACACACTGAGAGGGACAGATAAATATTTTAATAATTATGTCAAATGAGGCTTAAACTCTTTCTGCAAGGAGTATTTTGAGGATTTGGGTGTTTACTTTTTTCTTTGCATCTTCTTATATTCTTAATTTTGGAACTCTATAATGAATACGTGTTATTTTATAATTATTATATTATTATAATGTTACTTTACCTTTAAAAGACCATCAATTGGAATATGTATCACATATTAGACATTATATATATATATTAAATATTCACATACAAAATGTTTAGGCCTTGAGTCATTTATTGGCAGTGGAGATGGAAAGAAACTGATAGGTGTGAGAGGTTCTGGAGATATTTCATACAAAGAACATAGAGTATTTCAGGAACATCTGGGTGTCTGGGGTGGAAAAGAATAAGGAGGAGTTGAAAGTACTGAGGAAGAAATATCCAATCAGGAGGAGTGAAAAATGATAGTGTTCTTTGGGGATGAAAAGTATTTGTGGGGTTATTAGGGCTTAGGTGATCATGCAGCAGTTGGATAATTTTTTTTTATGGAGGTCAGGAGAAATCTAAGAGTTTGGCAGTCATTAGGGAATTATTTCCTGAAACCTGTAAGTATAATACATTCAATGGTGGTTGTATATAATTTATTTCATTTCAAAGATGCATGTGAGTTATTATGTAGATTTTAAACATTTTAAAATAGTTTTTGTTATGAATGACTTCTGATAAACAGAAAATTCATAGAATAAGGCAATGCCCATCATTCTGGAGTGATCTACCACCCAGAATTAAAATGTAATGGTACATTTTGGGGCGCCTGGGTGGAGCAGTCGGTTAAGCGTCCGACTTCAGCCAGGTCACGATCTCGCGGTCCGTGAGTTCGAGCCCCGCGTCGGGCTCTGGGCTGATGGCTCGGAGCCTGGAGCCTGTTTCCAGTTCTGTGTCTCCCTCTCTCTCTGCCCCTCGCCCATTCATGCTCTGTCTCTCTCTGTCCCAAAAATAAATAAACGTTGAAAAAAAAAATTAAAAAAAAATGTAATGGTACATTTTGTCTTATTTGCATCAGACTTTATCTAAGACATAAAGCATTGAAAATGGAGTTAAAGTCCGTTTGACCCATACCTGGCCAACCCTCATAATCTCCTTAATGGTAATCAATATCCTGACCCTAATTAGTACGGATGCTTTTTGACCATGCCTTTCTACGAAGTGTGCATACAAATAGCTCCATGAAATCTTAGGACTGGTGTGCCTATTTTTACCCTTAACATCAATATTTTCCTGTAGTTTCAATCACTTAGTAATATTTTTTTGTCATTTCAGGAAAAAGTTGTTTCTGAGATTTATTCTTGTTGAACTGCGCTCAGATAGTACACTCATATTAGTTATCACATGGCATCTTACAAGCAGTACATCACATTTTATCCATCCTTTGTTATCAAATTTTTCAACTATAAAGACTTAGACTTTGAACATTCATAAGCATATCTCCTTGGGTGTGTGGAAATGGAACTCCTGAGTCAAAGGAAGGTATTGTAAAATTGTGTCTGAGGAGTGTTACAACTTATCTATGAGAAGATAGAAGAGTAGCTATTTCCCACATTGGTCAAGGCTTGCTGTTGTCAGACTGTTAAATATTGCTGATCTGATTAAGAGCTGAATTATTTCATCATTTTCTTATTTTTTTCTTTCACTTATTTCTTTCATTTAATCTATTAGCATTGTAGGTAATATTGACACAATGTCTGATGTAAGTTTTGCATATTTGGAATTCTTCTTATATGGTTATATTTCATACACATTATGGCTTCAGGAAGCTCATACATCATTAGGAATTTTGTGTTTATGTTCACAGTGAAATCGATTTAATTGATGATTGCTTATACTCTCATTTTCCAGGTTTGTTATACATATTCCGCTAGGTATTTGAAAAATAAGTTAAACAGGAGCACCTGGGTGGCTCAGTTGGTTCAGCGTCCAACTCTTGATTTCTACTCAGGATCTCTAAGTTTGTGAGATCAAGGTCCACATCAGGCTCTGTGCTGACAGCACAGAGTCTGCTTGGGATTCTCTCTCTCTCTCCCTCGCTCTGCCTCTCTCCAGTTTGTGCACACGTGTGCTCTCCCTCTCTAAACAAACAAACAAACATTTTTAAAAAAGGAGTTAAACAGAATTCCCTAATTTTCCTGTTTTCTTAAAACGGTTCTATCAAATTAATAGTAACTCTTCTCTGAAGGTCTGGTAAATTCAGTTATAAAATACTCTCGGACCTGATACACTTGGTGAAGTGTGTGAGTTTTCTAGACTATTCATTTATTTAAACAGATAGCGATGCATACAATTTTCCTGTTCCTTGGGAGTTGGGGTGAGTAGCTCATCTTTGGTTTCCTCTTCAATGTTCCCACTTTTAATACTGATGCTTCCACACTCTTGGAACTTCCTCAGTGTCATGCCATCCACACAGTTGGTCACTCTATGAGTGGAGTCAATATTGGTCACTTGTGCCGTTAGAAAAGTAAACAGTTTGATGGGATTGTAAAACTTACTGGAGTAAATATGCTTCAAATGTTGTCTGTGTTTTGATCCCATTTGTTCAAAGAATTCCTTAACTCCGTCTGCTCACTTATGCTTGAGATCGGACATGCTGGGAGTTTGTCAGTTTTATTATTCTTTACAAAGAATCAGCCTTGGGCTTATTGATTATTTCTACTGTTTTCCCATTCTTTACCTCATTTATCTCTGAGCTACCACTTTCATTCGATTTCACCAACTTTCTCTGGAATCTTGTTCTCTCTCGACATTATTCATATGGATAGAAACCTATTCATCTATCATCCAGCTGGGAGCCAGACCATAGAATTAGAGGTCACATGCTATTTGTCATAAGAAAGGACATAAAAAGTAGAAAAGTTTTGCAGATTCAGAGGGTAGGGTACCCAAGAATTGAAAAAGAAAGAGTTAATAACCAATTAATCAGTAAAAAATAATTGCCTAATTTAACTACTTCCTTGACCTTTCTTTTATAAAACCAAAGTTTAAATTTTTGCTCAAGATACTCAGCTATGTTTTGTCAATGGATTGTCACTTTATTCCAAAGCTTGTCTTCAAAATTAAAACTGTTAGAACATTAGGTTTGGGTCAACAGAAACCATTTGAAGACATTTAAATGAGCACTGTCCTTAATCACTGGACCTGAAGTCTTTGAATTATTTCCCTTCTCCATTTTTATGATAAATTATCCATTTCTTGGGATGTAGATCTCAAGTCAGTTGGATTGTAAGCAGCAGATTGATGAAAGGCACATCTTTGGAGATGGAAATACATGGCAAGTTGTTGACATTCCTATGTATCATCTCACGCTGAGGAAGAGGAAAATTAACGAAGGCAGAAAGGTGATAGAAATGTCAAAAGATTTGCCATTCATTCATTTTGGTTCCTCTTCAGCAGTGCTGGTTTTCCATCGACTGCTTATGTATTTGGTACTGTATTTCAGAATCGTGTTCCTCCTAGGGCAAATGGAGACAGGTTGGATCAAAGTGGGAGAGACACAGGTGAAGTTGTTGCTGTGATATTTCTGGCAAGCATTTCTCACCCTCATGTCACAGCAAACAAAGAAATGTGATAAATGTATACATATATATATAATAAATATACATATATTTATTAAATATATAAATATGAATATATATAATATAAATAATAGATAAATACATGTATATTTATATTATATATAAATATATAATATATATATTGCTGATTTTAGCAAGAATAAATGGATAAGCCAGGAAAAAGATTTGCAGCAATGCCTTTGTTACAATATTTGCTGTATCTGCAATGTAGTATCTATGTACCTTATCTTGATAGCAGCAATACATTTTTCTTTGCTAAAACCTTCCGTCCAACACTTTATTCCATAGTATATGGGTATATTAATTCTACCCATAGATCCAGAACTGCATATTCATTGACGTTTCTAATCCCTCGGCCAAATTACTTGATATAGAGATGTACATTATCCAAATTGACCCAATTAGCTATCTGAAAACATATCACCTTTCGGTTGATCTAGAAGCCCTATGGAGTTTGACAGTATAATTCTTCAATTTTAAAATTTCCATACACTTGTGACACCAGAATGATCTTAATCAGTGCAAAGTTAACTTTGTGGTTGGACAAATTCGTAGTTTATTAAAGATACCGAATTTGCTTATAAACAAAGAATGACAAATGGTAGACATATTTCTAAAAACAGAACAAAAAGGAAAGTCAGACCTCAATTCAAGGTTTTCTTTACTTTTTCAAATTATTGAATTAACTCTAAAATACTGTTTTTAAGTAAAATTTTCTGAATTTCATAAACCAAGCTCTAGTTTTTTTACATTTCAACATTTTTTTTTTTCTGAGCTGAAGAAAGGTTAAGTCACCAAGGCATAAGCAACTATTTAAAATGCAAAGGTAATTTCCAGGGAGACAATTTCAGACTTTCAGGGAGGTCAGTCTTACATATTTCCTTTTTTTTTTTCCTATGCAAACAAACGATAGAGGGAAAAAATGACAAAATGTTCTTTTTCTCTTTTCCAAACCCTATTTGCCCATGTGCAAAAACACAGCAAACATGCAAATACACACAGTTTGCCACAATATTTGCAGAAGTCGTTCTCTCGGTGACAAGTTAATGGAAGTGGAATACCCTGGCTGCCGGTTGAAAATCAGAAATGATCACAGGTGACTAAATGATAAAACATCCAGAACTGGATTTTATTTTCAATCGAAGTGAATGTATTTTTCAAAAAAAAAATTATTTTCTTTCCAATATTTCAGACATTTCAGCGCAAGTTTGTTAGTGTACTTGAAATCACCATATTTAAACGCAGAGTACTGAGATTACTCAACATCTTAGTATGTAAACAATCATCACCTTCCTTGACAGCTAAGAAAAAGGATCAGTAGGGTTCTTCTTATCGTGCTCTAGGCTTCACTTCGAGAAAATTCTAGGTGATGGACAATGTGCTAAGGGCCATGAGCATAATTAATGGCTAATATCTTTTCTGCTTATCTCACAGACAGTTCCAGTTCTGATTGTGTGTCCTCTCTCTTTCTCTCTTTCTGTCTCTCTATCTGGTCATTTTCTGTCTTTGTCTCTGCTTCTGTGTCCTCTATTTCTGTACTCCTTCCCCCCCCCCCCCCCCCCGTCTCTTCCACCCTCTGGTTCTCATGTCCATCTGTGAACTACAATAGTCTTCACTGTGTCTCTGCCAGCCATGGTAATAGAACCAGGACTTTGGAGGTTAGGCGTACTGGCCAACACGTGGGGAAGGTAATTCTCTTTGCCACTGCTGCTTGCTCACAAATCTCTGTTGAAACATCAAAGAGACGATGCATTGAGTTTTTACACTCTTAGATCTGCTGGTCACTAAACTCCCCAAAACTTCACAAAGATTACTAACTGAGGATATCTTAAGGCTGACAGATTAATACTTGAAGAATGAATAGTAGATTTATGAAAAGAAAGTTCATTTGCTTCTCAATCTCGGGTAAAGCTAACCCCAAACAAAATTCTAATAGCAGAGCAGATATCCCAGGAAATACCAGCTCACACTGTCATAAATTCAGATCTGCTATGACCTAAAAGGAATGAAATACTCCAGAACTATTTCTAATATAACATGAGAAAAGCACTTCTTAATACTTCCATTGGCTAGAGAATCTCAAACAAGATACTTAGTGAAGCCCTCGGTCAACGCAGGAATCATAGATTTCATAAATGATATTTCGGCAAACACAGGATATGCCTCAAAGTGTGATATATATTTCAAGTTTTAGGGTTATTTATTGAAAGACATTTAAAATTATATTCCTGATATCCCTTCCTGAATCTATTTTCATCAGTGTGAATGTTTGAGAGTATTTCCACAGGTTAAATTAATTCCCCAAAGGGATTAAAGAAGAAATAAATCATGCAAGGTCTACCTCACAGAAATTCAAACTTTGCAAGGTATTTGCAAAGTAGGGAAGTTATGAAATGTTTGATGGGAAAATGGTTTTAAACAACTCAGCATGAAATTGACTTATGAGGTCTTTTGGTCTTGGCAACTGTGAATTTGTTCATAAAATCATCTTCCCAAAGTGCCAAATCATTGCATTCCTATATGCCCTGCCTTGAGATAAAGAAGGCAGCCACACAGTTTAACAATATTTTATCTAAGCGATTTTTTTTATCCACTTATAATTGACCATTTCACACTTCAATATGTTTCATCCAGTGCTGAAAGAAGTCAACGATAAAATGCAGGAAAAAGCCCTGTAGGAGATGTTTTCAGAACTAAATCTAGTGACAAAGTGAACACTGTATGGGCAGTAATGCATGTTCTCACTTGCATACTGGTATCGTCAGTCACATGTCTGCAGCAGACACTTGGGTTAGCAAGGATTAAGTATCTTCCCCACACCCACGTTGCCAGGCTCCAGAAATTGGCCCCAGGCTGTCTCTTCTGCAACACTCTGCCACTGCTACTACACCACACAAAACATCTGGTGGGGGGTGAACAAGAAAATGGGAAGAGAAGCCTGTCCCCCTAGGAAAGCAACAGGAATTTGTAGCCACTAGAGCATCTACCCAAGTCCAAGCCTCAGGGAGAACATCTGCAGCCTCCGTATCGGAGTCATAGATGGAAAGCTTTCTGCGGCCTAGAATCAAAGTTGGAGAAGGTAGTGATGGTTTGCTGTGGGAGGGAGAGAAACCAAGATGGCTGCCTGGAGGAGAGGAGAGGAGGAACTTTTGGGAAAGGTGAAGGCAAGCAAGCAAGCAAGGTGATCTACCCTTGATTAACACCCTCCACAAGGAACTGCACCTGAAGGAACTACTAACTGATTCTTTTGTTAATTGATTAATTAAAATGTTTATCCTGTTATTGAGACAAGTGGGGGAGGGGCAGAGAGAAAGATGGGGACATAAAGAGAATCCCAAGCAGGCTCTGCGCTTTCCGCACAGAGCCCCAAGTGGGGCTCGGACTCATGAACTGTGAGATCATGACCTGAGCCAAAATCAACAGACTGACACTAACTGGACTGAGCCACCCAGGTGCCCCTGACTGTTTTAGCTAAAAGATTCTATTTGTTTGCTATGAAATAATTAAGATACAAAAAAAAAGATGCATAGATTGTTGTTTCAAGGGTGACTGGGGTGCTTCAGTTGGTTGAGCGTCCAACTTCAGCTCAGGTCATGATCTCACAGTTGTTAAGTTTGAGCCCTACATCAGGCTTTGTGCTGACAGCTCAGAGTCTGGAGCCTGCTTTGGATTCTGTGTCTCCCCCTCTCTCTGCCCCTTGCCTGCTCGCACTCTGTCTCTGTCTCTCTCTCTCTTTCTCTCAAAAATAAGCAAACATTAAAAAATGATAAAAATTAAAAAGAGTCGTTTTAGACAAGGAAATCTGAAGGAAAGGAAGGTTTATTTTTACCAACTGGTAGAGAAGAGAGCTTCTAACGGAAGTGCTTTGGAATAAGCAGGGAAGGATTTTTCTAGGATTTGGGGGAATGGAGACACTGAGGACAAGTAGCAGAGGTTTTGGGAATGGAAACGCCTTTTCAAGCACTGCATCATTCAACTTTTCAGTCTCTCAGAATGTTGGTGAGCGTGAAAGTGGACATAATGACACTCTGCTGCTCGCTTGAGAAACACACAGGAGGTTATACCCCAATGACTTCACTTTAACAGGGCCAAGTGGTGTGAATTGATCCTGAGGGGAATGTTATGGGAGCAGAAGATTCCAGGTCGTCAGGAAAACTAACTATGTAACAAGTTCTAGAACTTAAGAATAACAATGTCCCACTACAAAAATATGTTCTTTGTATATTCCCTTTCCCACTGCCTCCCATTACCTCCTTGGCAAGTAACCACTATGGAAGATACATTTAGGTGAACCAAGAACTTTTACCCAAAAGTGTATCACAATACTCTTATCTCGGAATGCTACTTTTTCCATTTTATTCTTGTATAAAGAATATTACGTGCAATCTCATTTTTTTTTCTTTTCCGAAGTGTGTTTGCAGGAGTCACGCATGTTAAAGGGGTAGCTCTAGTTCATTCGTTTGCCCCTCACGACCTCTCTCCTTTAGGAATGTACAACTTTTTATCCAGTTGTCAATTGATGGAATCTCGATTTTTAAATTTTTTTTAACGTTTATTCATTTTTGAGACAGAGAGAGACAGAGCATGAATGGGGGAAGGTCAGAGAGAGAGGGAGACACAGAATCTGAAACAGGCTGCAGGCTCTGAGCTGTCAGCACAGAGCCCGACGCGGGGCTCGAACTCATAGACCGTGAGATCATGACCTGAGCCGAAGTCGGACGCCCAACCGACTGAGCCACCCAGGCGCCCCAGAATCTTGATTTTTAAAATAATCTTTACAATTATTAGCAATGCTGCAATGAACACTGCTGTGGCTATCTCTTAGTATATGTATGTGTGGTTTTTTTCTTTTATAATTCTAGATATGGTCATACCTCCGAGGTGGAGAGGGTAAACTCCTTCCAGACACATACAATGATTTCTGGCAGCCTACAGAGCCTGCCAACACTTAGCCCTATCACACGTTTTCATTTTATAAACCAGAATGTAAAAACAACTATCTAATTTGTCAGTAATTTCAATTTTCCTAATCAGTACTGAGGTTGACCATGTTTTCATATGTTTACGAGTATTCTTGTTGACTTTCCTGTGGATTTTGTATTTTTGCACATATAATTAATTTATTACTTTGTGGTAGCTCTAAAATATATTTTAGAACAATAATGTGTTTATGTGTGAAAAATACCTTCACTTTCTAAAGCGTGTAAATAAACAAGGCTTTTTTTTTACTTTGACATAGAAAAAAACTAGTCTTTTATTTTATGATTATACTCAGTAAATAAATCATTCCTTATTTAAAATTTAAAATGCATTATCCTTAATTTTTGTCTAATTTTTTTTTTTTTGAAATGTACATGACTCTTCAGCAAAGGGCTGTCGAGTCTCTGCTTGAAAGAGGTTATTTCTCCCTTGTGGGATCCAGTATCTTTCTGAGACAGTGGTATGAAGAAAGGCATACTAACCACATCATCCAGAGTTAGATGCCGGCTGGTTAATGGCTGTCTCCTTTCCCTTCACACATGTGCACACACATGATTGACCCGGTGATTCCTGGAAAGATTCTTTCTTATTCATTCCTCATCCCACAGCAGAAGGAGAGGAGTTTGATCTAGAATATGCAGACTTTGTCCAACAGTGAATCCGAACTCCTCCCTCTGCCCTGGCTAACAAATGAGAGTTCGGAAAAGCACCTTCAGCTTGCTTGGGGAAAATAAGTTATGACTTCACATCTACATTGTTTCATACCCTCCTGATTATTATCCAACTCTTCCTTCTGGCAGGAAGATAGCTTTACTTTCAAGATGAAATCTGACCCCAATCAGAGTCAACAGACATTGTTTTCTATTTGTAATTTTTCATCTCCAACTCAGAAATTTAACAGGAGTTCAAACAAAATCTTAATGGTGGTGGGAATAAGAAGAAATGTGATGGCGGCACCTGGGTGGCTCAGTCAGTTATGCAACCAACTCTGGATTTCGGCTCGTGTCATATTCTCACAGTTGGTGGGACTGACAGTCGTGTTGGGCTTTGAAATGAGCGTGGAGCCTGCTTGGGATTGTCTTTCTCTCTACCCCTCCCCTGCTCTCTCTCTCTTTCTATAAATAAATAAATTAAATAAATAAATAAATAAATAAATAAATAAGAAAAGAAACATGACCAAGTTATTCTAGGTTTCCTCGACAAAGACTTAGGAATAGCTTAGAAAGTTTGGAAAAGAAATAACAATAGTTAACACTACATTTTGAAAATTTTATTAAGTCACAATTAACCATGCTGTGGAGCTCCTGCACAGATAGATAGTGAAAGGGAATAGGAAAAATCCCAGGAACAAACATAAGACTATAATAAGAGGATATTTTGTAGCAGTGATAGCCAGCCTGTTTTGAATATGCTGTAATAACAACATCATTAATGTGTATATTACAATGACATTGGGAAAATATTCTCTAGCTAACATCAGTCAAATCATTTCCAAAGAACTACCAACATTATGAAGAGTAAATCAATGCTACAACTCAAAGAAAATCAATGTTTAACAGCTATTTGAATTGGAATGATTTTAAAGAAGAAATTCATGGGAAATAAGTATATATTATACTTATTTATACTTATTCATAATTTATATTTATTATTTAATTATTTATACTTATAAGTATAATTATATATATTTAACTATAGGAAAATTTGAAAATACATTAAAAAAAAAAACCCATGGATCAACTAAACAACAACTGAATGAGTTAACAAATACTTGAAAAATGTTTATAATGCAATATATTTTATGTAGTATATATCATATAAAATTAATAATACTTATAAACTATGAAATATATAATGTAAACATATCACTATGTACCTACTTCATTTAATTTTCTGTAAAATATTTTATATTTATATATTTATAATATTCTACATTTTATTTATATAAAATACATAATACAATGTACAATATATTCATAACTCTTACATAAATATAATTTATGATATATAAATACACTATATATTATTGGATACAATGATGTATAAAATTATAAAATGTCCTACTTTAAAGACATTTAATATTATGAAGTATTATTACAATTCAATATTTATTCTTAAAAATGAGGTGTTCCTCCATATTGGTATGTCATTGGTGGAGCTTCTTTAAGGAACATTTAGGAAAAGCCATGAATAAAATAATCATCCACACACTTTAGACATAACAATAAAAATATGCATTTAAAGTACTTTACCATACTACTAATCAAATAAATGGAAAATAGTATAATTTTAACACTCTAGTGCTTAGATATTTTTTAAAAATAATATACAAATCCAGTTAAGACATGGGCAGAAAACATGAATAGAAATTTTTCCAAGGGTCAACATCAGTCATCATCAGAGAAATAAATACAAATAAAAACCATGATGAGATACCACCTTACACCTGTCAGAATAGCTAAAATTAATAGCACAAGAAACAACAGGTGTTGATGAGGATGCAGAGAAAGGGGAACCCTCTTACACTATTGGTGGGAATGCAAACTGGTGCAGCCACTCTGGAAAACAATATGGAGATTCCTCAAAAAGTGAAAAATAGAACTACACAATGACTCAGCGATTGCACTACAAGGTATTTACCCAAAGGATACAAAAATGTTGATTTGAAGGGTCACATGCACCCCGATGTTTATAGCAGCACTATCTAAAAGAGCCAAATTATAGAAACAGCCCAAATGTCCATTGACTGATGAGTGGATAAAGAAGATGTGGTGTGTGTGTGTGTGTGTGTGTGTGTGTGTGCGCGCGCACATGTGTGTGTGTGTGTATGTGTGTGTGTGTGTATAACAAAATATTACTCAGCAATCAAAAAGAATGAAATCTTGCCATTTACAACAAAGTAGATGGGCCTAGGGTGTATTATGCTAAGTGAAATAAGTCAGTCTGAAAAATACCATACAATTTCACTCATAGGTAGAATTCAAAAAACAAAACAGATGAACATAGGGGAAGGGAAAGAAAAATAAAATAACATAAAAACAGAGAGGGAGGCAAACCATAAGAGACTCTTAAATACAGAGGACAAACTGAGGGTTGCTGGAAAGCAGGTGTGTCGGGGGATGGGCTAAATGGGTTCTGGGCTTTAAGGAGGGCACCTGTTGGGATGAGCACTCAGTGTTACATGTAAGTGATGAATCACTAAATTCTACTTTGGGAACCAATATGACACTATATGTTAACTAACTAGAATTCGAATAAAAACTTAAAAATAAATAAAAATAATATACAATTATAAGATGGTTATAGTGCAATGGCACCAGCATACTCTTGTGGTGGTGTAAATTTATGTGAACATTCCATAATATTTAATTAAAACCCATTCACTGTGAATATTTCATATAGGAATTTTCAAATAAAATAATCAGATGTACCCAAAGGTATATGATTAAAAATCTTCAGTGTAGTACTACATTAGCATAAACAAGTTATATTGGAAACCAATTCAATCTTGACAGAAAAAAAATGATACTAGATACAAGATTTATACATTGGAACACCATGCAATGAAAGTTTGATGCCATGAAAAACTCTTATAATAAAATGATAAGTAAAAAGCAAATTTACACCCACATACACATACACACACACACACACACACACACACACACACACACACACACACAAGCTTTATTGGACATACATAACCAGTTATCCCTAGATGTACAAGTGGAATTTTTTTCACTTGTATCTTCCAATGTTTTTTGCAATTTTCAAAATTGCTATACACGTATCATTATTTTACAATAAAACATTTGAATAGCTCAAACTTTTGAGCAGTAAGAAATTGTTTTATGGTTGGAAAGAAAAGTGTTAGTGGAAGGTCTACAGTGTATTTCTCCTTTACAGGGAATGCCTGGGAAAGAGAAAAACAGATGAAGGGGTCAAATCCCCTTACAAAGAGGTGAATGATAGGACACTGTTGGTATTTCTACCATTAGACCAGGGAGAATCCATGAGAGAATGCTTGTCTATGAAATACTTTCAGCAGAATGTACAGTCAAACTAGGTTAATGGAATATTAAAAGGAGATGGCCCATACCAAAGGGGCTCACTTTGTGCAAGTGATGCCCTGATGCCCTATTAGACCCTCACATGTTAACTTTTAAATAGAGCAAGTGGTAATGGAAGAAGAGAGGGATCTCACATTGCTGGTCTTAGACTTCTCCACATTTATTCCTGTTTCTTGCAATTGCCTGTATCCTTTGCGTTAATGGTAAAATTTGGTAGTGGTTAGATCTATGATTATTCTAAGTCTGATTTGATTTGATGCTGTGTGTTGTCTAATAACAAAGTTTCTAAAGGAGGCAAGTGCACAGCATGAACTAGAATTACTTTGTATACTGATGAATTGGAAACACTAGATAATGCTCAGCACATTAGCAGAATCAATATATATTTGTGTTAGGTTTCTATCCCTCATGGTTCTCCACATTACCCATCTCAATTTTGTCTTGTGTCACAGAATGCCTTTCTAAGATTTTTCTGCAATGTTTAACTCTAGTTTACATAAATTAAAGAGAAGAGAAGTGACTCCTCCAGTCCTGAAAACATGGCGGCAGGGAGGGGAATTGGGTTTTGCTAATATGAGAGGAGTGTGTGGAGGAGACAGCTTTTGCTCTGTACCTGGGGTCCATTTATATCTCAGTAAAGAACAACGAAGAACAGACACATTTGTAGAGTGTGCATTATGCTAACGTGACTCTCGAAACAGTTATACAGGATTTAAGAAATTGTACAGGGGCATCTGGATGGCTCAGTCGAGCCTCCAACTCTTGACTTCAGCTCAGGCCATGATCATAGGGTCATGGAATTGAGCCCCACATCAGGCTCTGCACTGAGTGTGGAGACTGATCGAGATTCTCTCCCTCCCTCTGCCCCTCCCCCCAACTTTTCATGTGCTTTCTCTCTCAAATTAAAAAAAAATTACAGCATTATTTATTTCTGACTCAGTATAAAATACTTATTTAGAGGGATTTAGTGCAGCCAGCAGTTCTTCTGAGTCCTGGAAAAAGAAGCAATCCTAAGCTCACAGCTAAAGAATAACCCTTTTTTTCCCCCTCTGAGAAGTTGAGTAATATATAAGCAAGGCAGCGAGCAGAAATTTATAATAAGAATTTGTTAAAAACCTAAGTAGTAAATAAAAGTTCTTGGGAAGCTATCTCTATGATTAGGACAACATAGGCATATAAATGTTAAATTAGTTGTATCAGGAAATTGTATGCACAAAAACTTTTACAACCGCAGATGCACGCACACACACACACACACACACACACACACACACACACACACACACGCACATAACATAGAAAGCAATGTCTATTAGCTAAGCATGAGTTTATGGTTCCTAAGACCTTAGTACTACTCTGTCCTTTTATGAGACTTAAGATTCACCTCCTTGCTCCCCAACTGTAAAAAGAAAATACAGTTTCCTATCTCTTCTGGCTTTAGACAGTTGTCTGAAATGCTTTACCTACTGGCATATTAATCAATATGCACACAAATTCATACATCTTTGTAACTAGTATTTTCCTAATTTCCCATCCTTCTCCATCTTTGCCTCATTCCTAGGCAATAATTACGTTTTAATTGGTACCGTTGAGCATATACCCTGAGCAGGTACCTCACAGCAGTTACTGTGATAGGCATTTGGAATGAGCTTGTTTATTCAGAGATTATATTTGTTCATGTTGTATTTTCACTAGAATTGAATTTTAAGACTTGAAGGAAACTAGAGATTTCTCCATCTCTGGCTTGAGATCATTAAATGTAATTAAATGAAAGCATTGTAGGGCTCCACTTTCTGCACATAATTTAAAATAGGTACTTGGGGTGCATGGGTGGCTCACTCAGTTGAGTGTCTGACTTCAGCTCAGGTCATGATCTCATGGTTCCTGGGTTCCAGCCCCATGTCTAGCTTTGCACTGACAGTGCAGAGCCTACTTTGGTTCAACTGTCTCCCTCTCTTTCTCTCTCTGCCCCTCCCTTGCTCACGGGCTCTCTCTCTCTCTCTCTCTCTCTCTCAAAAATAAAAAAAACATTAAAAAATTTTTAAAAAATAGGTACTCAAAAATTGTAGGGTCAACATATATTTATTACCAAGTATATATTTCATTGTGTTGAAATACCAAGAGATGATAAATCTAGTCATGAATTAAATACTTCAAGTATATTTTACTCCTGGCATTATTTTATAAAAATAAAGGAAGGAAGGAAGGAAGGAAGGAAGGAAGGAAGGAAGGAAGGAAGGAAGGAAGGAAGGAAGGAAAGAAAGAAGGAAGAAAGGAAGGAAGGAAGGGGGGAGGGAGAGAGAGAGACAGAGAGAGAACAGGAGGGAAGAGGAGGGGAGGGGAAAGGAAAGAAGGGGAGGGGAGGGGAGGGGAGGGGAGAAGAGGAAAAGAAAGAAAAGTTTAAGAGATTTTCTTCACATGAAAAGAAATTGTTCACTTACTATTAAATGATAAAAATCAACACTTGTTTCAATTTGAAATTGAAAGAGCCTTGGTGTAGATGCTGATATAACTCCTATCATTTTCTCCTATACATTATTGAACATGTAAATGGAGGAGACACTTCCACAAGTAGTGAAGTAGAAAATAATTAAGAAATTTTATTGGAACAAAAGTGTTTTGAACATTTAATTTCCTTTGAGAACAATTATACAAAAATATTTTGTATATCTTCCAATGCAAACAAATTTTAATTTAATAGCTAGGTATTTGGAGCATTCAGCACATTAAATTTACATCTTATTTCTTTATTGATTCTATGCTGTCTATTTAGTAGATTCTGAATTTTTATCTTCATCTCTGTGGACCTAAAATTAATCTGATTCCTTTTTCTGGGCACTCAGTGCCGTGATTGAGTGGTTTAATCTCTATCCCCAGGGGCAGAACCCAAATTCATCTCCACTGAAATCTTGACTCCTCTGTGACTTGGCTTTGCATCTGTGTTCCCATCTGTCAGACATTTCACTAGGTTTTCTTTGTTCTTTTCTGGGAAGCTGTTTGAAGACAATCGGAAAAAATGCATGGTGGACCCAGCAATGTTCAGCTGCTATAATCATAATATAGCACCTCAAGGTTGTGGTGATTCCCACCATTGGATAAATAAAAAAATGGAACACAAGAAGCATTGTAAGTTAATCAGTGAACTGCTCTGTATTGGCTATTTTTGGAGGCTATTATTTCTCTCTTTTCTCCATGAAGTACATGAAACAATGTTTTAAGCTTAAAGCATTCCTTAATTCTCATATGTGTCTGAAATGATCTAATTAAAAGTTTAATAAGAAAATTTCTCTTTCTTACTTCTCTCAAAACTTTGATATTAAATACTACAAGCCTCTAAGATTATCAAAATTAATGCAAGGAACTTTTATCTCACCTAGGAGAGAATTACGGTGGTATATTTCTCATAGCATGAGTCTTTACACCATTGTTAATTTTTAATAATAATATAAGGAATAATAAGAATATAGCAGTAATTGGAATAGTGTTGGTGCTGTTGTTTATAGTTTGAAGATAAGAGGGAGATACTGAATTCAATGTTATTTTCACAACAAAATATATATATTTTTCATATATATATGATACGTTATACTTGATTTAATATTCAGTTTACTTGGTGCCAAATAATCTATTACTTATGCAAAAATAAATCTGTGTGCCATTTGTACCATAAATTAAAAAAAAAACAAAACTAGTCATGCCATCACAAATTTTTTCTCTGGGTAATAACTTTAGTTGAGGGTTCAGTGATTTATTCATTGTAAAAGTGAACATCTACTTATTTTGTTTACCTACTTGGGGCTCTTATATCTCAGCATTTTTATATTTGGTAGTTTTAGCATATTGGGGATAACATTTCTGTGTTCATTTTTACATGTTTCAGAAAATGTACGGTAGTGGGGCACCTGGGTGGCTCAGTGGGTGAAGCGTAGACTCTTGGTTTTGGCTCAGCTCATGATCTCACGGTTTATGAGTTTGAGCCCCACGTTGGTCTTTGTGCTGACAGTGTGGAGCCTGCTTAGGATTCTCTGTCTCCCTCTCTCTCTGCCCCTCCCCTGCTTGTTCTCTTTCTCTCTCTCACGCATACACACTCAAAATTAATACACTTAAAAAAAAGAAAATATACAGTAGAAATTCAAGGCAAATTCACAATGATAAGAGGAATAGGAAGCATTCATATCTACCAGGCTCTTTGTTTAGGGGAATATAAACATCTTCTCACAGTTTGATAGCATCCTTCAGTGCTCTCCGTCTGTGTGTCTGTCTCTGCCTCTCTCTGTCTCTCATCTCTCTTCCTCTCTCTGCCCATGTGTCTATTTTCACTATATATTCTTGCTGCTTTATTGGATTTTCAGAGAGGAGAACGTGGAAGTTACAGTGAGATGTAGTACAACAACCAATTCATTAAAATAGTTTTCATTTAAGAAAGTAGTTGGAGAGGACTTTTAGACCAGAAGACCTTAAAAATTAGCTTAAAACAATAAAAAATAAAAATCGGCTTGCGACATTTGCTGCTTTGTTCAGTAGGCGAAGGGATTTGGTGAAGACTTGCGTACAAGGAAGTGATATGTTAGAGAGAACCCTAATCCTGATTCCTCTGGCATTACAGGGAATACCTTGAGGCAAAGACTCTATGGCTATCATTGGTACAAACCAGGCAAGCGTGAGATGTGAAGGTCTTGAATCTACTCTAAAGCTAAGTCAACTCTTACCTCCAAGATCCCTGACCTGGGATCTCCAGGTGCCTGACCCAAGGAAGTGAGCAACTTTGGAAGACAAGCATTGTTGTAATAGACTCTTCCCTTAAAACACACGAGACAACCTCCTGGGACAAGGAAAGCACAGGGCATTGTGAAGGACCCTCACTGGGGAGACAAGCATATTGCCACTGGTCTCAACATTCCCTAAATGTATGGCCGTGGGATAGTCTCTTAACACCTAGACATTCCAATTCTCTATTTGATACAAATGGACCAAAATTATCTCTAAGAATCTTCCTGCTACAACCTTGTGACACAAGGTGATCCTGAATTATCCCCTCAGCCTCTGAGTTTGAGCATGGAAAGAATGCAAAACTGTGTTACTGTGCTTTGTGCCACAAAATGGCCGG
The DNA here is from genome assembly GCF_028749965.1 of Puma concolor. Classification (NCBI taxonomy): domain Eukaryota; kingdom Metazoa; phylum Chordata; class Mammalia; order Carnivora; family Felidae; genus Puma; species Puma concolor. Next base: position 10,515,818 of record NC_141677.1, read on the forward strand.
GCTTTGGGCTCTCACAATGAGCATGTCAGAAGGGGCTCCCTTGCATCAAACTCTGTAACAGCTGGAGACACACGTGATCTTTTGCTCCCCCTTCCTGGGCAGCTGGGAGACTCTCTACCAATGGCTGGTTTTCTGAACTCTTTTATTAAAGTTGTGATTTCAGGAGCACACAGTGGACCTCCTTTTCAGTGAGACTATGAATTCTTTGTGTCCTTAGAAAACTGTCAGAGAACTCAGAAGTGGAGGAGGTCAAGGCACATAAGATTTCCTTTAAGTCTTCTAGAAAATCGATACTCTCCCATTTCGTTTTCCCACCTGCAGTGGAAAAGACCCGACTCGTTGATATTTAATTTTCTATCAATAACTTATTAAAAATGTAAAGAAGCAATCCATCAGGATAAATCTGCTAAATGTTAAGGCTTTTTAAATGGATTAAACATAAGGATGCCTTGTAGTTGCTCAGATCTGTACTCTCCATTCATTTAGCAGAGGGGGAAGGGGAAAAATGAGAAAGAATTTTCTTCAGGCAGGAATATTCACTTATTTTTGAAATGCTATGGATTCTTTGGATCAGAAAATAAGTAGACTTCATGCCATTTTGTCTAAATATTTCATTTCTGTGAATAAGCTGGTTAACTGGCAGGTGGAGAATTGCCTGGGCTCTGGGCAGAGTTAGAACCCTCATATCGTCCCTGGCTGGGGCTCACTCTATGGCTTGTCTGGTAGGAGACATTTCCATCAACTGTGAGTGATCTGGTAGTGCCCATATGCACAATAGAAAGGAACACAGTTGAGGAGGGCCTGGGAGGCTTGGTCGGTTAAGTGTCTGACTTCAGTTCAGGTCATGATCTCACAGGTCGGGAGTTTAATCAAGCCCCATGTCAAGCTCTGTGCTGACAACTCAGAGCCTGAAGCCTGCTTCGGATTCCATGTCTCCCTCTCTCTCTGCCCCTTCCCCTGCTCATGCTCTCTCTCTCTCTCTCAAAAATAAACAGTAAAAGAACAATTAGAAAGGAACACAGTTGAAAGTTTTGAAAAAAATCTGAAGTTTCTGCAAAATCCATATTAGTGCATGGTTTGAGTTCTGACCACATCCATACAACAGAACTCTATTATTTGACATAGTATTAATCATTTATATTTTGTAACTTAGAAACCTGCTTTAAGAGATCAGTTCAGTAGTTTTGCTTCTAACTTTTCCATTAACAGTTAGTTGTATGGAGTGCTTTCAGCCAAACCTTATTTATCTTCTGATGTGTGATGTCTTTTCTGGGTATTTCCTCGCAAAGGCAGTCTCCTTCCCTCAATTAGCTACAAAGTCCTAAAATGTTAAATGGCTATGGGTGCCAATACCACACTGTACTCTAGAAATAGTGTTAAGAGTTACAGAAAACATGTTATCAAGTTTCTAGACACTTCAAAAGCATACGAATGTTGGCACATCAAAGATTCGGATTCATTTTTAAAGTAACACAGAACAAGTGTTTGAACTTAATGATAAATTGGCAATTTGCAATGAGTGAGCTATGGAATGCTGATTGGCTTTGAGCCTACAGGAAGAATTACAGGAAAACTTCCTATTCTGAAGAATCAGTGGAACCCAGCAAATAGAAAAGCATATGTACACTTCCTAAAGTTTGCTGGCTGGTACCATTCCTCTGCCTTGAAAAACTAAACTCATTAACCAATTGAATACAAAGCAGGGCCTTCCACAGTTAATCATGTCTCTCCAGGCACATCAGATTAGCTCTGTTCAGAGAAGCATGATTTTTACTAAGTCCATAGCCTCAGAAAATAGTATCTGGGAATTGGGAGTATCCTATGGATTGAAAATCAGTCAGAAAGGAAATGGAAATAGAGCTTAGAAAATAAAAGACACTCCATTTCCTAGTTAGAATATATAAAAATCCTGGCAGTTTGCTTTCTTGTGGGGCTTGGTATGTATGTCTTGCGGTCAAAGAATACACGGAATGACCACTGTACAATGTGCACTATCTTAAGGAACGAGAGGGCTAAATCTAACATCCTAAATTGCAACATTTTGCAAAATAGTAGGAAATACAGAAACAAGCACAAAATGATAAAACATTTCCAGGCCTGTGGTCCATGCAGATACTACCTGTGTAAAGAGACATAAGAATGGAGGCAGGGGTGCTTGGGTGGCTCAGTCGGTTGAGCGTCGGACTTTGGCTCAGGTCATGACTTCACGGTTCATGGGTTCGAGCCCTGCATTGAGCTCTGTTCTGACAGCTGGGAGCCTGGAGCCTGCTTTGGATTCTGCGTCTCCCTGTCTCTCTGCCACTACCCCATTCAATGCTGTTTCTCTCTGTCTCTCTCTCTCAAAAATAAATAAACAACAACAACAAAGAATGGAGACAGAATAACTCGAGGAATCTGATATTGAAGTATATTTTGAAGTAAGGAATTGAAAACAGTTGGTATACAAGAATATTAAACTCAACGTAATTCACGGTTATCAAGTACACAGTATGCACCAGGCATTCAGCTAGGTACTAGGGATGCCAATGTGAACTGTACCTCATTCCTCTAATAACAGGCAGAAAGGAGAGGAAACCTGCCCTATGTAGGATATCGCAAGCATTTTTGCTTGGAGGATGAATCAGCATTGCATGGCAAGAGGAAATAAGGCAGTATGATGGGAAGTCCAGCTAGAACGTATACTTGCCATTTTAAACAGCCATGTGATAATGGGGAGAAAAAAAATCAATTGGCCTGGAAATGCATTTGAAAGTAGTGTCATTAGAATGTCATGAGAATGATACCAAATTGCCAGTGGCATGCTAGATTTTGCAGTCAAAGCCCCGTCAATATTCAATGATCACTCAATCTGTCACATTGACCATATGGCAATTCAAGTTGAGCTTGGAGAAAGCCAGGGTAAACACACGTTCTCGATGATACATTGTTTTCCAGCTCTGGGTAATGCACTTCATGAAACAGGACTGCCAAGCTCTGATTCTATTGAGCAGAAACCAATGTCAAGAGGCCAAAAACTCAAAGCAAAACACTTCTTCTCCATGTTACTACTACAAAGCACTTGAATTGCTGGGGTATAATCAAGTTAAGTGATTCAGTCATGGGGAAGCAGCTAATAAATGCACACTTCACAACCCAGTGAAAGGATGCTTTTCACAGATGGCTGAGCACTGCAGGAATTATCATACAATGAAGCTAATTCCTTCCCCTTATGCAGGAGGGATTTTCTTGAAGTCTGTACCTCCTTCCTTCTCCAGCAATGCTGGACTACACAACAGAGACTTACGCCATTTGCAAATTAGATGCTGCTGTCTCAATGACAAAATTATGGTCAAGCTCCCAAGACAAGTTCCCAGCAGAAGAAGCAACTTTGAAAGAGACAAGGCAAGTGAATGAGGCCACAGTGGTGGCCCTGGCATCTGGGATCTGCTGATGTGTTCAGGAAGCAACATTTGATTCTTTGAAATATTTTAACACAGGTATGTACTTAAAAAAATAAAAATAAGGCAAGCATCATCTTGCCAAAACATCATTACACTAAAACCACAGGTTAATTTATTTGATGAATACACTCTAAATGGCATTTCATGCTAAGTGCATCAAGAATATGATAAAGAGCTCACCAAACTCCACACCCGAAAGACATATAACCCAGTGAAGAAATCGGCAGAAGACATGAATAGACACTTCTCTAAAGAAGACATCCGGATGGCCAACAGGCACATGAAAAGATGCTCAACATCGCTCCTCATCAGGGAAATACAAATCAAAAACACACTCAGATATCACCTCATGCCAGTCAGAGTGGCTAAAATGAACAAATCAGGAGACTATAAATGCTGGAGAGGATGTGGAGAAACGGGAACCCTCTTGCACTGTTGGTGGGAATGCAAATTGGTGCAGCCACTCTGGAAAACAGTGTGGAGGTTCCTCAAAAAATTAAAAATAGACCTACCCTATGACCCAGCAATAGCACTGCTAGGAATTTACCCAAGGGATACTGGAGTGCTGATGCATAGGGGCACTTGTACCCCAATGTTTATAGCAGCACTCTCAACAATAGCCAAATGATGGAAAGAGCCTAAATGTCCATCAACTGATGAATGGATAAAGAAATTGTGGTTTATATACACAATGGAGTACTACGTGGCAATGAGAAAGAATGAAATATGGTCCTTTGTAGCAACATGGATGGAACTGGAGAGTGTGATGCTAAGTGAAATAAGCCATACAGAGAAAGACAGATACCATATGTTTTCACTCTTATGTGGATCCTGAGAAACTTAACAGAAACCCATGGGGGAGGGGAAGGGGAAAAAAAAGAAAAAAAAGGAGGTTAGAGTGGGCGAGAGCCAAAGCACAAGAGACTCTTGAGGACTGAGAACAAACTGAGGGTTGATGGGGGTGAGAGGGAGGGGAGGGTGGGTGATGGGTATTGAGGAGGGCACCTTTTGGGATGAGCACTGGGTGTTGTATGGAAACCAATTTGACAATAAACTTCATATATTGAAAAAAAAAAGAATATGATAGCACAGGTGCGCCTGGGTGGCTCAGTCAGTCAAGTGTCCAACTACAGCTCAGGTCATGATCTTATAGTTCCTGAGTTTGAACTCCGCATTGGGCTCTGTCCTGACAGCTCAGATCCTGGAGCCTGCTTCCGATTCTGTGTCTCCCTTTTTCCCTGCCCCTCCCCTGCTTGCTCTCTGTCTCTCTCTTGAAAATAAATAAATGTTAAAAAAAAAAAAAAAGAATATGACAGCACAGTTCCCAAACAGCATTATTTGTTCTACTTATCTCATTAACAAATGGACCAGCAGAGAGATTAAGCTATTTTAAAAAGGATTTGAAAAGTGGGGATTTATGTCATCAGTTTTTAAAAGGATACCTAATAAGACTGCTAAATTAATTAGAAAACCGGCTAACTTCTTACAGTCATGAAAGCACCTTCAATTTTTGCAAATAAAATTCTAACTTTTGAGGATGTATTGGTTGAGGATTGCTGGCCACATTAACTGTCACAATAAATTTCATATGGGACTCAAGGAGACTTTCTAGAACATGCACCAACTTGACAGAAGACACATGCTGTGATCATCATTGTCTCTCTCCATGTGTGGGACACATTTTTGTTTCACAAGGAAATTCTCCTTCATTGTATTCATTTCCTTCTGTCCGTCATATATGTTCTTGATTATGCAGACACAGCCCCTCTAGGCTCAGATAAATTTACACACTAACTTCAGAAATCACCACCCTCTTTAAAGAAATCTTGTTACCCCCTACATTTTTCTCATGTTGAGTTAATGGCAAGACAGGGTTAACATGTTACCCAGATCATACAAGTCTTTCAGAAGCGGGAATGGGTCTGGTTCCCAGGGTTCCTGACTTCTCTGTAGGACTCTTTCCAACATAACCATGCTGCTCATCTGTATACAAATTATAAAACTCAGGCATTCTATAAGTTTCATGCATTTCATGTAGGATTAAAGAGGAAAGAAATTTTATGATGGAGTTTTTACTCTGTGGTTCTCACTGGGCTTTATTTCTGTACTTCCTATATTGCATCATTAACTAAGTTTTTAAAGCTGAAATGGAGGAGTTGAGCAGGTAAAGCGATGATTATAATTGCCAGCATGCATGGCTAGTAAGTAAGCCATAGACAGCAGTGCCCTGGGATGACTGACTCCTCAAGATCCCTATTCCTGATCACAAAAACTCAATACTGAAAGCACAGTACTAAAACAGAGACTAAAACACTGGGGGTCATAAAACTCTGTATACACTTCAAGACATGTAGTTCTAGGGAGGAAGATGGCTAAGTCAATGGGTCATCTGTTAGAGTCGAAGCTCTGAACCATTGCCTTGAGGAAGAAAAAAAAATCCTCATTTTCCAACTTTAAATTTCAAAGCTAAAACGTTGCTGGCCCTGAATTTTAATATCTGGTTTCTTTCAGTTAAAAAATATTAAATGGATAATTTTCCCTAAGTTTTATCATGTTGATAGAACTTCAATGCCTTATATTAAACAAGTTCTAAACTACATGTGTGATTTTTGTCCCACAGGATAAAAGTTCATACATATTGAACAAGTAGTGGCAAGGATTCCAAGCAATAAATACCAAAGCATCTTCCAAACTTAATTACAAAAATCGACATTCTAGAATCTGTAGACACACTTCATGTTTTGTTTTGTAGGGGAGTAGACTTTTATAATAACTTCAAATTATCGTTACTAAATGAGCCATATCATGCATATAAATAGTTACTAAAACCTGTTTTCTTTCATTTAATGTAATTGAAGGAGAATGAGCTACCCCAGAATTCTGAAATTGGGGGAAATAGCTAGGAAGAGAGAAGAAAACACTGTAAATTGTTACTAATCATTTATGCATAAAAATTATGCAAAAAAAAGTTTTCCTTTCTCCATTTCCTTTTTACCAGCCAATAAAAAATATGTGAAATGAATGCATATAATTAACTTTCCTATAGATGATATAATGTAGGGTTCCATCTAATTATGTGGTTTTAGAATATTTGTATGTATTTATTTCTTTATTTATTTAGATAGAGACAGAGAGCACGGGTGGGTGGCGGGAGAGAAGGAGAGACAGAGAATCCCAAGCAGGCTCTACACTGTCAGTATGGATCCGGATATGGGGATTGAACTCAGGAACTGTGAGATCGTGACAAGAACCAAAACCAAGAGTTGGATGCTTAACTGAGTGAGCCACCCAGGCCCCACTGTACCATTTTATTTTTAAAACATTTTTAATGTTTATTTTTGAAGGAGAGAGAAGCAGAGCATGAGCAGGGGAAGAACAGAGAGGGAGACACAATCCAAAGCAGGCTTCAGGCTCTGAGCTGTCAGCACAGAGCCCGACATGGGGCTCGAACTCACAAACGGTGAGATCATGACCTGAGCTGAAGTTGGATGCCTAACTGACTGAGCCACCCAGGAGCCCCTCGCACTGTATCATTTTAAATAACCAACTTGACTGTCAAGTGCCATAAACACAAAGCTCTGTATTCTATGACTAATAACACATATTTAAAGTTATGCATAGATACCATCATCATCACAAGAAAATTAAAAAAATATATATATTTTTAAATAGCTCCCTATAACTTCAACAGTTTTGTACTTTTTAGAATGTCTGCCATCTACACGGGGATCCATAATGGTTACTGTTAATGGGTAGACTATCAGATAATGCTTACAGTGATCAAACATATTTATGCCTTTGCTCCTGGTTTTATGGTACCAGTGAGAAATGTAATATCCAGTAGCTATCAGTTATAACAACTGCTCACGTTCCAGTGTTTTATTTAAAACAACACTCCCTAGGGGCGCCTGGGTGGCGCAGTCGGTTAAGCGTCCGACTTCAGCCAGGTCACGATCTCGCGAGGTCTCACGTGATCTCGCGTGAGTTCGAGCCCCGCGTCGGGCTCTGGGCTGATGGCTCAGAGCCTGGAGCCTGTTTCCGATTCTGTGTCTCCCTCTCTCTCTGCCCCTCCCCCGTTCATGCTCTGTCTCTCTCTGTCCCAAAATAAATAAAAAACGTTGAAAAAAAAAAAAAAACCACTCCCTATACCACCTTCAGTGCACAGTATGTGCACCTTCATTTTAGAAACAGAAACACAAAGCTGTTCCAGGCAAACAGGACAGGAACTGGATTTTGTCTCTTGTAGCATTAATCAGCAAAATGCCTCTTTTCATTTCCTATCACTAGTCTAACAAAATCCCAAAGATGCAACCCTCCTTGGACTATATTTCCTTTTATTCACATCCTGAAATCCCTTGATAATGCCATCATTCACTTATTAACTCCACTGATATTTATCGAGCACACATTCTATGTCAACACTGTGAGTGGGAAAGAGAAAGGCAAAGCCATCACAGAGTTGACATTCTAGTTGGAGAGAGAGAGAGTAAATAAAGAAATGTAACTCAAGGCAGTGATGAATTCTAAGAAGAAAAATAAAGCAGGTAAATTGATAAGAAGTGACCCACCAGGATGGAGGAAATATTACTTTTTATAGTGTCTTCATTGAAGACCACTCTGAGGCAACTCTTTAAACAGAGACCCAACTGAATTAAAGGGATACACTAAATGACTGTCTAGGGGAGAGAGGTCAGATAGTGAGAACAGCCAACGTAAGCACTCTGAAGCAGGGAAGTGTTAGAGAAACCAACAAGAAAACCAGTGGGGCTGAGCAGAAGAGGGTAGCAGTGGGTAGAGGGGGAAGAATGGTGCATGCGGTACAAGACGTCTTGAGATCTAGGAAGGGATAATTTCATGCAGGACTTGTAAGAGAAGCAAAGAGTTTGGATTGTATCCCAAATGGGCTGGTAGGCCACTGGAGGGTTTTGAAAAGCAAGTGATGTAGTCTGATTTACCTTTTTAATTTTTTTAATGTTTATTTATTTTTGAGAGAGAGAGAGAGAGAGAGAGAAAAAACGGTGTGAGCCCGACACAGGGCTGGAACTCAGGATCCATGAGATTGTGACCCGAACTGAAGTTGGTCGCTTAACCAATTGAACCACCCAGATGCCAATGATTTACATTTTTAAAAGATAACTCTGTTGCTGTGTGTACATTAAGTGTATAAGGGAAGCACAGCAGGGTGAATACAAATTAGAATGTTAGTAGGTGAGAAAATTAGATTAGTCTAACACTTTGGCAAATGGAGGCAATGAGATGCAGTTGAATACTGGATGCATTTTTAAGTTAAAGCTCACAGGATAGGCTGATAAATTTAATACCAGGTGATAAGCAGGAAAACTGAGGCAAAAATCACACGTAGTGTTTTTGGCTGAGTAACTGGGTTTCTACTAGTGCTATTTAATGAGATGAAGATGGCTATGAGAACCAGGTTGAAGAGGGATAGAGAATTCTGATTTTGATGTATCGGGTGTGGGATACTGAGTAAACACACAAAGATTTTGAGTCGATTATATTCTGGGCTGTTCGGTAGAACTTTGTGTGATAACAGAAATGACTAACAGAGCAGCCATTAAATACATGTGGTTATTAAGCACTTAAAATGTGACTCACATGTGACTGGGGAAACTAAAATTTAATTTTAATTAATTGAAATCTAATTAAACACATGTGGTTAGTGGCTACCATATTGGACACATCAAATTTGGAGGGATGGAAGGGGAGGAAGAGCCAGAAAAGGAGAGTTAAAGGAAGACTCAGGAAGACAGGAGGCATATCCAAATTACGTGACACATGGAAAGACGTTTTTCCAAAAGGAAGTACAGAAAGTGGAGGAAAAGAGATACATATGGAGCCAAATATAAAAACAAAATTATTGGTAGAAATTACAGTTATCTTTTGGACTAATGGAAATGATTCACTAGGAAAGAAAGAAAGATTTGGAATATGCCTATGATGGGGAAATAAACTTGTTCTCTTCTTTTCTTAATGATTCTAACGTCCTCAGTGGTCTCTTTAGTTTAGGAGGGTGGAGTTTTAAATCCCCATTGTACCTTTTGTACTCAGAGCTCCGTCTCAGCTTCTATTTCCCAGGAAACTCAGTACTGCACAGTGAGTACCCGGAGTGTCCAAGAAGGCAAGTGGTAGTATGGGATTTGGGGACCAGATCACGGACTGCAGGGCTGGTAGAGAGGACCCCATCCTACTGCGAGCAGGTAGTACCGACCTCTTCCACACACCCTTCTCTTCTGAAACTTCTCAATATAATCAATGCTTTTTGTGATGTAATTCTTTGTCTTCAAATTATGTGACCTCCGCATAATCTCAGAGATGGCCACTCTCTCCTTCTTGAAATATTCTTAACATTTTGGGCATTCATATCATTTCCTTTTCCTGCTCTTTCTAAACTGACTTTGTTCTCTTTTCCACTCAACCACTAAGTGATGCCACTCTTTGGGGACAGCTTTCAGGCCTCCTTTTAACTTAGTGTCATAACTTCTATGATTGGGTCATGCTTTTTTTTTTTTTTTTCACCGAACAGCAAGATTAGTGCTCTTAAAAATCTAAAGAAGACCATGAGATTTTCCTAATTAAAGTTCTCTGGCAAACTGAAACGCTTTTCCAGCTTGAACTTACACCTGGCTATCTAACTGGCTTCTCATGGAGTGCCACTGTCTCTCACCCACTCGGGGTTCCTTTTTATTTCCTTGAATTGGTCTCACTTTTGTCCAATGCAGGGTCTTTGTACATGGGATCAACAATGCCTGTAATGTCCTTTCTCCCAAATTATACATCAACTCATCCTTTACTTATTATTTGTTCCTGTAAATTAAAAAAAAAAACATTTTAAATGTCTATTTATTTTGAGAGAGAGAGACAGAGAGGAAGGGGGCAGAGAGAGAGGAAGACACAGAATCCAAAGCAGAATCCAAGCTGTCAGCACAGAGCCCAATGTGGGACTCAAACTCATGAACCACAAGATCATGACCTGAGCCGAAGTCAGATGCTTAACCGACTGAGCCACCCAGGTGCCCTATTTGTTCCTTTAAATGTAACCGTTCCATGTAAAGAAGTTGCTTCAATCGTTCTTTATTTCACCATTTTATTTCCTCTGTAACTTTTATTATAATTTGTAATCATTTATTATTCCTGTCTCCTAACAAAACAAAAATGTAAAGCCCATGAAGGCAAGAATGGGTATTCTATTATATTTCTTATCTACCAAAAAATACAGCTTTAATAAATATTGGTAAAATGCATGAATAAATAAATTGATAATCACTTTATAGCCCTGTATTTTTAAAATGAAGATATGAATATCTACCTAAATTAAAAAATATATATTACAGTAAATATATGCAAACATCTGTCACAGTGTCTAGGGCACGGTGTTGTGCAGAATAGAGTAGATACATTTTGAAATTATAATTTTCATCAGTTTTATGGATAAACTCTGTTTATGACAAATACAATAACAAGTTAAAAAATAAAGAAAATATAAAATAAATAAATAGAAGAAACTCCAGGACTTGTTTCTTTATTAGATAAATTCAGGCCAGAGCCCAGGGAAGGACATTTATTATCCACAAAACTTCCCTGATAGAAATTCAAAGTCAAGCCAAGCTGAACTCTTCTCTAAATTTTTAGAAATCCTGGTGTGCAAAACTGAAGACAATAGTTCTTCAGGAACTCCCTCCTTCTTTCTGCTTTCCTCGCTGAGCCCTGCAAAATTCTCACAGACTCAGCTGTTCTCATTTCTGGAAGTCAGAGCTGTATCTCAGCCCTGTCCTGGTCAAACAACGGGCACTGAACGTGTTTGGCAACCACAGCAGGTAATCTGAAGTGACACCCTCCTGGAAGGGTCTTGAAAACAAATCTAAATTGAGACCAAGACATATTTGCGTTGAAAGAAAGAGCCTAAAGAAATTGGCTTTGGTTTGTGTTTTTATTTACCTTTTTTATCCTCAGAAAAAGCATGCCTAATAGTCAATAATGACTCTTGTAGACATACAGATCTACCTAGTAACATAGTTATCTATAGACAGAGATATAAATAGATATAACTCTCTGCCACCCAAATATTGTCTCAGCCATTGGTACTATCAGACATTTTCTAGTATTTGAATCAACTCACTTGAAGAAATAAATGAGCTCTGATCAACTTATTCAAAACTAATGCTAGATGCTTAACTAACCATAGAGTAACTGAGCAATTTAATGCTTGTTTTCTACAATAGAAAAACTGATCTCTTGCTAGAATGTAGTATTAGATAAGTTGCTTCCCTCGACCAGTAAATATTTCAATGGCAGCTTTGTAGCATGGAAATGCTTTTCACCTACCAGCATTGTGATGAGGATTTGTTCCCTGGGCAATCTTCTCTGTCACTGAGGAAGCACCCCAAGCAGCCTGATTAGTGCTGAGCTGAACCAATTCCAACTGAATTTATTTCCTTTGTACCACTTAACAATACTTTCAAATTATCTCTTTCCTCCATACTCCTTCCCCCGTAGGATTCTGTAGAACAAAATGAAGGCAGAATGGGCAAGTATGAAAATGCCCATCTGCTGGGAAGTATTTTCTCAAATAAAACATCTCTGTAGCAATGCTTGCTTGCTAAGAAATGCTGTTAATGAGAACAGTTCGCAACCTTTGAATCTATTAACTTATTTTCCAGCAAATACCCCTATTTCTTGGCTTAATGGAAAATTATCACTTTTAATTTTAATGATACATTAAAGACTATTTCCTTGATAGACTGTAGAAAGTGATTCCTTCAAGTAATACGTTTTTCTATATTCCCTATCTGATTTCTTTCATGTTAATAAAGGGAATCCAGCATACATGCTACTGATACATAATAGCTAATAAAAAAAATCACAGATAAGATATTCAAAGTATGAAATTATTTTAGTGCTTTTATTATGAAGGTTTCCATTACCTTTTTTTTTGTTTGTTTGGCAAGTCAAGAACTCAGTATAACTTAAATATATTTTGGTCAGTATTATTCCACTTCTAGTATATTCAGAGCACAGTCTTCAAACTCTTACCTTCCTAATTTTGAATTTGAGCTGAAATCACATTAACTTTTTATTTTTGGCCAAAAAGATAAAAATGCTAACACATATAGAACTATATACAACTAGTAAATATTTTTCATGTGGCAGAGTCAGTTAAAATGAAAGGTAGGATGATTTAAAGCCTGTTCAGAGGTTTTTTTTTTCAATGAGACAAGAAAGAAAACTAAGAAGTAAACAAGAGATGAATTGATTACCATCACTCTCCATGAGCTCTGAATGTTGTGTGAAGGATGCAAATTCATCTCTTGAGAGTATACCGGGGTTACCTTAGAATTTGTGTGTTTTCAGAGCAACCAAATTTTATTTTAGGAAGTATTGATTTAGTTCTTAAGAACTTCTAATAATAAATTCCAAACTTTTTATTATTTCTTTAATTTGGCTCATGCTTTATTACTCTAAGTTGTGTCTTGTACTTTCTTTGATCTTTCTCATCCATTGATTCTAGGTTTCATTTAATTTTCTTGAGACAATCACACACTTGCTCTCTTAATTTTCTTTCATTGCCCGGAATAGATCTTGGCTCAAAGAAGGAGATCTATGTAGATAGAGTCTAGTGCCTTTTCTCTTCATACTCAAATGGCAAGAGGCAGCTATGACAGGGACCAGCACATCTTTTTAACGTTATATCTATTATTCAGGTATTGTCTTCGGTCCTTTTCCATGTCTACTTTATAAAAAGGAATGGACTTTCTTTGACTTACTTATATAATATCTACATATTTGGGGTAAACAGAATATCTTAAACTAAGCTTACTACCTGTGTAGATCATTAAAAATATATAAATCCGTTTAGTTTAAAATTAACACACTAAATTAAGAAATTAATGAGTATTTGCTTCAACTTCTACTGTAATTATGCAAATTTCTCTAGAGTACTTGAAAATCATGTGTTCTATTGTGGAATACACTCTCTTTATCTATGGTTTATATTTATTGTTGGATTTCCCCTCTTTAGATAGCATATAAGTAACTCTATTAGCCCTGCTTTAGGGGTTATATGTTCTAGTAAATTCCACATTTTTGAGATTTATAATTTTGATATGTTTGCTTAGCTCACGTATCTAAACTTGGATGAGAAAAGGAAGTAGCCTCTTAACTGATATATCAGCATAGAAAATTGTGAATTTCAATTTACTGAGATTAACATACATGCATCAGTGATTTTCCTTCTCTTGGTTACTATTGTGGATAAAATCAAAGCTCAAAATTTGGAAAGAAGCTGGTTTCTTTCTGCACATTAAGCTTCTTAGGAAAATACACATTTGGCTACAGAGTATGCCATCCATCTGAGGAAACGTAAAATATAGGGCTTAGAATTACATTTTTTTTTTATTTTTTTTTCAACGTTTATTTATTTTTGGGACAGAGAGAGACAGAGCATGAACGGGGGAGGGGCAGAGAGAGAGGGAGACACAGAATCGGAAACAGGCTCCAGGCTCTGAGCCATCAGCCCAGAGCCCGACGCGGGGCTCGAACTCGCGGACCGCGAGATCGTGACCTGGCTGAAGTCGGACGCTTAACGGACTGCGCCACCCAGGCGCCCCTAGAATTACATTTTTAATGCAATCTACTACAGATTCTTAATCCTTAGTAATTATAAAAAAATAATTGATATGCTAGGTAGTTGGTATTTGAACATATTTTCTTTTTGTACAAAATTTAAGTGCAACTATCTCTTTAACAATTATTTTTATCCCTTATGATTTTCATAACATCTTTTAACTTAGTTTTATCTCGAGACAGAATCTTTATTTTCTTTAACTTTCTAGAAAACAAAAATTATGTCATAATTTAAAATATTCTCAACCATTTTCAAATTGTATCTTCTTGTTAAGAATAAGAAAAAGATGAGTAACAAACTTCTAACTGTGGAAGTAACTTCATCCAATTTCCTTTTACACAGGCTTTAAAAGTACATACATGCCTCAGACGCATGTAGTTAATTTTTGCTTGAGTTGCTACTATCAAAATCAAGGTCGGGGAAGTTTTGAACTGCTTAAACTTACTTTTTTCTACTATTCATATATGTGTTTCCCAAAATTTTGAGCCAAAATCACCTCATATCATTTGCTAGTCAATAAACATTTACTGAATTTCTACATTGCATACATAGGATTCCCCAGCTTTATGTAATGTTAATATTTTAAGAATTCAGCATAAGTTTTGAAATGTTACGATCTCTCATCATTTGCTAATCAATCTCTCAAGATAAAGATATAAATGGATGAAAAAAGGGATAGATGTGAGTGGCAAATTAAGCTAAAGAAAGCAAACACCAAGCCCACTGCAGTAAATATTCTGGATTATTTTAATGTTTGTGCAAGTAATGGTGCTTGAAAACTGCTTGCAAATCTGCCTAAAAGTCACAGACTACAACATGATCCCTCCTCCCACCTAACAGTGCTCCTGTCTGATATGAGAGAGATAGGAAGCAAAGCTCGGAGGACCAATGTATATTCACTGGAAGTAGCACTGGAATGGTAAAATCCTGAGGTTAACTTCCAGATAAATCATTAGTTGCCCCCATCAGGTTCATTGAAGTTTTCCAATGAGGATTTTGCTTCCATGTCTGTGAACATGATCCAGATCATTGAATCACTCAGTTCTGCTTTTTAAGATACATATCCCCAACTTTAAATATTCATCACCTAGCAAATACTAGTTGAAGAGAAGAGATGTAGTGTGGAAGAGATTTATTCATATGGTAAGAGGATTCTTCACTAGACTGGAGGCTTACACTTTTTACGAGGCTTACACTTTTTGAGCATCACAAGGTTTCCTACAAATAATGTATTATTAAATTTTAGAAATTCACTTCTTGAGAATTTCAAAGTACACCACTACTACACTTGACCTCTAATATATCGTCATGTACTTAGTTTTCCCACCACTTATATTTTGCCTGGCTTAGAGCTGCGCTGTCTATGATTGGGGCATCAACACTGGCATGGTTATCAGCAATCTGGGAATATATTGTCTAAGGAAGTATTTTTTGCTTGTTTTGAAACTGTTTCACCAAATTATGAAATAGAGGGAAAACTTGGTGGAGCCTAACCCTGGTATCTTTGGGGAGTTTTTGTGATATCACTGAAATTCAAAAGAATTTCCATTTTCATACATAGCAAAAACAGCTCCAGACTGAATTAAGGCTTTGAAGCAAGGGTACTAAAAACATGGCTATCTAGTTCCTAAGGAATAACTACATAAAAGGTCATCCATGCATTCTAACAGCCAAATGCTCAGCTTCTGAAAATCGTCTCAAATGAAACAATATTTGCTTTGTAGGAGCTGTTTCAAAGACAGTGATAGACCCTGGGTGATGGCTGAGATCTGGTTGAGCATTCCTGTATTTTGCTTGTCATCGAATGACTCATATTTACACTGAGAATTTGTGTTATCAGTGACTTGGAATAAAAGAGCTTCTTGGAACATGTTTCTTCTGAAGTTTATAAGCAATTAAAATTGGGCTAGAAGTTGCATTGCATGTTAAAATACAGATAAGTTGTTTAATCATGTCGTTTAATGCATTATATCCTTCTAAGCACTAATGAGTTCCTTACATGAATAAAGATGGATGGTAAGACTAACAAAGATTGATAGGAAAGAACAACGTATAATGTGTCATTTGGTTACAGAATGATGAGGATTGCTTTCTGAATATTTTTAGTTTATTTTCTGTTAACTTAAAAATGAATGAAATATATACTATTTGGATGTAAAATATTTTTCACTGCATTCTATCTTTAAGTATATAAAACATAAAAAAAAAAGTTAATTAGCTGGGATATGCTGTTTTTGATGCCAACGGAATATTATATCAAAGCTACCATACACTTTGGCTTCTCTGGCTGCAATGTTGTCTTCAGGCTCTAAGAACGTCTTAAAATGCAACCATCAATTCTGTTTTATTTGACCCAATTTAAATATAAATTTTTGTGTGAAAATTTTATTCCCTTTAGTTTCATTTTACTTTGCCAAGATTACTAACAATCAGGGTGAAGTCTTACAAAATGTAAATTTTTATTCACACTTTAAAATAAAAATGATGAATTTCACATGTACGTAGTTTCAGCACGAAACACACTAGATCCACTCATTCAACAAACATGTACAGAGAATCCACTTCATGCCAGCCACAGACTTAACTGCAGAGAAAAACTACTGTCACACATTACTGACGAACCAATCTACTCATATGTGTGCTGATATAGGTATTGGGTGTCACCCTACTAGAACACAAGCACGTAATAGGTCCTTGATACATGTTTGCCGAATGAAGGAATGGAAGCTAGTAACCAGTACATAGCTTTAGAGCTGCAGGCCTACGTTCACAACCGTCTTAGAAACAAAGATTCAGCTAAAAACATACCATAAATCCAATCTTCTCCAATGGTTGTGTTTCTTTCTCATAGTTCTTTGATACTCTCTACTGCTACTATTTTCTGTTTGAAACATTGCTGTTTTCCAGGCCCAGACATTTTTAACCTTTTAAAAGGAAGATCTTTCAAACCCATTTGTGTTGCAGTGGGGAGAATGTTGAGCCAAGCAATTTTTGAAGACAGTACTCCCAACTTTCACATTCTGACTGTATGATTACAGCTATGAAATGAGACCAAGCCATTAATAGCAACAATACTACACACACACACACACACACACACACACACACACACACACACACAGAGATTTTAGCAGTATTATTGACCATGTCATGACTGTAAATGTGGTTGAAATGCAGAGATTATGTTTGGGCATAATCATTTTTATCCAAATATCAGAGTATCTCCATTGGTCACAGGATATTATGAATTAGCCCCAATAAAAATAGCCAAATATTATGTAATTTTCATCATAAATATACCGAGAGGTCAGATCACCATTTTTTTAACTTTGTTTATTTTAGAGAGAGAGTGTGAGTGGGGGAGGGGCAGAAAGGGGGAGAGAAAGAATGCCAAGCATGCCCTGAGCTGTCAGCACAGAGCCCTACAACAAAGGGCTTGGACCTCAGGAACCTGGAGATTATGACCTGAGCTAAAATCAAGAGTCAGACACTTAACTGAGTCACCCAGGTGCCCCCAGATCACCATTCTAATCCAAGAACACAAAGGATGAAGACAGACATGCTTCCCCCACACTGGAACTGGTTTGCAGATTTCAGCCTTCCCCAGCCCCTCTGCTCATCATCCCAGTAGTTGCATCAATTTAAAAATGCAGAAAGTAGAATGTTTTTTATTTTTTAAAGTTTATTTATTTTTGAGAGACAGAGACAGAGCGTCTGCAGGGGAGGGGCAGAGAGAGAGGGAGACACAGAATCTGAAGCAGGCTGCAGGCTCCGGGCTGTCAGCATTGAGCCTGACACAGGGCTTGAACTCATGAACTGTGAGATCATGACCTGAGCCGAAGTTGGACGCTTAACTGACTGAGCGAAATTTTTTTTGTTAAACAGAATTTAAAAGGGACAGGGTTCTTAATTCAGCAAGTGACATTTATTTTAGTCCTACATATACGTATGGTCCTTTTGCAAAGATTTCAACAGACGTGTGTATTTAAATAAATGTAACCCTCAGTAACAGCTCTTTAGATTTCTAAAGACATTGTTTTCTCAGTTATCAGTTAATCCGTAGTATAGGCTACGGTTTACTGATATGAATAACTTGCTTTCACTATTAAGCTTAGGCATGTAGCTCTATACTTCTTATCTTGTTAAAACTCAAAAGCACTCTTTTGTATTCTTGAGGGTAAAGTGCCTTTGGTAGCCCACTCCAATCTTTTTCTCATACACACACACACACACACACACACACACACACACACACACACACACACACACAGACTTAGACAACACAGCCCAACAAAGCAAAATTAATAATGGAGCCAGTTTATCCCACACAGCAAGTCCACATTTCACAATCTGATCATTTGTATTGGTCTATTTCCAGTGGAGATAAAGAAGTGGAATGACCTTATTTATGAAGGACGTGTTCCTTAGATTATTTGGCAACTTAATGGCAGACTACTAGAATTCCCAACATACTTCTCCTGTGAAAATTTGATTTCACAATTAAAAAAAAAGTTATATGCAACTCTAAAGCAACACATAACTCCAGAGAGCTTAACTCTAGTTAATTGCCAATTAAAAATCATATAATTTGGGGTGGGAAAACTTTGTCATATATAATGGAATTTCCAACCTTCTAATGGCACTTATCTTGTTTGTCCAGCAATCTTTTTGCTTCAGATTCTACATGAGTATTGGTACACTGTCCCAGAGAAACTCAGCGCACTAAGTGTATGATTGATTAACCACTATGTTAAGTTTTAGGAGCCATTGACAGATGCATTGTAATATCTGAGGTAAACTCAGGTAAGCTCGAGTAACTGCTGCATGATATCTTTTCACCAGGAAAAGGTGTAAGCCAACTTTTGCGGTAAGTTGTGCTAAGTGAACATTGTATTTTTCTGGAAGCCTACAGTAAGTAATAACCAGAAGATTGACTCTTGGTGAGATGAAATCTCCCCTTCTCCTGGAGTTCTATGAATGAACATGACTTTCTAGCTTCCTCAGGACCATCCACCTCAGCAATTCTCTTGTGGACGCTGGATCAGGACTGTGGCTTCCCACCCAGGTCATACCTCGTAGGTACGTGGGAAATTTTCCAACATGCTCATGCCTCTGTTCCACAACAGAATGGACAATCAGAAAATTTAGATTCCCCCCCCTTTTTTTTAGAAGAATCCAGTGAACTGTTTTCCACTATGTTTAGTGTAAGTTTTTCTTCAACCTTGTTTTTATGCAAACAGTTTTGAAATAATTTCCAGTTTTCTCCTTGAAATAAATAAACTCAACCCCATAACTCTTTTCTCACAAATCATATTGATACATGGATTATCAATTCTGGAGATTGTCAGTGGTACACCCACCTACAACAAATGAATCCTAATTATGAAAGAAGTTCCTTTTCATTTCATTAATTCAGATGGTGAAGAAAGAAACATCTATTTATTACTGCAAAAATGAATAATTCATGTGATTTTGTAGCATATTTTTACATTTATTATTGTGAGTCATGGTTGATACAACCCCTTAGGAATAGCTGACAGTCGAAGTATTAATGTCACTAGACTTTACATGGATTTCATGTTTTATTAGTTTGGATACATATTTTACAACTTGCAATTTATACTTTCACTACTATAGTGGGAAAATAAGTTATTGCCCATTTTAACCAATAAAACATCCAGTTGCTTACACCTCAGAGACAAAAGTGCACAGAAACTGTGACAGTGAAGAAATTGGCTACACCATCCACCACTTGTATGTTATAGTGGTAATATTCATAAATTTAGGGACTTTATAAGATTTTCGTATTTCAGACCATTAAGTGAATTTAAGGGATTTAGTTAGAGGTCAGTCCAATCAGGCAAATTTTCCGGATTATGCAAGCAAGATTAATAATTTTAACGAACAATTGTAAACACCTTATTGAAATGTATCAATACTGGCCATAGTAGGGTCCTACTTTCTATCAACTTCTTGAGAATATGTAAATGTCCTAACTAGAACTGAGAGATGGAGACAAGATCACTGATTTAAATTCATTAACTTTCTTCATTCATGTTAGCAATTTACCCATCAATAACAGCCAGAGCCATCCCATCATCACACAAAGTGACTTACTTAAAATTATTTTTTCTTCCTCTAAACAGCCTCTAGTAGACATAAGAAACAAAGACATAATGGCAAAATCTGGACAGCACCAAATTGGAATTCCTCTTATGTGTGGGATCTCAACTTGCCATGATTTGAACGTTACAGAACCAGTACTCAGGAAGTACAGACTCTGACTTTTATTTAGCATAACCACCTGCCATGTTCATTTGGAGTAATTTGCAGGTACAAGCTTATATGTGAGATTCAAGACAAGGGCTTGAGACTTATAAATATGATTTTTTAACATTCAAGGGGCACCTGACTGGCTAAGTTGGTTAAGCTTCCGACTTGAGCTCAGGTCATGATCTTGCAGTTCATGAGTTTGAGCCCCATGTCAGGCCCTGTGCTGATGGCTCAGAACCTGGAGTCCACTTCAGATTCTGTCTCTTCCTCTCTCTGTCCCTACCTCGCTGGCACTCTCTCTCTCTCTTTCTCTCTCTCTCTCAAAAGTAAACATTAAAAGAATTAAACTATTTAAATAAATTAACTTGATTTAGACTATTACATTTAGAAAAACTTAAAGCAGAATTTTAGAATATTGAAAGAAAAAAAGAATATTTCTACAATTTAGTTGCAAGCCTAAACATATATACAAATTCTAGCCATGGTTAATGTACAAACTGATGAACCATCCTTATGTAATAAGAGTATATAACAAATTTGTTTTGTCCTAAAGAAATGACCTCTCAGTTAACGCCCCTGAGCAAATGTAAATATCTATATATAGGTTCTGTAAATGATATGTGTTCTATCGAGAGAATAATTCCTCCCAGTAGAAGATAAGGTTTTATTTTATCATTAGCTGAAGTCTGTCTCCAAAATTTAATATAAAATTTCAGTGAGCTAAGCCACATGGTACAGAGATTTCTTTTCCTTTCTTTTTGCTGTCCCTGTCTCTCTCTGAAAAATAAATACACATTAAATAAATAAATAAATAAATAAATAAATAAATAAATAAATAGGGAATATTTCTGAGCTCAGTGGCCACATAAGAAGTCCAATAGAGAAAGGAAGAGAGATTTTTGAGGGCCATCAGGGAGCCAGGCCATGTTTAAAACCGTAGCCCAGGGGCGCCTGGGTGGCGCAGTCGGTTAAGCGTCCGACTTCAGCCAGGTCACGATCTCGCGGTCCGTGAGTTCGAGCCCCGCGTCAGGCTCGCGTCAGACTCTGGGCTGATGGCTCGGAGCCTGGAGCCTGTTTCAGATTCTGTGTCTCCCTCTCTCTCTGCCCCTCCCCTGTTCATGCTCTGTCTCTCTCTGTCCCAAAAATAAATAAACGTTGAAAAAAAAAATAAAATAAAACCGTAGCCCAGTATAGAGGAGAGAATCAGAGAGAACCTATTCACATATTTACAGTATTTTGAAAAACCTTCCAAAGCGTTGCTTGTTAGGAGTGCGCCCAGGAAATTGTCTTGGTATTCAATTCTGTGTGTCAGTACTTTCCCTCCTCCTTACAAACAAATAAAAGATAAAGTTTATATGTATTTTTCAAGTTTATTTCTTTATTTTTGAGAGAGAGAGAGAGAGAGAGAGAGAGAGAGAGAGAGAGAGAGAGAGAGGAGAGTGATGGGAGGGGCAGATAGAGAGAGAGAGAGTTCCCCAAGCAAATTCCTTGCTGTCAGTGCACAGCCCAGCGTGGGGCTTGATCTCACAAACGTGAGATCATGACCTGAGCTGAAACCAAGAGTCAGACACTTAGCTGACTGAACCACCCAGGAGCCCCATAAATAGTTTATATTTTTATCACAAGGAGTTCTGCTGGCTTCCACAGACACTTAGTCAATTTCACTTTTTTTTTTTTAATTTTTTTTTTTAACGTTTATTTATTTTTGAGACAGAGAGAGACAGAGCATGAATGGGGGAGGGTCAGAGAGAGGGAGACACAGAATGTGAAACAGGCTCCAGGCTCTGAGCTGTCAGCACAGAGCCCGACGCGGGGCTCGAACTCACGGAGTGTGAGATCATGACCTGAGCCGAAGTCGGCCGCTTAACTGACTGAGCCACCCAGGCGCCCCGTCAATTTCACTTTTTAATAATTATTGGGCAGATCTACTACTTTTACCACAACTCAAAATATTTATTCAGTACTGATCATCTTCAATACTTTGTGCTTGGCATGGTGAGACATATAAAGGCATGCTACACATATGACCTCCTCTCAAGGGACTTATAATACATCTGACAAGATAAGATACTAGATACAATAGGAGAAACTGTTATGATAACCATTATTATATTTAATTTATTTTTCTAATTTTTTGATAAGCACGATTTAAATTGATGGCACAAAATAGCACTTTTATACGCACAGAGGAAGATGCTATCATTTCTATTTGGGGTTGTCAAAAAAGGCTCAATGTAGTATTTGAAATCTGAATGGGTCTTAAAAGTTGAGTCATATTTGAGTAGGAAGAGAAAGGATACTGCATGTCAGGTGGGAAGTCTTGATAAAAAAAAGGCATGGCAACAGGAAAGAACAAGCTATGTTTATATACATATATATTTGCAATAAAGCTGGAGCAAATATCCAATTTATGTAAGGCACTGTGTTCCAGAGGGCAACATGCTACCTAATTTATAAGACTAGAGCTGAGGATGAAGGGTTCACCTAGGAGTGGAATAAACACAGTCAGTTCTGGAATAAGGAGACATTTGCATTCCTAATAGTTGCTGCACCATGTAAAACTGAGCCATAAAACCACGGGGCTTATCAGAAAAGTGGCATAGGGTGCAAAACTCAAAACTCCATCAGTATACAGGAAAAATAAATAAGTCTAAAAAAACCCAGTAGATATATATGTATTTAAGAAATACCTAAATAACCCAATGAACAAACACCTAAACTTGAAAAAGACTTGAAATGTAGTGTGGAGGTGGCTGTTGGAAGGGTTGCAGTTCATGAGTCGCTGTGAGGTGGAGAAGAGAAGGATATTTGAAGGCAGATAGGAAGTTGGAAGAAGTCGGATGGGGGTAATATGGCTCATAACACATGTAAAGGGAGGCAGCTGGTAGTGGCTCATGATGCGTTGGTGTGTATGTTTGTGCGTTGCTACATAGCTGGGTTCGGCTGTGGGCAGTTTTCTGTGTTCACCTAGTGCTTCTCACAGGCAAAATCACAGGTAACATGCATTAGGTGCTAAGTGTTCCACAATTTATCAACTGTACTGGAACAAAGTCATGTTTTCAGGACAAGTGCTAGAGCCCAGATGATTGTATATGTCGCCATGAGTGCATTCAGACCTGCAGTCTACCCCCAGGGAAACAGTGCTATATGATGAAAATACAGGTAAGCCAGAGAAATAGTGGTTAGGGTGTTCAGTTAGATGAATAAAGGAATAACAAGTGTAATAGTCTAGGCAAAAATTATCTTTTGAAATTCTGTGTTAGTAATTAAACTTTTCCTCTTCTCTTACATAGCTCATTTAGTAACATTTAATTGTCTTGGCCAGGTGCCCCTTCTTAGCAAGGTCATGCAGGGTTCAGAGTCCAGGGTTCAGGGCCTTCCATTATAAGTGCTAAGTCAAAGGTGTAAAATGTATTCGAAAGGTTTATGCAAAATTGGGCTTAGCTGATCTGCAAAGAAGATCAGATAAGGATCTGGAACTAAAACTTAGATAATAATAGAAATTATTCACTTGGGATATCTTTGAGCAAATATTCTTTAAGGGCCTGATAGTCTAGAAGGAGTAACATAGGCAATGAAAATATTGAGGTGTTCACTGATGTTGACATGGTTAACATTGTTTAGCATCAGACATTATCTATGTCTACTCATAGACATAAATACTACTCATTTTCATGGCAATGAAAATGTACTTATTAGCAATATCAAAACGCTACTGAACAAGAAATGGTATGAATTGATAAACAGAAAAAAATGATTTAGAAGGTCAATTCCCTACATATTTGCCCATAAATGTTATGGGATTTGAGTGAAAATGCCAAAGATACCATTTGGGCAAAGATTTTGTTGACAAAAATGAAAACATTTGTCTGAGAAAATATGCATGCTTATATGAGCAGGATATTTCTGGGGAGAAAAGAAAGGGAAAGAGATATGTCTGATTCTTTATATGTAAGACTGGGGCACCTGGGTGGCTCAGTTGGTTAAATATCTGACTCTTGAT
Source organism: Puma concolor (assembly GCF_028749965.1). NCBI lineage: Eukaryota > Metazoa > Chordata > Mammalia > Carnivora > Felidae > Puma > Puma concolor. The sequence goes on from NC_141677.1 coordinate 10,540,173, forward strand.
TTCTACTCAGACCACGATCTCACGGTTTGTGAGATCAAGCTCCGTATCAGGCTCTGTGCTGATGGTGCACAGCCTACTTGGGATTCTCTCTCCCCGTCTCTCTGCCCCCCACTCAAAATAAATAAAGGAACATTTTGTAAAAATACTGGCAAACTTCTTTTAAGCTTGATAAAACACAGTTCTTGGGAGAATGGGGTTAAACACATAATCTTGAATATAAATATAAATTGGTGGGACATATTTGGAGGAAATCTGTTAATATCAATAAAAGAAAGATGGCATATGCCTTTCATGCTGACATGTCACTGTTATGAATTCATCCTACAGATCTCCTTGCAATAGTACACAAGGATGTTCTTTGAGCATCATAAGATATTTAAATATTTTTAAATGTCTTACTTTAAAAATAACAAAATTCCTGGGGCACCTGGGTGGCTCAGTCACTTAAGTGACCAACTCTTGACTTAGGCTCAGGTCATGATCTCATGGTTTGTGAGTTTAAGCCCCACATCCACTCTGCACTGACAATGCAGCACCTGCTTGGGGTTCTCTCTCTCCCTTTCTGCCCCTCCCCTGCTCATAATCTCTCTTTCTCTCAAAATAAATTAAAACATTAAAAAAATTCTTAAATAACAAAATTGCTAATACTTAAAGATTACTTATACATTTTATGTTTTTCAAATTCTTTAAGTCAATATCATCCCAGTCCCTAGATGTGTCTATTGCCATAATAATATTTCTCAAGATGGGTTCCCAACAGTTCTATGAATCAGATAGTCAATAGATTGTAATTAATTTTGTATATCAATATCATCTGGGAACTTTGGAGTTGTAAGAATGCTTTGTTTTGTTGTTTGCCTGTAGTTTTAATTCATTGAAATGGGGTCAGAATGGCTGTTCAGCCAAACAATATACTTATTCCATTAAAACAATACTAAATATGAAATTCTTACTACACTTAGTCAATTCAAATAATATTAAATTTGTATTTAAACACTGTATCTTAATCTGACCTCTTCACCTAGCATAATGGCCTCTAGGTGTCCGTCCACATTGTTGCAAATGTTAAGATCTTATCCCTTTTTATGGTTGTGTAATTACATATATGTCACTTCTTTGCCCACTCATCTACAGATAGACACTTGGGTCACTTCCATATCTTGGATAGTGCAAATAATGCTGCAATAAACTTAGAGGTGCATATATCTTTTCAAATTAGTATTTTCATTTTCTTTGGGTGAATGCCCAGTAGTGGAATTATTAGATGATATTTTTTCTGTTTTATGATGGAATTCACATGTGGAATCTAAAATCAAAACAAATAAATGGAAAAACAAAGAGCAGAATCAGACCTACAAATACAGAGAGCAAACAGGTGGTTGCCAAAGGGAAAGGGGTTGGAAGGATGGGCAAAATGGACAAAGGGGAGTGGGAGATACAGGCTTTCAGTTATAGAATGAGTAGGTCATGGGAATAATAGGTACAGCACAGGGAACATAGTCAGGGATGTTGTAATAGCATTACAATGGTGTCATCTAGCTATATTTGCGGACCTGGGGCTATTAAATCACCATGTTGTACACCTGATGCTAATGTAACATTATGTGTCACCTATACGCAAATTAAAAATAAATAATATATCTTGTTTACACAGAATTGGTATTCTCTTTTTTGTGGGACTTTACTATTCATAGGGCACTCAACCCATTAATATATACTCTCATACAATTCTTAATTTATATCCTCTGAAGAAAAAGGAATCAGAGGAAAGCATATTAACCTAAAATAAATTCGGTTATTATATATAGGTAACATTGATGTTTTTTTTAAATTTTCATTTAAAATATTAAGTATTGGTGGGGTGCTTGGGTGGCTCAGTCAGTTGGGTGTCTGACTTCAGCTCAGGTCATGATCTCACAGTTTGTGAATTTGAACCCCATGTCGGGCTCTGTGCGGACAGCTCAGAGCCGGGAGGGTGCTTCGGATTCTGTGTCTCCCTCCCCACCTCCCCGCCACTCAGCTGCTTGTATTCTGTCTTTCTGTCTCTCTCAAAAATAAAATAAAAACATTAATTTTCTTTTTAAATATTAAGCATTGGCTTGAAGTTTCTATTGAAAGAAAATAAACTGCCAACCAATATTCTGATTAAGTATGATTAAATTCCATAGTCTAAACTAATGTTTTCATATGTTCAGGGAACCAGTCAGAAGCCTAGAGCCCACTGAATTTAATATACTTTTATTCCATCTGACAAGACATTAGTGCAGCAGAGGGATAACTTAGAAATATGCTTTTGAGCTATTTCATTGAGCTAACATTAGGTACAAACACCAGCACTGCAGTGCATGAAAGGTTTATGGTCCCTGTTCTATAGAAAAAAGAACATGCCATGGGAGGCACATAGAAATAACTACATGTGAGGGAAATTTATGTGAGTTCAAAAGAGGTAGAGGGTACATTGCCATCCCAGCAACAGTGCATTAGGCTATGATCTCAGGAATGAGGTAAGGCTTGCATCAAAGCCATAATAATGGGGAGGAATATGGTTCATGCCATGAGAAATATATCAATAAGGGAGAATGAGTCTTCAAATGTGAGACAGATGACCTTTAACTTGAGAGGGAAGGGAGCAAATTAGTGAAGGAAATTCCAGTTAGTGCTGAAACAGTGTAGGATCAAGGCATAGGAAGATTGACAGACACATTGTCCAGTTAGACATTTCAAAGGTTGTTTTAACAGAATTAAGGGAATGTGAAACTGAGAAAAAAAAATAGTTTGAGCCTAGAATGTTAAAAAAATATATATAAGCCAGGACTGTAAGTTTAGACTCCACTGTGTTGGCAATCAGGAATTTCACAAATTGAAACAGAGACAGGTATACACATCAGTGCCCAAAGGAAATTCATCAAGAAACAGTGTATCAGGCACAATACAGGAAATATATGATTAAGGACAGTAATTCACATGAGTATATTCAACATACAGACCACACCACTTAGAAAGTATGAACTGTTAGAGAATTATATTCTCCAAAAATGCTATTGTTTCTTTATAATCTGGCTTCCTTCCTTCCTTTTCTTCCTTTTCTTCCTGCCTTCCTTCTTTCCAGCCTTCCTTCTTCCCTCCCTCTTCTTTTCTTTTCTTTCCTTTCCTTTCCTTTTCTCTTCTCTTCCTTTCTCTTTCTTTCTTTCTTTCTTTCTTTCTTTCTTTCTTTCTTCTGCTTCTCCTCCTCCTCCCTCTTTCTTTTTTGGCATTTGACAGTCCTTTAACTGAAGATATACCTAACAAAGTTATTTATTCTACATAGATCTAAAGGCATTTTTCACATATAAAGATAGACACACTCAGCCCAAAGACTTTAGGACTATCTTTACTAAACTCCTATCTGTAATGAAAGGTCTCCATTCTTCATATACTGTATCTTGGCTTCTGAGATTGGGCATGTTCAGAGGAGTATGGTGGTAGACAAATACACTGTATCTTGGGACAAGGGCTGGAGAGTATGTTTAGGAATGTCGGAACTTTTTATTTTCTCATTCTCAATTCGGCTGTTTGAATATGGACGCCAGAAGTTGGCTCTGAGGGGCTTTCCATCATTTACACGTTTTTATCATATGAGAACACCCACTAAGTATCCCAATAATTGATTTGATACACTTTTTATTTTTTTTTAATTTTTTTTTCAACGTTTATTTATTTTTGGGACAGAGAGAGACAGAGCATGAATGGGGGAGGGGAAGAGAGAGAGGGAGACACAGAATCGGAAACAGGCTCCAGGCTCTGAGCCATCAGCCCAGAGCCTGACGCGGGGCTCGAACTCACGGACCGCGAGATCGTGACCTGGCTGAAGTCGGACGCTTAACCGACTGCGCCACCCAGGCGCCCCTTGATACACTTTTTAAAGATTTTTTTTTAATTTTAGTGTTACACAACAAGTTAAGAAGCCTGAAGATACCGGGGTCCCTGGGTGGCTCAGTCAGTTAAGCATCTGGGTCATGATTTTGGCTCAGGTCACAATCTCAAGGTTTGTGGGTTCAAGCCCTGCATTGTGCTCTGCATTGACAGGGCAGAGCCTGCTTTGGATTCTCTCTCTCCCCCTTGCTCAGCCCCTTCTCTCTCTTTCTTTCTTTCTTTCTTTCTCTCTCTCTCTCTCTCTCTCTCTCTCTCAAAATAAGTAAATAAACTTAAAAAGAAGAAGAAGAAGAAGCCTGAAGATATCCAGTATCAAGTACATGTAAGGAAGTAGATATACTGGATCATTCATTTACTACTGGTGGCAAAGCAAAATCATTTATCAGTTTCTTAAAAAATTAAGTTATAACCACGACATGCTCAATTCATTCCATTGCTAGTTATTCACCCAAGGAAAAAAAAAAAAAAAAAAAAGCACGACCATCCTAGACCAGCACGTGAATGCTTGTGGAAGCTCTATTTATAGCAGCCAACATCTGGTAACAACTTAAATATCTTAGCAACAGATAAATGGATAAACAAAAGATACTGTCTCCATACAATGAATAGATAAACAAAAGGTAATAATTCCATACAATGAATAGATAAACAAAGGTAATACGTGCATATGATGAAATGCTACTCAGCAATAAAAATGAAAGCATGAACTACTGATAAATGTAGCAACACAGATAAATTTTAAGGTTTCGCTGATTTAAACAAATCAGGCCAGGAAAAAAAAAAAAAGAGTGACTCTATTTCTGATCCTATTTCTACAGCTTTCTAGCAACCGTGAACTAATCCATATTGACAAAAAGCAGATTGTAGTTGCTAGGGTTTGCAGTAGCATAAGGGACAGACCACAGTGGAGCATGAGAAAACTTTGGGGATTAATGGAAAAGCTCTGTATTTTATTGTGTTGTGTTTTTCCTCCCACAGGAGAATACATGTGTCAAAGCTCTTCAAAGTGTATTCTTCATACTAATGCAAGTATCGCACTTAAAATATTCCTCAATCGATTTAAAAAAATGAAAAATTATATAATAGCTCAATATAGAAACACAGTGCTCTAGAAAACATGACGGAAGAGGCTCATCGAGTCGTTTCTCTGATACTTACAGTGTGAGTTTAGGAGCAGTATGAAATTTCTTTGGCAATTTCACAACTAAGAATAATTGTTTGACCAGAGTGATAAAAAGATTACCCACTGATACAGTTTCCCTCTTCTGTCAGCAAGAAATCAATATGTTAAGTCTTGTCACTCAAGCAAAAGGATTATGGGGACGTGGTGGTAGGATAAGGGGAGTAAGTGCCATAGACACTCTGTTTTATAAAATAAAAATCCTCCAAACAGCTAAGGAAGATGATCAAGGTTGATAACCATTCTATGTATGGCATCATCCAAAAGGGAAATGCATTTGCAACTAAGAAGTTTTGAAAGCGGGAGGGGGGGGGGTTCTAAATCCTATTTGTCTTCTTCAAAGTGTACCTGATGTAACTCTATTGTATACATTCATTATGGAAACTTACAAAATGTAGTCACGGATTCAAGCTTGGGAGTGGGAAGATTGGGTCACATGGAGGAGTCAATCTTGTGTGTAAGAATGAGAAGTAACTTTAAAGTATTGGAGGATAGGTCTTTCACATACCAACTGTACCAGACAAAAGTGAGAGGCTAAGTTAAATCGTACATTCAGAATAGATTCTAAACCTTTCTTATTGTATCTCTCATCACTAAAGTAGCTGGAGCATAAGAATGTCTTCATTTATTAATTCACTTATGTATTTATTACATAGTTGGCTCTTGTTAATTATAATCATAGACAAAACAATATTATGTACATTACAAAACAGAAGACTCTAGTGTATTATGCTAAGTGAAATGAATCAGAGAAAGATAAATATCATATGATTTCACTCATATGTAAAATTTAAGAAACACAACAGATGAACATGGGAGAAGGAAAGGAAAAATAAATAAGGTAGAACAGAGAGGGAGGCAAACCATTAGAGTCTCTTAAACACAGAGAACAAACTGAAGGTTACTAGGAGGGGTGGACGGGGGATGGGCCAGGTGGGTGATAGGCACTAAGGAGGGCACTTGTTGGGATGAGCACTGGGTGTTCTATGTAAGTGATGAGTCACTGGGTTCTACTCCTGAATCCAGTACTACACTGTATGTTAACTAACTTGAACTTAAATAAAATTACAAAAAAAAAAAACAGAATAAACGTGAAATAAACAAGATTTTAATGAATTAAAATTTGTATTTTCTTTATTAATAGTACAAAAATGGCTGCATACCGCTTTGTAATATAGTTAGAGAAGTGTGTGAATCTATATTAAATACATATATTTTTAAAAAATTTATATTTTGGCTTTAATCATTCCCCAAACAGAAAAAGCAACCTTTGAAAGGTACAGTAATACCTTGGTTTGCGAGCATGCGTTCCAGAAACATGCATGTAATCCAAAGCACTTGTATATCAAAGCAAATTTCCCCATAAGAAATGATGGAAACTCAGATGATTCATTCCACAACCCAAAAATATTCATATAAAGATGATTACAATACTGTAATGTAATATAAAATAATAAAGAAAATACAAAATATAAAGAAAAAAACAATTAATCTGCACTTAACCTTTGAAAACCTTTGTGGCTGGTGTGAAGGAGACAAGAGAGAGGAGGGTAATTGTGTAGGACGACTTTCACTATCACTGATGGAATCACTGCTGTTTGTTGGTTCAATGGAATCTTTTTCTTTTCGTGCAACTTGAAAAAGGAACCTATCCAATGACCTAGAATGAAGCAAAGCATTCCTAAGCTTAGTCTTGCGTGGAAAAGCAAAACACTGTCCACAGATGCCTTAAAGCGACAAAAAATACACTAGTGCCCGTTGTGGGCACCTTCCAACGTCCTGAAACATCACTGATTTCTGCCAAACGTTGTAGTCTGAGACTGAGCATCTGAGCATGGGAGACCAAACCCACAATCCCACAGTGAGAGAGAGAGAAAGAGAGAGAAGAGCCATTGGCTCAGTTGTGATCATGTGACATCCAGCATCATGTACTCCTAGTACTGAAAGACATTGCTCACTGATCAGGTTAAAATTTATTAGAAATGTTTGCTTATCATGAGGAGCACTCACAGAACAGGTTACTCGCAATCCAAGGTTTTGCTGTATTTGGTATAGATGAGAAGAGGACCTAATTTGCTTGTTTTTCGATCCCACCTCTACTTTTGAGGTCAAGTTGCCTTTTGAGTAAGCTTTTATGGAAGAAAGACGTAAAACTATACACACACACACACACACACACACACACACACACACACTCTTAAATTTTGCAAGGAAAACAATAAAAAATGAATCCAAAATTAATAAGAAGTATTTACCTCTTGGCAGAAGGAGAACAAATGTTCAAAACCTAGATCTGACTTTGTCACTCCATTACTTAGGTGATTTACCAAGTCACTCAGGAAGAACACCAAAGCCCTCACTTACTTACTAGTAGGGTTGCTAGTAAGTAAATTTAACCAAAGGTCGGGGTTGGGCAGAGGATGCTTAGACCTGAACTAGCTAATGGTTGTGACAGTTTTTCATGGAGATGAGTCTTTAATTCTTCAATGTCGATGACAGGCTCCAAGGGCATGATGAAGTCAACAAACCTTGATCGTTTGTGTTAGGGTTTCCCTAAAGAGCAGAAGTGCAAGGAGGGGTTAGGAAGGTCACCTATGAAGCTAAGAAAAGGAGTAAAAGCAAATTTTATTCTGCCTCTTTAAACCAGTTACCCTTGGGGCACCTGGGTGGCTGTTTTTAACTGTCCAACTCTTGATTTCGGCTCAGGTCCTGATCTCACAGTTCATGAGTTCCAGTCCCACATTGGGCTCTGTGCTGACAGACAGAGGCTGCTTGGGATTCTCTCTCTCTCTCTCTCTCTCTCTCTCTCTGCCTCTATCCCGTGCGCACCCTTGCTCTCTCTCTCAAAATAAATAAATAAAGTTAAATAAAAAAGTTTAAGTAAACCACAGTTGCCCTCAAGATAGAATGTTAGAAGAAGAAAAGGCTATTTGAATGCAGACAGAATCAGTATCGATTTGTTCTTTAGCAACAGAAAAAAAAAAAAAACTTCATTATTTTAGGGGAGAAATTATTGTAGGATACCAGATAGCTGGCCACACAGCCTTGAGAAAGGTGGAAAATCCTTGGGGAAAAGCCCAAAACCACAAGCAGGTTCCAATATGTTGATTATGCATGAATATATTGTATAACACCTGCATGGTTTAGACTCATCCTCACATGCACACCATGAATAGAAAATATATTGAAAAGAAATATGTTTCAGCATTTACAGGGGCTTTTCTCAGCACTGGCATTATTAATGGATTTTATTATTCTCAATTTCATCTCTTTTTTCAATTATACTAGAAAAAATATATTTTATATTTGAATCAGAAGAAAAGGAATTCATTTCATTAAAAACTACGAACCAGTCAAATTTTAAAGAACACTTTTGATATCTCTTAAAATTGTATGTCAATTTATTTCAAATTACCTTTCCAAGTTTGTGGGGTTTTTTTAGGATACCTTTTCATCTATTTTGAATATTGTGATTTTTTTCTTACTATAGACCCTATATGACCTATGATTCTCTATATCCAATAAATTAAAGTTTTTTTCAAGCTAAATCGTTTTCAGATTTTAACATTTTCAAAATTGGAATGAGTCTTTCAATTGATTTATATATACATTTTTTTATTGTTTGCATCCCTTGGAAGGTTTTTTTCTCATATATATGGTGTCTTTTACATAAAAAAAAAACTTGTTTTTGTTTTATTTGTTTATTTATTCACTTATTTATTTAGAGTGCAAGCAAGCAGTGGATGGACAGAGAAAGGGAATCCCAAGCAGGCCTCTTACTGTCAGTGCAGAGCCCATCATGGGGCTCGAACCCACAAACCACGAGATGATGACCTGAGCCAAAATCAAGAGTTGGATGCTTAACTGACTCAGCCACCCCAGCGTCCCAAGACAAATTCTTAAAATAAAGAAAATATATTATTTATTGAATGTCAGCTATATACTGGGTACTGAGTGCTAAATACTGAAAATACAGTTGTAGACAAAATAAAATCTGTCCATTGAAGTCACATTCTGATAGTGGGTGATGCAGTTGTTACATAGGTCATTGCACAAATACAATTCTCAATTTTGTTACTTTCTCTAAAAGAAACTGCAGACTGTTTTGAGAGTTATAGATTGGGGTCTGGATGAAAAATGATTAGTGATGAAAGAACTCTTTGAAGAAGTGATGATTTAAGATCTGAAAAATAAGAGGTTGCTTGGAGGTGTGCCCACACCTGAGGGAACAGGCAGAACAGAGATGACATACAACAACAGGTCTTTTCAACTCTGGGGACCATGCCTTTTTCTGGGACTTTCTGACATCTAAACTTCGAAGGATGCTTAATGAAGATGTAATGAAATAATGGAAATCACTGATTTATAATGGAATTACTAATTTAGTTGTAAAGTTAGCAAAAGACACAAAACTTTGAAGCAGGCAATACAACCTTTCCCACTAGACAGTGGGCATTAGACTTCCCTTGGGAAAGTCTGTATGTTCTGCTTATGTGAGTAGATGGGCTTAGCCCATTTGGGCTGCTACAGCAACACCCATTGGCCAATGGCTTGTATAGAACAGAAATTGATTTCCCATTGTTCTGGAGGCCAGGAAGTCAGAGATGAAGACTCTGGCAGATTTGGTGTCTCGTAGAGCTGCTTCATAGACAGTCTTCTTGCTGTGTACTCACATGGTAGAAAGGCTTACGGGGCTCTGTAGGGTCTCAAGTACAAATCCCTTTATGAGGGCACCACCCTAATGACCTAATCACTTTCCAAAGTCTCTCCCCTCCAATGCCATCACTTTGGAAGTAGGCTTCAATAAATTTATTTTGGTGATACACACATTCAGTCTATAGCAACTTTTTTTTTTCTATAAGGAGATAGCATGATTTAGGCTATAACTTGATATTTAGTCAAGTGCTCAGATTCATCAATTTCTTTTTTCTTCCTCTTTATAACCTTAAAATTTTTGTCTTTTAATGTGACACCTGCAAATAGCCAGTCTCATCCAATATTCATTAATTATTCATTTCTCACAATGTATTTTTTTCTATTCCTCGAGTACATGGGTGTGGGGCTGAGATGAGTTATAGATTCCAATAGACTGTGTATTCTTCTTGCAGACAAAATCCGTTTCATTGTTTGTTATATTGGTATCAGTGCCTTGGAAAAGTCAAGGAAGACATAAGTACGGCATGACAAGTAGAAAGGAAGGAAGAAGGAGTAAAGAGAAAGGGACAGGGAAAGAAGTAAGAAGATCAGGAAGAGAATTTAACATATAAAGCAAGAATATTGGGGTGCCTGGATGGCTCAGTCAGTTAAGCATCTGACGTCGGCTCAGGTCATGATCTCATGGTTCATGAGTTCAAGCCCCGCATCGGGCTCTGTGCTGACAGCTCAGAGCCTGGAGCCTGCTTCAGATTCTGTGTCTCCCTCTCTCTCTCCCTTCCCCACTTGCTCTCTGTCTCTCTCTCTCTCTCAAAAATAAATAAACATAAAAAACTTAAAAAAAATTAAAACAAGAATCTTGTTTACAAAGGTTATCACTCTAGCTATTGTGCAAGGGTAGCCACCATGTGTTGGCAATTAAACCAGGCATGGTGAAATGCATATGTATTTTCTTTGTTATACCACTGAAAGACACTGCTAGGTGGATATTATTATTCCCATTCAAGAAATTTTGAAAACTAATATTCACCTGAGTAAATTATTGAAAATAATATAGCATGAAATATTGAAATGAAAAAAATGTCCATTGATAATTTGGGAGTTGGAATCCATGTATTTTAAGTTTATTTATGTATTTTGAAAGAGAGAGAGTAAGAGTATGTGCATGAGCAGGGGACGGGCAGAAAGAGAGAGAAAGAGAGAGCGAGCAAGAGAGAGAGAGAGAGAGAGAGAGAGAGAGAGAGAGAGAGAGAGAGAATCCCAAGCAGATTCTCGCTGTCAGCAACAGTTCAATGTGGGGCTCATCCCATAATCCTGGGATCATGACCTGAGCCAAAATCAAGAGTCGGACCCTTACCCAATTAAGCCACCCAGAATCCATGTATCTTGATCTCAGGGACACCAAGGGTTTAACATCAAAAGAACGTCCCATTTTGATGCTTTATTCATTTGTTATTTTTATTTACTATAATTATAAATGACTAGTTTTATTTAACAATACAGTCATTTGGATTGTGCATAATTGAGAATTATTTCATGACATTTTGTGTTTATGTAGTTCTTCCTATTTATGCTTTTAGGATTTTAGGATGCAATGTTCGGCCTTTTCTTTCAAATTTCCACAGTTAACATTTGACTATATATTCCCTCACTACATCGTACATCATGGGTGAAATGTAAATAATTAGTGGTTCAGGGGGAAAGTACCAATATGATAATAAATAATAAACTACTGAGTATAAGTGCTTTCTAAGACTCGTTTCAGTTAATAAAAACAAAAAAAGTTTTCAGTAGGAAATAGAAAAATACAAACTCTTAATTCTGTATAAATCTTCAGTCTCCTGAGCAGAAGTATTTTTCCAATTGAATAGGATTATTTTACACAAATCTGATGTATTTTTTATTTGTATTTTTACTTATTAGATATTCCTTATTGAATTAAAGCAGGTTAACACACTCAGGGAAATTATATAATTTTTGAAATATCAAAAACTTGTGTTAAGGTGATTTAGTTTGCTTAGAGCAATGTCACCATTTAGGAATTTGTAACACTACATAAATGCTTTTAATGAGTGAATAGTTTGTCTCTAACTTGATGAATTTCAACTAGGAAGAGCTAACTACTATAAATAGATGTATGTGATATATAAATCATATATATATATGTGTGTGTATAAATGTATTATGTTTTAGCATCTATACCTATATCACTAAACTATTTGTATCTATCTACATACAGATAGAGGTGATATCAAACATTCCCAGAGGGAAAGAGACACTGAATTAATTTCATTCCAAATATGTCAGACCCATTCTGAAATCCATAAGGCAGCTCAAGAGAACTTTTGCATTAGGTCTCAGAAAGATAAGTTGGATGCTACATTTTTTGATCCAGTGATGAAATATGGAGTAAAAATATTGTGACAGAAAGTTTAGAAAGGGAAAGAGATTTGGAACTTCATAGAGAATGAAACAAAACTCATTTTTAAGCCAATATGTAGCACATAAAATATGAAATTCTCGGTAATATGATGGCAGGGCCTCATGCCTTTTATTATTCCTTACGACACTATCCAGATTATGAGTGTATGAAATAAACACATGCATGGGTGAATTTATTCATCAATCTAAAATTCAATTAAATAAATGTCTGTTTCTCACAAAATAAGCCGTCTTTATAAAAACAAATGTAAAGTTTTGTAGGTCTTTACCAGAACTCTGAGCCACATAGAAACTTCAGGAAGACCCTTTAAATAGTAGAAAGTAGAATCCATATATTCATACATAACTGTGGCACAGTGAGAAAATAATTGAGTGATGGTCTGCCTGCCCATTCTTCTCCAGTCTAAGAGAATATATAAATACAGAACAATAGGGGTTTAGATACTGCTAACATGGCTGAGTACTCAGGGAAGGGGCTCTTGGAGGGAGAGTAAAGGTTATCAAGTTGCTACAACTGAAGAATCATTTCTATCAAGGCATATCCTCAGGTGAATTTTTTGCATTGCTTATCTTTAGGGGAAAGAGCACACCAAGGAAAAAAAAACATCTTGCAGTTAAAATGCATGTTAAATTTGCAAAGTTTAATTGACTTCACAGGCCATGTGAAGAAACAGGCACAGAGGAGCTAACCCACAGGATTCATCAAAGGGAGAACTGAAGGTAGGAAGGAAGGAAAGAGAAAGAAAAAGAGTCTTGGAGAAATGAAGAATAGTAATCAGTACAGACAAAACAAAGTTTTGGTTTTTCCTTAATGATTTTCATAAACACCACGACTCTTAATCATGCATAAAAATGACCAATTATTGATAGTTCACTATATGTTGTGCAAATTTTTTAAATTACTGCCTTAAACAACACCACAAGTTCAAAATTAATGACATCTTTGAGATGGGATTGCACCACCGAAAACCTCACTGCTGCTGATAATGGTGGAAAGTTCTGAACTACTCATAAACTCTGGCATCGCCATACCCTAAATTCAGAAGCTTCTGCTAAAACCTTATCAAGAAAATTGATTTTATTGACCACGGATTTCCTCACATTGTTTTTCCGAATCATTATTGATTGAGATTAAGTCTGATGCTTATGCAAAGGCTTCTAAAAATAGGAAATAAGAATGTAGACTAGGACAAGAGAAACTAACAGTATCGCAAATAATATGAAGCAACATCAGTGAAGGGAGTGGAGGCACTCAGCTCAGGACCTTTCCAAGAACTTACTGAGTAAGTAATCACCAGTAAGCTTGGAAGTGGATCCTTCCCCAGTAGAGCTTCCATTTAAGATTGCAGGCACTGGCTTACGACACCTTGACTGTAGACATATGGTAGGTGGAGAGATAAAGGGCCCAACTAACTAACTAGTGCCTGGATGGCTGAGTCACAGAAACTGCGAGGTGATACATGTGTGTTATTTTAGGTCACTAAGTTCTGGGGTAATATGTTGTCTAGCAATAGATAATGAATATAAGCAATTATTTATCTCTTCATCTCATTAAAATGCTTTCCAATTAGACACATCATAGTCTACCACCCTTCTATTTTATGCATTCCCTATTTCTGTCTTCCTACCCAGAACATAAACCCAAAGTTGTCCTCAGCAGCTCTCATTTTCTTACCTGTAAGAAGTCTCTAAGTGATGTTACACTAATCTACTCTCTGCCCTTTGTCTCTACTAATGCTTCCTTAAGTCAGGCACCCATCATCCCCTCAACCTGTACTATTAGTGACGACCCAGTACTGCATAAGCTTGATTGTCTGACTCAGTTTCAACTTTGACTTTAATTTGATTGAAGAATTTAGAAAGCTGAAAATACACATCCCAGACTCCTTGAAACCCAGAGTCCGGAATCTCAACACTAGATGCATTCACATAATCTTAGGAAGGCAGGGGTAAGGCAGAGGCCATACTCCTTATTTTTATTTATTTATTTATTTATTTATTTATTTATTTATTTATTTTTTTATTTTTATTTTTGGGACAGAGAGAGACAGAGCATGAACGGGGGAGGGGCAGAGAGAGAGGGAGACACAGAATCGGAAACAGGCTCCAGGCTCTGAGCCATCAGCCCAGAGCCTGACGCGGGGCTCGAACTCACGGACCGCGAGATCGTGACCTGGCTGAAGTCGGACGCTTAACCGACTGCGCCACCCAGGCGCCCCCATACTCCTTATTTTTAACACAATATGCGATAGTAGTTACCCTAAAGTTTTGTTATTTTGAAAATCAGCCCCGTAGTTTTGCCTAGAACAAGTCCCTGACACCTTTCCAACGGTATTGTAAACCCTCATTCCCTTCTATTAATTTCCTTTTGATTTAAATACCTAGAATAGTTTTTCATTTACTACATCTCTTACTGACATTGTCTCCACTTTGAAGCTTGCCGATTCAGTCTGTCCTCAGTTTTCTTCTTAAAAAAGAAAGTATTTCAAACATCTCTGCTAAAACTTTCTAACCAGGTAGGGTCTAAATTCTTTGGCTTATGAAACTGGGTTCATGACCGGGTTTTTGAAGGTAAGAAGTAAATCATATTCATATTTTTTACTTCCAGAATTTTGCAAGCTACTTGTCATAGGATAAGTGTTCAATAAATATGTATTGGATAATTATATATTGATAAACATGATTGCTTTAATTAACATATGAGTAGAAGGATAGATGTCCAGAGGAGAGGATAAACTTGAATAGCTGTAGTAACATGCATATATTTATCTATCTGTATAACATTTTATTATATATTGCAGTAGGATTCCATTATACAATTGTGATGGGAATTGAATAAACCTTCCTTACCAGGGCAGAAAATCTGATCATTAAATAAAATGACCTCAATAAAATGATAACTGGTTGCAGGTAATTCACTTAAAGTAATGTCTAAAACAGAGGAATTCCTTTGAATCTTTAATTGAAGACTGAACCAGCCCTCCTCCCCACCCTACCCCACCCCACCCCGCCACAGCTATATCTTTGGGTCACAGAGAAATATTACCAAAGGATACTATAAGCGGTAGAACAAATTTACTCGGAAGAAGCAATGATAAGTATAAAGTAGATGATGAAATGACAATTAGAGTTGTCACAGTATCTTGATGAGAGTGGATTGCTTTTTTTTTTTTTTTTTAACGTTTATTTATTTTTGAGACAGAGAGAGACAGAGCATGAACGGGGGAGGGGCAGAGAGAGAGAGGGAGACACAGAATGGGAAACAGGCTCCAGGCTCTGAGCCATCAGCCCAGAGCCCGACGCGGGGCTCGAACTCACGGACGCGAGATCGTGACCTGGCTGAAGTCGGACTCTTAACCGACTGCGCCACCCAGGCGCCCCAAGAGAGTCGATTGCTCTTGATGAGAGGAAGCTTATAGAAAGATCTAGGATCCAATATACCATGAAAAGGGAAGCCATGACAGATTCTCTCAGGAGAAAGGCAAAAGCCAATCTCATGATCAAGAAATGAGTACTATTAGGAAACCAAAGAATCACTTGGGCACCTGGTGGAAATATATTTTGATCTTAAGTGAAGTTTTCTGTACTTTTAAAAGGGAAAACAAACCAGTCACGGAATAAAGCAAGACAAGAAGGAGAAAACACTGGAGAAGCATTATGTGTCTTCCAGTGCAAGTTCATAATCAAAAAGAATAATCACTTAAAATTGCATTTCAATTACTTGATTGGAATGAGATTAATGATGTATATAATACAGTTTGCCCATAGGAAGATGACAACATTTACAAAGAACTATTAAAGTTGAGTAACTCTATTTTGAGATTTATGGTAAGAATTGTAGCTAGCATACAGAACTTCAGCTATCCAAGAGACAACAGAGGGATTTTAGCTTGAAATTATTTTAATAGGCTACTTCATAAAAAGTCAATGGAGACTTTGACATCCTTAGCTTTTTTTAAAAAATAAATAGCCTATAATTAAATGTGGAACTTTAATGATGAAGAACAAAGATTCAGACTGATACATAGAACAAAATTATTTATGTGCTAACCAAGTATATCAGAGCAATGAATTGAAAGCAATCAGAAGTGCCCTGCTCTTATGGGAATGCGTCTGAGATCCTGGCATGCAGAGGCACTCAGATCATGTTGTAATTGCAATTCTTGATTGGATCGGGGCAACATGCCCCAGTGTGCTTGCTAATCCCTCTCTGGTATTAAAGATCTATTTTTTGTGAACAAATCCACGCTGTTCCATTGAAAACCCTCAAAGGGCTTTATTTAAAGCAAAATTTAATCACTGAATGTGCAAATGAGAAAATTTTAATTTTTTTTTTTCCACCTAAAAAGGCAACAGGAAATAGGGGTGCCTGGGTGGCTCAGTCCGTTAAGTGTCTGACTGGGTTTCAGCTCAGGTAATGATCTTACAGTTCATGAGTTCGAGCCCTGTATTGGGCTCTGCGCTGACAGTGCAGACCCTGCTTAGCATCCTTTCTCTCTCTCTCTCCCTCTTTCGCTCTCTCTGCCCCTCTCGCTCTCATTCTCTCGAAGTCACGAATGAAAAAGGCAACAAGAAATAGAGTTTATGGGGTATGAAAGGAAATATTTTGTTACTTAAGCTTAGAAAAGGCAAATGTGAGGTAGAATTATGTCCCATTAACTATTTACATATCTAAGGAGGCGCTGAAATATGGATAAGTACAGAGAAATATAAGGTAGCATACTTAGGGTAGCATCCATAAGTAATGGGATCTGACAGATAAGATGAAAATAGAAAAAAGTTTGAAAGTAGGAAAAAATCATAGGGAACACAAGGTAAATTGTGTTGTATACATTTGGTGAAGAAAGGAAAATAGAGAAAAATCAGTACTGGGTGCTCAAAGAAGCAAAGCACAACCAAACCGAAGTCAAAGTATTAGTTAGAGATTGACCAGAGAGTGGCTTCAGTGACCAACATAAACCCACCCTTAGTTAACTATCGTATTTTTGCAGCTCATATTCATGGAGACAGAATTTCTATAGTTTTGCATCTTGTGGATTCTGTCTCCCAGAAGTTAACTTTATAGTTTTAAAAACTTTCAAATAACCCTCTTCTCAATGGCTTTTCATTTTCCACTCATTCTACATTGCCATTTAATGATTTGCTGTTTAAAATTTGCCATTCGTACCCTTTAGAATTATTCAATTATCTCAGTATTACTTGTCGATGGTTGAGAGTGTTCATTCTCATAATTGGGTTCCTTTTATCATCCCATTTTATGTTTATTAAATTATCTGAAATTTCCTGTGTTTTGAATTCTGATAGACAAGAAGATTATGCAATACTTGCCTTGTGTTATAATTGCTCCAAATCAGTTTTGATGACAAGGTATTAGAAACAAATTCTTTCAAAGTAAATTCTAAAACCCCGCAGGCTTTAATTTACTTTTTGGTCTACATCATTTCAATTTAGAAAGACAATTTCTTCTTTTCCTCTTGAGGAAAACACTCCAGCTTTATTCCCTCACTGACTAACCCCCCTCCCCTGCACACATATGCACACATACACACACACAACGACATCATTTGGTAGGTAGTTACAATTTTTTATTACAATCTGTATATTTAAAATTAAACCTTTATGTTGTATGTCAGTTATATCTTAAAAAACCTGAAAAAATGAAATTAAACTCTCCCCCTCTTCTGTAGTTACTGAAAAACCAAATGATGCTTGTATGTATATATCACTTATGATAATGACCTACCTCTTCAAACAGCATGATCTGGTCAACCACATATTTGAATGATGAGAGAAGGGAAGTAATTTTACTGAAACTGACTCATTTTATGATATTTTGCTTAAAATAAATGTGTTTTAAGAAATGTAGTATTGGCTTGCATTTAAGAGGAAATCTAAAGCAAAACTTTTTCCTTGCAGTAGAGGAAGAAAATTATATTGAATCCCAAGTAGAATGTCGTATTATATTTATGATGAGACAAATACCTGTTTATAATTATAAACATTTTTAACTGCGGAGACCTGAAGATGTCAAGCGGATACACCAGTGTGAAATACAATTGGAGGAGTTGAAAATATAAACACAAAGTAATAGAGATGAATCTGTAAATACCGCTTAAGTTAAAATTAAATCCAAAACAAAAGGAAAGAAGTGAAAGACAACCAAAAACTGACCTTCTTCTGAAGTAGCCAGGCACCAGGCTTATAATCTAAAATTGTATCTATTATGCATATATAACCAGCTGGTATGTCATATAATAAAAATAGTCATATATTTATAATTATTGTTTCATAGAGCTCCATATACATGGATATATTTTCCCTTGCATTCTCATTCAAAAGTTGGCCAATGAAGCTGTTGGTTGTTGAATTTTCTTCTTCTTCATCAATATGCAGGTTGTAAGTATGGTCATAGTAATCATTTGGATATTTAAATATTTTTACATACAAGAGAAATACATTTATGCCTCTTTCATAAATTGCATATAGCCATAACTATTCATTTAAATATAACACTTCTGGAGACATTACATGCAAACACAGGTGAGCATCATTTACTGTGGCCTAATTTAAACAGACAACTATAAATTCCGCTATATGTGTGTGGGTTTATATATATACCCATAGCCACACACTTTATATGAATAGTACTATATATACTTCGTATATATACTATATATAGTAGTTCACATAAATATAATTATATTAAAATGTCCATTTGAATTAGATTTATGAGACAAACCAGAATTATTTAGATGAGGTTGAGCTCAATTATCTAATCTCTACTTCTATGACCTGTTATGCATCCTCAGTTTCTGTTATTTGCCAGTAAGAGCCTGTATGACTGTTAAGTACCAATCCCTATGTGAAAAGAGCTTATTTCAACGTTCTTTCCACACAAATTGAAATGAGAAAACAAATGTATAGGAATAGCAAAATTCACCAGATTTCCCAGTTTTCTATTCCATAGGGGGAGATTCACTAGCAGATAATCCACAGATAACTATATCTGAGTAAATAGAGCACATAGTCATCCAACCTTAACAATACCCCTGTTGACAAATTCCGCATTTTGTTCTTGGGGTGACTGGGGAATATTTAGGAAAATGGTGTTTAATGGCTCAGGTAGGAAGGAACACAAATGGAGGAGGAAGGGAAAAGTTTGTTTTACAAGAAACAAAATGTGAAAAGAGAGAATTCCAAGAAATAAGACTTCACCCAGCCCTAGCATTGTGCTCAATAATTAATCTGGCAAACAGCTTCGAGATTAGTGACTCCACATTTGGCACAAGTGAAGTTTTCACGGATGGAGCACAGAGGATGAGAATAGCGAAATGAAATTACCCCAGTGGAACATATACCCAGGTGTTTTTTGTTTGCTTGTTTGTTTCCAACATTTAGGCGCTTCACAGCATCACAGACACTCCTGAACAAGGACCCATGATCAGCCTTGGCCACTCTGTGGCTCAGCTACTTAACAAATTTGACTTGAAAGACTTTGAGAAGTAAATAAGTCAATGCGTTCCCCCAGCAGTTCCCAGCTACAGTTTGGGGACCGTTGGATATATTGTGCTCATGTTTACCATATATCAGGTTTAATTTGATATAACTAATAAAATTTTCAGGTTATAAATTAATTACATTCATTAAAATCATCTGAAAGTTCTAGGTCTTTTTTATGTTTACTTATTTTGAGAGAGAGAGAGCACGAGCGGGAGAGGAGCACAGAGAGAGAGAATCCTAAAAAGGCTTCCCACCGACACTGGGCTCAAACTCACGAACCATGAGATCATGACCTGAGCCAAAATCATGAGTTGGATGCTTAACCAACTGAGCCAGCCAGGTGCCCCTGAGAATTGTGTCCTTTTAAGAGGTATTCTCAATCACGTAGAGCCAGCTTGCTGCAAACTGACATCTTAACCAAACATTTATGTTATTTCCAGAAATGAAAAGTACTATAGTCTAGATTTACCTACTCAAGGGTATTGCACACATGAATCTCCTGTCTTATTTGTATTACAGAAGAAAAGGAGGATGAGAATGACTAAGTAGCTACAGATGAAAATTGAAAAATTAAGTGAACAAATGTGTGCAAGAATATGTGTTTGTGTGTATATATTAGTAGGTGTGTGCATGAGCATATGTATATTCTATGTTGTTCCAGCCAAAGCAATTTTTTGGTCTCTCTTGCTCACCATTGGTTCTCTCTTGCCCACTAATGCTCTTAGAACAGCATCTAGCATCATATTAGATACTCAGTAAATATTTGAAGTCTAAGAAAGTGAAGGAAGGAAGTTGTCCTGGAAGAAAAGAACGTGGAAACTTAATGTAAGATGTAGCTATTGCCACAGTGGAAAGGGGGCTTCTCAACATCAGCGCTATTAACATATTGGAGCAGGGAGTTCTTTGCTGTAAGGAATTGCCCCATGCATTAGATGATGTTTCTTAGATCCCTGGCCTCTACTCATCAGATGCCGTTTTACCCCCTTCCCTAGTTGTGACACCAAAACTGTCCCCACAGCAGGGAGAGAAGATGAGACTATTCCTTCCAACGTCTTAGGAAATTAACATGCCAAGTTAAGGTGTTGCGAGGAACACTCTTATCTCATCGTCTGTCCCTGATTTACCTGTACAGGGAGCGGGAGCACATTCTTTGGTAAAACTATTGGTAGTAAGTGTTCTGTTAGTAATAAGGCTACTGCTTCATCTCCTTCTTTCTGATACTTCTGTCTTACTTTTGAAGCTTGTTTCTTACTTGGATGAAAACCTGAAAGTGTCATTTATTGACCCCCCCCCCAAAGAAGCCCCAAATTGAAGAAAATAAGTCTACTTTTCATTTGATTTGATCCCAAGCAGAGAAGCCAGCAAAATCAGTAATTTCTATACAAGGAAGAGGAAGTTGAAATTTGGGGCTTTAATTAGTGTCTGAAAAGTAATAGCTGCTCCATAAATATCTACTAGCTGAATACAGAGGGCATTTGGGTTGGAAGAAACAAATGACCAGTGTCCCTGTATCTACTAAACTCAAAGTAGATATAGAATTGCCTCGAGTTGTCATTAGAGAGATGGCTTGCCGTTGACTAAGTAGAATGTTAATTCAGTAGGTAAAAGAAGGCTGAGAACCCTGTACGTAAATGATTCCCAATACTCTTTAAATTAAGGTGACCAAAATATCTGCATGTTTTTGCATTCCCTTAAAAAGTTGAACTTTATTATGCTATTGAGTAAAAGCCCCTGCTGCAAGCACACAGCTCAGCTCCAAGGACAATAATGACAAAGGTTATTGTTCCCCAGAAATGTGTTTCCTTTAATCAGATGGCCCCTTAGAAGAATTCTATTTCCTTTCCCTGAAACCTCTGCATGTCACACTGTTCTGGACGGTGAGTTAATTAAGGATAGAGTTATTTTAAGTTTTGATAACCTTGACAGATACGGAAAAGATACTTCACGTGTTTTTCAACCCTTTCCAGTAAAAGCAAAACAAGCATTTTCTTCCAACTTATTTTATTCTTATCTTAAGAATCTAGAAAGTATTTTTATTATTTTTATTCCTATTTCATCACTATTTGGGCAAATGTTTATTTTCCCAAAGTTATTCGAGGCTTGAAGGACCCATTTACTAATTCTATTTTTTTTTACACTTATTTATTTTTGAGAGACAGAGAGGAACAGAGTATAAGCAGGAAGAGGCAGAG
The DNA here is from genome assembly GCF_028749965.1 of Puma concolor. Taxonomy (NCBI): domain Eukaryota; kingdom Metazoa; phylum Chordata; class Mammalia; order Carnivora; family Felidae; genus Puma; species Puma concolor. The sequence goes on from NC_141677.1 coordinate 10,562,052, forward strand.
AGAGAGGGAGACACAGGATTCGAAGCACGCTCCAGGCTCTGAGCTGTCAGCACAGAGCCCGACACAGGGCCTGAACTCATGGACTGTGAGATCATGACCTGAGCCAAAGTTGGATGCTTAACCGATGGAGCCCCTCAGATCCCCCCCACCATTTACTATTTCTAAAAGCATTTTAGAGAATATTATGTACTTCTCAGTGAAATATAGAATATAAAATAAAGAACAAATATAAAAAAACACATATTTTCACACGTCACTATATAGTAAGGCAAATGTCAAGGAATAAAGAGCTGTGTACCTGCCATCCAGGTGAAGACATTGATCATTTCCATTATCGCCGATGTGCCTGTATTCCCATCCTTAACTTCATCTCTTTCCTCTCCCTCCCAGGGAAAACACTATCCTGAATATTATGTTAATATTCCATTGCTTTTCATTATAATGAAAAATTATATTGTATAAATTTATAAAATTTATAATTTAAACTTTATAAATTTTATATATCTCTATATCTGCATGTCTATTTATATAGGTCTACATGTATATATCTATGTGTATATATGTATATATGCCAATAACTCAATGTATAATGTGTGTATAATGCAAGTATGTAAGTGTATGTATATACACTATACACTTATGTAATACTAAAACTAAATATGAAATAAGTCATTAAATCTATATATGCATATAGAATGTATTCATTATTTAGTATATACCATTTACATATATATATAGAATTAACAATGTATTTAGTATTTAGTTTCATGTGCTCTCAACTTCTACATAATAGGAATTGTACTCTGTATACCACTGCAATGCTTTTTCAGTCAGAAAAGTGATTGTTGGGGCACTTGGGGGGCTCAGTCGGTTAAGCATCCAGCTTCGGCTCAGGTCATGATCTCACGGCTCGTGGGTTTGAACCCTGCATCAGGCTCTGTGCTGACAGCTCAGAGCTTGGAGCCTGCTTCAGATTCTGTGTCTCCCTCTGTCTCTGCCCCTCCCCCATGCATGCCCTGCCCACCCTAAAAAAAAAATTAAAAAAAAAAAAAAGTGATTATGGTTAATGCATTATGACGCTTTTGCTGTTATTCATTTTATTTACTGAATACATTTTTATTATATGACAACACCATCATTTATTTTTTAATTTGTGTGTTACTGTACACTTAAGGCATTTCTTGTGTTATAATGAGTTGTGATGATAGGACCCCACTCTTGAAATCAGCATTTGGAGCATGAGAGCAAGAATTTCTCTGTAGATGACATCCAGGAGTAGAAAGTATATTCAACTTCACAAGAAAATGGTCTCTGAACATGGTTTTAACAGATATGTTTTGAAATTAAAAAAATAAGAATTAGCATTAAGCATGAAATCTCCAGTAACTGGATTTGACAGCTTTTTTGTAATTTCCCAGGTCTACTGGATTTAGAATAATATTTTTTGTGGACTCAATATACAATTTCTTAATTACCAGTGAGGTTGAACATGCTTACGTTTTTATTCCCCGTCTGTGTTTGCTCTTCTGCTAAATCCTTCTTGTGCTTTGTCCATTCCTCTAATTAACTGGCTTTTCTTTTCCCAATGTAAGTACAAAAATTGTTAGTACATTTTAATTTATATCTCTTTTCTAGTTATACAAATCAGAAGTATCTTCTGATGATGTGTAACTTGGTTTTATATTTTCACCATATTCATGTGGTATGTGCAGCACATTTTTAAAAATTTAAGGAAATGAATTTCAAATCTTTCTACGATTTCTGGTGTTTGTGTCTTGTTAAGTGATTCTCTACCCTGTAGTCATATACATATTCTTTTATTTTGCCACTAATGATTTTGAAGTTATTTTTCCCACATATAAGCCTTTCCCACATTTAAGCCTTTAATTACATAAAATACATCTGTGCACATAATGCAAAATGAGGATCCATTTCTGTTTTGCTCACATATTGAAAAAAAATTTTGCCCAGTATCATTTATTAATCATTTGATCTTTTCTGTCTGGTCTGTAAAGCCATCTTCGTTATATGCCAAAGACTCCATGTATGCCTGGATGTGTTTCTTAGTTCCATATTCTGTTCCTGGACAGGTAAAAAAGTGGGACAATACCGTAGGGAGCATGGAAGTGAAGATGCGTGATGATGGCATTCATGTAAAGGTATGGCAATACCGGCACCAAGAGAGATTGCTTTTATACAGAGGAGCTAGTCAAAGAAGCAAACATAGTAAGGATAATAGAAGATGGGCTTCTCTCTGTTGAGCAAGGAGTTACAAGTTTGAAAAGGGAGTAAACTACAGCGATCCCTATGATGATGGAGAGACATTGCTGGAGGTAGATGTACAGATGCGTGTATGTTGGATGTGTGTATGCACATATGCACACACATGCACATGAACCATTAGCAGTGGGCATAAAGCATGCCTCGGTTTAATCTCTACATACAGTGTTCCAATAAAAGGAAGCAGGACTCTCTGAAAGAATGGCTGAATCCATAAGTGGCTCAAAGAATACAAGATAAGCATAGAACATCTTCTGGTGCTAACACAGAAATTCTCTGATAAGGATGGGAACATGTCAAAAAAACCACAAAGATTACTTCGAAGGGCCCCCTAGTAGCAGAATTTGGGAGTATTGGAACAGTGAAGGGAATAATAGTAATAGATTATAACCCATTGGGATAATGAATGATGTTCCTTCACCTGCCATATAAGACAGGTCAAAAATGCAGGTATTTGCAGCGTACATCATTTCCACCCATGGGTCTAGAACCAAAATCACATCAGAGAATGATTTCCTTATTCCAGAAGAAAACAAAACCTAGATCGACAAGATAAGAGCAAATACAACCTGGCATATTTTCAGTATTTAGTAGTGAAAATCGTCAAGATATTAATATCCACTTGGCTTTCCCAAAATAGAAACAACTCATAATGTAAGGTCCATGTTAACTGTAACATGAATGGCAGTATTTTTGCAAAACTGTGCCTAAGGATCTAGAGAATGAAGTAATTAAATACAAGACCTAAATAATTTTTTTTGAGAAAGTTGGCATAGTCTATATAATTTTATGAAGGTTTTTATTATAGTGTAACATCTATAAGGCTTACGTATTTTTGTACCCTCCGTGCTTCAGTGGAGTATCACAGCCAAGTAACAGGATGTCTAGGCCTCATTAATCTCACTGATATAGAACACTAATATTCCAGAAACCAACACTTGAGAAAACCACACACATTCTTTTCAAGTGTGCATAGTGTGTTCACCACAACGAATGACATGCTAGGCTATAAAACAAGTCTGACTTGTAACTGAAGGCTGTATGAAGAATATTTTCTGACCATGAGAGAATCAAACTAAATATTAATAACCATAAGTAGCAAACCACAAATAAAACCAAATATGTATAAATTATAAAGATGAGTCAAAGATAAAATATGATGGAGAAAATTATAAAAGTATTCTGGGGGCACCTGGGTGGCTCAGTTGGTTAAGCATCCAACTCTTGATTTCAGCTCAGGTCATGATCTCATGATCTGTGGGTTAGAACCCTGCATAGGGCTTTGCGCTGACAGCGTGGAGCCTGCTTGGGATTCTCTCTCTCCCCCCCCCCCCGCCCTTCCCCCACTGGCTCTGGCGCGCGCTCTCTCTCTCTCTCTCTCTAAAAATAAATAAATAAACTTTAAAAAATTGAAAACAATATTCTGAACTCCATAACAATGAAAATAAAACACCAAAATTTGGAGGCTGCAGCAAATGCTATGCTTTTTAGACATTTATAACTTAAAAGTTTATATTGAAAAGAAGAAAAATCTAAAGTCAATGACCTAAGATTATATTTGAGGCAGCTAGAGGCAAAAAAAAGCACAACAAATAAAAAGCACTTTGAAGAAAAAGAATGTAAAGGTAAGAGCACAAATAAAGAAACTAGGGAACAGACAACAATAAACATAATTAAAAGCAAACGCCGGTTCTTTGAAAAGAGGAACAAAATTTATAAATCCCTGGCTGTACTGATGAACACAGAGGGCACAGATCACCGTAACAGTAATGACAGAGACCACAAACCAGTTTTATAAATGGTCAAGTACTTGAACAGGGTTCACAAGAGAAAGTCTGAACATAAGCATCTGAAAAGATCCCCAATGTCTTTAGCCATGGGGAGCAATGCAAATTTAAACCCTAATGAGAGATCCTTAAGCCTCAGTAACTGACCAGAAGTTTTAAAGGCTAGCAAAACTGGGGCACCTGGGTGACTCAGTCGGTTAAGCATCTGACTTCAGCTCAGGTAAAGATCTCAGGGTTCATGGGTTTGAGCCCCATATGGGGCCCTGTGCTGACAGCTCAGAGCCTGAAGCCAGCTTCAGATTCTGTGTCTCCCTCTCTCTCTGCTCCTCTCCCTCTCGTGCTCTGTCTCTTTCTATCTCTCAAAAATGAATAAATGTTAAATTTTTTTAAAAAATTACTTAAAAAAAGGAAAGACTAGCAATACTAAGTGTCAGGGAGAACGTGAAGCAATCCTCATATTTAGCTTCTGGGAGAGTGAACTGGTACATTTACTTTAAAAAGCAGCTTGGTTAAGGAGACTGTCTTTTTTTTCCATTGGATATTCTTTCCTGCTTTGTCAAAGATTAGTTGGCCATACTTTTGTGGGTCTAGTTCTGGGGTTTTTATTCTATTCCATTGGTCTATGTGTCTGTTTTTGTGCCAATACCATGCTGTCTTGATGATTACAGCTTTGTAGTAGAGGCTAACGTCTGGGATTATGATGCCTCCTGCTTTGGTCTTCTTCAAAATTACTTTGGCTATTCGGGGTCTTTTGTGCAACGTGGATGGAACTGGAAAGTGTTATGCTAAGTGAAATAAGTCATACAGGGAAAAACAGATACCATATGTTTTCACTCTTATGTGGATCCTGAGAAAGTTAACAGAAGACCATGGGAGAGGGGAAGGAAAAAAAAAAAAGAGGTTAGAGAGGGAGGGAGCCAAAACATAAGACTCTTAAAAACTGAGAACAAACTGAGGGTTGATGGGGGGTGGGAGGGAGGGAAGGGTGGGTGATGGGTACTGAGGAGGGCACCTGTTGGAATGAGCACTGGGTGTTGTATGGAAACCAATTTGACAATAAATTTCATATTTAAGGAAAAAAATAAAAATAAATAAAAATTTTTAAAATGTAGTTAAAAGCAAAAATAGATAGATAGATAGATAGATAGATAGATAGATAGATAACAGCTTGGCTGTCTAAATAAAGTCAATCACATATATGCCCATCATTCCACCCCTAGACATTTACAAAAGATAAATTAAAACACATGCTCCTGCTCCCATGCTTGTACGCGAACATTCATAGAGGCTTTATTAAAACTGTCCACAAACCACAAGTAACTCAAATGTCCATCAATGATTCAACGGGGGAAAAAAAGTGACATAGTTTAACAATAAGACAGAATGAACTCTTGATGCCCCAACAACGTCAGGGAAAGGATCCAGAGACAAAAGAGCACATACTTATGAAATCTGTATATATTTATGAAGTTCTAGAACATACAGAGCTAAGAATGGAAATTAGATACAAATTAAAACAATATGACCTCTGAGCATAGAGTAGGAGAACTGACTGGAAAGTGGGCATAAGAGAACTTTCTGGAACAAACAAGATGGCTTATGTCTTTCTTGGCAGGTCTTTACAAGAGTGCACACTAAACTCATTGAACTGCATGCTTAAAATCTGTGCATTTTCTGGGGCGCCTGGGTGGCTCAGTCGGTTGAGCCTCCGACTTCAGCTCAGGTCACGATCTCGCGGTCCTGAGTTCGAGCCCTGCGTCGGGCTCTGGGCTGATGGCTCAGAGCCTGGAGCCTGCTTCCGATTCTGTGTCTCCCTCTCTCTCTGCCCCTCCCCCGTTCATGCTCTGTCTCTCTCTGTCTCAAAAATAAATAAACTTAAAAAAAAATTAAAAAAAAATCTGTGCATTTTTGTTGTATGAGAATCTCGTATTGATTTGAGAAAAATGCAAACATTTTGCAAATGGTTGTAGTGTTTTTAGAGGTCTTCATGGGTTTTTTCAAATGCAAATCTCAAAGTAAAAAACCCTTTACTATATGTAGTTTTTGTCAGGTTTTGTGTTTGCTGAAAGCAACAGAGAGTAATGTTGTTTTATCAAATTTGGCAGTCCAGATATATTTCAAAGTGAGCAAAGAAATAATACCAATGTACTAATGAAAGAGAGGAATAGTATAGGGGATCTGTTGCTTCTCTGCTGAGGCCATTCATGGCTGTGGTATTTGGTGCTGTTTCCAAAAACATTAGTATGGTTTTCAGAATTGTTCATCCAGAAATGCAGTTGTTTCAGTGACCTCAGAAGGTCTCAGGCCCTCTGCTAATGAACCTGATCACAGATGGGTACATAAACCAGTTTCTCCTCTTAGTGTATCTGGGAAAAATTCATAGCAATGAAGATACTTATGAGCATGGTGTCAAAAAGAAAGAGAACGCCTTTTTTGCTTGTTTGTTTGTTTCGGCTGCTTTATTTCAACTATGAGATGGCTAATTGCTATGTTCATGCCTTGTAGTCACCATACCTATCATCTGAGCCATTTGCATTTGCTACGACAAATTCTTATGCTTCTTAATTCTCTACAAAGATAGTATTTAAAACATCTTGCAGGACTATAAATTTATCAAACTGAGCTTGATTTCTACACGAAGCAACACACAAAATACTGCTATTCAATTGTAGTCATATTCTGTTCAGTTCATGGAACAGTGCAGGGAGGCACATGGTTGGGGACAGCTGGAACACCAAATTGAGGGGGGAGAAAAGCAGGGAGATGGGTCTTTCAACTGGTGCCCCAGAAAGGTCAATGGGAAAGGAATTTCAACCATTAACTGGTCATTTTTATAGAAGGCAGAACATTTCCAGGATTTTATTTTAATAGAAGAGGGACATTCGAAGGCTACAGATCTCTAATACCCGTGGGGAGCAAATAAACGTGCTTGTGCTTCGTAGCGATTATGTTGCTGGAAGCAATGCCTTGTAGCAGAACTGCCCTGGGAGGCTGCAGGAGCAAAGTCAGTTATTTTTTTCTTTTGCAACTTTCTTTTTTCCCCCCTCCTAATAGCATCTCTTGAAGGGCACATGGGCCAATATTTGATATATTTAATAGATGTGTTTACTTACTTATTTCCTAGACTGCCTGTCTTTAATTTTTTAAGCACTGGGCTTCTCTCACAAGAAATGGACCATTTTCTTCTGGAGGAAGTAGGAGGACTCAGCATGATGGCAGCCGAGCTATGGGTTGACTTTTAAATAAAGGTTTCTTTGTGGGGTTTGGTGTTAAGTGGACCCATGATGTGAAGCCAAATGAAAAAACAAAACAAAACAAAACAACACAACAACAAAAAACCTTCCATTATTTGGGACACTTACCATCAAACTTTTACCTGTCACCTTTGCTTACATTTTTATACCAGATACACTTGACAATGGGAAACTAACCCAAAGTAGCATAATATAAAGTTAATATAAACTGGAATACTGTCACATGTTTTATCATATTGGTTTTTCATTTTAATATAACTCTCCCCAAAATCAGCCTAGTAGTGATACATCAGACTTCCTTCCTTCCCTTCCTCCCTCCCTTCCTGTCTCTTTACAAATAGTTCCCCCCCCACCTAGTTTATTGAGGTATAATTGACACTCACTTTTGATTGTAGAAATCTATGAGTTTTGATAGATACCTTCAGCCATGTCACCAGCATAGCAATCAATATATAGAAAATTTCCATTATCCAAATTTTTCTTTTGTTCCCCTTCGTTGTCAATATCATCCCATACCTACCACCTGGAAAACACCATGCTATTTTCTATCCCTATTTTGTGTTTTTTAGACCATCATATAAATGGTATCATAGAGTATAAGCATTTGAATCTGGCTTATTTCACTTAGCATAATGCATATGCTGAATATGTTGGTGAATATATTGACATTCCATTTTATTATCAAGTAGTATTTTCTTGAGCGAACATACCTAGTTTGTTTATCCAGTCATAAACCGAAGGACATTTGGGGTTTGTCCAGTTTTTTTTTTAGAGTATAGATAAAACTCCTACAAACTCTCATATAAGTTTTTATGGGACTGTATGCTTCCATTTGTCTTAAATGAATATGTAGCAGTAGGGTTGATGGGCTACATGGTCAGTATATGTTAATCTTTATAAGAAACTATTAACCTGCTTTCAAACCAGCAGTTCTATTTGGCATTCCTGCCAACAAAATATGAGGGTTACTCTACCTCCTTGCAAGCAGTTTGTATGACAGAGTTTTATGGGTATTGTTATTGTTGTTGTTGTTTGCTTCCTTGTTTTGTCATTCTAATAGGCATGTAGTAAGTGGGTTGTTTCTGAGTAAGTAACTAACATGCCACAGTGATCTATCTATCAGAGCTGGCTCTCTGGCAGACTGTGTGTGTCTCTTCTCGATTCTGCAATCAGTTGTGTCACAGTCCATAGCTTGGAATTAGCCCTGAAACCACAGAAACAGTCAGAAGTCAGGGTGGCTGTTCTGTTATTTGTTTTATTTTGTATTTTGTTGTGTTTTCTTTCCATGTAGTCAGCTCCCTAACATTCACCAGCACACCCCTGGTCACTGCCTTCACCAAACACATGTTTTAGAAAAATATGATGAGTGCACCAAAGGGGAAAACAAATGTCTTCCAGAAAATAGGGGGGAAACACCTCACTATAGTGTATTAAGCTATAATAGGGAAACTAAAGGTGTTATGGGTGCCAAATTCAGACACAGATCTTCAGAGTAATTTCAAAGATTAAGTAATGCCTACACTGAGAACCACATAACAAAATGATCTGGGTCAATGTTCATGGTGGGAAGAGCAGAGTCAGGACCCGCTGGTGAGAGACACCATTAGGGAACACAATGAGCCAAGCCTGTAAACACACAGAAGGCACGGCAAAAGGAGCAAAAATGGTGTCTGGAGGTGGAAATCTCTGTCAGGTAGTAAAGGGTCTTGTGAGCTGTGTTAAAAATTTGAACTTCATCCTAGGGATTCACGGAACCTGGATGAGTCTAAAGTGTAGAATGAAATAATCAAAATTTTATTTTCAAGTAAAATGTGGCGATGATGAAAAAATTCATTGGATATAGGAAGACCAGAGCTGGGGCACCACTGCAAAGATGAATGGAAGAGAGTTCAGGAACCACTGGTGGTAGTAGCTATGGTGACCCAGAAATGCGGTGTGAAAGCCCACATTCAAGTATGTTACACGGTAGCTGACCAGATTCAGAGTACCAGGCTGGCCTGAATTACAAGAACTGGTGAAATAATGAGAGACTTGGGTAAGCATGCCATCACCTCAATTGACCATCCCCATACAATCAACACACATCCAGTGCGAAGGGTGTATGGGTCAGGACACAAGGAAGGGTATACACATCATGAGGCACGGAGGTCCTGTGGTATAGACAGAGTGGGGAATTAGCCAGCAGAGAGAGCTTAATACCATGGAAACATTTCATAACACAACAATAAGAGAAGTAGACACTATGTCTTTTCAGCACGTAAAAATTTCCCATATCATTATGTAATAAGGAAATCTTTGCTGTCCTACATTTACTACTTTCTGATTCTACCTCTTATTCTGTCACCCAGTCTTTAGCAAGCTTGACTGTGTCTTCATATAAATGCTTGCATTGAAATGAAACTAAGAGCTGTTTTTTTAAAGAAAAAACACAATTAATAAGCCCCTAGCCAGACTTATCAAAAAGAAAAGAGAAAGGACCCAAACAGATAAAATCACAAGGGAAAGAGGAGAGATCACAACCAACACCACAGAAATACAAAAAATTATGAGAATAGTGTGAGAAATTATATGCCAACTGGGTGATCGGAAAGGAATGAACAAATTCCTAGACACTCACACATTACCAAAACGCAAACAGGAAAAAATAGAAAATTTGAACAGGCTGATAACCAGCAAAGAAATTGAATGAATCAATTATCAAAAATGTCCCAACAAATAAGAGTCCTGGGCCATATGGCTTCCCAGGGGAATTCAACCAGACATTTAAAGAAGAGTTAATATCTATTCTCCTCAAACTCTTCCAAAAACTAGAAATGGAAGGAAAGCTTCCAAACTCATTCTGTGAAGCCAGCATTACCTTGATTCCAAAACCAGAGAAAGACCCCACAAAAAAGGAGAATTCCAGGCCAATATCCCTGATGAATCTGGATGCAAAAATTCTCAACAAGATACTAGCAAATAGAGTTCAACAGTACGTTAAAAGAATCATACACAATGATCAAGTGGGATTCATTCCTGGGCTGCAGGGCTGGTTCAATATTCACAAATCAATCAATGTGATACACCACATTAATAAAAGAAGGGATAAAAACTATATGATCCTTTCAATAAATGCAGAGAAAGTACTTCACAAAATACAGCATCCTTTCTTAATAAAAAACCCTCAAGAAAGTAGGGATAGAAGGAACATACCTTAACATCATAAAAGCCATATATTAGAGGCCCACAAATAATATCATCCTCATTAGGAAAAAAACTGAGAGCTTTCCCCCTAAGATCAGGAACACAACAAGGATGTCCACTCTCACCACTGCTGTTCAACATAGTACTGGAAGTCCTAGCCTCAGCAACTAGACAACAAAAAGAAAGTAAAGGCATCCAAATTGGCAAGGAAGAAGTCAGATTTTCACTCTTCGCAGATGACATGATACTCTGCATGGAAAACCCGAAAGACCCTACCAAAAAACTAAAGAACTGATACACGGATTCAGCAAAGTCTCAGGATATAAAATCAATGTACAGAAGTCTCTTGCATTTCTATACACCAATAATGATGAAGCAGAAGGAGAAATCAAGGAATCTATGCCATTTACAATTGCACCAAAAACCATAAGATACCTAGGAATAAATGTAACTAAAGAGGTAAAATATCTGTATGCTGAAAACTATAGAAAGCTTATGAAAGAAATTGAAGAAGACACAAAGAAATGGAAAAAATATTTCATGCTCAGAGATAGGAAGAACAAATATTGTTAAAATATCAATACTACCCAAAGCAACCTACACATTCAATAAAATCCCTGTCAAAATAACTCCGGCACTTTTCACATAGCTAGAACAAACAACTCTGAAATTTGTATAAAACCAGAAAAGACCCTGAATATCCAAAGTAATGTTGCAAAAGAAAACCAAGCCTGGAGGCATCACAATCCCAGACTTCAAGTTCTATTACAAAACTATAATCATCAAGACATGATGGTACTGGCACAAAAACAGACACATAGATTGATGGAACAGAATAAAGAACCCAGAAATGGACCCACCAATGTATGGCCAACTAATATTTGACAAAGCAGGAAAGAATATCCAATGGAAAAAGTCTCTTGGGATGCCTGGGTGGCTCAGTCAGTTAAGTTTCCGACTTCGGCTCAGGTCATGATCTCGCGTGAGATCATGTGAGTTTGAGCCCTGCATCGGGCTCTGTGCTGACAGCTCAGACAGAGCCTGGAGCCTGCTTCAGATTCTGTGTCTCCCTCTCTCTCTTCCCCTCCTCTGCTCATGCTCTGTCTCTCTCTCTGTCAAATATAAATAAACATTAAAAAAAAAAAAAAGAAAAAAAGACAGTCTCTTCAGTAAATGGTGTTGGGAAAACTGGACAGCGACATGCAGAAGAATGAACCTGGAGCACTTTCTTACACCATACACAAAAATAAACTCAAAATGGATGAAAGATCTAAATGTGAGACAGAAGAAAACCATCAAAATTCTACAGGAGAAAACAGACAGCAACCTCTTTGACCCTGGCCAGAGAAACTTCTTACTCAACACATCTCTGAAGGCAAGGAAAACAAAAGCAAAAATGAACTATTGGGACCTCAAGATAAAAAGCTTCTACACAGTGAAAGAAACAATCATCAAAACTAAAAGGCAACTGACATAATGGGAAAAGATATTTGCAAATGACATATCAGATAAAGAGTTAGTATCCAAAATCTATAAAGAACTTATCAAACTCAACACCCAAAAAGCAAATAACCCCGTTAGGAAATGGGCAGAAGACATGAAGAGATACTTTCCCAAAGAAGACATCCAGATGGCTAAAAGACACATGAAAAGATGCTCAATGTCACTTATCATCAGGGAACTACAAATCAAAACCACAATGAGATACCACCTCACTTCTGTCAGAATGACTAAAATTAACAATTCAGGAAACAACAATGTTGGCAAAGATGGAGAGAAAGGGGAAACCTCTTGCATTATTGGTGGGAATGAAAACTGAAATGAAAAATAGAACTACCCTACAACCCAGCAATTGCATTACTAGGTATTTATCCAAAGGATACAAAAATGCTGATTTGAAGGGGCAATTGCACCCCCAATGTTAATAGCAGCACTATCTACAATCATCAAATTATGGAAAGAGCCCAAATGTCTATCGATTGATGAATGGATAAAGATATGGTGTATGTATGTGTGTGTGGGTGTGTGTATATGTGTGTGTGTGTGTGTGTATATATATATATATATAAATATATATATGTATGTGTGTATATATATACATATATGTATGTATGTATAGTGGAATACTACTCACAGATGAAAAATTGACATCTTGCCATTTGCAACAACATGGATGGAACTAGAATGCATTACATTAAGTGAAACAAGACAGTCAGAGAAATATAAATATCATATGATTTAATTCATATGTGGTATTCGAGAAACACAACAGATGAACATAGGGGAAGGGAAGGAACAATAACATAAAAACAGAGAGGGAGGCAAACCATACAAGACTCTTAAGTACAGAAAACAAGTGGGGGGGGGCAAGGAGTTAAAGGGGTAATGGGCATTAATGAGGGCACTTTACGGGATGAGCACTGGGTGTCATATGTAAGAGATGAATTGCTGGATTCTACTCCTGAAGCTAAGACTACACTGCATGTTAACTAAATTGAATTTAAATAATAAATACATATGTGTGTACGTAATATACATAAGTATATTATATGTCTATACACACATACATATTGAATGAAAAAAAATGAAACGAAATTGGAAAACAAAACTTTCTATCCCATTTAATGACTGAAATTTAAATATTGAATTATGGCATCGAGTTCAGGTTGTTAAGAAACAAAGAAACAAACAAAAAGCTTTGTATCCAAATTTACATAGACATATCTCTCAAAGTTATTTTTTAGATTTCATTTTTACAGTGGTGTCAAAATAATACCACTTCTCCTAAATTCCATATTGATGAAAATATTTATAATGTAAACAAGGGATATTGTGTATTTCAGAGAAGTTAGAGAAGGGCCATGTCAGCTGTTTAATCTTTGAAAAACTGGTTAAATCTCATGAGAAAGTCCTTTTTTTAGAATGAAAATCTCAGGTGACCCCAATTTGGCCCACTCCCTAATCTAGTCTGATTAATTAGGTCAATGTCACATATGCTATGCCCCATCTTTCTGTCAATGGGAAGAGTGGGATCAAAAGAAGGATAAAATAAATACTTGGAATCTCATGACATCTAAAGAATGGTCTTTTATTGTTTTGGATTTATGCATATTTAAAGCCAAAAATATTTGATAAAGAAATGAATATTTATTTTACTAGTTCCTCAATGGAAATACCAGCTTTAATACTGCAATTCAGACATCATTTATATTACCCAATTAATACTGATTTGATATCTAATAGATTATAGATAGATGGAATAATAGATAAATAGATAATAAATAATCTACCTTCTACAGGTGTGTATAAGTTTTTAAAACCAGGAAGAAATCTTATTCAATCCAGAACTCTAATTGGAAAGCTAAACATATGAGAAACTCTGGAAGACCATGTTTCTCTAGCAGAATCCACAGTGTATTTTCTGCTTGAATTCATTCATTCAGTCATTCAAAAAATATTTATGAAGCAACTACTAGGTACTTTTGAGCTCTTCCATGCTCTGGGCCCCAGTAGTAAGTAGAATAGCATTCAAATCCTAACTTTCATGAAGATAAAAAACATTGAGTGGATCTGAGTTGTATTTTAGGACACAGATTAAGGATCTGAGTAATTCAATGTGAGGGATGAAGAAAATGAAGAGTCAGAGACAAGTGAGTTTTGGAAGATAGGGAGGAAAGATTTGGAAGGAGATGTACCAAGGTTTTAACTCAAAGTGTCTTGGAGAATTACTTTGGAAATAATAGGTAGGCACTTGCATGTTAAATTGGATCTTAGAGGAAGCATCTGAGAGAGAAAAATTAGAAGCTGTGAGAATGTGTGTCATATTTTATTTTATTTTTCTAATGCTTATTTAGTTTTGAGAGAAAGCATCCTGGCAGGGGAGGGGCAGAGAGAGGGGGCAGAGAGGATCTGAAGCTGGCTTTGCGCTGACACCTGATGCAGGGCTCGAATTCATGAACCGTGAAATTATGACCTGAGTCAGTAGTTGGACACTCAAGTGACAGAGCCACCCAGCTCCCCTGTGTGTCATATCTTTAAAAAAAATTTTTTAATGTTTATTTATTTCTGAGATGGAGAGAGACAGAGCATGAGTGGGGGAGGAGCAGAGAGAGACAGAGACACAGGGTCAGAAGCAGTCTCCAGGCTCTGAGCTGTCAGCACAGAGTCTGACACGGGGCTCGAACTCCTGATCCGCGAGATCATGATCTGAGCCAAAGTCGGTCACTCAACCAACTGAGCCACCCAGGCGCCCCTCTGTGTGTCATATCTTAAATCATTGGGGTCAGTGATAATACAAGACAGAAAAGAGAACAGGGTGATGACTGAGCCTTGAGGACCCCCAAATGTAGAGATGAAGTAAAAAGGAACAAGCAACAAACACCAGGAAGGAATCGCAGTAAAGGGAACTGGTAAGCTTTTCTACCAGATAGTGTGAGAAAAGCCACTTTATGCTATGCATACACTCGCACTATTTACAATGTTATACCAGCTGAATTTAGGAAGGCACAGTCAATTCCTTATGTCAACCTGGACAAGTCTGAGTTCTCTGTGCCCTCTCTTGCACTTCAAGCAGCAGACGGTACATTTTCACAATTCGTGTCTCTGTGATGTAGCCAGGTTATAAAGAACAATCACTTGAGTTCCATGGCTCTTCCTAGGCCTTACTATGGGGCCTAATGCATTGAAAGACTGGTTACTGGTTACCGGAGGTAGGTTATGAGCAAGAGTGATATTGTGAAGTCGGAGGCAAAAAGGTGAATGTCCCTGAAACTAGGGAGGGAAGAAGAGAGACAGGTCAATTAATTTACCCACGCATCTGGGTACCCTCTTCCCCATCCAGATCTTGCACAGTGGTAATGGAGGAACACCTAAGCAAAAATGCCAATGTGGGGCACGTAGGGAGAATGCAACGCACTATAGATGTTTCTAGTCCCACCAAAGATTTCTCTTTCCCAAGAATGGCCTAGAAGCAGAGAACATCAAAGCAATGGGGAAATTCAAGACTTGGTGGGACTGGGTGTCCTCGGGCAACATCAGAGGGCTCTCCGGTATCCAGTGCTATGGCTTTGAATAGACCTTGGAACTTCAGTGAAAATCAAACACCGAGGAACACAGTGTATCTCTCAGCAGTACAGGCTGATCAGTGACAGATGAAGGCTGGACGTCTAAAATTAAATCAAGTTTTATTTTATTTCTTTTTACTTATTTATTTTTTTAACATTTATTTTTATTTTTAGAGACAGGGAGAGACACAGAGTGTGAATGGGGGAGGGGCAGAGAGAGAGAGGGAGACACAGAACCTGAAGCAGGCTCCAGGCTCCGAGCTGTCAGCACAGAGCCCAACACAGGGCTTGAACACATGAACTGTGAGATCATGACCTGAGCTTAAGTCAGACACTTAACCAACTGAGCCATCCAGGTGCCCCAAGGTTTTAAAAAGGAAGAAATTCCTATTTCTTGCATACACTTCTGAACTAAATTGAATTCATTTCGAAGTGAAGGAATTCACTACCAATATTTCCGACTTAAGGTGTATGGAAAAGTCCTCATGCTTCAAAATATTTTGCTCATTCTGTGAAATAACTCTTTAAATAATAATTGCACATTACTACAAACCTAACCCTCAACAGTGACTAAAACTATTTCACATTTTAACGAAAGGCAACTTAGCCATACACTTTTCTGTACATAATTTGTTGAATTACTTCTTTTTTTTGATGCAGTTAAGGGTAGAATATGGAGCAATTTTTTTATAAAGCTTATTTATTTATTATTTCAGAAAGAGAAAGAACACAAGCAGGGGAAAAGCAGAGAGACAGAAGGAGACACAGAATCCAAATCAGGCTCTAGGCTCTGAGTTGTCAGTACAGAGCCCAACACAGGGCTTGAACCCACTATCCGTGAGATCATGACCTAGGCCAAAGTTAAATCAGATGCTTAACCAACTGAGTCACCCAGGTGCCCCATATATGGAGTCATTTTGAGCATGGAGCCTTCAATAAGATTTGAGATAGTGGGAGGAAAACAAAGGGAGGAGAAGAGCAAGGGTTCACTGATGAACGGAAGGTGGGGAGAGAGTGAAGGGAAATACGGCACAAATTTTAATAAGGGAAGATAACTGTTCTAATTTTACTGAAGGCTGGTACTGCTGATTACCCAGTCTAAGCCTCAACAATCCTAAAATTCTCCTCCAGACCCTACACTGCCTCTGGTATACACTAAAATGATCAGACTAGGAACTTGGACATGAAGTATGAAATGAAATTATCTTGAATTAAAAACAAAAAGTCATGACAAGGATACAGGGAGAGACAACAGCACAGTGAACTGTGCTAGTCTGCAGTTACGGTATTGCATTTCATAGCGCCTTCTAGTGGCCGGGTCTGTGCTGGGTCATTTTATCATCAGAGGAGTTCAGCAGTTATAAAGCACTGGGTGATGTATGGAATCGTTGAATTACTATATTGTACATCTGAAACTAATGTAACACTGTAGGTTATCTGTCTTAGAATTAAAATAAAATAAAATGAAGTTTTAAAAATGCCCAGCTGAAATTGTTTGCTCTTTATTAAATTTCTGAGTAATGATTCAAAGCTCCATTCTTGGTCAAAATAATTGAAGACTATTGTGAGAAATTCCTATCCTACAGAAGATCGTTGTTTTTTTTATAGTTAATTAGAAGTGAAAGTTGTTTCCCACTGTCCTCTCCTCTTTAGAAAGAGAAGGTTGAAATCTGACATCCCTCCCCCCACCAAAGAAAAGGAAAGGAAAATAAATTTACCAAAAGGATTAACATGCGTTTTCTCAGGCACTGTCAGATTCAGAGATTATTCTTTACTGTTTATGGTTTACTCCTCCATAAGTATAGACCTTGAGTTTAAAAATTAATGGAAAAGGGGGCACCTGGGTGGCTCAGTCAGCTAAGGGTCCATCTTTAGCTCAGGTCATGATCTCGCGGTTCATGAATTGGGGTCCCTTGTGGGGCTCTGTGCTGACAGCTCAGAGCCTGGAGCCTGCTTCCGATTCAGTCTCCCTCTCTCTCTGTCCCTCCGCCACTCACACTCTGTCTCTCTCTCTCTCATTCTCAAAAATAAACATTAAAATTTTTAATTAATGGAAATGAATAACAACAGTAGATTTAACACAAATTCCTCAGATTACATGTGTTTGCCAAAAAACCTACCAAACTTCTCAACAAAATGGCACCTCCTATTGTACAGAAGAAATTTAAGGAAATGTGCTGTGAGATTTCACTTTGCCTCAAACGTTTTGCTTTTGAAAACAGCTTTCTGGAACATAGAAGCAATGTACACGCCTTACCCTGGTATTTCTTAAGGTGCCATAACAAAGAGACCAATGGACAGATATGGACATGGGGAGGAGGGATGGAAAACTGCTCAATTCAGAAGTTAAATTGGAGAAGTCCATCGAGATTTATCGGCGTTTACAAGTACAATGGTTTAGTGCAGTGTGTATGCAACCCTGAGGGCCCCGTGCCTGACTGACAAAAGGGGACCTGAGATGCCAAAACCACAGAGCTCAATCTTTCAGAGACGATGTATTTTCTTAAGGTTAACCTTGTGGTTTTCTGTGCTCTGAAGTCCCTTGACCTTCCTTGGAGAATGAATTTTTGGATTAAATCTTAATGGATTTTCAGAGAAGACTGATTATAGGAGCATAAAATAAAATGAATTATGTAATGAGTTTCTTCATTACTGCAGATTGATGGCTTCCTTATTGTCTGGTTGGCTGAGAATGGCTTCCTAAAGAGTTTGAGACAAGGCACCAAATGATGGAAATAATTTACTTCTTAAGACAAATCATTAAAGTGTCATGTAAGTGTAGTGTGTGTGTGTGTGTGTGTGTGCGCGCAGATACCTATTTACACATGCTTCCTGGTGAATCAGTCCAACTCCTTAAAAAGTATTTTCGAATTAATAAGAATTACTCAAGGAACGATTATGCAGAGATACAAAATCCATGAAAAAAAATTTTTGTGGCTCATATTACTATCCAACAGTACATTTTGCACCTATATGTTTGGTCAGCTATCGTTTGTCAGTTCCACGAAAATCAAGAGTCACTGGTGTGTGGGGGGCGGGTGGGGCTTTGTTCTACTTCAAGCTGTATGTTTGGTACCTGGGAAGAGCCTCAGTAACACAGTAGATGCAGAGAGCTATATGAATAAATGAAAGTATATGTTTATCAAGGAAAGGAAGCAAATGTGGCTAGTTAGTAGAGTCTTTGCTTCTGCTACTTGTCAAGAGAAGATAAGTAGTATTTATAATGGCACTCCTCCACAACCAACCTGTGTTCTCTTGACTTTAGGCTGCATCTCAATTGTTTGAAGATCTTTCATTTGTGAAGTGACCTAGTTCTTGACTCTTAAAGGGTCTGAGCCCAAAGCAGTCTCGCCACTGGGTTGATGTACGTGTCCATCCTATTTACCATTAGGCTGGAAATATTAGAAGGACTCCCAGAGGGCATCCTCATACTTTTCTCAGCACCCATTATGTGGTGGAAATCCAATTTCCCCTCTATAATCAGAGGTAATAGCCAGTCAACACAAGAACCACCTTGTGGTACTTATTGGTCCAGTGACACAAGGAGCCACAATGGCCAGGTGGCAGTCTTAATTTCCAATTAATGCAACTATCATGTATCCTGCAGTGGAACCATTTTTTCTTGCAACTGAGCCCAAATATACAGGATAAAAAGCAAAAATGTTATGAGCTAGGCACGATATAATAGAGTGACACTCCCTACATCCAACCTTTGGCTTCCGGACCCATGAGATCTAGCTCTGAGAGAAACGGTTCCAAATACCAGTTGCTTGTTCAGTGCATATACTGTGTCTTGTAGAACAGCACCACAGCCTTGCACAAACTACGTATTCAATAGATCTGTTCATCATTTTATTTAGCTGAGGTGTTTTTACCTAACAAGGGCAGGATAGTATCAATTAATCCCATGGTTGTGAGCTGATTATCTCTTCTATTTCTTTATAAAACAAGCTCTTTATTCAGAACAATTGTTGTGTGAGACACTGCTGGTGGTGAATAAGGCATTCAGTTATTCTCTGGGTCATGACGCCGGCTGATTCTTTATGGTCAAGGTAAGCAATCCCATATCAAGAATAAACAACTCTTGAAGTGACACACACTTTCTCTTCTTCATGAAGGAAACCTGTTTTTCCCTTTATCTAATATGAGCAACTTGCCCTCAGGTGGCTGAAACACAAGGTGCTTTATTGAGGTCTCAGCTTTGTCTCTGCTCTTTGCAGATTGGGAATCGGTAGTGGCGTTAACCATTTCAACCTTGGTGAGGGAAAGTCAATGGATTTAAATTTATATATAATTTCTCTCTCTTTCACTAAAACCACATTGCTCCTGAGCCCATGAGGAAGCACCAGGCAAGGAGCCTTAACAGGCATCACACAACATTGCATCAGGTTATCCTTACAATTTACAGCCATTTTTACAATTGACCTGCGGCATCTTTTGAGGAACATTAATTTCCTCACGCAAATCTCCTCATAATCTGGCCATTTGAAGTCCATTCTTATGTTTTTTCATCAAACTTTCTTGTCATCAATGTTATAATTTTGCCCTATTTCACACTGTATGTCTTTTTGCTCTTTAGTGTATCTTATAATTGTTGGCTTTTATATTTTTCAAATGGCTCTAAGCATTTCTCTGCTTTACCTAGTGAGTTTAACTTGTTAACAACTACTATGTTTATTGTCATACTAAGATTTGGTGATGTCATTCATATTTTCATTTAACAATATTTACCTTCTATTTGTTATTTCTTCATTTATATTTTCTATCAGATAAATCAACTTACGTGCTACTGATTTAAAAGTTATACATTGGGCGCCTAGGTAGCTCAGTCAGTTAAGTGTCCGACTTTGGCTCAAGTCATGATCTCATGATTTGTGAGTTCGAGTCCTGGAGCCTGCTTCAGATTCTGTGCCTCCCTCTCTGTCTCTTCCCCTCCCCTCGTGCTCTGCCTGTCTCTCTCAAAAATAAATAAACATGGGGGGGGGGGGGTGCGAGAAGCCAAGATGGCAGAACAGTACGGAAGCTTTTTGTGTGTTTCATGTCCATGAAACACAGCCAGACCAACACTAATCCATCCTACACACCTAGAAAACTGATTGGAGGATTAACACAACAATCTGCACAACCTGAACCACAGAATTCAGCAGGTGCGGCACAAAGAGGTGAATTTGGGGAGTGAGAAGCCGTGGAAGTTAGGGAACTGCTTTTGTGGGTAGAGGATGGAGACTGGGGAGGGGGGAAGAATGCGGGAAAAGCACCCCTCCGCAAAAGCAGCTGGAGAGAAAGTAGAAAATTGGAAACAGGTACAGGGACTAAACTAAAAAGGGACAAAGGAGAAAGGAGAAAGGAGAGGGTTTAAATGCCATTAAGACTGTAAACAAGGGGAACGCAAAGGCTGCAACTCCGCAGCTCCATACCTGGCGGTGCTCTGGTGGGAAGGGTGAATCCCCAGGAGCAGAGTGGGGTCCGGGAGGTTCTGGAGCCACACAGGGAAAAGCGGTTCCACTGCTGGAAGGACATTTGGTGGAGACTGTTGAAACCACCTGGTCCCAGCAGACCCCAGAAAACGGCCACCTTCGCTGGTGCTGGAACAATGTCCTTAAGGCTGAAGCCTGGTGCCAGATGTGTGTTGTGATTTTCCATAATCCCTGAAACGCTGCAGCTACACCGTCTGGCGAACTTTTTCTCGGGCGGGTGGCACCTGGCCGGAGTCTCAGGGCACCGGCAGCAGCAGGGTCAGCAAGCGTTCCTGGGTGGGGCCGACACTCTGCCATTGCTCATTCGGCCAGTGCTCGGGGAGACCCTCCCCGCAGAGGGGCGGAGCGGGCAAAGCAGCGGTCCTTCAGAAGTAAGGGGCGGGGGGGGGGGGGGGGGGGGGGGGGGGGGGGTGGGAAACAGTCCCATCTGAGACAAAACTCAGGAGAGAGGTACTGCCTGGGGCCTGGTCCCGGAGACTGAAAAAGCGGGGAGAGGACTAGAGCTGAAGACAGAGGACGGGTGCGCAATTGCTGATCCAGAAGAACAGAATGGGTAGCTGGGTGTTTTTTGTTTTTTGTTTTTTACCGCTCCGAGCATGCGCATAGGCACCTACAAGCACTGCAACAATCCACCCCAGTAGGAGAGCGGCGCCATCTAGTGGAGAGTGGAGCTGTTACTCTGAGCCCCACTCAACTGGGCCAACTTCCCTCTTCAGGAACAGGTCTCGCCGCCTGCTTAATTTATGGACTATAAAGAGCTACATAGACTGATTGGTAGGGGAAAACGAAGCAATTTCAGTCCTACTTCAATCTGTTAGCAGGTTCCTCTATTCAACTTTCTTTCTTTTGTTTCTTTATTCTTTCTCTCTTTTACAATTCTTTTCTTTTTCTCTTTATTCTTTCTGAATACAGAAAAAGAAAAAAATTCATTTTTATTTTAAATTTTATTAAAAGTATCTTTATTTATTTTTTGTTACTATATTTTTTACTTTTGTGTAAATTTTTTCAAGTTCTACTTTATTTCCATCATTTTATTTTAGTTTACTTCAGTGTATTCACCTTTTCAAATTTTCAATTTCCTTTTTTTCTTTCTTTTTCTTTTTTCTCTTTTTGTTTCTTTTCTTTTTCTTGAATGCAGAAAGAGAAAAACTTAATTTTTACTTTCAATTTCTATTAAAATATTTTTAATTAATTTTTAATACTATATTTTTTTGCTTTTAGGTAAGTTTTTTCAAATTCTATTTTACTTCCATCATTTTATTTGTCTAATACAGTGTATTCACTCTTCCGAATTTTGAAACGATTTCTTTTTCTTTTTTTTTCTTTTTTATCTTTTATCTCTTTGTTTCTTTTCTTTCTTCTTAAATACAGAAAAGGAAAAAATTCATATTTATTTTTAATTTTTATTAAAAATATTTTTCTTTAATTTTTTCTACTATATTCTTTACTTTTGTGTATATTTTTTCAACTTCTATTTTACCCCCATCATCTCATTATAGTCTACTTCAGTGTATTCATTTTTTCAAATTCTCAAACAATTTCATTTTTTTCCTCCCCCTCTCTTTTTTTTCTCTAATCTGTCAAACCACTTTCAACACCCAGACCAAAACACACCTAAGATCTAGCATCATCTATTCGATTTGTGTGCGTGTGTTTTTAATTTTAATATTTTTTTAATTTTAATATTTTTTTAATTTCAATTTTTCTGACTCATTAATTCCTTTTCTCCCTTCAAAATGACAAAACGAAGGAATTTACCCCAAAAGAAAGAGCGTGAAAAAACGACAGCCAGGGATGTAACCAACACAGATATAAGCAAGATGTCTGAACCAGTATTTAGAATCATGATAATAAGAATACTAGCTGGAGTCGACAATAGATTAGAATCCCTTTCTGCAGAGATAAAAGAAGTAAAAGATAGCCAGAATGAAATTAAAAATGCTATAACTGAGCTGAAATCATGGATGGATGCAGCAGCGGCAAGGATGGACGAAGCAGAAATGAGATTCAGCGATATAGAAAACAAACTTATAGAGAATAACGAAGCAGAAAAAATGAGGGAGATTAAGGCAAAAGAGCACGATTTAAGAATTAGAGAAATCAGTGACTCATTAAAAAGGAACAACATCAGAATCATAGGGGTCCCAGAAGAGGAAGAAAGAGAAACAGGGGTAGGAGGGTTATGTGAGCAAATCATAGCAGAAAATTTTTCCTAACCTGGAGAAAGACACAGACATCAAAATCCAGGAAGCACAGAGGACCCCCATTAGATTCAACAAAAACTGACCATCAACAAGGTATATCATAGTCAAGTTCACAAAATACTCAGGCAAGGAGAGAATCATGAAAGCAGCAAGGGAAAGAAAGTCCCTAACATACAAGGGAAGACAGATCAGGTTTGCAGCAGACCTATCCACAGAAACTTGGCAGGCCAGAAAGAAGTGGCAGGATATATTCAGTGTGCTGAATCAGAAAAATATGCAGCCAAGAATTCTTTATCCAGCAAGGCTGTCATTCAAAATAGAAGGAGAGATAAAAAGTTTCCCAGACAAACAAAAATTAAAGGAGTTTGTGACCACTAAACCAGCCCTGCAAGAAATTTTAAGGGGGACTTTCTGAGGGGAGAAAAGATGAAAAAAAAAAAAATATATATATATGTGTGTGTGTGTGTATACACACACACACACACACACACATATATATATATATACATATGAAAAGTAACGAAAGATTAGAAAGGACAGAGAACACCACCAGAAACTCCAACTCTACAAGCATCATAATGGCAATAAATTCATATCTTTCAGTACTCACTCTAAACGTCAATGGACTCAATGCTCCAATCTAAAGACATGGTAACAGAGTGGATAAGAAAACAAGATCCATGTATATGCTGTTTACAAGAGACCCACTTTAGACCTAAAGACACCTTCAGATTGAAAATAAGGGTATGGAGAACCATCTAGCATGCTAATGGTCAATAAAAGAAAGCTGGAGTAGCCATACTTATTTCAGACAATATTGACTTTAAAATAAAGACTGTATCAAGAGATGCAGAAGGGCATTCATTATATCATAATCAAAGGGTCTATAGACCAAGAAGACCTAACAATTGTAAACATTTATGTGCCAAATGTGGATGCACCCAAATATGTAAATCAATTAATCACAAACATAAAGAAACTCATTGATAGTAATACCATAATAGTAGGAGACTTCAACACCCCACTGACAACAATGAACAGATCATCTAATCAAAAAATCAACAAGGAAACAATGGCTTTGAATGACACACTGGACCACATGGACTTAACAGAAATATTCAGAACACTTCATCCTAAAGCAGAATATACATTCTTCTCCAGTGCACATGGAACATTCTCCAGAATAGACCATATACTGGGACACAAATCAGCCCTATGTAAGTACAAAAAGATAGAGATCACACCATGCATATTTTCAGACCACAGCGCTATGAAACCTGAAATCAACCACAAGAAACAATTTGGAAAGGTAACAGATACTTGGAGACTGAAGAACATCCTACTAAAGAATGAATGGGCTAACCAAGCAGTTAAAGAGGAAATAAAAAAATAGATGGAAGTCAATGAAAACGATAGCACCACAACCCAAAACCTCTGGGACACAGCAAAGGCAATCATAAGAAGAAAGTATATAGCAATCCAGGCCTTCCTAAAGAAGGAAGAAAGATCTCAGGTACACAACCTAACCTTATGCCTTAAAGAGCTGGAAAAAGAACAGCAAATAAAACCCAAAGCCAGCAGAAGACAGAAAATAATAAAGATTAGAGCAGAAATTAATGCTATCCAGACCAAAAAAAACAGTAGCACAGATCAATAAAACAAGAAGCTGGTTTTTTGAAAGAATTAACAAAATTGATAAGCCACTAGCCAGTTTGATCAAAAAGAAAAAGGAAAGGAACCAAATAAATAAAATCAAGAATGAAAGAGGAGAGATCACAACCATTATGAGCAATTATATATTATGCATATTATGAGCAATTATATGCCAATAAAATGGGTAATCTGGAAGAAATGGACAAATTCCTGGAAACATATACACTACCAAAACTAAAACAGGAAGAAATAGAAAATTTGAACAGTCCCATAACCAGTAAGGAAATCGAATTAGTAATCAAAAATCTGCCAAAAAACAAGAGTCCAGGGCCAGATGGCTTTCCAGGGGAATTCTACCAAACATTTAAGGAAGAGTTAACACCTGTTCTCTTGAAACTGTTCCAAAGAATAGAAATGGAAGGAAAACTTCCAAACTCTTTCTACGAAGACAGCATTATCTTGATTCCAAAACTAGACAGAGACCACACTAAAAAGGAGAACCATAGACAAATTTCTCTGATGAACATCGACGCAGAAATCCTCAACAAGATATTAGCCAACTGGACCCAACAATACATTAAAAAAATTATTCACCACGACCAAGCGAGATTTATACCTGGGATGTAGGGCTAGTTCAATATCCGCAAGTGAATTAATGTGATTCATCACATCAGTAAAAGAAAGGGCAAGAACCATATGACCCTCTCAATAGTTACAAAGAAAGCATTTGACAAAATACAGCATTCTTTCTTGATGAAAACTCTCAAGAAAGTAGGGATAGAAGGATCATACCTTGAGATCATAAAAGCCATATATGAATGACCCAATGCTAATATCATCCTCAATGGGGAAAAACTGAGAGGTTTCCTCCAAGGTCAGGAACAAGACAGGGATGTCCACTTTTGCCACTGTTATTCAACATAGTATTGGAAGTCTTAGCCTCTGCAGTCAGACAACACAAAGAAATAAAAGGCATCCAAATCGGCCAGGAGGAGGTCCAACTTTCACTTTTCGCAAATGACATGATACTCTATGGAAAACCCAAAAGATTCCACCAGAAGTGATTCATGAATTCAGCAAAGTTGCAGGATACAAAATCAATGCACAGAAATCGGTTGCATTCCTATACACCAACAATGAAGCGACACAAAGAGAAATCAAGGAATC
The DNA here is from genome assembly GCF_028749965.1 of Puma concolor. Lineage (NCBI taxonomy): Eukaryota > Metazoa > Chordata > Mammalia > Carnivora > Felidae > Puma > Puma concolor. Next base: position 10,588,120 of record NC_141677.1, read on the forward strand.
GATCCCATTTACAGTTGCACAAAAAACCATAAAATACCTAGGAATAAATCTAACCAAAAGGTGAAAAATCTATACACTGAAAACTATAGAGAGCTTATGAAAGAAATTGAAGACGACAAAAAAAAAAAAAATGGAAAAAGATTCCACCCTCCTGGATAGGAAGAACAAATATTGTTAAAATGTCGATACTACCCAAAGCAATCTACATATTCAATGCAATCCCTATGAAAGTAACACCAGCATTCTTCACAGACCTAGAACAAATAATCCTAAAATTTGTATGGAACCAGAAAAGACCCCGAATAGCCAAAGAGATTTTGAAAAAGAAAACCAAAGCAGGAGGCATCACAATCCCAGACTGCAAGCTATACTACAAAGCTGTCATCATCAAGACAGTATGTTACTGGCAAAGAGCAGACACTCATATCAATGGAAAAGAATAGAGAACCCAGAAATGGATCCACAAACATATGGGCAACTAATCTTTGACAAAGCAGGAAAGAATATCCAATGGAATAAAGACAGTCTCTTCAGCAAGTGGTGCTAGGAAAACTGGACAGCGACATGCAGAAGAACGAACCTGGACCACTTTCTTACACCAGACACAAAAATAAACTCAAAATGGATGAAAGACCTCAATGTAAGACAGGAAGCCATCAAAATCCTTGAGGGGAAACCAGGCAAAATCCTCTTTGATCTTGGCCACAGCACTTCTTACTCAACACATCTTCAGAGGCAAAGGAAACAAAAGCAAAAATGAACTACTGGGACCTCATCAAAATAAAATCTTCTGCACAGTGAAGGAAACAATCAGCAAAACTAAAAGGCAACTGACAGAATGGGAGAAGATATTTGCAAATGACAGATCAGATAAAGGGTTAGTATCCAACATCTATAAAGAACTTATCAAACTCAACACCCAAAAAACAAATAATCCAGTGAAGAAATGGGCAAAAGACATGAATAGACACTTCTCCAAAGAAGACATCCAGATGGCCAACTGACACATGAAAAAATGCTCAACATCACTCATCATCAGGGAACTAGAAATCAAAACCACAATGAGATACCACCTGACACCTGTCAGAATTGGTAACATTAACAACTCAGGCAACAACAGATGTTGGCGAGGATGTGGAAAAAGAGGATCTCTTTTGCATTGTTGGTGGCAATGCAAGCTGGTGCAGCCACTCTGGAAAACAGTATGGAGGTTCCTCAAAAAACTAAAAATAGAACTACCCTACGACCCAGCAATTGCACTACTAGGCATTTATCCATGGGATACAGGTGTGCTGTTTCGAAGGGACACATGCATCTCCATGTTTATAGCAGCACTATCAATAATAGCCAAAGTATGGAAAGAGCCCAAATGTCCATCGATGGATGACTGGATAAAGAAAATGTGGTACACACACACACACACACACACACACACACACACACACACACACACACAATGGAGTATTACTCGGCAATCAAAAAGAATGAAATCTTGCCATTTGCAACTACGTGGATGGAACTGGAGGGTATTATGCTAAGTGAAATTAGTCAGTTAGAGAAAGACAAAAATCATATGACGTCACTCATATGAGGACTTTAAGAGACAAAACAGATGAACATAAGGGAAGAGAAATAAAAATAATATAAAAAACAGGGAGGGGGACAAAACAGAAGAGACTCATAAATATGGAGAACAAACTGAGGGTTCCTGGAGGGATTGTGGGAGGGGGATGGGGTAAATGGGTAAGGGGCATTAAGGAATCTACTCCTGAAATCATTGTTTCACTATATGCTAAATAATTTGGATGTAAATTTTAAAAAATAAAAATAAAATTAAAAAAATAAACATAAAAAAATAATAAAAGTCATATTATATTTTAGTTCTGACAGTTGTAGCTTAACTTAAAACCTATCAGTGAGTTGACTGATTTTTTTTTTTTTTTGGAGTTATCAGTATCTTTATCTTTTCTCTAATAAGGCAAGTCCTTAGAAGGCTTCATGTTTCTTTCTTTATATATACCTTTCATGTCACTTCTTTTTTTTTAAATTTTTTTTTTCAACGTTTATTTATTTTTGGGACAGAGAGAGAGCATGAACGGGGGAGGGGCAGAGAGAGAGGGAGACACAGAATCGGAAGCAGGCTCCAGGCTCTGAGGCATCAGCCCCGAGCCCGACGCGGGGCTCGAACTCACGGACCGCGAGATCGTGACCTGGCTGAAGTCGGACGCTCAACTGACTGCGCCACCCAGGCGCCCCTCATGTCACTTCTTAAGAGAACTCCTTGGCCTGGTTTTCTAGCTAATTAATAATTATCCAGCTATATTCACTCTATCATGCCACTCCAAACAAACTTACTTATGGTTCGTCAGCTTGGAGTAATATTATAGTAACTGCAGGGGGTGGTATGCACAGAGCAAATCTTAATGCGGGCTGATAGTGGACGTCTATCGATGTATTTCCAAATTATTGAGAGAAAGTTTTGGTGAACAGGTTTTAGTGGGACTTTGTATAACTGTCCCAACCTGGCTGTCTGATAAGGCATTAAGAACATTCAATGCCACCAAACAATTCATGGTTATTTGACATCCTACAAAGGTATATTTACAAACTTAGCAAATTTGGGAGACAAATGGTTAACCAGTTGCATGAAAGTTTGACTTCCCATGATACTGACATTGTTACCGTATGAGTTTTATTAACATACACGAGTCCCTGAAGTCTTTTGATTCTGGATCAGATTAATAGAATTATTAACACCAGAAACCCGAAAAACAATTCCCTCTATAGCAAAGATGACTGGTGTGAACTTGCTTACATACAATGTAAGTGACAATGTTGCTCTTTATCTGATGCTTTCTGTCACAAGTCAGATCAGTGCCGGTTAGCATTTTGTATGAGCAGTAACTGTGAGTGAATTGATGCTATTTCAAGGGTTCAGAATACATTTTCCAGTTCTTTTTTTACTTTCTTAACTGAACCTTGACAGTATGAGGTTTTTAAAGAGCGGTATTAGCAATGATTAAGCAGAACAATCTAGTAAACTGGCCTGCTGCAGCTGTCTGCACATGAAACTGGATGTAACTGTCATCAGGGATTGAACAGTAACATACATTTTGTTAAGTGTGTGTGTGTGTGTGTGTGTGTGTGTGCGCGCGCGCGCGCGCGCGCGCGCGGGCGTGCGCATGCACATGCACGTAATTTCAACCTGGAACCAGAAGGTTTGATAACGTAAATAAAACATTGTACTTTTAAAAAGGAAAATATTTACTGAAGATGGAAATAAACTAACATTCTCCAGCTTACCTTGAATCAAGGATCAAGGAATAAAGATTCAGTAATACGAGGAAAAAAAAGTCCTTATGGAGGTTAAATTGTTTTCTTATCAATAGATGACCAAATACATTTTTTTTTCCTCATTAGATCAATACATATGGCTAGAACACTTTAAGAGGGGCACCTGGGTGGCTCAGTTGGTTAAGCATCCGACTTCAGCTCAGGTCATGATCTTGCGGTCCTTGAGTTCAAGCCCCGCTTTGGGTTCTGGGCTGACAACTCAAAGCCTGGAGCCTGCTTCAGATTCTGTGTCTCCCTCTCTCCCTGCCCCTCCCCTGCTCATGCTCTGGCTCTCTCTCAAAAATAAATAAACATTTAAAAAATGTTGCATTAGAACTACCCTATGACCCAGCAATTGCACTACTGATTTTTACCCCAAGGATACAAAAATACTGATTCAATGGGGCACATGAGCCCTGATGTTTACAGCGACATTATGAACAATAGCCAAATTATGGAAAAGGGTCAAATGTGTACTGACTGATGAATGGATGAAGATGTGATACACACACACACACACACACACACACACACACATTCATATATAATGAAATATTTCTCAGCCATCAAAAAGAATGAAACCTCACCATTTGCAATAACATGGCTAGAGCTACAGTGTATTATGCCAAGCAAAATAAGTTATTCAGAGGACAACAAATACCAATATGATTTCTCATATGTACAATTTAAGAAACAAAAAAAGAACATGGGGAAACAAACAAACAAACAAACAAAAAAGACAGAGAGAGAAAGAGAAAGAGTTAGGCAAACATAAGAGAGTCTTGCCGTAACTATAGGGAATAAACTGAGGGATGCTGGAGGGGAGGTGGGTGGGGGATGGGCTAAATGGGTGATGGTTATTAAGGATGAGCACTGGGTGTTATATGGAAGTGATGAATCGCTAAATTCTACTCCTGAAACTAATATTATCTTTATGTTAACTAACTAGAACTTAAATAAAAATTTGAAACCTTAAAAAAAAAAGTTCTGGGGTGCCTGGGTGGCGCAGTCGGTTAAGCGTCCGACTTCAGCCAGGTCACGATCTTGCGGTCCGTGAGTTCGAGCCCCGCGTCAGGCTCTGGGCTGATGGCTCAGAGCCTGGAGCCTGTTTCCGATTCTGTGTCTCCCTCTCTCTCTGCCCCTCCCCCATTCATGCTCTGTCTCTCTCTGTCCCAAAAATAAATAAACGTTGAAAAAAAAATTAAAAAAAAAAAAAAAGTTCTGTTACTTTGGGCTCTTAGCAATTCAAAATGGAAGCAAGAACAGTACCTCCCAGAGCTGTTGAGAAAAGTGATTGGTCATATTTTAAACACAAAAGCACATTCCTCTGTTATGCTAGTTGTAAGTTTTTGTGGGGGTAGAATTTGTGTCTTCTCCTTCTCATAGTGCCTCTCTCTACCTTGCGCTATGTGCTACGCAAAACAGGTATTCAATCCATGTCTCTTGACTGGTTGACACGACTGTAGGAAGGTCCCTTTTTTCTCTATAGTCTATATTACATGAGAGATCTGGAGCCAAAGATACTTACGAATCTTCATATCCCCATAACTTCACATCTAGCTTGAATCACATCATGAACTAATAAAAGCTTCTGAGTCTCACATAGCAATAGATACTAAAGACTTTCTAATTAGAGTAATATTTATAAAGTTCCCCAGTGAGTATGGTGTTGCAATAGACATAAAACAGAATTCATCAAAGTGACTCTTGGTTCTTTGAGGATAATATTTTAACACAACATGCTTTAACTCACCAAACAACCACTAACGAAACCAAGATAACTCTGTAAATTATGCTTGGAAGGTACCTCTCTGTTGTTACTGTTGCAAATTCTTTACAGTTACAAATTCGCTTTCAAAAATCTCTGAAAGGACGACACTGCTGTAAGCCTACTCTGTGACCCCTGTATCTTGCATCTCTGCTTAAATTAATATTCTGGAGTGGGGAGGGGTTGTCCCTTGGGAAGGAGAAAACAGCAGTGATGCTCTCTGACGGTACAAGGGCGACCTCAGAAAATGAAATGAGTCACCTGCTTATGCAGTCCGATGAGTGGCTGCAGCAAAGGGGTAAAATGTGAGGTAAAGGGTAATCCTATTCTCCTACCCTCAGGAAGCCTTCTGCCTGCTGGGTCTAGATCCTTTTTTTTTTTTTTTTAATTTTTTTTTCAACGTTTTTATTTATTTTTGGGACAGAGAGAGACAGAGCATGAACGGGGGAGGGGCAGAGAGAGAAGGAGACACAGAATCAGAAGCAGGCTCCAGGCTCTGAGCCATCAGCCCAGAGCCTGACGCGGGGCTCGAACTCACGGACCGCGAGATCGTGACCTGGCTGAAGTCGGACGCTTAACCGACTGCGCCACCCAGGCGCCCCTGGGTCTAGATCCTTAATGTGTCCCGTGGAACAGTTGGGTTGGCACAAGTGTAACTGACTATGTGGGGCTTTAGCACAACTGGCATTAAAGTTAATACATGTCAATAATATTGGAATTAAATATACTATTTAAAATTCAACATCATGTACCGTAAAAAAGCCAGGGTTATTTCTGCCTTGTAGACAGGACCCGATGCCTTCCGATCTTACCGCTGGCTGCCATCACGGACACACAGCATTCTGCTGCTGTGTTTGGATTTAACTCGTTTCTTCTTCTCCAGGCTACATATTTAAAAAATTACTTACTCAGACATTTTTCTTTTCAAAAATTAGGTTCCATGCTCTCTCAGTCTCGCCCAATTCCAGCTTATAGAGTTTTGTAAATTTCTCATGTCTGCACCTCACTTCATATCGCTCCTCCTGTCTGGAATGTCATTCTTTCTTTCCTTTCTCTTCCCCTTTGTCAGGCTCCTGCCCACATAGTAAAATATTGCAACACTGTTAGCAAGGACACTGCTGGAACTTTCTCTCTCCTTTTGCTCTCTCCCCATCAAGCTGCATTCTCTACAAAATACATTCTTGCCTTCCCTAGGATTCCCAAGGCAAACACCCTTAACTCAATTTACCATAATCTTCTTTTTTTTTTTAATTTTTTTTTCAACGTTTTTTATTTATTTTTGGGACAGAGAGAGACAGAGCATGAACGGGGGAGGGGCAGAGAGAGAGGGAGACACAGAATCGGAAACAGGCTCCAGGCTCTGAGCCATCAGCCCAGAGCCTGATGCGGGGCTCGAACTCACGGACCGCAAGATCGTGACCTGGCTGAAGTCGGACGCTTAACCGACTGCGCCACCCAGGCGCCCCTACCATAATCTTCTTACAGGAGAGCCCTGCTTGTTTTTAAAGTTTTTTTTAAAACTTTTATATAGAAAGAGATGGAATCATGATTATATAGAAATTCCCTAGAGAAATGTAATGTCCTACACATATTTTCAAAGTAGAAATTATTGAACTGAATTGCTCTGTCCAACCTGGGATTCGGATGCATTTTACCCACCCCTGTGAAGTTCCTCAAGGGTGTAGACCTTAATGTAGCATCTTTTGAAGAAATACAGTTTAGACTAAGGACAGAAAACTCTGGATCGAGATACACTTTCGGTTGGAATTCGACACCATTTTCTGTTATGTCTGGGACCTTTGGCAGGTTATTTAGTCACTGTATACCCCCTTCCAGATTATTCTTTACAGTGAGCTGTCCTGAGGACTAAATAAGATAATGCATGAGAAGTAGTACAAATACCACAAGATGAAGTTATTAGTTACCAGCTAGTTAATAGTCATTATCGTTTAACTGATTAGCACTGTAAATACTCCTCAAAAATTTTACCAGAAACGTTCATGTATTTTTTTTTTACTTTATATCATTTAATCAATGCATAATGCATTAACTGGGCTAATATATTGAGAAAATATTACTGTTGGGGCACGTGGGTGGCTCAGTCAGCTAAGCATCTAAGTGTCCGACCCTTGATTTCAGCTCAGGTCATGATCTCATGGTTCGTGAGATGGAACCCGGCATCGGGTTCTGTGCTGACAGTGCGGAGTCTGCTTGGGATTCTTTCTCTCTCTCCCTCTCTCTCTTTCTGTCCCTCCCCTCAATAAATAAATAAATAAATAAATAAATAGGCTTTTTTTTTTTTTAAAGCTTATTGCTAGCTGTTGCAGGGCTAGGTTACACAAAAGAAAATTTGAAAAGGACACCTGAGACACAGACAAATTAGAATTAAAAAAAAAAAAAGGAGGTGCACCTGGGTGGCTCAGTCGGTTGAGCATCCAACTGCAGCTTGGGTCATGATCTTTGGTTTGTGGGTTCGAGCCCTGTGTCAGGCTCTCTGCTGGAGCCTGGAGCCTGCTTCAGATTCTGTGTCTCCCTCTCTCTCTGCCCCTCCCCCACTCACGTTCTGTCTCTCTCTCTCTCTGTCTCTCAAAAATGAATAGATGTTAAAAAAAAAAAAAAGAGGCCACAGGTTGAGATGTGCATTATGTTCACACTGTGATAAGTGTGGCAGGATGTAAAAATATTGTCATGAAGCTCACAGGTGTCTACTTGTGCAATCTTTTTAAAAAATTTTTTTACATTTATTTATTTTTGAGAGACAGAGTGAGACAAAGTGAGAATGGGGGAGAGGCAGAGAGAGAGAGGGAGAGGGAGACACAGGATCGGAAGCAGGCTCCAGACTCTGAGCTGTCAGCACGGAGCCCGAAGCAGGGCTCGAACTCACAGACCGTGAGATCAAGAGTTGAAGTCGGACGCTCAACCGACTGAGCCACCCAGGTGCCCCTACTTGCGCAACCTTTAGGTGCTCTGGTAGGACTGCACGGTCACCAGAGTGGATAAGACACAGTGCCTGCCTTTCCAAAGCAACTTGCCACCTGCCACTGTTCAAACTCTGTAGTCCACTTCTACAGAGCACACGCTTTTATGCATCACATAAAAGTGGATCGAATGAAGAGCTGGAATTAGCCAAGTTAAATAAAAGTTTTTGCCAAGTTTATGGCAAAACATACATTTTAGCCAGACAGGGGCAAGAGAGGAAGGAAGTAAATTGTTTCTGAGACAAGAATATTTGTGAAGTTATCTGAATGGAAACCACGGATGAAATTACCCAGAAACACACAAAGCAACTTGCTTCTATTTACAGCTAGAAACAATTGTGTTCACAGTTTGGTCTCTCTGAACGTTTGCTGAATTACATAGAGGAGGCAGCTGCAGTGCACTGGCCTCGGGAGACAATGGATACAGAGAAGGCAGGCAGGGATAGAAACAATCAATGCGATTACAGGAAGGTCAAAGATTTGTGTCCAGAAAAATGGGAGCCACAAGCTTTTGCCTAAAAATAGTGGGAACCTCCTATTAGTATCTATGCCTCCTATGTAATTTCTAGAAAATAGCCTATAATGAAAGTCAAAGGAGAATTCAGAACTGGGAAAGACTGGAGTAATGAGAGGCTAGAAACATCTAAGAAATATGCAAGGAGTGGCAACATAAAAGGTGAGGGAACCAGGGACGCAGTACACCTTGTTCCGGAGATTTGGGTCTCTTCTGTTTCACACCTGCTCCCAAATCACCGGATTCACCCCAATCCTTCCTTCATACTGATGCCAACAGTGCTCTCAACTTCCTTTCTTTTTGCATTGCCTTCTGTGCACTTCTGTGAAAAGCTAATAGGCCACCCTTTAGCTCTAGGAAAAGCTTTCCAATGATAGTTTTCAATGGTTTAAAACCACTCGATTTTGGGGGCACCTGGGTGGCTCAGTCAGTTGAGTGTCTGACTCTTGATTTTGGTTCAGGTCATGATCTCAGAGTTCTTGAGATCATGCTGACAGCTCAGAGCCTGCTTGGAATTCTCTCTCTCTCTCTCTGCCCCTCCCCTACTCTCTCTCTCCCTCAAAATAAATAAACATTAAAAAAATAAAGCCAAAAGATCTTGCGAATCTAAAATCTCACCTTATAACAAGTTACTTTGAATGTGATCATAAATAAAAATGTTAAGCGTGTACCTTCAGTTTGCAAAAGTTTACGTGGACCAAAGATAGCAAAATTCTTAAGAATAAACCCCACGTGTCTGGGTGGCTCAGTCAGTTAAGCATCTGACTCTTGGTTTTGGCTCAGGTCACGATCTCATGGTTAGTGAGTTCAAACCCCAAGTTGGGCTCTGCACTGATGGTGCAGAGCCTGCTTGGGATTCTCTCTCTCCCTCTCTCTGACCTGTCTCTGCTCTCTCTCTCAAAATAAATAAACTTTAAAAAAATAAAAAGAATAAATTCCATGCATGTTATATTGGTCTGTCTCTAGAGTATTCAGCGCAGCACCCGATAATCTTTAGTGAATCTATTGCAAATGCTAAGAGAGAAAGGAATGAAAGTACTTCTGGGTATTTGTACAACTTTGTTTTTGATCAATATGTAGTAGACAAAACGTTTAGGGGGATTTTCTACAAATTTCATAAAGAATTTATCATGATTTATATTTTCATTGAATCATGCAGTAACATGGACTTGAAAGGATAGGACTTAGGAATGTCTACCTAATCTTGAGCAAGGTACTTAACTCTTCATAGTATATTATTTATGCATGAATAGAAATAATTTTTTATATGTGGGTCACAGCTCTGTTATGAGGACAGAATAAGCTCATATTGTAGGGACATTACAAATTGGAAAGTACACCATTTCTAACCAGAAATGGGTAGATTCTAGATATATTTAAAAAATACAGCCAAGAGTAGATCTTTGAAGAAAAAGCAAGGGTCAGAGTGCCAAGATTTAGGACAAAAAGCCTGGAAGGACGAGTTACCGCATACTGAAAGGGGTAAGACAATGAAAGGATTAGGTTTAGGAGTTTGGATTTGTATATATAAATTTAAAAGGACTCCATATCCTCCCAAGAGGAGATATAGAGTGAACAGTTGGAAATATGTGTCAGGAGGTCAGGGGAGGGGCAGGAGGGAGGTAAAACATATGGGAGACATTGGTTTACAGAATGCATTTTATTTATTTATTTTTAAATGTTTATTCTTGAGGGAGGGAGGGGCAGAGAGAGGGAGACACAGAATCTGAAGCAGGTTCCAGGCTCTGAGCTGGCAGCGCAGAGCCAAGTGTGGGGCTTGAACTCACGAACCATGAGATCATGACCTGAACCAAAGTCAGACACTTAACCTACTGAGCCACCCAGGCGCCCCTATCGATTGCATTTTAAAGCATTGAGACTGGATGTGGTCACCACGTGAGTGAGGGTGGGTAACGGGAAACCATCAGAAACCCAAACACTGAAACGCTGTGGTGTTTGAACATTGAGAATAGATGAGAAACCTGCAAGGCCAGATCAGTGGGATAAAAATTAGGAGAGTATGATGTCCTGGAAGCCACGTGAAGAGAGTCTTTTGAGGTGGGCAAGGCATACTGTTTAGATCTATCATATACTGATAAATCACGTATGGTGAAGGAGGGACATTGATCATTGGATTAACAGCATGGGTGCTATGGTGACCATGAAATGAGCCATTTGGTGGAAGGAGAAAGAAGGAGAGTAATTGGAATATAATGAACAAAAGAGAAGAGTTGGAGAGACCAACCACCATAGCCCTACAACCCTTTCATGGAGTTTGGTGTCAGGGATGGGGTCGGTGAGGGGACAACACAAATGGTGACTCAGGGAAACTGAAGGGACCCTATAAAAAAAATAAGCCACTTTTTTTCCTTTGCTTTTTTTCCTGCTTCTGTTCTTGCTAGGACCTGCACCCCTGCCTTACACATATACATATAGTAGATGGCCTCCTTGTAAAGGTCAAGGAGTTAATGATTTCTCTGGAGTCCGCCAGCACCACAGATGATATCTAAGGAGTGACAGGGTGGGCTCATCATAAACCTTCTCTGGGACCACTGAGTCTAAACACTTTGAGACCAAGACTTCTGGCTCCAGGGCATAAGTGACCTATGGAGGACACCAGAGCACTCGTCCTTGACTGAGCAGTTCCTGGATTCCAGAAAGGACACATGCACCTGACCACAACTGTCATTAAAACCCCAGACCCCCAAAGCAAAGACGACACTCACGATCCTTTCCTTCGAGTCTCCCACAAACTCCGTCTGTGTCTGTACTCTCTCTTCACCTTCAGTAAGTTCTGCCCTCACCTCACGTTTGATTTCTATCCTGTGTGAAGCCAAGAACCCTCTTGGCTTAGTCCTGTGGGACCCCCTCTGGGTCCTTGGACCCAGCCCATCAGCATCAATGGGACAAGGCCTGAAGTGACTGTGGTATTTTTGTTTATTTTTAATGGAAGATATTGCAGTATATTCTTTTTTTTTTAAGTTTATTTATTTATTTATTTATTTATTTATTTATTTATTTATTTATTTGAGAGAGAGAGAGAGATGGCGTAAGTCTGGGAGGGAGAGAGGCAGAATGCCAAGCAGGTTCCCCACTGCCAGCTGTGCAGAGCCTGATGTGGGGCTCAAACTCAGGAGCCTTGAGATCATGATCTGAGCCAAAATCAAGAGTCAGGCATTTAACCCACTGTGCCATCCAGGCGTCCTGCAGTATGGTCTTACGTTAATAGCAGTGATCCAGCAGGGGAAGAAACTTTAGTAATGCAAAGAGAGAAAAGGATGAGTAGCTGAAGTCAAGACCTTGAGTAGGGGATGCATTACAGTTTAAAAGTATAAAATTGGGGCGCCTGGGTGGCTCTGTTGGTTAAGTGTCTGACTTCCGCTCCAGTCGTGATCTCACATTTCTTGAGTTCAAGCCTCACATCAGGCTCTGTGCTGACAGCTCGGAGCCTGGAGCCTGCTTCATATTCCATGTCTCCCTCTCTCTCTGCCCCTTCCTGGCTCACTCTCTCTTTCTCTCTCTCTCTCTGTCTTTCAAAATAAATGTTCAAAAAAATTTAAAAAATAAAATAAAATAAAGGGGTGGGTGTAGGAGTGCCTGGGTGGCTCAATGGGTTAAGCTTCTGATTCTTGGTTTCAGCTCAGATCATGATCTTGTGAGTTCGAGCTCCACGGCAGGCTCTGTGCTGACAGTGTGGAGCCTGTGTGGGATTCTCTCTCTCTGCCTCTTCCCCACTCGCACTGTCCCTGTGTCTCCCCAAATAATAAAAACTTTAAAGAAATTTAAAGAAAATAAAGGGTGGGTGTAATTTGCTGCAACACAGAGCATCAAGGACCAACCGCATGCTACAGGTTTCACCCTGGGTATAAAGCTTCAGTTCAGTCTCTTCCTTTGGAAAACCATAGGTAAAGGAGTAAAGGTAGCAACCTATGTGAACTGCACAGGTACTCGATTAATACCACCTTTTGTACTATTTTGATTATTTGTGGCAAAGGTTTTGCCTGTCACTTCCACTCAGACCACCTTGCCCTTGTCAGTGTCAGCTTGTGACTGTTTATTGGCTGAAAGTCAACAAACAAAGCCTTGATTCATTGCTCAGCTTGTCTTCTCCTTCTGGCATGTATTTCAGGAGTGGCATTTCATCTTCATGACTTTTCCACAAATACATAAGTAAGACCTTTTGGTTCTCTTCTGCATTTCACAGTAAATTAGTTCTCAGGCCCCTCAGTGGATCAAGACCCACAGAACTGAGTCTGGATCATTTAACTCTAAGCCTATGAAGGGGGTGAAGGACTTACAGGTTTAAAGGATTCTTAACTCCTGATTCTAGCACTTTGTGGAAACGCTGTGCATGTGGGATATTCCTCAGACCCACAGAACCTGGCTCTCTGCCTCTCCACCTCATATGAGGAGCCCTCGCTCAGAGCCAGATAATTCATATTCTGGGTGAGTTTCCAAGCCTCCTTGAGAAGTGTGCACCATTAGGGTGCTCATGTTTGGGTTTGGAAGCAGTGCAGAAATGCTAGCTTCATTAATATCAGGAAGCACAGAGCGAGGAGCCAAGTTTGTTATAAAAAAGATAACAGAAAAAAAAAATCCAACAACCACTAAGCGACATTCTGGCAACTCAAAGTGATTTTTGGAAAAATGATAGTTGTATTAGGCTAGGGAAAAATAAAATAGAGATGAATACTAGCAAAGAAAAAATTCTTTTTTCCTTAAACTCTGTGGCTCATTTGGAACAGAGGTAGTTAACTTCTTCAACTTGGCATTTAAACCTTCTTTATATAATTGAAGGTTAATTTATTATTTGTAGAATTATGGAGCCATCTACCATTTGCCAGTGAAGTGATCTAAAATCTGGTTTTAGTCACTTCAATTCAAAACTCATCCCTTATTGTGCACCCAAAAATAATATAACACTGTATGTTAACTAACTGGAATTAAAATAAAATAAAGAAACTCATCCCTTAGTATTAACTCTTCCACAGGTAATATGAAACCATTCAACCTTCCATATTGTGAAGATATGCTTTATGTGCAATGTTGATGAACATTTAAAGTGTATGTATCACTTAATTCCCTATGTTGTATTAGAAATTAACTAACACAGGTGCAAAAAGTAAGGATATCTAAAAACTCACTTCTTACCAAATAGCATAGTAGTCGAAAGTGGGCAGTGCGGGGGCAAACATCTGAGTTAGAACTCCAGCTCTGATCCATGACTTACATGCTCTGGGTTTCCAGCAGGTTACTTTACTTGTCTTTGCCTCAGTTTTCTAAAGTACAAAATGAGACAAATAATTGCTCCTACTTCATAGAATCACTATGAAGGATGAAAAGAGGTAACATGCATAAAGCAATTAAATACTCCCTGCACACAGAAAGTGCTCAGTAAGCATTAGCTGACTTTTCAAAATAGTTTTTATTGCTATTTGTTATTGCTATTTGTTACCATTATTATTATTACTACTTGATTATGCATCCCCAGGAACACCAACCACATTCTGGTAGGCTTGAGGACTAAATAAAATATGGCAGAGAATCTTGGTGATGGAAAGGTGCTCACAATATCAGCCAGATCACATGGAAACCTGGCATACAATGGGCACACTGATTTATGTTGGAGGGAGACGTCAGGATTTATAGCCAAATCGTGACTCTCGGGGGCAAATCATCACTGACATGGCAGCAAATTGTCCTTGGGGTGCCCTTCTCTGGGTTGTTCCCCTCTGCCTCATAGCATCCTATAAAATAAGTGGGGGGGGGGTCTGGGAACAGGTGGCTCTAAAGGTCACTAGAGAAACCGTAGACAGAATAAGCTTTTAATCCAAGAAAAATTATGAGAAAATATAGAATCAAAACATTATCAACAATATTGACTTATTTTTAAATACAGAATATAGTGTGAAATATAATACAGAGGACTGAATTAAACATGTATATTTTAACAAATAAAATGACCACTCATGGAAATACCCAACAGGTTAAGAAATAGAACAATGCCAGCACCCCAATATTAGCCACCACCCTGCTGCGGGCTCTGCCCAATCATAGCACGACAGCTTTGAGGGAGACCCTTATCCTCACCTTGGTCATAACCATTTCATATTTTTCTTCTGTATGGTTTTACCAATTAGGTATGCAATGCTAATCAGTATTGATTAGGCTTGCCTATTTTTGAACTGTTTATGAATAACTCATGCCATTTGTCTTGTTTTGTTTCTTGATACTTTTGTTCAACGTTATGTTTATTTGTGTCCAGGTTGTTTGTTTGGTTGTTTGATTAGTTAGTTGTTGAGTTTTGGGTTGTTTTCTTGTTTTGTTTTTTTGTTTTGTTTTGTTTTGTTTTGTTTTGTTTTGTTTTGTTTTTTTTAGGGAAAGGGCTAGAGTATACAAAGCTGACAGAATATTTATGTTATATGCAGTTTGGTGCATATATGGGAGATTTTGTTTAGAATATGCATAAAGGGATAGAGCTGTTATGCCATAGAATGTTTATATTGGGCATTATTAGATAATGCAAATAGTTTTCCAAAGTAATTTTGCCAAATATCAACAAATGCTGCATCATAGTTTCACTGGTCCACATCTTCAATATCATGATCTGTATTACACTTTGTAATTTTACATGATCTATTGAGATACTTACGGTATCTTTTTGTGGTTTTAGTTTGTACTTATTAAGTTAACTGTTTTGCTCGCCTTTTTGGTGAAATGCCTACCCAATTATTTTGTCTACCCAATTACTGTTGTGTTATCTGACCATTTTTAAAAAATTGATTTGTAAGAGTTCTTTGTGTGGTTTGGAAACCAGTTCATCAATTATATGTGTTGCAAATATCGCCTGGCAGTCAGTAGCACATCTTTGTGCTCTATTCATGCTGTTGAAACAGAGAAGCTGTTAAACTTAATGGGGTTGATGTTATCAATTCATTAGTTTATGGTTTGTTCTTTTTATGTCCTGTCTTATGTAAGAAATCCACAATGTCATAAAAGCATTTCCAGCATTAACCTCTAAAAGATTTATAATTTTGGTGTCAACATTTTCACTCTGTGCTGTTAGTTTTTCACAATTTATTATGAAGAATTTCAATTATAGAACAAAACTGAAATAACTTTCCAATGAGCGCCTGTATGCTTTCAATTCAGATTCTAACTTAACCTATTGTTATATGTTTTATCAAGTGCTTATCCATACAGCTATTTACCCTTGTATAATCTATTAATCATCCTTTCTTCATACATTTCAAAGGAAACTGTAGACAGCCAGAGACCTCCCAATAGGTAATCCGCATGCATATTATTAACTAGTGTTCAATACTTCCTTATAGTTTTTCTTTACATGTGAAATTTACTAAAATGAAGTGAACCAATCTGATGTATACATTGACTTTTGAAAAATATATACACCTCTGAAATGCAAACTATTATCAACATATAAAATATTACCACAAAAATATAAAATTTCCTCACATTCCTTTCCAATCAATCCCTGTGCCTCAGCTCTCACAAATAAAGTACTGCTCTTCTATTTTTCACGTACAATAGTTTTGCCTGTCCTAGAGCCATACTTAAAAGAAATTAAACAATACACGATACACGATTATGTATCATTCAGCAAATCTTTTTTAAGTTTCATTTACATTGTTGTGTACATCAGTTTATTCCTTCATTGCACTGACTAGCACTGCCCTGTGACCATGCCACACATGACTATTTCTGGTACCGTTAATCAATTTGTGTGGAGTTTAAATTACATGTGATATCAATTTCCTAATACCTAAGGAAACCACTTCACATTTCTTCTTTCATTCAACTTTATTTTACTTTCATGTTTGAAAGATATTCTTTGTGGGTGTAGAAGTGTAATACAATCTTTTTTTTTTTGAGAGAGAGAGAGAGAGAGCACGCATGCATGAATGGGGGAGTGAAAGAGAGGAGAGAGAGAGAGACAGAGAGAGAGAGAGACAGAGAGAGAGAGAGAGAGAGAGAGAGACCCAAGCAGGCTCCATGCTGTCAGCACAGAGCCCCACTAGGGGCTCGAACTCACAAACCTCGAGATCATGACCTGAACCAAAATCAAGAGTTGGATGCCTAACCAAATGAACCACCCAGGTGTCCCCCTCTGCTTTTTCTTAATTCTTCAAAGATTCTGTTCTTTTCTGGGTTTCATAGTGTCTTACAAAAAGTCTCTTATAAGTGTTATCTTTATTCCTCTGTATATAACATCATTTTTTTCTCTGCATATTTTAAGATTTCTTTTCTTCATCATTTGTTTTGAAAAATAGATTATGTGATTTGACATATTTTTTTTCATATTTCTCTTCCTGGGCTTCTCTAAGCTTTTTGCATCTATAGGTTTATAGATTGCATCGTATTGGCCAAATGTTGGCCATGATTTCTTCAAATATCTCTCAGTCCCTCCCTTTTCTCTGAAACACACACCTTCCTTGTCTTCTTACCACATTTTCATATTCTCCAGTTTCTTTTGTTCCCCTATACTATATGCTTCATAATTTTTTTCTGACTCTTTTTCCGTATCATCTTTTTTACTATCAGCAGGTTCTATTCAGCTGTTAATCCTTCCACTGAGTATTGAATTTTGGGTTGTTTTGCATTTTTTTACTTTAATTTCTAGAAGTTCTAATTTTTCAAATATACTTAGTTATCTTTTAAAGTTCTCTATTTTACTCAAGCTTTTATTTTTCCCTCCATACACAATATGGAGGGAAAATATACTCAAGCTTTTATTTTTCCCTCCATACACAATAACCTAGTTGTTGCATAATCTATTTGAAGTCCAATATCTTGAGTCCTGATTAGTCTAAATATTATTTTTTCTTTATTATTTCTACAGGTTTTCCCTCACTGTGCCTCATTAATGCCTTCTTAACTTGATTTTTTTAAAAAATTTTCTCTCCATGTTGTTCTTTTAAAATATGCAGGTGGAGATTTGCCAAGTCTAGGATGAAAGATTCTTCCTTTGTAGTAGGTTTGAATTTCTTTCTGTCAGGCTCATGGAGGCACTGATAGTCTAGAACCACTTAGAGCAAGTTCCTGTGTAGGGTTTCCTGGACCACAGAGAGACAGTGCATAAGGAAGATGTAAATTCCTGTCAGAACTGGATCTTTGCCACAACCACTTGGGGTCAAGTTTTTCCCTTGTTCTACTCTGCTCACATAGAATCAAGGTATGGTAAATGGCGTTGCTATCCTGACCACACTGTATCACAACTCATCATTTCCATTCATGATGATGGCATCCTACTACAAGTTAGAGATTCATTCTTTGACCACAGGTATATCTTGCAGACAGGGTGGAGATGCTGAGGACGTGGCCATGGACAACTCTGAAAACAACCTTCCATCAATGATGAATGGAAGTTGGTGGAAAATACTGGTTACTTTGTCCTTCTAAGGACAGTTCTGCAGTGTCTCCCAAGGCTCCCCAGGGAGACTGAGCCACAGTTATTCTGAGCAGTAATCAGTTGCTTTACACAACTGACATTGACCCTCTTCCCTTCCTGGGCTCACAGCCTCACTCTCTGGGATCACTTCCTGTCAGTTTGGTTTCCCAGGAAACAAACCCTGAGGTTCTGAGATGTTATATACAGAAGACTTACTGGAGAGTACTTTCTCCATATGTGAAGACAGAAGAAGCAGGATTGGGCAGAGATAAAAGTTGAACCTAATATAATTGCACCTGAAGCCCCAAGTGACCCCACAGGGAGGGAGCTCCAGAGTTAAATGCCTTCAGACATTTCCCACACTGAGACAAAGAGGGCAGGTCTGCGTACTCCTGGCAGAGACTGCTCACTGAGTGTGGGCTGCTGCCAGGGAGGGGATGACCTCCCATGAGAAGCTCTCTTCAGCGGAGTGTATGTCCTGAATAGGGACTCACCTGAGAGCCAGCTGCAGCCTACACTCCTCGGTATAATGGAATGAGTATGTCATTCCTGAAGGGGGAATATAGTATGCATAATACAGCGCCCACTATACCTGCCAATAAACCACTTGCACTCAAATCTAGCTCTAACGTCAGCTTCTGTGGAAACCCAATGTATGGTTCAAAGCAACCATTTCCCTGCTGCCCCCTGTGGTGGGTGAGGTGTAAATGTAGATATAATTCACCTCTACTCTGACAGAGTTGACTTTGGGATCTCAGATTAATGCAAAGCATTGACACCTCTTTTTGAGCAGACAGACCGTGGTCCCACCATCTCTGAGATCCACAAATAACCTCAAGCCTAAAGGGCTGTGGTCATCAGGTCCCCCAGCTATTACGCTCCTTCGTTTCCTCTTAGATGTTGGCCAAGAAGCACCTTACTTTCTAATTAGCAATTTGCTGTTTCTAAGGAGTTTATAGGTAATTTCATTGATAGTTTGATTTGAACACCCCAACTTGACATTACTGTCAAGAATTTCTGATGAAAAAATTCTAGTGGCACCTAAGTGGCTCAGTAGGTTAAGTGTCCAACTCTTGAGTTCAGCTCGGGTCATGATCTCACAGTTTGTGAGTTCGAGCCCCGCATCGGGCTCTAGGCTGGCAGTGCGGAGCCTGCTTGGGATTCTCTCTCTCCCTCTCTCTCTCTCTCTCTCTCTCTCTCTCTCTCTGCCCTTCCCCTGCTTGCACTCTTTCTCAAAATAAATAATAAACTTAAAAAAATTTTTAAATCATAAATGAAGGATTTCTGGTAGTCAGTCAATAGTAAAATGAGCCATTTGGTCTTGAAAAATGCTGCACACCATTCGGTTCTTTGTAAAGCAGATCTTTACCACAAGGAGAAGGAGAAGGAGAAGGAGAAGGAGAGGGAGAGGGAGAGGGAGAGGGAGAGGGAGAGGGAGAGGGAGAGGGAGAGGGAGAGGGAGAGGGAGAGGGAGAGGGAGACGGAGAGGGAGACGGAGAGGGAGAGGGAGAGGGAGAAGAAGAAAGAAGAAGAAGAAGAAGAAGAAGAAGAAGAAGAAGAAGAAGAAGAAGAAGAAGGAGGAGGAGGAGGAGGAGGAGGAAGAGGAGGAGAAGGAGGAGGACTTTCTTGACTCCATGTCAAGAAAAGGAAAGATATATACCCTTATCTTTTTATACTACCAGGAATAAATGTCTGGCTGTCTGAGGAAAGGACTGTATAAAGGCAAGCTGTGTGGAAGGGATAAAATGCAGCTTTGTGGGGGTTCTTGCAGAGATTTGGAATATATGGCCTCAGCATATTCTGCGGCTGACACCTCAGAATCAATGCTCTGGGCATGAAACCATACAAGTGAGTATAACTCAAGATGTCAAAGTTTGCTGATCTCTTATTTTTTAAATAATATAACATATTTGGAAGAAAATAACAAAAAGTCACATAGTCAGTTTTACTCTCAGGTCTACTATAAGTTGAAAGCACCTCCCATTGTGCTGGGTAGTCATGCATGTTTTGCAAGCAGTTCTCATTTTGTGACTTCTAACAGCACTTGAAAAAAAGTTTTTTTGGGGGGAAGGGGTAGGGGCAGAGAGAGAGGGAGACACAGAATCCAAAGTTGGCTCCAGGCTCTGAGCTGCCAACCCAGAGCCTGATGTAGGGCTCGAACCCACGAAACTGTGAGATCATGACCTGAGCCAAAACCAAGAATTGGATGCTTAACTGACTGAGACACCCAGGCACCCTATTTTCCAGAAGCAGTTTGCGTTGCTGTCTTGCTGCCTTGCATCTTCCTCACTAAGCACTCCCTTGGTGTAACTCACACAGGTCTGACGCCAGTCCACTGGCTCACAATATGCAGCAAATCTATCAATATTTGAATACATGAAGAAAATCCCATGAAGATGCAACTTCAAAAATACTGGGAAAGATGGCATGAAAAATCAAGAAGAAGAATTAGGAAAAGACTTTGCGTGGCAGAGAAGTGATTTTTTCTGTTCAATATGACCTAGCTCCATATACTCTCCCCACCTTTTTTCCTTTAGATTTTAATGCCAATCAACCAGAACTGAAAATAAACCTGAATGGTTTAAAATCACATTTGCAACTTGTTCATCTCTGTTTTTCTTGTTTCCGTGATTTTATTTCAGTTTTTTAAAGGTTTATTTATTTTTTAGAGAGAGAGCACAGCGGGGAGGGGCAGAGAGAGAGAAAAGGACAGAGAATCTGAAATGGGCTCTGCACTGACAGCACAGAGCCCGATGCGGGGTTCGAACTCAGGGACCCTGAGATCATGACCTGAGCTGAAGTCGGACGCTCAACTGACCGAGTAACCCAGATGCCCCTTGTTTCTGTGATTTTAATAAGTTATTTGCTTTAACAACTCATCAGAAAAAAATTTTCAGGCAATAGGAGTCTCGCTGGATTAAGTCTGAATTTCACTCTCTATAAAGAAATCCATTTCGTGATGAATTTTTCAGCGGTGTGCCTATTATAGATCAAACCCTGTAGTGATGTTATATGTAAAGCAAATATTCCTCTCTCTCACTGAGTCATTGTAGTCATATTCATAGGAGCCTCCCCTTTGAGCGCTAACCGTGCACTAGATGTGCAACAGACACTGCCGGTGTGCAATCCGGATGCTCGTCCTCGGAGTCACTGACCAGTGCATGTAGGGCTGCACTTGATGGGGGTACACAGTGGGTGGCAGGGCTGAGAAGCAGAAGGAAATGGCAGAAAGGTTTTGACACTCATGCATTCAGCGGCCAGCAGCCTTGATTCAAAAGCCACGTGTCAGAGAGCAGATGAGTTTCTCCAAGAGGCACCTTTCAGACACACACTGGACTTTGCTGACCTCTCAAGGCTTCCTTGCCCAGCTCCGGTTCCCCATCCTCTTTGTCTTTTATTGCTAAAATCTCGTCCCAGGACCGGCCTCTTTTAACAGCACCCAGCTGGTGCACAGGAGACATATGGATTCCTGCGCAGGGGGGAAGTACAGTCCCCACCCCCTTCCTCCCTCCTCACTACACATGCCTTCCACTCCTGGCCAGGGTCTCCCAGCTGCACCAGTACCCCCTTGTATCCGCCTCACTTCTCAGGACATGCTTCAGGACCTTCCTGAACATTCTCACCTTGCCCCATACCATGATTGTGCATGACCACACACCTCTCCAGCACATCTCTGTGCATACCTTCTAGAGACTTCTCCCTTCTAATTTGAACTGGTCTTGGAGAACACACCCCTCGCTCCCTGACAGAAGAGAAAATGCTCCCCTACTGTCATGGGGCTGACACTCTTTTACTCCCATGAATGTTTCCCAAATCCTTTAGTCTTCTCTTATTATAGACCTATGGAGATGGGCGTTTGAAGGTCACAGTAAACCCTGGAGAGGCTCTCAGGCTCCTCCTCAGCTTTACCTTTCGAACGAAAGCGGATTCATCCCTCACCTATTGGTCTCTGCCTTGCAACTTCTGCAGGACGTGTTGTCTCCACTTCAACAAACTTCAGACTTCCAATCACACGAAATTTCAGCCCGCGCAGACTGGACACCCCTCAAGCATCCATGAATAGACGTCTGACGAAAGCGTGCATTGCCTTTGTCCTAAGTCGGTACATGACACCACTTAGGATTTTACTTGCCTGCGAGCATTTTTGTTTTCCAATAAGCATGTGAGTTGGACCCTTTGTTGAATTTTTAGAAGAGGAAGATCTTTTCGTGGCATGTCTCAGAATTGAAGAATCGCTTTCGTGACTTGGCCCCTGTTTGGAATCCTCACCCATAGCCCGCCTGCCATCTTCCTCTCAGCCTTAGGTGGCTGGTAGGGAATAGCACATCACACCCCTTTCCTCACAACCACAGAACTAATTCAAATTCAGCGAGACTCCCCAAATTGAAATCCAGAGCTTGCCTGACCTATCTAATGATTGTTCTCTTCAGCAGCACGCGAGCTCTGAAATGCAGTGTCTTGAGCCGGAGTCTGAGTGGCATTCATCCACATTTCTACTGCTTCCATTTAACAGAAAGTGGCAGGACAAAACCCTTAGTAAATGAGGTTCTGAATTGCCAGCATTTCTAAGAATAAGGGGCAAGTTTATTGGTCTCTGGGCATACTAAACTAAACACGTCGGGGGTGGGGGAGGGATAAAACCGTAATACAGAAACAACCATCTTGGAGAATTGGATGAGGGCAATTGGACAAAAGCCTGGAAATGTGTAAGGAATACATCACAGCACAATTCAGTCAGGGTCACCAGCATATTCATAATGGAGAAATCGCAGGGCAACTGTACCCCATTCATACAGCAATCAGAATGCTGGCCCTTCTCTCTGAGCCAACGTGCCCCGCTGTCTGAGAGGTTTACATACAGCAGGCTTGCTTAACAGGCAGCAGGCCCGGAGGTACCTGCTTTGAAAATGAACAGCCATGACAAGTATGGGAAATTGCATCATTGGTATGCTCCCACAGTAAATGACTTTCCCGAGGCAAATTTCATCGTTTGCCTCTTTATTTCAATAAGTAGAAAATATTTGTGGGCTCTTAATGTCCAAGAAGTGAGCTCAGGCTTTGAGAAAAGCAAAGATAAATATATGTTTCCTACATATTTCTCTTTCTAGCAGTCCTGAAAATAGCTGAAATCCAAGGCTACGCGCAGACATCAAAGCCTTCTGGATGATTCGTGGTCATCCAAAAATCTCATTCACCTCAACTGAACCCAGTGATATGTCCCCACCTTTCCAGTCCATGAAACTACAAAGCATCTTGATTTCCACTGACCTGGTGCTAAGGCCACAAGTCATAGAATTCTGTAGAATTCTATAAGCTTGATGAGGATAACGGATGGCCAGAATCTTCACAGATGTAATATTGATATCATGCATCTGGTTGCCTTATGGATGATCACTCTCCCCTTTCTCAAAAAAGACTGCCATGTTTGTAACTATTTCACTGGAGAGGGAAATCTTGGAGCAAGGAGAGATCTGGGAAACTCCAGACTATTTCCTTGTTTGGGTCAGAGAACTTATTCACCCTGAGTTCCTCTAGAGGATTCTCAGTTCACCGTGTCACCCAGTACTAACACATTGCCATATTACTGTCTTACGATGGTAGAACGGTGCTTTAAATGCTGCATATGTTACATCATGTCATTTTTACAACTTACCGAGGGAGAAGTTCTGCCCTGTTTTACAAATGCAAAAATAGAAATTCATAGAGGTAAGAATTATGTATGCTTGTGGAAGTGAGTAATTAGTAAAGTTAGGCCTAAAAATATAAATTTCATTTTGCAATGTAGTAGAAGTTAGAAAGTGACCCACTGCCTCTGTCAAGCCAGTTGATGGAACTCTAGGGGATCGTGGGTTAACCTTGAAGAAGGAAATGGGGTTTTCATGGAAGGAGCTTGAGCTCTGAGTAGGATAGAAACAGACAACACATTCCATATCTGTCTCAAAAGTCATTTGCCCCCCTGCACAAAACTTCACAGACTTTGTACTAAACCTTAGTGACCAAGGGGCTGCAAATCCAAACCAAGAGACACGTTGCTTTTGCGAGACGTCAGGGTGTAGGCACGAGTAACAAATTGTCAAACCAGCTGATGGTGGACACAGCATTCTCCCCACACCACACAGCTCCATCATCCTGCTGGTAATTCCAGAGATCAAGAATGTGCTACTTGGACACTCTCCAGGGACGCATCTGCAGTGGCAGTGGTAAGTGGTAGCAGAGGAACCAGGCATAGGGCCAAAATGGGAGAGTGAATTGATGATTACACTTGGAACTTAATAAGCCCTTCTCATGAACATCATTGCAACGTGCTCTAGAGACTCACAAAACTAAATGCAGACATTGCACAAAGGTTGGAGACTCTGCGACTACTGGTGGGGGCAAATGTCAAAGTAATAAGAGACTATTGCTCACTGACCCCATTCTAAGCCTTGAGATTATGCGGCCCGAGGTATGAAGCACAAGTCAGGCAGTGAGAGACTTCACTCATATGTGGAATCTAAAAAACAAAACAAAATACAAGACAAAAGAGAAACAAACTCATAGATACGGGGGCGGGGGGGAAATGTTGGTTACCCAAAGGGGTTGGAAGGTGGGAGGTTGAGGAAAATAGGTGAAGGGGATGAAAATATACAAGCTCTCAGTTATAAAACAAGTCATGGGGATGTAATACACATCATAGTCAATAGTCTTGTAAAAACTTTGTATGGTGACAGATGGTAGCTACTTATTGTGGGAATCATCTTATAATGTATAAAAGTATTACATCACTATGATACACACCTGAAACTAACGGGATATTGCATGGAAATGATACTTCAATTTTAAAAAGTGGTTCAAAGAACTCTGGAGATGGATAGTGTTTAAAGAAAACACCATCATCACCATCACCGTCATCATCATCACTATAACCAACAGGAAGACTTGCATGTGAGAGGATTATAAATATTTTTATAATTTAACATTTTAACGTTTCTATTAAAGAAAAAGAGTAAAGTGTGTTTAGGGCAGTTCAGTGTTTCGTGTCCTTGATTCTCCCTTCTTTTTACAGCCATTCGCCCCCGCCTTCCAGCACCTCAGCACAGGGTTCCCACACAGCAGAGGTCTTAGATGCTCGCTGAATGTGATTCTCTGTAGCTCTGCTCTAGATATAACCTCCACAAATCGGTAAACTCAAAGCACAGTCCAGGAGAATAATTCCTATGTTGTTGGAAAGCAAAAACTTTTCCTTGAACAGACTTCAAAGGAAAACCTCAGTGCAGCTGCAGCATATTAAGGGATCTTGCTTCATGTGGGTTATCCCCAAATCCACCTCCACACTATGGTCTGACTTGTAGTAATTCAGTCAGGAATAGGAGAATCAAAGACTTGATTCTCAAAGTGCAAGTGTACCTGACCATGTCCCTGAATGCCAGTGGCGGGACTATAATGCTCACTTATATAAATAACCCTCCAGGAAGAAAATAGTACTCATGTAACCAATAAAAGTGACTCCGTGGAGAATGGATTGCTTCACTTTAATCTTGGCAGCTATAGTTTATTAGAGAAGAATCCACGGTTGCACCGTGATTTTTTTTCCAACTATTTCCGTAGTTTTAGCATAAGTTTACTACAGATTTCCATCAATTCCCAGAGACTGAGACATAATGACCTGCATTCTTTGTTTTTAATAGACATGATATATTGGGAATTAAGTCTTGTTAATGCTTAAAGTACATTTTTGTTACTTACCTAAAGTTCCCTGGCTACAATTTTTTAGCTTCTGTTGAAATGGGACCAAAATATGGAACAAAATTTGTGTCACTAACTGACCAAATGTTTCAGCAGTAGAAGCATTTTTATTTTCTTTTCATGAAGCATGCATAACCACTATCAAAGTAATTAAGGTTTGTTATAGAAAATGTGAGAATATATTAAAAAAAGAAGAAAGTTGATAATCATCCATAGCCTCAGCATCTAGAAAGGTGACAATCAACCATCTTGCTATATTTCTTCAGAAACGTTTTGCTGAGTATTGTATTTATATAGCTGCAGTCTTGTCAAACTTAACAATTATTAGGTGCCTACCTTCTTGGAGGGAATGGGGTAGTTGATACATGATACAAAGTAACATAAGAACTGGGATTAGCATAGTTCATGCATTTTAATAGCTCCAATATATTTTTAAATAAAGAAAACATGCTAAATGTCATTAATTATTTCGGTAAATATTTACTAAGTCTCTACCACATCACCAGGCATTGGACGGGTGTATTTAATATCTAATCAAATGTTTTGTGGTTCATAATGGAATGTGTTTATTATGATGAGCATTGAGAACAATACCCAGAGCTATCTGTCTGTCTGGAGCATCTAATCATAATATGTATGTTGACTGTCTCAATCCTCTGGTTTGGGAAGGGTTATGAGTGGAGCATTTGACTTGTTCTATGCTCACCCTATGTCTTCCTGGTGCACACGAGGTCTGTTTAAATTTTTTGTAATGTTTATTTATTTTTGAGAGAGAGAGAGAGAAAATGACAGAGCGTGAGTGGGGGAGGGGCAGAGAGAGAGGGAGACACAGAATCGGAAGCAGGCTCCAGACTCTGAGCTGTCAGCCCAGACCCAGGCGCCCCTTTCTGGCCCTCATTTAGCAAATGTCACTCAATTGCTGCAGTTCTGAGTGGATGCGAACTTCTGCAGTGTAACCTTACCTTACATATTTGTACACACCTCCACCCTCCCATCAAAGTGTGCTATGTGGATTCAGAGAAAATTTGAAGCGATTGTCTTTAAGAAATGAGTGACATTAGGGGCGCCTGGGTGGCTCAGTCAGTTGAGCATCTGACTTTGGCTCAGTTCATGATCTCAGTTCATGGTTTCAAGCCCCGCATCAGGCTCTGTGCTGACAGCTCAGAGACCGGAGCCTGCTTCCGATTCTGTGTCTCCCTCTCTCTCTGCCCTTCCCCTGCTCGTGCTCTGTCTCCTTCTCAAAAATAAACATTTTTTAAAAATTAAAAAAAGAGAAATGAGTGGCATTAGCCCTTTATGGTTTGTTCCCCACTCCCTTCCTAAATTCTGTGAGGTCCCTTCTCATGTATTCATCACTTCTATAGTCATTCGATCAGTATTTTCAATACCTAATGCATTCCTGAAGACAAAAAATTGATAGGAAATACAGAGACATAGGAGTTGAATAGTTTTTGATAGGTCTATCTAATACGACAGAAAACTGACAGTAAATCCAAAATGGAAAATAGGTTTGACCCACTTTATGGGTGGTGGCTACTGGAATACTGTGAAGATTTGCAAAATGATGTTAGTGGCGGAACAGGGTGCTGCCTGTCAGATGGCCACAGCTGCCACGTGCAAGAGAGGGGCAAGTGGAAACTTCGGAATCGCGATTGGCAATACTTGTCCTCTATGCTTGAGAAAATTAAGAAAAGGTTTAAAATTCACGCTGTGCATATCTGTCTGCTTAAAACTAAGTTTCTCATTTTTTTGTCTTTTTTTTTCAAACTTAGATCACCATTTATATAAAGATTGACTGAATTTGGATTTCTGAACATTCCCAATAGACCATGTTATTGGTACATGATAATATCTGCATGCAACGAAGCATCATGTTGGAGCCACATTCAATAACAGGTGAGCCCATGCCTCGGTAAAACAAATGCTCTGTTCGTTCGCTCCAAATTCACGAAGTATAACATCCTAATGAGGTTGCTCCATGGTATACTACAGTGTGAAACGGTCATGACTAATTGTGGGGTTTATTTGCAGAAAGAATTTCTCTTCACTTTGCATCATGGCTGTAGCAGCGGTGGGGGGTGGGGGGTGCGGAATATAAAACACATCCCTGGATCTGTTAGCTCTTTATCCAATTTATCAAATCCGATTGGTTTAATTGGTATATTGCCAATTATGCACATCAATATCTGTCATCCTCACCTCTCCCCCAATTTCCCTCAATTGCTAAAAACATTATATAACTTTTAATTAGATAACTGATTAATTCAATTTGGATGAAGTACATTTGCTACCTAATGATAAAGAAGAAGTAATGAGGCTTCAAATCAAAAACACCCAACAACAAGGGAATCCTTCCAGCTCATTGGGCGTTCATTGTTGTGGAAAATGTACTGGAGTTTGTATTCACTCTCTGACGGAGGCTTTGTAGAGATACTTTTGCTTTTTTTTTATGTTTATTTATTTATTTTGAGAGAGCGAGAGAGAAAGAGCAGGGGAGGGGCAGAGAGAGAGGGAGAGGGAGAGAGAGAGAGAATCCCAAGCAGGCCCCACACTGTCAGCACAGAGCCTGATGTGGGGCTTGATGCCATGAACTGTGAGATCATGACCTGAGCCTAAATCAAGAGTCTGACGTGTAACCGCCTGAGCCATCCAGGCGGCCCCAGCAACCTTTGCTTCCCACAAATTCAAAAGGGATTCCCCCTAGAAAATCAGTGATTAAATTAAGGTCACATATATGTTATTTAAATAATAGTACCTATGTTTAAAGAGAGAGGGAGAGAGAGACCATTAAGAGAGCAAAAGTTTTGAATTACAATTAACATACAACCCTAAATACAATTCAACTTGGTTTTATCACCAACTTAGTAAATTTGTGATTCACATACTGGAATTTCAGAAATTAAAGTACAGAGCCTTGCAAGTCAAATTCTGCTAATGGACATTCTGCCAGAATGTATGTTGAACATGTCAACTAATATTAAACTTTCTTTCTCCTTTTCTATTATGGCTTTTGACTTTTATTTAGAAGAATATATCTTCTGGATGAAATAACATTGCATTACAATATCCTATTATTCCCCCCAGATGACTATTCTGTGGCAATATCAAACAACATGCTTCCTCACATTTTTGCCACTTACGGATTTACCATTTGGCAGTTCCTTTCTGGTTTAAAAGGCATCCTTGAAAAGTTCTGTGGACATTAAAGGCATACAAGACATGGCCTCTTGTGTCACTGAAAATCCATTGATGGATATAATTATCCAAGTGTAATGTTCTGCCAACCAAAAGAAAGTTATGAAGAATGTTGGAAAATTTCCAACAATGACTGCTAAAATTTAGTCTAAAGAGTAATTGCTTTGAGTGTCTCTTGAAAATGCAGCTTCTAGATGCATCCAAAATTCTAATACTATATATCTGGATGTTATCATCAATCTCCATAAAGCCTAACAAATCCAAAAATCCAAATAAAATAGTCTTTGATCTTGAACACTGTTCTTTCTTATATAGTGTCTAGAAAAAATGCCATTAGGAAGCATTGCTATTTTTATGAATTTATAGCATTCAATCCAAGTAAAAAAAGCATATATAAGATGTTGACACCACATTAAGACAGATACTTTAAGCACTATGACTCCTAAAACTATGTTAAGAAAATGTCTTCTGTAGTACTTGCTATAGAAATGCCAAAGGTGCCTCCAGGACAAGAAATCTGTATTTTTTTAAATGTTTGTTTGTTTATATATAGAGAGAGTGCACATGCAGGGGAGGTGCAGAAAGAGGGTGAGAGAGAATCCCAAACAGGCTCCATGCTGTCAGTGCAGAGCCTAACACTGGGCTTGATCTCATGAACCATGAGATCATGACATGAGCCAAAACCAAGAGTCAGATGCTTAACCACCTGAGCCACCTAGGCATCCCAAGAAATCTGTATTTTTAATAAGCTCCTTCCTGCCCTCATCAGGTAAGTCTGGGCAACTTTCGGATAGAGAGATCAGTGAATCTTTATAGACACGCAGAAAATTTCAAGTTGAGAAATTTCACGCACGGGTGACAATGCAAGATACATTCTAAAAAAGTACATAGATGAATTTATCTGGAGTGTAAGTCACCAGCTATACAGTGACCTGGAAATGGAAAGGTAAATTGTAGACACAGGGCCTATAGTGTGGGCCATGAGGAGCTTTGACATTTGGAGCAGGTGAACGCCACGACCGGAAGTGTGCATGAAGAACTGTGGGTGGTTGGACAGGAGTGGAAACAAAACAGATGCAGACGATGGTTTTGGAACAAGTGTAACCCACATTTGGCAGAAAACAGTGACCTGGAGAAGGGAGAAAGAAAAGCAGAAGCCAATTAGAGACAAAGGTCCCGGTGAATCTGTTTCCAGTCCTGCAGTCCTCACATCTGTGCAGGACTGGCCTCCACAGAGAAGAGCCCCCTCAAGAACACACCGTATAATGGAGGGTCCTTCTCACTGTCTTTCCCTTTGAGAAGATTTGCTTTGTCTCTTTGCCTGAAGGTTGGCTCTTCCATCAACGTGCCCAGGCTCTCACTACTGAAGTCTTAATCAGAAAAATGGCAAGTATCTATATTCCTGGACACAATCAAATGTTTCTGAAAGAACCCCTTTATCTGTTTTTGATTGTCAGGCAAAGAACAGCTTTTGCTTTCCAATTTCAGTTTGTGGACTGCTCAAGTGATACTTAACCTCAGAATAGAGACATTTTCTAAAATGTCACAAAGGACAGATTGGAAATGTCTTAATCACATTTGGTTCCACTCCACCACTTGAATTTATTTTCCAGCATTCATTTTTAATGTCACATTTTCATAAGATGTGATATATTGAAAAAAAAAATTCTCAGGCTGAAGTCAGAAAATGAAAATGTTGATCCTAATCCTTGCCTCTTATTCAGTGCAGTACATCAGCCACGTGCCAGGAAGTGTGTGAGGGTCTGGGAAAGAGGACACATGAGGCAGTTTTTACCTTCAGGAAGCATGCCGTCTGGAAGGGGAGAGAGAGAAATGTGAACATGGAATTGCAATATCATGTGATAAATGGTCAGGCATAAGTTTGCACACAGTGTTCTAGGAGCGCGGATGAGGAGCCTAATGACTTTGGGTGAAGGCTGTGGGAGAAGATGGCTGAGCTGAGCTGAAAGTCAAGGGAAAGACAAGAGCAATGGGCTGGAGGGTGTTCCCTGCAGGGACAACCATGAGCAGAGCTGACAAGCAGCATAGCATGTGCAGTGGTTTCTCCTTGCTGTAGGATACAACACCGCTTCCTTGCAAAAGTGGTCTTAGATGGAGCTGGAAACACAGGAAGGAGGAGGACCACAGAGGTCTTTGAGTGCCCTTCCCAGAGCCTTTGAATCTGTCCTGAAGACACAGGGAGCCATTGAAGGGTTTTAAGCAGAGAATCATACTCTGCAATCTGTCTTAGATGCATCACTATGAGAGAAAGGTGAAATACTAAATCTACAAATGGACAATGGCCAGACCATATGCAAAAAATAAAATTCTGACCCACAACCTGCAGCATCTTGCCCAGGAAAGCAACCACTTATGTATAATAAACAGCCTAGGCTGCTATAGGTCATACTTATAAAAAGACAGACTGCTATCCCCAGTAACAACCCAAAACTCAAACAATAGCTTCTATAAAATTGGCCCAAAGTGGTCAGGACTTGATTAATAACTGACAGTTTTTCTAATTTGTATGTCCCTACTTCCAGCTTAGGACCAACCAGGCAAAACTAAATATGTTCCCCTAACCACAGGATGCCTTGTTTAGAGTTAGCTTGTCTCCAGCTTCCTGATGCCAAAAGCCTACAATCAGGGCATACCTGATGTTTCCTCATTTTTCCTTTATAAAGCTTTCTCACTCTTCTGCCTGTCTCTAGTCTCTGCCCAAATGTCCGTGGTGATGACTGACTTCCTTGCTATAGCAAGCTCTCAATAAATAACCTTTGCTTTTCTCATTTGGTTAGTTTTCATTTATCTTTACCAAGATCAAGAATAGACTACAAGCACTAAAGAAGAGTAAACCTGGAAGTGGGGGGAGGGGCGATCAGATAAGAGGTAATCATAACCAATAATAAAGCAACAACTATAACATGTTCTAAGCATTTACTATGTATCTGTACCACACTAACCACTTTCCCTCTTAGAATTTTACTGAATTCTTGAAACAGCCTGTTACACTATGTGACATCATCTCAAATATGCTATGAGACCGAGAAAGAGAAATTTTCATTTCTTGATGTTTACATCCAGTTAGTTGTAGTTACTAGGTCTTTCTGACAACAAGGCATATACCCTAAGAATTCTGCAAGCTGCTTTAACACCAAAGTCAACGTAGAGTCAGGGCTTACACTCACTCAAGGACTTCATTACATTTCTGTGTAACTCAGATGTGAGATAAAAATGATTATATGGTAAAATTTATTTGGGAAAAAATGAGAATTTGGAAACTGATAGGATACGGCTGATGGACTGAATAAAGAATCCAAGGTAAATCCATGCCCTGAGTGATGGTTGATCCCCAACCCCACCCTGTTTACTGTTGCCCCCCCGGACCTCCCCCACCCACATACAAGCTTTGAGAGAGAGGAACAAGGGCTTTAGGGGCTAACTCTCACTGGGGCATTGGGCTAGTCATCAATTTCATCCATAAAATGGCAAGAATGACTGTCTTGCCTATCTCCCATGACTGTTTTCCATATCAAATAAAATAATGGATATAAAAATACTGAAAAGCTATACACAGACACTGGTTTCACATAATTTCTGGTAATATAGAAAATACTTTGTGACACATCTGGTGATAAATTAGAAGAGTTCCATTGTTTTTCAAACTTAAATTCAAACTCAAAGAATTTAATATGAATATTTATCACACAGGTGACTTAATGATCACTTTTTAAAAATTGTTTAAAGTTTTTTTTTTTTTTTTTTGAGAGAGCGAGAGTGCACAAGCAGGAGAGGGGAAGAGAGAGAGAGAGAGGCAGAACCAGAATCCGAAGCTGGCTATAAGCTCTCAGCTGTCAGTGCAGAGCCCGATGGGGGCTCAAACTCATGAACCGTGAGATCATGACCTGAGCCGAAGTCAGACATTTAACCAACTGAGCCACCCAGGAGCCCTGATTTAATAATCACTTTTATTTTGTATGATCACTTCTGTCTTTTGTTTTCACACTAAAGACCTAAGAAATTGCCTGAAAATGTTGTTGCCTTTCTAGCAAGTAAACACAGCTGAGACTTCTTACATAAGAGTATGTAAAATGTCAAATCTCACTTGGCCAATACTCTTTGTAACATCAGGAAAATAATGTAGTCTAAAAGATATAAGCATGCAGAACCATTCAAAGAATAAAATTTTGCCTCAAAGTAGCCACGATGCTTCAGTTTCCTTTCTGCTTCTTGACTATTTAGCCTGCCTTCCTTGTCACAACATGGTCCTTATTTTTCAAAAGAGTAAACCTATTTTTCAAAAGAGATAGATTTAAATATAAATATCTGTTCTGGGGTGCCTGGGTGGCTCAGTCAGTTAAGTTTCCAACTTCAGCTCAGGTCATGATTTTGTGGTTCATGAGTTCAAGCCCCATGTCGGGCTCTGTGTTGACAGTTCAGAGCCTGGAGCCTGCTTCAGATTCTGTGTCTCCCTCTCTCTCTCTGCCTCTCTCCAGCTTACACTCTTTCTATATCTCAAAAATAAATAAAAATATTTTTTTTAATTATGAAAAAATAAATATAAATATCTGTTCATATAAATTTTGGTATGTAAGTATAGTTATATAATATTTTCCACACTAAGTAAAAAATATAAAAGTAAATACACACACCCATTCCTTTCTTTGGAATTCAATAGTCAAATCAGGACTGCTTATAAAATGCGATGAAAATCAGACACTTGGAATACAAAGAGACAATATGCTAAAATTGCCTTTAGGAACTACTCTGTAGGTAACTTTGGACTTACTGGTCTGAACTCTGTGTTCTGTGAATCCTTTCCCTTCTTGTCTTGGCCAGATAGATCTTAAAGGCAAAGCCACGTCATATACAAAGTGGTATCAGAGGATTCGAATGGTGACTACAGCAATGAACCCCTACTACATACCAAGATCTGCACCATTCCACTTAAAAAAATCTTATCTCATTGGGGTACCTGGGTGGCTCAGTCTGTTGGGCGTCTAACTTCAGCTCAGGTCATGATCTCGCAGTTCATGAGTTCGAGCCCCATGTCAGGCTCTGTGCTGACAGCTCAGAGCCTGGAGCCCACTTCAGAATCTGTGTCTCCCTCTCTCTCTCTCTGCCCCTCCCCTGCTTGTGCTCTCTCTCTCTGTCTCTATCTCAAAAATAAATAAACATTAAAAAATAAAGTTTTTGCTTAAAAAATAAACCAAAAAATTTTGTTTTAATCTTATCTCATTTAGTCTTAATAACCCTAAAATCTAAATACTATTATTCCCCCAATGTATAGCTAAGGAAACAGAATAAGGAAGTTGAGCAGTTAGCTAAATTTCACATAGCTAGTAAATTGTGAAGCAGACGTGTGAACCATTCATCAGTTAGGATAGGTAAGTTAGGCTGCAGCAAAAAATAAACCCAAAATTTCAGTGACTTAACATGATGAAAGCGTATTTCTCTTTCATGCTGTATGTCTATCATGAGCTGATAGCAGGGGTCTGCCCAACAGTTTGTCAAGAATCCAGGCTGATGGACCATCTACCATCCCTAGTTCATCATTACTTTTCTTTTCTTATTTTAGACATAGAGAGAGATCACGAGTGTGGGAGAGGGGCAGAGGAAGAGAGAGAGAGAATCCCAATCAGGCTCCATGATCAGAGTGGGCCCCAAAGTGGGGCTCAATCCCACAACTCTGTGTTCTTGACCTGAGCCAAAATCAAGAGTCAGACATTCAACCAAATAAGCCACCCAGGCACCCCTCTAGTTCACCATTTCTTTTAAGACAACAGAAGATCTTGAAATAGTAATTAAGTGCTTCAGCATAAAATGAACAATGCCAACTAATTTCCCAGAGCTTATGACATGATCCCATGGCTAACTCCCAAAGAGGTCAGGACATGCAATTCAGAAAGCTGGAAACATCTGGGGAGGAGCAGTAGCAACCATCATAAATCATATCTATTCAGAACCTGTAGTAGTGCTCTTTCCATTATACTGGGTCAAACAAAACAATTATTCCACAAGGCATCTGGGTCTTTGACAGCATAAACATAAAATTTCCATTTGGAGTCTATAAATTTTACTATGTATTATAATTTTCTGGTCTCTTTTGAATTAAACAAGAACCTCTTAATATAAAGATCTAACTGAATCAGAGAGATCATTCCATAAACATTGTTATCACCTGCATTGGGTTTTTTACTGCCATGTAATAAACTGCCACAAACTTAGTGGTCTAAAATGATACATATTACCTCACAGGTTCTGTGGGTTAGGAGTCCGAGCATAGTTTAGCCGGTCGCTGTATATAGTGTTTCACAAGACTGCAGTCAAGGTGATGGCCAGAGTGTGTTTTCATTTGGAGGCTTGACTGGGGAAGAATCTCTTTCCAACTGAATGGCATTCAGCAGGCATCGGTGGTATAGTGGCAAGCATAGCTGCCTTCCAAACTGAATGACACATTTGACAGAATCCATTTTCTTGGCAATGTATGACTGAGGGCCCTGGCTTTTTGCAGATTGTGGCCTTAAGCTCTACAGGCCACTCACAGTTTCCTGCCACATGTCCCTCAACATAGGCAGTTCAGAACATGACACCTTGCTTCTTCAATTTCATTAAGAGAGGCTCTCACAGTCTGCTCAGACAGATTCTTATCTAATGTAATAACATCATAGGAGTAAAATCCCATCACCTGTACCATATAATCTTGGTTAGAATCAAGTTATAGGTTCCACGTTCATTGATAAGGAGATTTCAAATAGATACGGACACCAGAAAGCAGAAATTATCAGGGATCACATTACATATCCATCAGATCAACAAAGAGCTCAAATATGAAAACTGGTTCCTTGCATGATGTCTCATCTACCCAAGTTGTCTTTGACTTCTACTATGTAGATCTCTGTTGCTATACCTCTATTCATTATATAACTCTGTAACTCTTTATAAGCTAACCATCTCTTACTTAATAATAGCTATAAATATTCATAATTAAACCTAAAATGTCTTAGTCTTTAAAGTGCATTAGTCTTTAAAGGAATCTCATTTTCTTTTTCTCTTTCTCTTTCTCCCAGACACTTTAATCTTTAAAGTTCTTGGGTTTTTTTTTTTTTTTAAATAAAATCATTAGTGATATTTCTGGTCTCAGGTCCAACATGTAAAGTTCTCAGAAATTATCACTCCATGCTAAGAAAGACCTGGACAATGACTTTTCATGAGTCCATCAAAGAAATGGAGTTGCAGTGTGAATAACCACCCCAAAATCTGGAGAGACAGAGCATATAGAGAGGCTCAGTTGAGGTCACCTTACCTGGAGCAGAGGCCACTAGAGCTATTAACCAATAGGAGAACTTAAATGGTGATTTTGATAAATTGCTGGAGCAGGTGGGAACCTGTGTGTGCCCTCCTGGTAGGCACAGGTTGTGGGCCAAGGTAATGTGGGCTTTACCTTCAGAAACAATACCAGGGTCTCATGGTGAAGGTCCAAGAAGTTCATCGTGGCTCTGGCGGGGGGTAAGGGGCAAGGAAAGAGTAATCCTTGAAAAACACACAGGATCCTTCTTAACAAAGGCCTACTTGTTGGGGTAAAGGACTGTGCAGAGCATTATTCTTTATTCCTCCCACTTTAGCCTCTCTGTTGCAACTAAGGAAGGAAAAGCAAAAAAAATAAAAATAAAAATATACTCAATGGGACAACAGGGATTCAAGGAAATAGAACAGAGGTCAGTGGGGCTGGAGGGGAACACCAGAGAAACATTTATGAAGGTTACAACATGCAAGAATAGGTAATACACAGCATGATGATGCAGAGAAATGGAAACTCTAAGATAAAGTATCAAAAGGAAATGGTAGAAATAACAAACATACAAACAGAAAGGAAGGATACCTTTTACAGGTTTACCAGTAGTCCTGACAAGGCCAAGGAAAGGATCAGAGAACTGCAAGATAGGTCAATAGAAATTTTTCAAACATAAATGCAAAGAGGGAAAAAGATGGGGGGCTGGGAGGGGAGAACAAAATTTCAAGACCTGTAGAATGATTTACAAATGTCTAACATAGATATGATTGAAATACCAGAGGAGAAAAAGTCTGGAAAGCAGTCTGGGAAGACAGGAATCTTAACTATAGAGGGAAAAGAATAAGAAGTTATTCAGACATCTTGTCAGAAATGATGTAAACAAGAAGAGAGTGAAATGAAACACCCCACCAACTTAGAATTCTATATCCAGGGAAATTGTTTTTAAAAACTGATGGGGAAATAAAGACTTTCTTAAATGTACCAAACTGAGGGAATCCATCACCAGGAGATCTTCTTTCAATAAATGTTAAAAGTTCTTCAAGTAGAAAAAAAAAGGATGTATGTAAGAGAGTTGGAACTACCTGAGAAAAATAGGTGTGTCAATAAGAAATAAATGAGGGTAAAATAAAAAATTTCATTTTTATTATCCTTAATATATCTAAAAGGTGCATTTCTGTTTAAAGAGATAAAAGTAATAATGTATTGGGTGGTTATAGTACATGGATAAGTGAAATGAATGACATCCATGTCACAAAGGATGTGAAGGAGGGACTGGGAATATTTTGTTACATTGTATCATCACTAAACAGAGAGCAGCACAGTGTTATTAGAATGAGTATTTATGTTAGCTGACCTATGATCATGCCAACCAGTAGGTTATTTTAAAGTATAACTGATATGCTAAGAGAAGAGATAAAACTGAATTATATAAATACTCGATTAGGCCCAGAGAAGGGAGAAGAAAACAAAACATAAATATTCAGTTAATGGAGAAAAATTACGAACAGGGTAGATATCAATCCAACACTATCAACGCTATAGCAATGAAAATACAGGTCATTAGCCTAGATAGGAAAACAAGACTCAAATATATGTGTTCTAAAAAGACAAACTCTGAAGACTCGGATAAAAGTAAAGGGATAGAGAAAGATATACCATTCTTTCACTAAGCAAAAGAAAGCTGGAGTGGCTATGTTAATCTTAGACAAATCATACTTCAGAACAAGAAAGATTATCCATATTAAGGAGGAGCTTTACATAAGAATAAAGTGGTCAATGCTATGAAAAGATATAACAATCTCAAGGGTTTATGTACCTAATAGCTGAATGTCAAAATACATGAGAGAAAAACCCATAGAACTGAAAGGGGAAATAGATAATCCCACTACTAGAGTTGGAGACTTCAATACCTCCCGTCAATAATTCATAGATCAAGCAGACAGAAAATCAGTAAGGATACAGAGGTCTTGAAAAAGTACTCTCAGTGATTTCTAATCTAATTGATATTTATAGAATATTCTACCCAACAAGCACATTATTTTCAAGCTTGCATGCAATATTCACCAATATAGAGAAGATGAGATTCTGGGCCTGGCAACACACCTTAACCAATTAACAAAATGGAAATCATAAAAAGTATGTTCTTACTCTACAATGGAATTAGACTAGAAATCAATAATAGAAAGAGAGTGGCAAAATTCCAAAATAACTGGGGATTAAACAATATACTTCTAACACCTGGATCAAAGAATAAGTCTTAAGAGGATGACATAATATATTCAGCTAAGTGAAAATGAAAATACAAGTTAGTATTTGTGAGATGCAGCAAAACGAGTGCTTAGATGGAAATTCATACCATTAAGTACATATGTCAATAATAATTAAAATATAAAATAAAGGACGTAGCCTACATCTTAGGAAACTAAAACAGTAAGATAAAATCAAGCCTAATGAAGCAGAACAAAATAAAAAGTAGCTGAGAACTTGGAATAAGAACCTTTTAACACTGAATATGTGCTCAGACCTTCATATCATATTAGAGTTTCCACAATGACATAAAAACTAACTTATATATACTTTTAGTATTTACATATCAAATTTTGTAGCAATTTTTACAAATATAGATGCCTTATATGTATGGGATCTATACATATCATGATACATACCCTATCATTGACATCTTACATTAGTATAGTACATTTTGTCACAATTAATGAATATTTTTTTAATTTTTTAACGTTTATTTATTTTTGAGAGGAGAGAGAGAGAGAGAGCAGGGGAGATGCAGAGAGAGAGGGAAACACAGAATTCAAAGCAGGCTCCAGGTTCTGAGCTGTTCAGTACAGAGCCCGATGCAGGGCTCAAACTCAGGAACTATGAGATCATGACCTGAGCCGTAGTAGGACGCTTAACTGACTGAGCACCCAGGCACCTCAATGAACTAATATTAATATATTATTATTACCCTCTTTCACTGGTGGTGGGAAAACAAACTGGTGCAGTCCCTCTGGAAAATAGTGTGTAGGTTCCTCAAAAACTTAAAAATAGAATTACCCTACGACCCAGCAACAGCACTACAGGGAATTTATCCAAAGGATACATGAGTGCTGATTCATAGGGGCACAAGTACCCCAATGTTTATAGCAAGGCTATCAACAATAGCCAAAGTATGGAAACAGCTCGAATGTCCACCAACTGATGAATGGTAAAAGAGCAAAACTAATGGATTGAAAACAGGAAACAATAAATCAAGTCAAGGAAACCAAAGTCTTGTTCTTTGAACAGATTGATAAAATGTACAAATCTCCAGCCAGGCTGACCAGGGGAAAGAGAAGACACAAATTATTAAAATCAGAAATGAAATTCTGAGAAGTGCATTGTAATTCTTGAGAATTGCTAATTCAGTTGAGCCTAGGATTGGGCAAAGTTTTCTTAAACGCAATAGCAAAAGCACAGGCAACAAAAAAATACATCAACTGGACTTCACCAAAATTAAAAGTTTTGTGCTTCAAAAGACACCATCAGTAAAGTGACAAAACAACCACAGAATGGGAGAAAATCTCTGCAAATCATGTATTTGACAAGAGACTTATAGCTATGATACATAATGAACACTTATCACTCAATTAAAAAAAAGACAAAGCAATTTTTTAATGTTTTATTTTATTTTTATTGTTGAGAGACAGCGTGAGCATGTCAGGAGCAGAGAGAGGAGACCCAGAATCTGAAGCAGGCTTCAGGTTCTGAGCTGTCTTCCCAGAGCCTGATGTGGGGCTTGGAACTGTCCAGGAGATCACGGCCTGAGCTGAAGTCGGACACTTACCCTACCGAGCCACCCGGGCGCTCCAAAGACAACCCATTTTTTAAATGGACATAGAATTTGAATAGAGATTTCTCTAAAGAAGGTTTTTAATTGACTAATAAGCACATGGAAAGGTATTCAACATTATTAGCCCTCAGTGAAACACAAATCAAAACCACAGTGAGATATTCCACTTCACACCCACTTAGGATGGCTAGAAGACAGCCAAGGAGATGGAGATACAGAGGTTAGTATACTGATGGTAGCAATATGCAATGATGCCCTTTGGAAAAAAGTCTGGCTTTTCCTCAAAGGCTAACCAGAGTTACCATGTGACCCAGCAAACCTATTCCTAGTTACATACCCCCCCAAAATAAAAACAAATATAAGCAAAAGTGTCTGTACATGAATATTCATAGTAGCATTGTTCATTGTAGCCAAAAAAAGTGTCAGTTGATGAATAGATAAATAAAGGTGATATATCAATATAATGGAATATCATTCAGTAATAGAAAAGGTCTGCCTTTTGTTGATACTGAAATATTCTACAAGATGGATGAACCTTAAAAATACGATTCTATGTGAAAGAAGCCAGCCACAGAGGGTCACATATATATGATTCCATTTACATGAAATGTTCAGAATAGTCAAATCTATAGAGACAGAGGTGGTTTCGTGGTTTTGTAAGGCTGGGAGTGATGAGAAGATTGGGGACAGGGAGTGATGGTCAAGGTGCACAGGTTTCTTATTGAGGCTGAAAATGTTGCAAAACTGAGTATGGCAATGGATGCACAATTGTAGGAATACACCAAAAGCCATGGAATTGTACACTTCCAATGGGTAAATTGGATGCTGTATGAATTATATCTCAGTAAACGATGTTTGGAAAAAAGCAGGGTCCTAACAAAAGTGCCCAGTGAAGTGCTTAGAACAGTGCCTGAAACAAAGTTAAATGCTATGCATATTTGCTAAATAAATAATCCTGTATACATACCACTTTAAAAAAAAGAAAGAAAAAAATCACAGAGTCTTCGGACTTGGACTTCAGAGGGAGGTAGTTTGTCTTCATCTGACAAGTGGGGGCATTCAGCACTCCGATTTGGGAACTGAAGCAATTTTCCTTTTCTCATATCAGGAATTGAAATATTTTCAAGAACTAGACCTCTACTCTTCCTGATTTCTATTCCAGGGCTCTTTGCTCTGGACTGGACAGCACAATTTTTTTTTTGGGGGGGGGAGGGCTTATTTTCAATCCACTACCCATATTATGGCCAGGCTGATATAGAAGGTAAGTTTTTGGTTTATCTTCAGGATTCATCTATGAAACACAGTTGTACATGGATTGGTACACTCAACTACATTCAGAGCTGCACCAAATATGATGTGGAAATATTTGTTAAATTTTTGTTTACTAGAGCCCTTTTAAGTATGCAATGATTTATGCTGGAGAGTATTGAAATGATATTGTTTAACGATAATTTTATGGATTTAAGTTGTTCTGTTTTGAAGTGTGGCTGAGTAGCAATTGAAATCTGAATTTCAAGTAGCCACCTATCACAAAAACTATTTTGACTGAGCTTACAAATTGCAGCATGTGTCTAAAATGATGTTCTAGTTATTTCCTTCTTACTATAACAATCCTGTGGTTTCTAGATATTGAAGTCATGATGCATAATGATAAAGACCTTAGAAGACAGAAGGGGATAAATGTGAAACCTCATGTTTTTTAATATTGTCTTTATTAGCCAAAAGAAGCTGTTTGATGAAAAGGATTGAAATGGCTTCAGCTTTGAGATGTCAAACTGAGAAAGGTTTTCTTTTCTCTCTTTTTTTTCACCGAAAATGTGACTTTATATTAATTATCTTATGGATTGTCTTAATTAGATCTCAAATGAGACGTTCTGGTGCGTTTTTACAAATACTGCTAATTACAGTCTTTATGTGGTCTACTCTAATCTTAAAAATTAGTGGAAAATATTATAATAAATAATAAATACTACTGCTTTCTTAATCACTATGGCTGAAATTTAGGCACAGTGATAATTCTGAAATAGTATAATTAAAGTTTAAGATTGATTAATGAATATACTGGCTTTTTTTCTCTAGCAGTAATATCTATCCCACTGAAGCAACAATAATGAGTCATGGCTGCAGCTGACATTTACAGAAGTTATCTATCTATTCTGCTCACAAACAGGAATATGTCAGAATTATGCTAGAAAAGGAGGACCTACGCACATATTCTCATCTCTGTTAAGTTGCTGTGCATTTTTCCTTGAAGAAAAAATTTATATTTTACAGTCCTTATATCACAAAACTCCTTCACCTATTAAAATTTTTTCTATCTTGTATCTTTACATTTTTATGTTTTATGTAATTTACCTGTAATGACTCATTGAGGCTAACGAATCTGAAGATCTTTTGTAACTTTAAACTTAGAAAAATTCATAAACAATAAATAATTAATTTGAACTGTAATGCTCCCTAGCAAATATAGCACTTTATAACTAGATAATATTTCTTTGACTGTGTAGAAGTGTGGAACTCTTTAGACTGTCTGGAAATGTGCTTTTCATAGGAAAAGCTTACTTACTAACTAGCTATGTGACCTTAGGTAAACCCCTCCACAGACAATACCATTCACTGCAAGACAGATTTTCTAAAGATAAGAGAAGCGTACTCAGCAAGCCAAAATCCACCTCGGTGACTCTGTGGTTCTAGAAGCGTGTTCAAAATCTTAGGTTAGTTAGCAGTGGACTGAAAGCAGTGAGGATTTCAAAGGAAAAAACCAAACCACAAACCTTGTATTTGAAGTCTGCTTGTGACTTTTAGCAGCTGCTGGTCTTCTGGGTCAATTACAGAATTCTTTTGAAATCCAGTTTCCTTGCATAAAAAATAATGCTAACACCCAAGTAATAGCATCTCTTCAAGTTGATGAGAGTTTTTTAAAGTTTTTTGTTTTGTTTGTTTTTTTACTTTTATTCATTTTTGAGGGACAGAGAGAGAGCGCGAGCAAGGGAGGGGAGAGAGAGGGAGACAGAATCCAAAGCAGGCTCCAGGCTCCGAGCTGCCAGCACACAGCCACAGAGCCAGGTGCAGGGCTCACACCCACAAACTGTGAGATCATGACCTGAGCGGAAGTCAAACGCTTAACCACTTAACTGAATGAGCCACCCAAGCGCCTCAATGATTATTTTATAAAGCAGTATTCTGCCTCTCTGCCAGCCCCTTGGGTCACTCCTCTGCATAGCTGGCTGATGGCATAGTCTGCCTATCCTGCTAAAGGATAAACTGCCTCCCCCAACCCCAGCCCCAAGAAGTGCAGTCAGAGGCTCCCCACTCTCCCTCTCATTCCAGAGATGTTATTTACACCCATGGTTTCATAACCTATAAATAGTTGAAAATCTGAAATCCAGCACTGAACATTGAAGTCAGGGGGTGCATGACAATATATATGTATATAAATTCTAATAACAATAAAAGACATCATGTCATTAGTGAAATAAATGAAAAAATGAATACCCATAAAGTTTTAACAGAGAGAAGGATAATATGTAGTAAGAGACCCTCCATCATTCTTGCTTCCTGCTGTATGAGATACTCCTTTGACAAAATGTTGTGATCAAATTAGTTTCATAAACGTCCCATATTGTATTCTCCTACATTGACATCAGAAAACCAAAGGCTCTAAGGAACACTCCAATGTAGAAATGCCAGCTTTGTTCAACTAGAATTTCAAAAATTATTTGGTGACTGAAATTATTAATATGTAGTACCTATTAATATATTGCACCATATAGCTTAGGAAATGTTGTCAAGACCTGTTCTTTTTAAAAACTTTGATTTACACCTGAAAAAGTCAATGGATTTAAATACCATTGTTCATATCATCCAGTCTAAGGGAAGCACAGTTGGAACTCCCATTGCTCATAGACTGTAAATTCAGCGGATAATTTGATCTGAATTCTCTGCTCCCATTTGGAAGAAATACCAGCTCATACCTTGCAATGAATGAAGATTGCAATATTTCTTCTGTAATATATCACTGAAGAATATCATCATCTTTTTGGAACTGGGCTTTTCCCATAATCTGTATAATAAAGAGCGAGAAAAAATATATACTGAATTTTAATGGGTTTTTTTTCACATGGTAGAACCATAGATAACCA
This sequence comes from Puma concolor, assembly GCF_028749965.1. Lineage (NCBI taxonomy): Eukaryota > Metazoa > Chordata > Mammalia > Carnivora > Felidae > Puma > Puma concolor. The sequence goes on from NC_141677.1 coordinate 10,632,307, forward strand.
GTCTCCCTTTTTCATGACTAATACACACTTGAATGTGTGTATTCTTACCAAACACAAATACAAATATTCTTTATATAAATGTAACTATCTGTATGGTTGAATTGTATCTTCCAAAATTCATATGCTAAGGTCCTAACCTCCTTCATATGTGACTATATTTGGAGAAAGGGTATTTTTTTTTCATTTAATCCTTTTTTTTTCAGTTTTGATTGATTGATTGTGTGTGTGTGTGTGTGTGTGTGTGTGTGTGTGTGTGTGTGTGTGACAGAGAGAGAGAGAGAGAGAGAGAGAGAGAGAGAGAGACTGCAAGTGGGGTAGGGAGAGAGAGAGAGGGAGACAGAGAATCCCAAGCAGGCTCTGCACTGGCAGTGCAGAGCCCGATGCAGGGTTTGAACTCATGAACGGTGAGATCACGGCCTGAGCTAAAGTCAGGTGCTTAACCGACTGAGCCACCCAGGTGCCCCTGGAGAGAGGGTAGTTAAACAGGTAATTAAGGTTAAATGAAGTCATGAAGGTGGACCCTAATCCAATATGACTAATGTCTTCATAAGAACAGCAGATGAGGACACAGATCCATAGAGAGAAGACCGTGTGAAGACACAGGGAGAGGGCCATCATTTACATACCAAGGAAAAAGACCTCGGAAGAAACAAACCCTGCTGACTTGGAGCCTCCAGAATTGTGAAAAAAAGGACTTTTTGTTAAGCCGTACAGTCTGGTATTTGTCAGGGTAGCCAGCACAGACTAATATGCCATCCGTGTAAAAATGATACTTGACTAGATGAAAGTTAACATAGAACTGAATTTCAACTGGAAAATTGAAATGGAAATTGAAAAAGTTATACACCTGTATCAGCGAAAGATTTAAACACAGAGAGCACAATGGTACCACCACAGTGACCCCATTATCCTTGGCACCCAGCTTCAGTCTGAAGAGGAACCCATGCAGTATCAGCTCTAGCATTTTAGACTTTTTTTCAAACCTTTGCGTTGTGCATAACTGGGCATCTTGGAATCATCTTAGACTATGGGAGAAAGTAATTTCTAGTAAGATCACAGAAAACAAATTCGTTGACATTTATTTCATAACTGCCATTTAAATTTGTACCATTTTGAAAGACTAATATTAACTTAGATCAAAACAATGGAAATATCTGTTTCCAATTATGTCTAAAAGTGGTGAAATAAATCTCAAATGACAATACAGTACACTTAGGGAAAATTTAATAATCTATGTATTTGACATTTTTTTAAGTAGGCTTCGCACCCAGCGTGGAGCCCAATGTGGGGGGTTTGAACTCACAATCGTGAGGTCAAGACCTGAACTGAGATCAAAAGTCAGATGCTTTCTGACTGAGCTACCCAGGCACCCCAATGTATTTCACATTTAATGCCATAATTAGCCACAAGACAATTGAAACATGACTTAATTGATAATATTGAACATACCCATAACTTTTCGAGAATATGTCTTTTAGAGTCAATGTAGACCTCTCTGTCCAGAGTTTAATTTCAGATCAATAGGTTATAAAGCTTCCTCTATCCAGACTTCAGTTTTTTCATCTTTATATTTTGATAATCATATTCTCATTATATAATAAATTACATATGGTTTCAAAGTCTTAATGTTTATGACATTACATGTTTATATTATACAGCGCAGTTAAAAATTATGTTTAGATTTTAATTGTAATTCCTTATGTTGTCTTCATAAAACTCAGAAAGCTTCTGTACTGTTTCTCTGGAGCCACTCTGCCACAAGCTGGAGAGCTAGAAAGTACGGATGTTTATTCTCTCACCATTCTGAATGCCCTAAGTTCAAAATCAAGGTGTCAGCAGGACCACACTTCCTCTGAAGTCTCTAAGAAAGAATCTGTCTCTTCCAGCTACTGGTGGCTGTCTGTATTCCTTGACTAGTGGCCACATCACCCCAATCACTGGCTTTGTGGTCACATTGCCTCTTCTGTGTTCCCTCTTTTTGCCTCTCTCTTAGGAGGACGTGTGGGTTTGCATTTCTAGTCCACCTGGATAACGCAGGATAATCTCATCATTTTAGGATCCTTAACATGATCACATCTGCAAAACTCTTTTTTCAAATAAAGCAACAGTCCATAACCCAGGGATCATGACTTGATATATTAGGGTGGCTCTTACTCAACCTATCACACCTTCTTTCCCTTAAAAAATATAATGATATCCCTGTATTAATTATTATTCAAAACTAATATGTATTATTTGTATTAGATAGAATGTGCTAAATTCTACATTTTTATTGATTGGTTTGTAAGCAAATTTTTTCACCTAATGTATACTTTTCTGACTTACTGAGACACTGATGTATAATTTCCTTTGTTTAGTGTATTTGTTACATTTTCCCTAAACTCTACAGGTTAGATAAATGGGAAGGTTGTAATTGTTCCTATATTTCTCTTGATCTCTTCTCCTCCTAAGTCCTTCACAGATACTAAATATTCCCACTCATTTTCAAACCTTCTCACACCACGATAAGCATCTGTTTCTGTAGAAAACATCCACATAAATGAGGTTTAGTGAAGGTCAAACCTTGTTAAACAGATACTACAACATTGAACATCTCTAATTAGTGAAAAGATTATCAACAGTCCATTGCTGATCGGATTTCAAGAAGTTCCTAACACGACAAATATTGTACGACACAGATAATGTGCAAACTACTCCATGCATATTATAATGAGATTTGACCTGTAATTTAATGATATTTGATGCTTTCGATCCTTCCCTGACCCTTCATCCTCTATTGAATTTAATACCAAGTTTCTGTCTCATCTCATAAATATTTTCTCAGATTTTGCTGCATGTGGCAAGAAGGCAGAAGATTCATGAACAGATTAGGACTTTAAACTTGAATCTGAAGGAGAGTGGGGCAAAGATGAATCATCTTAGATGCAGTTCCTGCTCTCAAGAAGTCTGCTGTTTGAGAAGTGATACGGTTAGTCACCCACACAGTCATACTATAAAGCAATCAGGGATAATTGATACCATAAATCTGAAAACAAAACACAGAAGAATAGGCAACAAATTCGGACTGAAAAGATTGGGGGGATTTAACGAAGACTTGCCATCTCTTCTCCATTTATTAAATGCTTTCCACTCTTCTTTCAAGTATAGCAAGTATTAAGTATATCACCCCCCTGGGAAGGCTGTTCCCATGTCTTCCATGACAACCAATTGATATCATTGAGGCACTCGTTTTGCAAATAATTTTATAAGTAATGTATTCCAGTTAGCATATAGCACATTGTATTTTACTTATTATTGTGTATGCCATTTTTGTTTTTGTCTTTGTGTTACCCTGGGGTTTTAAGATCCTTGAAAAAAGAGATTCTATTCGTTTCCAAATTATCTACGCTAGCACACTCCATGGTCGATGAAGAACTAAGTGCACGTTTTTTGAATAAAGCACTAAAGAAATCCTGAAATGTCCACTTTTGTCCATGAAATTAGTAAAATTTGTCAGAATATTTTTCCCACTGATTTAAACTCATAACCCAGGAAAACAAAAATGAAACAGCTATTTAGAAGGGATGCAAAGGACATGATTTTTGCCACCATCTCAGGTCACCTGGAAGATGTTTCTGCAACACAGTGCAGAGAAAGAGACCCTAGAGAAACATGGAGGTCTCTGTGACTTGAGAAGACAAGGATTATTGTTCCAGGAGACAAAAGTGACCAGGGAAATGAAGGCATAAATGAACACATATTTAGCAGATGAGAAAAATAAGCTTAGAGAATCTAAGTGACTTGCTCAAGTAAACATACTTCTATTACCTTAAACAAATTAAAATACATGAACTTCATCAACACATTGAGGTCATTTTTTTTAATTGCCTTCCTGCAAACCAGGACAAATAAATTCAGAGAGGATATAAGCTCCCCAAATGTACAAGGACAGTAAGAGAACAGAACAAGCATTTAAACCCAGATATTCTGTTACCAAGTTTATCCTCTGAAGCTAAAGGCAATTTGACCTCTCCTATCTCTTCGTATGACTAATCCCTAAATACTTGAACACAAATTATCCTCTCAACTTGTCCAGACAAAATGCCCTCAATTACTTTCATCACATTAACTTTTTAAATAGCTACATCACAATTCTAAATATTCTCAGGTTATCGGTGAACAAATACTGTTAACTGTTTTTTACATATTGACTCAAGAAAATAAGCTCAAATGGTCAGCTACGTACGTATACGATGAAAGAAACTTAGCTTACTGACCAATGTCAGTGTGAGAATAAGGCTTACTGTCAGTAACTGATTATTTACTATTAGTTCAATCTGAAGCAATTCTGATGCCTGACTCCTAAAAATACCTGCTATAACCTTCAACAGTATTATAGGAAGAGAGCACAGTCTCCAATTTGGAAGTAACAATCCCACTTCCTCCAATAACAATGTTGTACGATGTTCATTTCTAGATAACACATAGAGAAACTGAAGTATGTACACAAATGAGTACACACAAATTAAGATACTTAACCTGAAAAATGAAAAATATGGAGAACATTAAGTGTTAATATTTAACATTTAAAAGTCCTCCTACAGAGAAAGGACCAAGCTTATTTTGCATAGCTCCTTCAGATAGATACATGTTTAGAATTGTGAGAATTTGGGGTGAACACAAAGAATAACATCCTAACAAAGTAGTAAAAATTAGTTTCCAATTGCTACTGGAAATATCAGAACAGAAGCTCTGTGATTTTTTCAGAAATGTAATGTAGAGAACATGTAGGCACTCTGATCCAGGTTTCTTTGAGCTAGCCCCAAACTTCCAGACATCCATGGGCCCAGTGAGTAACAGATGTGAGCCACGGCCACAGCGTATCCTTAAGATAATGAGATGGGTCTCTCTTCTCTGTTTCAAATATGCCTACTTTCTTAGTCCTGGCTCTATTTCCTATTGAAAAATGGCTCCTGTCCTTTCTGTTTGTTATTGATATTTGAATTCTCAGAATCTGATTTCTCTTTCTAAGTGTTCTAACTTGGAGTTAGTCCCACTGGGTGTTCGTCTTTCCTCTTTGGAAACTCCCTATTCAACTATGATGCAGTCTAAGGAGCTAAACCAAAAATGGGGTTGTATTGTCAGTACTGCATGGCAGATTGATTAAGATAACCTACAAAGTCCCCAGTTACGCTAAGATCCATCATTCTATTAATATTCCCTGAAATTTCATCAATATAGCCTTCAGATTCTTAAATGATACCAGTAATTAATTGAAACGGTTTTACTTACATATCACAAAACAACAATTTTGGTTATCGTTTTTACAAATTAAAATTTCAGTAAACATGCTTATCAATCAAATTCATCTTTTCTCATCAATGAAATCATTGCCCTGATTTCTGTTGTTCCAGTGGGAACTGGAATAGCTCTGGCTCCCAACTGAGAAATTATTTTATCTTACTTTGATCTCTCCTCACCCTCTTCTCCCTCCTCCTTACCCTCCTTCTTCTTCATACATAGATTTGTCTGTTTCTTTTGCTCCCCACAGTTTCAACTTTATCCTGAATTTAAAATAATCATGTCCATTATTATATGTCATCTTCCTGTACGTGACTGAAACTTTCACTGAGATTAATAAGGAACATGAATTCTTCATTATCTCTTCGTAGTACATATTTCTGTAGAGTTGTCACCCTTACGCCAAGTTTTCTATAAGGTTTAGCAAATTTAGTGGGAATATCATTCTTCACTAATGTAACAAAAGCAAACATCAAGACAAAAAGTCTTGATGACTTTTTAACAATTCTGTAAGAATTTTCTTCTAAATTTTTCAAAAATATAGTTCAGAATGTTGTTTATATATCATCTTTTTCAATTTTCCACAGCTTATTGATCCTGTTAAATCAGTAATAACATGAGGTGGTAAAGAAATGACTAGTTCTTCAAAAACTGGAAAGGAAACAAATGCTATCTAGAAATGTTCTTTTATGTAATTTTTTTCTTTAAGTATTTAACACAAGTATAAATCCATGAAAACCTTCAAATGATCTAGAGTCAATCCATACTGATTTTTTAATAGTAAATTAGAAAAGATAAACCATAAAAAATTTTGAAAGACTTAAGGTTTAATGATTTTCTGATAATTTCAACAATGCAAAAAATATATATAAGTTTTGGATGCCTTGTTACAGGTGGTTCCTGTGACTTATAATTTTTAAATTTATTTTGATTCTATCCTGATTTCCCTGTTATGAAAGTAAACTTTAGACACATTTGATCTATAGTTTGAAATTCTACTTCAATTGAGATTAACCAACTTTAACTTATTTTTAGCACAGGTAGATCGGTGGGCAATTTTTTAACTCATTAGGGCTCAGTAAGTTGCTTTTTGTCTTAATGCCTAAACACCCATATTTTGGTGTAAAAATGGAAAATGTCTGAAAAATCTTCAATGGAAGGCCAACTCATTCATTGACTATGTTTCTACTGATGACAGTTCCAGAGCATTCGTGTGTGTGTGTGTGTGTGTGTGTGTGTGTGTGTGTGTGTCTGAAAATTGAACCTCTAATATGTTGTTTACAAATTTAGGCTTCAGTTCCCATGGCATAGAGACAAAATCAGAGAAAATTGTAAAGAAATCTTAGAATCCTGAATTTTCTACATGAATATCTACAAGAACAAAGATGATAATAAGGATCAGGAACAACATAATTGCTTCATACATTTCACAAAGTGGAAATCTTCTAGTATGGGGATAACAAACTTTCTGTTAATGGTCAAATACTAAATACCTTTAGCTTCGAGGTTGAGAAGGTCTCTGTCACAACAATTCAACTCTAGTGTTTTAGTACAAGGGTAGCCATAGACAATAAGTGAGTAAATGGTCACGGATGTGTTCCAATAAAACTTTATTTGCACGAACAGGCAGTGGGCTAAGTTTTTTTTTAAGGTCCATTTTTGCCAGCATCTGCTTTAGGGCATAGTCTTCTAGTCACAAGTTTCAGTGTGCGGTAGGTACCAGCCCTTACACTTTAGAGAGAGGCACACAGCATCAATTAATCCAGAGAGTAGATTCAGTGAAGAAGTGTTAAGAGTTTTCTACTGTAGTTATAGTATCACAGCTTCATGCATACTACCAGAAAAAATGACCTTGATTTTGAAAGTATAAGTTTAAATAAAATGTCATTCATACTCTTTTTTCAGAATGAGATATTTGACCCATATTTTGTCTTTGGCCCATATTTTAATAAAATTAAGCAAATGACTCACAAAGCAGTATTGAATTTATACTTTATTTTTAATGTCGATTTTAAAATATAAAAGGAGAAGTTTAGTTTGCCTTAGGCATAAGGGGTAAAGTTTAAGAAATGTCCTTTCAAAACATTTGTAAGAAGGAAGCTGGGCTGTGATGCAGCATTGATTTTATGATGTATCAGTCATCAGTTCATTAGAAATGGTACTTAATCTTTAGGATGTGAGTCATCTCAGACCCACAGCCTCCAGAAGTTTTTCATAGAGTCACACGATATAAGGAAGCCATTAGCTGAGGGACAATAACTCCAAAATGACGCATATATGTTATTGGCAGCCTCTAGATTGCCACCCTTTGGCAAAGCCCTCTCACATTTCCGGTGCCCTCTATATCTGATAAACTTTCCATGCTGAGGAAGGCCTTATCTAACCCAGATTTATTTAATGCCCTTGGGTTCCAACTTGGCCCTCAACACCACAGCTTGCTGTTCGAGTTTCCTCTCTTTCTCAAAGAGCATCCCACATTAGCTTGCTGGCCATATTCCCACAAAAATTTACCTGAAGAGGGTCTGAACTACAACCAAAAGTGCTGAAATTTTCAGAATTCAGTATTGCTTTCATAAGGGCAAAACTCTAGGGGCACCTGGGTGGTTCAGTCGGTCAAGCATCCGACTTCGGCTCAGGTCACTATCTCATGGTTCCTGAGTTAAAGCCCCACATCAGGCTCTGTGCTGACAGTTCAGAGCCTGGAGCCTTTCAGAGTCTGTGTCTGCCTCTCTATCTGCCCTCTCCCCCTCACACCCTGTCTGTGTGTGTGTCTCTCTCTCAAAAATAAATAAATAAATATTTTAAAAATCTTAAATAAGGGCAAAACTCTAGGTCAATGGTTAGGGTTATTCATTCAAAACATACACATTTATTCACAACTAGGTATCAGGGCCTTTTTAGGTGCTAAGGGATCAATTTAGTACCTTCCTTCACAATGCATAGTTAAGATGTATGTGTGTGTATGTGTGTATACAATAAATATGTAAATCAATTATTGCAGGAAAATTAAATTATTACAGCATAAAATTGTGCCATGCACAGGTACAATGAGTACGCAAAGAAACAAATCATTACTATCCTGTCATGGATCAGGCAGAGAGGTTAGTTCTGAGGCCTTACAAAGAAAGTGAAATAGTCTGAGCTTTAAAAATGAGAAGGAATTTGTTCATTTATTTATTTGTATGTTTATTTATTTATTTTTAGTTTATATTTTTTGAGAGACAGAGAGTGAGACAGAGAGAGAGAGAGAGAGAGAGAGGCAGGGAGGGGCAGAGAGATAGAGGGAGAGAGAGAAAATCCCAAGTAATAGGGAACTTTGAAAAAGGGAAGCGGGGTAACATAATCAGTTTGGTGATTTATGTTGATTGCTAAATGATTTCCAATGAATGTGTTGGATACAGAACTCACCAGAGAGAGTTCTAGGACGGAGATTCAGGTTTGAGAGTCACCCACACGAATATGATTTCTGAAAAACAGACTTAGACAGTAAACAAAAAAACTAAAAAATAAAATAAGCAGAGAGAGCAAGAAATGCAATTCTAAGGAACATATACACCTGTAGAACAAAGGAAACTGGTGAGCAGTGACCATAGAATAAAAATAGAAAACCAGGAAACAACATTTCTAGAATATGGTCATTATTAAAACATAACATGTAAAATAAGGAGTGAAAAGATGATATAGTATGAAGACCATTATTTTAACAGAGTTATATGAAGTGAGCGGCATGGGTGATAAACAGAAATCTGTTGAAAGGTGAATGGGAGGTGAGAAAGTATAAACAGAAATAAACAGCTTCTGCACAGTGAAGGAAACAATCAACAAAACTAAAAGGCAACCTACAGAATGGGAGAAGATATTTGCAAATGACATATCTGATAAAAGGTTAGTATCTAAAATATATAAAGAACTTATAAAACTCAACCCCCAAATACCAAATAACCCAGTTTAAAGATGGACAGAAGACATAAATAGACATTTTTCAAAAAAAGACATCCAACAGACACATGGTCAACAGACACATGAAAAGATGCTCAACATCACTCATCATCAGGGAAATACAAGTAAAACTTCAATGAGATAGCACCTCACACCTGTCAGAATGGCTAAAACCAAAAACACAAGAAACAATAGATGTTGGCAAGGATGAGAAAGGGAAGAGAAAGGGGAAGCCTCTTACACTGTTGGTGAGAATGCAAACCGTTGCAGCCACTATGGAAAACAGTATGGAGTTTCCTCAAAAACTTAAAAAATAGAACTATCCTATAATCCAGCAACTGCACCATGAGGTATTTTCCCCCCAAAATACAAAAATGATTCAAAGGGATACATTCACCCCGATGTTTATAACAACATTATCTACGATAGCCAAATTATGGAAAGAGCCCAAAAGTCCAGCAACTGATGAATGGATAAAGAAGATGTGGTGTGTGTGTGTGTGTGTGTGTGTGTGTGTGTGTGTGTGTGTGTGTAATATTACTCAACCATAAAAATAATAAAAATAAAAAGCAATGAAATATTACCATTTACAACCACATGAGTGAAGCTAGAGAGTATTATGCCAAGCAAAATAAGTCAGTCAGAGAAAGACAAAGACCATATAATTTCACTCATATGTGGAATTTAAGAAAACAAATGATCGTAGGAGAAAAAAATAAAGAGGAAAGCCACAAAACAGATGCTTAAAAATAGAGAATAAACTGATGGTTACCAGAGAGGAAGTTGGTGGTGGCATGGGTGAAATAGGCGCTGTGGAGTAGGGAATGCACTTGTGATAAGCACCGGATGTTGTATGGAAGTGCTGAATCACTAAATTGTACACCAGAATCTAATATTACACTGTATGTTAACTAACTGGAATTTAAATAAAAAGTAAAAAAAAAAATTTAAGATACCCTCCTTCAACTTTCAAAAATCAGTCAATGTAATTCACCACATTAAAACACTGAGGAAGTACAAAACACATGACCTTCTCATTACAGAAAAATCCTTTGACAAAATTCAATATCCTTTCTCGATAAAACAAAAACTTGTAGCAACCTAGGAAGAGGAGATCCCCTAACCTAACAAAATGATTCTAGAAAATACTTCAGTGTTAATATTATAATTAATGGAGAGACTGAAATTTTTCTATTAAGTTTGGGAACAAGAAAAGGATGTCTTCTCTCACCACACCTATTTTCTATTATAATAGAAGTTCTTGCTAATGCAATAAGACAAGAAAAATAAAGTCATACAAATAAAAACATAAAATTGTCTCTATTCACAGACAACACAATTGTTTATATAGAAAATTCTAAAGAATATTTAGAAGAGCAATACCAAATCTAGCTGTATACCAAAGAGAAATAAAAATGTATATTCACACTTGGCAATTCATACATAGTAGGCAATAAAAAAGTATTAATCAGGCAACATGGATGAATCTTAAATGCATTTTGCTAAGTAAAAGTGGCAAGACCATAAAAGTTACATATCCTATTATTCCATTTTTTCTGACACTCTGGAAAAATAAAAAGTGTATCCTAAGGCAATCAGTTATTGTTGAGGTCAGGAGTGGAGGGAAGAAGGTGTCTGTGAAGGGATATCACAGGAGAACTTAGGGTTGTTGGTATTGTTTTGTATGAAGTACAGTAATGCATATACAGTTCCAAACACTAGTCTAAACTGATTGAACTGTATATCCCAAAAAGTGAATTTTACTATCTGTTAATTTTTAAAGATCTACCAGATTGTGAAAAAAGTGCATTACAAATGAATCACATGATCATACTTAAAGATATGTGGAAGAAATAAATGACTTAGCTAACTGAAAAAATACAAATTTGACTAGATACTGTAATGCTAAAGAAAAAAAAAACTCTACACAAACACTATACTGTAGTTCATAAATTTGTTTCTCATGGGGGTTTGGATTATGAATCTTAACATTATTTTAATTATGTATCAGGACTGAACAGATTAATAATGTGTGGTAAATGATGAAAGCTGGGTTTCTTAATTTTGAAGAAAGAAGTTAAAAATAAGAAAAGTGGGAAAGCTAGAATGAACTCTATAATGCTGGACTGGAGTCAGAGGTATTAATATGGGCTCGTAATTTAACATACAGACACCAATAGACACAGAAATGTAGTTGTATGCATATGCATGAGGTCTTATAAAGGCATGTATATCCTAGTTCTCTTCATTGTAGGATGTTTGAAGAGGTGGTGTTGCGACAGTGAGCATTTCTGGTGCTTAGGTTCTTGTTTCTAAATAACCATGCTGCAATAAGGGATCCAGGGCTCATTGGTGAGACGGGTGATTCCAGGACTGCTGTAGGAAAAATACAAGATGATCCTGGAGTGCTGTGTGTGCTGGCAAGTAAGAAAGTGCCAAAAAATAAAAAATAAAAAAAAGAGAGACATAGATAGAGATGATATAGATATAGATATAGATATAGATATAGATATAGATATAGATATAGATATAGATATAGATATAGATATAGATATAGATATATAGAAATAGATACAGATATAGACACATAGAAACAGAGACAGAGGGAAACAGAAAATCATGAGAATAATGACCAAAGGCAACATGTACCAAGGAATATTAAATCATATATGGTTTTGAGCTACACCAATTCTAACGCCATGTTGTAGGACAATAAAATCACTGTATTGTTGCACAAAACAATAAATAAATTCAAATAATTCTGTGAAAATACATTTCAACATCTATATAGAAATAGCTATAGAAGAAAAAAGGACAATTCAGAATTTCTTGCATATGTTATAAATATTGGGCTTAAAGTTTGAAATTTGGATGGATTAGGGGCACCTGGGTGGCTCAATGGGTTAAGCGTCTGACTTCAGCTGAGATCATGATCTTGCAGTTCATGGGTTCAAGCCTCACATTGGACTCTGTGCTGACAGCTCAGACCCTGGAGCCTGCTTCAGATTCTGTGTCTCCCTCTCTCTCTGTCCTCCCCCATTCTCTCTCTCTATCAAAAATAAATAAACATTAAACAATTTTAATGAAATAAGAAATTTGGATGGATTAAATGATTGGCTAATTCCATGAACATTTCATGTCAACCTTGATTTTATAGTACAGTCACACAAAATTATTACTTTATTTACAATACACTGAAAAAGTCCGTCTGGTTCAGGCCATTGACAAAAAAAATAATTATTAAATATTATTGAACAAGTGAAATTTCTTAAGTGATCCCATTCTCTACTTCCTTGCCCCAGGATCACTTCCCCTAATCCTATGCCTCTTCCTGCATTCCAATGATGAACAATACCACCCTTTGAGCTCCTCTGACCAGAAATTTTGACTCATCTCTTCTCTTCCAGTTCATTCACTATGCCCCCAAGTTATGTGGATTCTCATAAAACAAATCACCTATCCCCATCCCTGCTGCTAACACCTCAGTTTAAGACTGTTTCTTTACTGGGTTATAGCAACCACCTCATAACTTCTCTTCCTATCTCACTCCGGTCAACTGTCAAAGTGATCTTTGAAAGATACAAATCTGAATGTTCCAGTCTCTTCCTTGAGATCTTCCAGTGACTCATGAATTTATGCATGAAAGCTCCTTATGGGTTGTCCTTCCTGATAAAACTCATATTTATATTTCCAGCCCTAATTATTATTTGCAGTTCTCTGTAGGTCACATTTTCCTAAAATGGCCTCTGTACCTGCTCCTTCTCTCCAAGGAGACCTCCCAACTCCCCCTTCCCCAATTCCAATACTGTCAGCCTCCAGCTTTCCTTTAAAGTCCCCTACTTGGCTATCAGCTCCTCTAGAGTCCTCTTATGGGGCCCAATAGCCAGGAATTGGTGCCCCATCTATTGACCCCCCATTCCCTTTGCTCACTCCTACTGGATCACTCTGCTGTTTCCTAACTGCTTGCTTAGTTATCTGCTCCCCTCTATACTGCAAAATCTAAGATAATTACATATTGATTATTGCTTTTAAAATAGGCTGAGACCAGAACTGTACCTGTAAAGGCACATTCAACAATTAATGAAAGAATGGCTTTAAAAGGCGTAGAGCACACTGTGAGCAAACCTACTTGTCACCACTCTTAAGTTGCACTATCAAATGATTTCAAATGACAGTTTCATCACATACCTGTGGTTGCAATTATCCTTAACAATCAAGATTTTCTTATAGATGCCAAATTAAAAGAGTCGGGGCTTTTTTTTTTTTTCTTCCTTACATGGATTATTTTCTCACCATTTGGTCTTTAAGGAAATTACTATTGGACCTTATCCCATGTGAAAAGTGTTAACATATTTCTACTAATTAAAGAGCTTATAAAACACCTACTTAAAATTGCATTAAACTTTATGCACCTTAAATGCTAAATGTACAACTTTTTCATTTAGAAATATGCTCTGAAGGCCTAGTTGAATTTTCTCCTTTTAAAATCTGGAGGATTGAGGGAAGGGATTCATGTTCATAGACTACATGAGCTCATTAAGGATGGGCAATGAATCCTAAGTGCATTCTTCCAGGGAAGTTGCAAAGCAGATTTTAGATACCTCTTAGGCTCCTGAGCTCCCCTGTCTCTGTCCTGGCTCTTGGTGGGCTCTGTGTCCACACAGATGCAGTCTAACAGGACCTCACATCTTGCCTTCCTGGCGCACGCCTAGCCCACCACCACTGGCTTCCCTCTCAATGCTGCTTCAGGGTCCTGCTTGGCGCTCATGCTCACTCACACAGGCTCAACCTGGAGGTTCAGAGGTTAGTGTCTTGCAGGATGAACATTTAAGCAATTGGAAAAGGGGACTGGTAGCTAAAGTAGATAAAGGGAGTTAGTGGAAAACTCACCCTTTGCCCTCTGAGAGATGAGCTGCATGGTACCATCTTATCAAGTGGTCAGTTCTATAACTCATCTTTGCATTGGCTCTCCCCCCTTCCCTGTCTCAGTCTACTTACCTTCCACTTCCGCTTTCTGGGTTAGGCTTTCCAGAAAAGTCATAGCACATAAACTCTCTCCCTCTGTACATACATTCTGGGAATCCCAGGCTAAGATTCCTTGTCTAGGAAATGTGTCTTTGCATGTCTCTACTCTTTGGGTTAATCTTGGGGTTGATAAAATGCTAGGTTTTAGCATAAATCTTTAAAAACAGATCATTTCTTCTGTAGCCTGGCATTCCAACATCTGAATGTACTCTATATCGCTGATTCAAAAGAAGTAGGCCACAATTTGTTACCCTATTCTCACTGCCATTGAACACTATTCTCTGTAGCTTAATTCCAAAGATCTGACAATGACCTATACTTATTATTTCTTTTGATTTCATAGTGCTTCTAGACATGGCCCACATCTCTAAATCTCTAAAATTTATTTATTTATTTATTTATTTATTTATTTATTTATTTATTTATTTATTTATTTTAATTTCTGAGAGAGACAGAGACAGAGCATGAACAGGGGAGGGGCAGAGAGAGAAGGAGACAGAGAATCCAAAGCAGGCTCCAGGCTCTGAGCTGTCAGCACAGTGCCCGATGCGGAGTTTTAACTCACAAACCATGAGATCACAACCTGAGCCAAAGTCGAACGCTTAACTGACTGAGCCACGCAGGTGCCCCTCACACCTCTAAAATTCTGCATTAATTTACAACTTCATTCCATATAAATTCAGTTTAAATTACTTCTGCTGTGTTGGTGTTATTGTTGTTTCTAAGTGCAAGATACTTTGCCAGGCCAGATGTGGATTGCAACCGTGAGTCAGGGACTTTTTCCCTGCCCTCAGTGAGCTCTCTCACTAAAGGGCAGGAATGATAATACATATAACTCCACAAGTCATATAGAGGTGTTGTAACAAGTTCCTGAAAAGGAGGTCTAAAGGAACAGAGAATAGGTAGGGCTACATCACTCAGAGTAACCACAGAAATCAGAATTTCAAAGAGGGGTCACCATTCAACTAAAAGTGTGCATGTTACAGTTCATAAGGTTATAGTTCATAAATATTTAGCAATGATCCACATAATGTAAAAGCCAACCGAATTGCTGACACTGACATAAACTCCAAAGGAGCCCAAAGCAGCAGAGATAAAATGTTTCTTTCTTTTTTTTTTTTTTTAATTTAGTGTTTATTTTTGAGAAAGAGACAGAGCAGAGCATGAGCTGGGGAGGGGCAGAGAGATGGGGAGACACAGAACCTGAAGAGATAAAATGTTTCTTCAAGTCCAAATCAGTTTTTTATAGATCTCTGCAGCCTCCATAAAAACCTTGTATGTGTTAGTCTTCCACACCCTATCAGGACATTAATTGTTTGTAGGAAGGGTGAATGCATAAATTCACAGTAACAGAAGCATGCACAGCAGCTTCTCTCTTCAAAGTCTTTCCCTCATGGCAAACTGCAGCCCAACAGGCTTCTAGCTCCTGGCTCCCCCAGGCACCCTACCTGTGCCTACTAGAATCCACACTCTTAGCCCTTTAAGGTTTGAATGATACCAGCTGTGCTCAGTGCAAAACAGAAAGAGAACGCAAGAACTTTCATTCTACTGGGTAAGGCTCCAGGGAAATGCTAAATAAATGTTAGATACTCTTTGTGCAATGTTCCCCCCCCTCCCCCGCGTAAAGACAAACTGGTATTTATTTGAAGATTAGAACAATGTCGTGCTGATTTCAAAAGTTAAGATGGGGAGATTATTTGGATAACATAGAACACAATTCAACTTCACATTTAAAATGTCTTCTATTTGGAAGGCTATCAGCATTTCCTCAATTATTTCTTGACATTCTCTGGTTTTGTTGCTATGTAGAACTTTGGGAAATATAAGATCACTTTTTTTCTTTTGCTTTCCTTACAATATGTTCATAATTTTGGCTTACTTAGTGTTCTTACCAAAGGCATTCCTTCTGTTAACTGTTTTACATCCCTTCCCCCCGCCCCAGGTACTAACTAGCTAGTCTGAATAGTCTACATGTCCTCTCAGTACTGGGAATAAAGCATCCTTGTAATTCTATGTATCCTCTTCTAGCAATAAGGCATCAGGATGGGTTGTTTGAGCACTAGTGAAACAGAAGATCAGGCAATGACAAGAAGCTTGTATATGTTATCATAGATTCTATTGTTTTGTAACAAATATCCCATTTTCCTGTTTCCATTGACTTTCTGGGGGCTGGAGGTAAAGGTTGGGTGGTTAGACAAACCATGTGACTTGCTTCAGCCCATAACATGTGAGAAGTGATGTGTATCATTTCTGGGCAGAAGCATTAGGTGGCTCATTACGTCTCTTTTACTCTGTCATCATCACTGGCAATGTTCCAGAAAAAGGACGCTTTGTCACTTAGGGTCCTAGAGAGAAGATGATGCAGGGCACAACAGAAACCAAACTTTGATAACTCATGATCATGTTTTCATAAGCCACTGAGCATCTGAAGTTGTTATTACAACACAGTTAAGCCAATATTGACATACATAACCTTTCTTCAGAGAATTCTCTATCCAAAAAAAGGTGTCCTGCCAAGCGGGGTAGGCAGAATGCCCCCCAAAAATGTCGATCCCAAAGACATTCCCTAATCCCTGGAACCTGTGACTATGTTATGTTCCATGGCAAAGTGTGTAACTAAAGCCATGAACCTTAAAAGAGGGAGGTCTTCTGGATTATCCAGGTCAGTCCAGTCTAATCACATGAACCCTTAAAAAATGAAAAAAATTCTCTGGATGGTGGCAAGAGAATTATAGCAAAAGGTGAAGTCAGAGAGATGATTCAAGCATGAGAAGGATTCCATGGAGCTGTGGCTGATTTGAAGTTGGGTGGGGGTGGGAGAGGGGTTCAATGTTACTAGGAGCACAGGTGGCCATAAGGAATTGGGAGAGCCTCCCATCCAAGAGTCTGCAAGGAAACAGGGACCTCAGTTCCCCAACCACAGGGAACAATCAGATTGGCTAACAATCTGAACGGATGAGCTTGGGACACAGATCCATTCCCAGAGCCTCCAGAAAGAAGACATGAATCATTGGAAATTGATTTTGATAGTCTAAACAAAGGACCTAGCCTGAGCTACATACAACTGGACCCAGCATTCTGACCTACAGATCTGTGAGATAATAAACTTGTGGTGTTTTGTTTTTGTTTGTTTTTATTTATATAACTGAATTTGCATTAATGTGTTATGACAGCAGTAGAAAATGAAAATACCAACTTGCACTTGGAGTAATGATATGCATTGACTAGTAAAGGGACACTCGCCTTTCCAGGGAAGATTAGACGATTTAACTGAATTAACCTTGGTGGTCAGTGACAGGGAAAAGCAGATGCTAATAACAAGATTCGGTCTCTCACCTCCCAGCTACTCTGCCTATGGCAAATTACACATTTATAAGAGTTTCCTAACCTACAAAAGAAAACTAAACATGTTTACTTAAAAGAGTTATTGGATACATTTTTTAAGTTAAATGTATATAATCCAGTCTCTGACATATGATCAATGATCAGATATTGACAGTTATAAAAATATAGAGATTAACATACAGTTACTGAAACTTGCCAAATGACCCAATTTGTAGGAGTATTAGGTTTCTTATATCAAGATAAAACAATATTATTTATTTAAATTTTTAATGTCCATTTACTTATTTTTGAGAGAGAAAGAGACAAATTTTGAGTGGGGGAGCATCAGAGAAAGAGGGAGACACAGAATCTGAAGCAGGCTCCAGGCTCTGAGCTGACAGAACCCGATGCAGGGCTCAAACCCACAAGCCGTGAGATCATGACCCGAGCCAAAGTCAGATGCTTAACTGACTCAGCCACCCAGACACCCCTAGATAAATCAATATTCTATCCTATCTATGCCTATCTTTGATGTTTACGGCACATCTGCTTGACATAGACAACACTGTTATTTTCAAAACAGGACAGGAATTACCCACCAATATATTCAATTAATTGCATTTATCTATTAACCTTTAAGTATCTACTATATGAAACTATTTGTAATTTCAACCTTTGTCATGTCTTCAGGTCATATTTACAAATAAGATTGCCTCATCATTTCTAACCATGCCAAGTTAGCCCATGTATTGAGAATATTTCCCCAAATTCTGAAGGAATGAGATGGAGAGAAATTTTGAAAACAATCTTTCACAGGACTGCAGTTTCTTACTCAATCATCCATTCATAATTTTCCTGGACAAACAGTTATTGAACATTTAGCATTTACTTAGTTCTACTTGTAAGTATTAGAATGAGTAGAGATGAAAAAAATATGCTCCTTCTCCTGGTAAAGATCATAATTAGAAAGCCAAACACTGAAACAACCATTAATGTTTCTTCGCTGTGATAATATTGTCTAGCACAAAAGAGGGCAAAAGAGAACTTAGCTGAAAGAGTAGGAAAACCCTTACAGAAGAGGATAAATTTGATTTGGTTCTTGAGTGATTATTTGCACTGCTATTCATTTTGCATTTGCCAACTCAAAATTGTTGTCTTGTGATACACATCATTTCAATGCCAGAAGCCTATCCATATATATATCAAAATTTATATAGTATATATATTTTTGTCATAGTATCTTCTTAAAATGGGCAAGACAAACTTTTCTCTAAAAAGCCAGAGAGTAAATATTTCAGGCTTTGCAGCCACATGGTCTCTATCACAACTACTCAACTCTGCAATCCTTGGGAAAAAGCAGCCACAGATAATATGCAAATAATAGTATGTAAATTGTGGGTAAGGCTGTGTTCCAATAAAAGTTTATTTACAAAAACAGGCAGTGATCCAGATTTTATCTATCCGGTGCTTATTGCCAACCCCTGTCTCAGATAATTAAAATAAAAATATAAACTAATTAAAGGGTATTGTGCTTTGTTCCATGGCTTGTGAAGACACAGAAAAGAAAAGGGAGACTGGTTCCTGCCTTCAAAAAGTTTACCAATGTACAGTCTTCATGTTAAAGGAATTCTACCAAAATTTAAGCTTATAATTTTAGTCTGAAACTCTCAATACCCATATTGAATGAGGAAACCATACTTAATCCGGTTTCATCTCATTTTGATATGTTGCTTCAAGAATTAACCAACTTATTAGGATTTGTTGGTTTGTTTATGTATTTCAACGATCCGTGTCTGTTCTATAGACTTCAGTCCCTTCTGGTCACAGGAAAACATTCTTATGTTTCAACTGAGTTGTGATGCCCAAGGGAGTCCACATTAGGCACAGTTATAAGGTAGGACTGTGTTTCTAGATTAGAATTAGAAACAGGGACCAAAAGGAAGAACCAAAAGAAATTTCATTTTTATGTGTGTGTGGGGAAATAGATTCTACTACATAAATGGGTTAGAAAAAGGCTTAGGGAGGAAAGCCACCACCGCGGGGTGAAAGCACCCAAGATTAGCTAGTGAGATATTGTAATGGGATCATGAGTAACTTGTTAGATCATCTGCAGAAAATTACTTTCCATCTGATGCCAATATACTATTGTACTCTGGCCACAAACTCCACTTGCCCCCCAGACCCTTTGCTTCTTACACACACAAGTTAACAATTACTGTCTGATTGTTTTCTTCATATTCACGTGTGTGAGATCTTGTTTTCTTCACGTTCACCACGTGAGTAATATCTTGTGAGCTCAATAAGTATGGAGACGAAACCCTGTTCAGGGCTCTTGTCTCCTCCTGGACATTAGCCTCTCTCATATTCAATTCTGCATCCACTCTCTTTGTGGACAAAAGAGAACTCCAGACTCATAGTCTGCCACATACATAGTCAGATTTAGTAAAAGGGGAGAAAAGCCTGTGGTTCAGAAATAAAGGATAAGGCTGGAGAGGTAGGTCACCAGGCAGCAAAATATGAGGGTCTGAGATACCCAAGACCCAGCCGACTCCAGGGTAAATTTTATGTGCTGAAGCAGCTTTTTACCATATAACAATACTCTCTTTAGGATATAATTAGTGCCTATTTAGACTAGGGCTGGGGTTAATGTAGGAGTCGAGAGATGTTCAGAGCTTGTTGATAACTAGGCTGGATGTCTAAGCTTCAAATTTGATATGGGACCAAATCAGGGCACTGAGAAATGGAAAGAATTTAAAGGAAGAAAAAAAAAAAAACAAAAACACTGGATCCAAGGAGAATCAGGATACTAGCCCTACCGGAATAGAGGCTTCACATTAGAAAAGACTGGCGGCAGGAGGCACCTGGGTGGCTCAGATGATTAAGCGGCCAACTTCAGCTCAGGTCATGATCTTGCAGCTTGTGAGCTTGAGCTCCACATAGGGGTCTGTGCTGACAGCTCAGAGCCTGGAGCCTTCTTCAGATTCTGTGTCTCCCTCTCTCTCTGCCCCTTCCCAGCTCACACTCTTTCTTTGTCTCTCTCAAAACTAAATAAACGTTAAAAAGTATAAAAAATAAATAAAAGATTGGGAAATAAGATGGAAAACAGGGCAAATAAAGAGTTTGGAGACCTTTGCAAGGAGAGTCTTGATTTGAAACGTTACAGAGGCAGAATTTAGATTTTTCAGCCGAGGAGTGACATATTGTTTGAGAGATATTTTTTGGTGTCATAATTACAGATGAGTTTTGGTGTGGGGACAATATTCTTGAAATCCAGTCAAATGGTTTGCTGAGTAGAATAAAAATGAATCACTATAGGCCCAGATTTAGAAGGTGTCAGGGGGAACAGCAAGAAGTTTTTAATTTTTTGACATCCTGAGAAAAGCAGAGATCTGTCAGAGAGAACTCCAAGGTTTTGAGTGAAAGTAATTGGAAAAATGGTAATATCCTTAGAAGAGACAAGGAAATTGAGGAGAGAATCTAATTTGGAACACATAAGGCAGGTTCACCTAAAGACATATCTGGAGGAAGAACTTTCTATTAACTTTCAATCTGGTGTAAATGTGCAGGAGGCTTTTTTTTTTTTAATAATGGAGAAGTAACTTTGGAAGAAATAAGCACTAAGTTTCTAAGTAGCCTCTCTATCCAGTATCAAGAGTATTTGATTACAAAAGTTGGTTTAGTAACACAAGGCTACTCCTCACACCTGACAAACTCACTTCACACAGACTGCTCTCAGCAGGATATAGACCAAATTTGGCTTCAGAGTCCAGGAGACTTTGGGGGGCCTACACCGCCAAACCTCAGCAGTAACTTGCCTGAGATCTTCCAGCTGTCCAGATGAAGCAAATGGTATAATTTATTCTCTGAGGAAATGTTTTGTTTTATTTTATTTTATTTTATTTTATTTTATTTTATTTTATTTTATTTTATTTTATTTTATTTTATTTTATTGTTTGTGTTTGTTTATTTGTTTGTTTGTTTGTTTTTGAGAGAGAGAGTCGGAGGGGCAGAGAGACATAAAGAGAGAAAGAATCCCAAGCAGGCTCTGCACTGTCAGCACAGAGCTGATGTGGGGCTCGAACTCATGAACCATGAGACCATGACCTGAGCCAAAACCAAGAGTTGGGTGCTTAACCAGCTGAGCCACCCAGGTGTCCCAGGAAAGGTTTTTAAATAAATATCTGTGTGTCAGTGTCTTCATCATGGAATACAATTCATAATTTTGTAGTACCCACTAATAGAACATGGAGACTAATCTGATGTATACTGATTTATGAAGAAAGATTTACATAAAAGTGTAAAGGTCCAATGTGTACTTTGAGACATAACAGTGGAATTTCCTGTGAGTTGAAGGCTGGAATCATCTGTGTATGTAGCCACTGAATGTGAACCTGTAAGAGTAGGTGAGTTCTCCAAGTGTGAGACTATAAAGGAAGGAGCAGAGAGTGGGGACCAACCACAGGAGATGGTTTCACCGACATCTCCCCTACATAAAACTGGTACACAGTGGGAACCATGAAAGGGCTTTCTCATACAAAAACAAAGGCTAGTGTTATGATATCCTGCCAATAAATTAAAACAGGAAATTGAAATGTATTAAATGAACTCTGTAAAGCTTGAGTAAAATGACAAGACTATTACCTGTATGAGAGAAGTGAACAGTATTTTTCCACCAAGAAAAATTTTCCAACTCTCAGAGTAGCCTTTAGTGAATAGAGTTAGAAATCAACGTATCTCTAGGAATCTATCTTGATATCACAAACTTTTTGAGGCAATACAGAATATTGTTTTTTAATGTTTATTTGTTTTTGAAAGAGCACAAGTTGAGGGGAAGAAAGAGAGGGGGACGGATGATCAGAAGTGGGCTCTGCTCTGACAGCAGAAAGCCTGATGTGGGACTCGAATTCACGAAGCGTGAGATCACGACCTGAGCTGAAGTCAAACGCTTAACCTACCGAACCACCCAGTCACCCTAACAATGAATTTTCTTAATGAGACCCTCAAAATCCTTTACTGCAAGTAATAGGTCTTCCTTGTTGGGAGAGGCAGTGAAGAGAAAAGAGACCATCTAAAGAGTATGGAGGGTGAGACTAAGAAACTCAGGGAATAAGTCAGGAGACCTAGGACTCATCCCAATCACCTTGGTGTTTGCTTCTGCTCTTTCCTGCCTTCTTTACTCTGTCCAAGTGCCCCCACCCACCCACCCCAGGTTTAGATCCTCACATAGATACTTGCATTGGCCTTTGCCTCATTTAGCAAATTGTCACACTGTGCTCCAAGCATCTGTATGTCAGTTCCATTGGCAGATCAGATGTCAAAATACCTCTTAGCAATGCTGCTTTGTCTAAAGAATAACAAAAAATTATTTAGGGAACAAAATTGCCTGTTTAAAATACCTTTGCACTCAGACTAAATATATTTGCTATAATTGTACGTTCTCCAAAATTGACTCAAAAGAGAATTGATGGGGAGCCTGGGTGGCTCAGTCAGTTGAGCATCAGCCTCTTGATTTCAGCTCAGGTCGTGATCCCAGCATCAGAGGCTCTGCACTGGGCATGGAGCTTGTTTAAGATTCTCTCTCTGTCCCCCTTTTCTTCTCTCCCCCACTCACACACACACTCTCTCCCTGTCTCTCTAAAGTAAAATTTAAAAAAGAGAGAGAATTGGCTTTTTCTTTTATAAAACCAATGTCCATAGTTGAGAGAATTGGCTCCTCCTGTGTGGTCTTGGTATATGAACGATATGTGTGTTGTCAACCACCCATGTGTCTCCTTTCCCTTGAACTTGAACAGAATCTGTTGTCATATATTTTATCATGACAATTCTCACTTCAGTCAGGAGTGGAGCCAAAGCTTCTCTGGAAACATGGAAAAGATGTAAACAACCTTATTTACTGAAATAATAAGAAAGTGCAGCTCAAAAGAGTAAAATGCTAAAAGGTGGAAATATTATTTGATGTACTAAAAAGTGGAAGAAGTGAAGAAAAAAAATCCCATTATATTGTCAGAAAGTGGGCAGCTTAAAAAGACATAAAGAGAAAGTGATGGATTATAGTTAAAAGGGAAACTTGAAACAGACAAGGAAGTTTTTGTGCATATGTATGGGGAGGGGGGAGAAAAAGGAAGAGAACACTTGAGTGATATGGTAAAAAGCCAGTAGCAAGGCCAAGTTTAAGGTGTAAGAGAAAAGGAAAAGGGAGAATGTTTCATGGATTTAGGTCTAGAGTTGTGAAGAGAGTAGGCAGGTGACAGCTTTAGAAAGGAAAATGTCTTTTTTTTTTCTTTTGTAACTAGGAAGGTAGAGTAATTAGTAGTAATGACACTGGGGAATTTCGAGGTGGAACGGCAAAACTTTAAAAATTTTTTTTAAATTTTTATTTATTTTTAAGAGAGAGAGACAGAGTATGAGTGGGGGAGGGGCAGAGAGAGAGGGAGACACAGAATTGGAGCCTGGAGCCTCTAAGCTGTCAGCACAGAGGCCGATGCAGGGCTTGAACCCACAAGCTGTGAGATCATGATCTGAACTGAAGTCAGACGCTTAACCAACTGAGCCACCCAAGCGCCCCCAAAAAACTTTTAAAAATTGAAATCAAATTCGTTCTTTCTCTTCTTCTGGGAGTAGGAAGAGAGGCCATCTTGGAAAATGAGATCGGACCTTTGAGGGAAGTGAAAAATCAATCAAGCAGCCATTACAGGGCATAACATAGACATGTTACAGAATGATTTATAAAATGACCATAAGAAGAGGTGTCTAATTGAGATCAGGTACTGACATGGTAGCTGATAGACTAAAGGAACAGGGAGAGATGGGGGGAGAGACAGGCATACAGAGCAGAGAGAGTGGGAGAAAAAAGGAGAGAAAGGTAAGAGGAGGGAGGCTTTCATGGAGAAATCATGAAGGTGGCCAAGGTCCCTGGAGGCACCATGAGTGAGGGACACTAAGGGAATAAAGATTTAAGTTACTGAAATTGAAGAATTTGAAGAACGGTCATTTTCTGCAAATATTCTAACTGAAATGCACGGGCCAATCCAAATTCTTAGCTTAGCCCATCAATGCCTGTTCATCTAAACATCTAACTTTATCTACTTAATGCCTATTCATCCTTAAAATCTCAGCTCAAGTATTACCTGCTAAGGAAGTCTTTGCCAACTTCCCAGAGTCAAATGTCCTTTTTATAGGCTCTCATAACACCATGCACTACTTGAGAATTTGGCACAGTTAGTGTGTGTGTGTGTGTGTGTGTGTAAACATTTCACTTATTTCTGGTCTTCTAAATAGACTGCACATTTCATGAAGGCAGGGTCCCTTTCTGGCCTTACAATGTTATGCCCACAAACCTGTCCATGTCAAACAGAACATGTTACATGACGGACTGATGATTGAATGGATCAGGGTCTTGATTATCTCATAGCCTCAGGGTAAAGGATGTTACCTACAACAGAGAAATGGCTAAGAATACGAAACATCTTTTAGGAATTTTTCTTTTTGGGGGGGGGGGATAAGTAATTGTACCATTTACTTTTTTCCTCAGGGGAAAATTGTATTTGTTTTGTCTAATTTGGTTTGGAAGAACTGAAAGAAAGAAAAGAAACTTGCCCCACTTTTACCTTTTTTCTCTCCGTGGACCTTCTATTGCTTTAAGGCACATTCTAGTATGTAATTTTTTGCTCTAGTTTTCTGGTTATTAAAATGACACCTCAGGTAGATCAAGTGGTGAGTTGTGATTATACAGAAATTGTCCCCAAAGAAATAGCAGTTGAGGCTTTGAACTCTTTAGTGAAGATCTAAGTTATCTAGAACAGGCAGTAATGCACGCAAGAGTGGGGGCTATGGAGTTCCAAAACACCAAAGGATTTTATTCTGTGTAAAATCACTCAGATTCCAAATTTTTTTTGACTGTGTAATGGCCAAAAGACCACATCCTGCTATTATCTAGTGTATCAGACATCTTCCTATGGTTTGACTTGATTTGTTTTAAATCCCTAGGCTAAGTAGTAACAGGCTATTTAGATGCAAGCTGTCAAGTCAAAATATGTAGATATGTATACCTACCTACCTACCTACCTACCTACCTACCTACCTATCACTTCACTAACACTGTGCTTTACATCAAATGTTGGAAAAATAAACCCTGAAGTGTAATTGTATACTTGTTAATAGGTTGATGAGATGTTCGATTTAATTGGCTTTCTTCATGCTGTGTTTCTGGTGTCAGGGAAAAAAAAATAGTACTTACTGTCAATTGCTTCCTAATTTATCTTGTATACTATGCCCTCTGCCAACTTACCTATTTAATTACAGCAATATCCATTTATTTTACTTACAGGTTAGCTCTGGAATGACCTGCATATTTGAAAGAGATGATTAAATGAGCATCAACTCTGTTACTTGTGGTAATGGAGGACTGGGATACTATGATAAATGAAATTCACTGGTAATCCAAAAAAAAAAAAAAAAAAAAGCTCATTTTAGATAAACACATCAATATTCTACTAGAGTGACTGTTATTAGTCTTGGCAGCAAGAATCAAATAGTTACTGCATTTCCTTCCTCAATATGTCACTCATTAGAAGTGCAAAAGGGCAAGATATTGACCAATAGGGAAATAGAGAAAATAAGTAAAAGGTCCAGGGGGATATGCACATACCAAAGTCAGCTTAGAGAGAAATAAATGAGCCATTTATTTGTTTTACTTTATTTGATTTGTTTAAATGAAAGCAAATAAATAGGACATTTATCCTGGAAGAAATATTGAAGGATTACTGTGAAAATATCTAATTTTCTTAGCTATTAAAAGATATAATTTTATTGTTAAGGTAAGCAGTAGATAGTCACTCATTTTTATAAATAAGGAAAATATGATTAATACCAGAGGCAAAAATGACAAAAACATAAGTTCTAAAATAAGCAAGAACAGAGGACAAACTTCAACACTGACTTCTACCAAACCACGTTTGTAGTCTTTTCCAAACCATAAGTAATTTGGTATCTCCATTTTTTTCCATCTGTAAAATAGAAACTAATATTAAAGTCTTTTCCTAAAATCACATAGTTTGGAGTCTATTAAATAAAAATAATAAATATGAGTGGTAAAAGCTAGTAATTTTGAAAACTGCTTTAGATATGTTGAAACTACATTTTGGACTAAAACAGAAGGTCATTTGTAATGGTCTTGTCTGACGCTGTTTTTTCCTGATGCTATGCCACTTTCTTATAAAATAACCAATAATTAACACTACTTTGAATCCCTAATTTATTTGAACTGTAAGTAAATTATACTGCATTCATCAATCACCTTAGTTTGATTGCTCATATAAAACGTTTTTAGCAACATAACAAATAGTGAACCTACTGAATGAGAGAAGATATTTTTTCAAATGATGTATCTAGTAAGTTACAAATATATAAAGAACTTCTACAACTCAACATCAAAACAACAAATAATAATAATAATAATAATAATAATAATAATAATCTGCTTAAAATGGACCTTAATAGACATTTTTCCAAAGAAGACATACAGATGGCCAACAAACACATGAAAAGTTGCTCAACATCACTCACCATCAGAGAAATGCAAGTCAAAACCACAGTGACATATCACCTTACACCTGTCAGAATGGCCGAATCAAAAAGACAAGAAATAACAAGTGCTAGCAAAGATGCGGGGAAAAAGAAATCCTCGTGTACTGTTCTTGGGAATGGACATTGATGCAGCTAGTGTGGAAAACAGTATGGAGGTTCCTCAAAAAAGTTAAAAATAGAAATATCATATGATCTAATAATTCCACTATTGGGGATTTACCCAAAGAAAAGGAAAACAGTAACTGGAAAATATATATATACCCCTATGTTTGTTGCAGCATTATTTACAATAGCCAAATACTAAAGCAACCCAACTGCCCATTGATAGAGGAATGGATAAAGATGTGGTACGTATATGCAATGGAATATTACTCAGCCATAAAAAAGATGGAGATCTTGCCATTTGCATCAACACAGACGGACCTGGAGGGTATTACACTAAGTAAAATAAGTCAGAGAAAGACAAATATTATGTGGTTTCACTTATATGTGGAATCAAAAAAAAGAAAAAAAAAAAAACAAATGAGTAAACAAACAAAAAGCAAGAGGTTAGAGTGGGAGAGAACCGAAGCATAACAGACTCTTAAAAACTGAGAACAAACTGAGGGTTGATGGGGGGTGGGAGGGAGGGGAGGGTGGGTGATGGGTATTGAGGAGGGCATCTTTTGGGATGAGCTCTGGGTTTTGTATGGAAACCAATGTGACAATAAATTTCATATATTGAAAAAAAAACAAAAACAAAAACAAAAAGCAAAATCAGACCCACAAATACAGAGAACAAGCTGATGGTTGGCAGACTGGGGAGACTGGCAAAATGGGTGAAAGGGAGTGAGAGATAAAAGTCTCCCAATTATGGAATGAATAAGTCAGGGTGTAAAAAAACACAGCATAGGGAATATAGCGGATGGTACTGTAAAAGTGTTGTATGATGACAGATAGAACATATAGAGATACTGAATCACTATGTTGCATACCTGAAACTAATGTTAATGTTCTGTGTCAACTACACTCAAATAAAAAAATCAGCAAGATTTGAAAACTGTATTAATTTCAGGCTATTGTATCAATTTATTTGATGAACACATATTTAGTTTTCATAGATGTCTCTGTTGTATCTTTTCATTATTATTTATATATGCTTGAATGATTAATTTAGACATAATATTTTTAAATTCTATTTCCATACAAATAAGATTTCATCCTATTCCTCTCTATGCTGCACTGAAAACAAAACAAAATAAACAAACAAAAAAACCATCTACTCACTTGAAATCTTTCACAAACCCACTGTGTTTGATGGCAATGGGATAAGAGAAGAAGATATTTTTAAAGTGAGAAATGTGGTAAATTGGAGGGGAAGTGTAGGAGAAATCTTGAGAGAAGTGTTATTCTCTTCACAAATGTTCTATTTCTGGTCCATTCTGGGGCACCACTACATGTACATTGGATGGAAGGTTTAATAATTTACACAAAATCAACAACATATGAGTGCATCCTGATGTCTCCTAGTTTAAAGAAATGGGAAGAACCTTTTTCTGCCCTCTAATCCCACCCCCAGTAAATGCCCAAGAAAAGTAAATATAATTTTCAGGAAAGAAAAAATAAGGTTGTGGGACATGCCTATAGAGAATGCAAGACTTATCCCAAAACTACAAGTAATTTTGCTGCAGGTTTAGAAAAATACATTACTGGAACAGCATAGACCCCAGATACATGCTGATATGGAAATGAAATATACAGTAGTGATAGAATTGCAGATGTATGGGGAAAGAAAGGTCAGTGAAGTAGATGGTGGTTGGGTGACTACTTATCCACAGGAAAATCTGAGCCCTGCTACACTCTAAACAACAAAATCAGTTGCAAGTAAATTGTAGATCTAATCACTTTTATTTAAGGGTGCATAAACATAAACGAAACAATTAAGCCACAAACAAAAAACCTCATTTCACTTTATATGCTTAGGAAAAACTGTAAGTAGATATTTGTATGACTCTAAAGTTGGAAAGATTTTATTCAGCAGAGCATCAGAAGTACAAACAATAACACCATGACAATGAAAATAATGGTATAGTGATAAATATGACTATTTTTAAATGGTATAAAAAAAGGCACAGTAAATAAAGTGAATAAGCAACTTCAGACAAGGAAAATATATTTGCTGTCCATGTAAATGACAGAGGTTCCATACTCTACACCTAAAAATAACTCCTATAAATTAATAAAGACAAAAAATAGAGAAATCACAAAGGATATGAATAAGCAATTTAACATATGCCTAATACTCAAATGAAAAGGTATTCAATCTCACTAAAAATCAGAGAAGAACAAATTAAAATAATTGATGCATTTCACCCACTGGAACAGAAAAAAATACTGATGTCTGATAATACCAGGTGTAGATAAAGATTGGAAACATCTCTTCTCACACTGCTGATAGGATTGTGAACCTGTGCATCAGGTTTAGCAGTAAATCCTCCAAATCTTGTCAACTTGCACTGCATTGAAGAAGTGATTACATTCCTAATTTCGTACTCTAGACTAGAGGCGTTGATTGATATGTTCAATGTATATGTATATACATTCAAGGAGATATTGGAAAGACTATTCACTGCAACATTGTAAATGACCAAATTGCTCACCAAAACCAGAGCAGATAAATGCATCACAATACTATATTATTCAATTACCTCAAAAACGTAATTTTGAACTCGAAAAGTAATTTGAAAAAGGATGCATAGTATCTGATACACTTCACATTAATTGTGAAATATGGTAGACAATATTCTACAAGGAAATAATGACATTGATTTCAGAAGATTAGTCTTCTCTGAACCTGAGAGTGAAATGAAATGGCAACAGGGAAGGGCATGCCAGAGGCTCATTTGAGTCTGTTATTTTCTTTGAGACTCTGTGAGTCTGTTATTTTCTTTGAGACTCTTTGAGTCTGTTACAAGCAAAGATAAAGGGCGCCTGGGAGGTTCAGTCGGTTGAGTGTCTGACACTTGATTTAGGCTCTGGTCATGATCTCATGGTCCGGAGATCAAGACCCACATGGGGCTCCACACCGAGCTTGGAGCCTGCTTGGAATTCTCTCTCTCCCTCCCTCTCTCTCTCTGCCCCTCCCCCCACTCTCTCTCTAAATAAATAAACAAGCAAACAAACATGGCCTGATAGCAAGGGTATGTATGTAGGTTTACAGTGTTTCACAGTACAATAAATGAATTTAAATAAAAATAAGGCAAACAGTGTGCTATTTCTTACACTGGATATTGTTGAGAAAACAGCAAACAACAACAACAGAACTACACAGAACTCAAGGGACTAGAAAACCCAGTCCGTCTGTTTACCAAATATCAATGATGAAAGCACTAGTTTTCTATACTAATTTTTACTGACCACACAAAGGGCACTTTCTCCATCCCTTTCTGTGTACTAACCTGTTCAATGCCCGCAACAATCCCAAGAGGTAGAAAGAGGCACAACTTATACCAGGTCACTCCCCTCCCAGATGCCAAGATTACCAGATTACTACTACCACCACCACCGGATTACTTCCTGATATGGCGGCAGAGTTCGCAGCTGAGAGGCCTTATCAGCTCTCCATGAACACTGGCATCATAGGCTGGGGTCAGATTGCTACACTTCCAGAATCTTTCTTTGTACACCATAGCTTCTCCATTTTAAAGTAGTTTGGTTATAATAAACATTCAGGGTGCGTTGTGGTGAGCCATCCGAATCCCCTTTTCAGGACTGAGGCAACCTTCCCCAGCTGCCCGAGTGCAGGCTGCGACAGACAGCTCATGGCTAAGGCCCTGTCTCAGAACTGCGCTCAATGGGAGCTGCCTTTCATACAATGACTGGTCGATGTGGGGCTCCAAGGCCTCTGGCGCCTCAATTTACAACTCTGAGTGACCACCCCAGCTCCATGGGATCCCCTGAGGCCTCACTTAAGAGCTGAATCACACACAGTTCTCTTGCTCCCCTGCCTCACCTCCTTGTAGGCTGCGTTCCTGAGAATGCTCCCCACTGAGCCTCCAGCGTGCAAAACTCCCTTTGGGATCTGTCTCCTAGAGAAGCCAGCCTGACAGAGTCAGGGCAGGAGTGATCCCAGGAGTCCAATTCCAAGGCAGGCTGACTGAGCACCCCCTGCCTGCCTGCTGGCCCCGAGGACTGCAAGCTGGCGATGAGCAGAGGCTCGGGAGCTCCGTGCAAGGTGTAATTGTACTGAGTTGTCATCCCCATGGTGACAACTGAGGTGGGAGACCAGTGGAGGGGACACCACCAGCCGATGCATTTGCAGCAGTCATTGCGAGGACAGAAGAACCAGGTGAGTGGTACGGAAGGTCATCAAGCCACTGGGGAAAGACCAGGAAAGCCTGAGGGTGACTGATCCGCAGTGCAAGGTGAAGTGTGAAAGCCTGCGAGGCTCCTCCACGGCATAAGCAGACATTCTCATCTCATCTCATTATGACAGCATAAGAGAGCAGAAAACACTGATCAAGCCCTAGACACAGAGATCAAAGTGACAAGCTACTGCATGGCCAGAGGAGCCCTACCCATTACTGTAATCCACTACATTTAAATGAATCAAAATAAATCAAAATTTCAGTTCCTTGGGTACATTAGCCAGGTGTAGGTGCTCGATAGCATACGGACTGTGTAGACTCAAAGGGGCGTTTCCATCATCACGAAGCTCCAGTGGTTCCTACAGAAGGAGTGATTTCACTGGGGGGGGGGGGGGCACAGGAAGGCCCCATCAGTCTTTATGGTGTGGTTGCTCTCTGGTCAACTTCAGGTTCCTCAGGCAACGAAGGGTGGAACCCAACGGGCTAAGCATTGACGCAGATTATCAGAAGGAGGTAGGGCTGCTGTGGGCACAGGAAGGAGTTGGCTTGGCATCTCAGGGATGCCCTGGAGGGTCTCTCAGAAGTCCCTGGGCCAGTGTTGTTACACAAGGGCTGGAGAATCTGGAGTGGGTGGTGAGAGACAAAGAGCAACTGTGTTCTCAAGAGCAGCTGTCGCAGGGAGGGCTGCAGCCTACCCTTTGGGTTTCCCTTTGGTCAGTTCCCCAAGAAACCAGCCAGCTTTCCGTAAGGCCTATCAACTTATGATACAGAGCAAATACATTCCAGTGGCAACGCCGAGGAGCTCTGTGCGTCCCACCCTCCCAGCTGTTGGGGGTCCTGCTCGCTGGCTACTCACAATCTCTCTACCGCTTGCCCTCAGCTACGGAAAGGTGCCGACTCAAGGTTTTACCGCTTTCCACTGACAAACTGCATCCACTGGTCGATGTAGGGATACAAGAGCCACATCCTGTTGCCTCAACTGAAAGAACTCTGAATGACCCTCTGTATTAGTTTGCTAAGGCTGCCCTAACAAAGTACCTCAAAGTGGGTGACATAAAAACAGACAAGCATTGTCTCAAGCCTGAGATCAATGTGTTGGATGTTGCTCTGTGAATCTTCTAGGGAAGAATCTGATCTCTGCTTCTTTGGTTGGCTTTGACCATATTTGGTGTTCCTTGGTTTCTGCTGCATCATCTGACCTCTGCCTTCATCTGCACACAGCTTTCTCATGATGTGATGTCTGTCTAAATTTCCCTTTTTTTTTTTTTTTTTTTTTTTTTCAACGTTTATTTATTTTTGGGACAGAGAGAGACAGAGCATGAACGGGGGAGGGGCAGAGAGAGAGGGAGACACAGAATCGGAAACAGGCTCCAGGCTCTGAGCCATCAGCCCAGAGCCCGACGCGGGGCTCGAACTCACGGACCGCGAGATTGTGACCTGGCTGAAGTCGGACGCTTAACCGACTGCGCCACCCAGGCGCCCCTAAATTTCCCTTTTTAAAGACACCAGTCATATTCAATCAGGGACCTACCCTATCTATTTGACCTCATCTTAACTAACTATATCTGTAATGACCCTATTTCCTAATAAAGTCACATTCTGAGGGACTATGAATTTGAGGGTAGGGCAAAACTCAACCCACAATACCTTCCTAATATTAATCACTGATGCCAACTACTTCCTAAAATAGCCAATCTGCATCCCAGTGTTTCCCAAAAATCCAACAAAGACAAAGCATCCACAAGGTAATGACTTCTTGGAAGATACAATGTTAATCCTGTATTAACCATAGTTTCATTTCAGTGTTTCGGAAAAAATTTATGGCATACCTGCAATATTCCAGGAATTGTCCTAAGCTTTGGAGAAATCAATAGGTAACAAAGTAGACAAGATCTTTACTAACAGATAGTTTTTAGGGGGTGGAGATACACAAAAAGCAAGTAAGCTAATTAATTGTGATAAGGGTTTGCACCAAATTAAAATAAGACGATATGTTAGTGAATGATTGGATGGTTGCATTACACTAAAAATGTAGTAATTAGTCATTGCTAAGTAGTATCATTAGTAGCACTATTAGAAATTAATTAACATTGGTAATTAATATTAGTCGGTAATTAGTAATTCCTGAATTACTCTCTGCCTCGCTGTCATTTAACCTGGAGTCTAAATAACAAGAAGGAACCAGCCAGGCAAAAGAATAAAGCTTCAGCATCAGGAGTAGCGGCAGCCTGCGGATGGAATGAGGTCATTTATAAGGAATAAAAATAAAGCGAGTGTTTCTGGAGTGTGGTGGATGAGAGACGAAGGAGGTAGAGCTGAAACTCAAGAGACAAAGAGGCTGCATCACAGGTGGGCATCTCCCCACAGGTTAAGGAGATCAGGTACCATTCTACATATGATAGGAGTAATTTGGGGAGTAATATGGCACGACTGACATTTATACACAACTGGTTAATGACCAGTGCTGCAAAAGTGGAAGGAGAAAGACCAGTGAGGGCAATTTGGCAATAACCTAGCTTATTAACCACCCTGCCATTCCCTGGATGATATTCGTGGATATGGAGAGAAGCAGTGGGTTTAGAGTATGTTTTTTGACCTGCATGTAACAGGACTTAGCATGACTGGCCGATACACTGAACGTAGGAGTGAGGAAATTAGATGACTCAGGGTGAATTCATGTTGATTGGCCATTTTAGCGGGCAGTAGGTACCAATTATTGGCATGAAGACCCCAGGAGGAGGTGGATCTCTGGGGATACATCAAGAATTCTTCTTTGGCCATGGTAAGGTAGACACGCATGTTGGATAGCAAATAAATACATCAAGCGTAAGCAGTTGATATATGATTTTAGAGTTCTAGCATTGGTCTTGGCTGGAGCTACAGGTTGAGAAGATATCTGTATATAAAAAACCACTTAAAGCTTTGTTTGGATAAAGAAGAGAATGTGGTTAGAGTAGAGAAGCCCCAGTCATGACAAAGCTCTCAGGGACTCCACGATTTAGAGAATAATTGCTTATGAAATAAAACAGAAATCACCCATGAATTTGTTAACATTTAAGATCTTTGGCAATGTCTACGGAGAAGTAGAGATAGAAGTTCTATGAAATGGTGACAGAACAGAGAAAATAATAATGAGGAAGCAAAGGAAGAGTATAAACTCCTTCAGCAAGTTTTAAATGGCACTGGATAACAGAATGATGGTTAGAGATGCATGGTCAAGGAAAAGTTCTATGTTATTGCTTTTGTTTGTTGTTTGTTTGTTTTTAGGAAGCGTTGGTGACAGGGGCACCTGGGTGGCTCAGTCAGTTAAGCATCTGACTTTGGCTCAGGTCATGATTTCACAGTCTGTGAGTTCGAGCCCCACGTCAGGCTCTGTGCTGACAGCTCAGAGCCTGGAGCCTGCTTCGGATTCTGTTTCTCCCTGTCTCTCTGTCCCTCCCCAGCTTGTGCTCTATCTATCTCTCTCTGTTTCTCAAAAATAAACAAATGTCAATTAAAAAAAAAAAAGCATTGATGGCAATGATTTTGTAGAGCAGGTAAAATTTGCTGATGTAAGAGAAGAGGTAATGATCATAGGATTGCCTTTGCACAGCATGAAGTAGTTATTCTTTGTCACAAGCTAGCACAACCATATTGAATTTCAGATTTCACAACTTTTTATTTCTGAAATGTATCCAACTGTTTCTATTCTCTGCCACCATTGTGACAAATGTAAATAGAAGACCTTAGTTTCTAAGGTGAGTTTCCACACCCAAGATCTCCCTTCTGTAGAAGGCCTATCAGGGACTGAATCACATAGCATCCTGTCAGGAAACAGAAGGCACACTCAAATGGGATTCTTGTTGGAGAAGTGTGAATTGAATCAGAAACCTGGTAGTTGAAGAGGAAGAGAGAACCAAAGAATTGTACTTTGTTAATGTTTTTGGTTTTTATGATAGGAGATTACTAGAGCATATTTATATTCTAATGGTATTGAATTAATGGAAGAAGAAAAATTGCTCAGGAGGGAGAAGTAATAATATTAAAAGTAAAGTTTCTAATAAGTTGACCAAGAATATGACAAAGAGGACAAGTGAAGGAGTTTGCATTTTATACGAGCAAGAATACATCACCTGCAATGTAGCCAACCATGCACTAAGCTAATTCCTCTCTCTGATCATACAACGATACTTTCCATGTATCTTGCATCTAAAGAGGGCCGCGTGATTGGCTGCAACAAAAGGAACACAGAAATAAATGAAGTGTCACTTCATAGCTAGAGCTGTTAGGCCTTCTCTGCCATCAATCTTTGCCTTTATGGTGACCACAGAAGCCATGTATTGAAGATGGCCTCACAACAGGAAAATGATGTGAATCTCTAAAGCATTGGTTGAAGGAGAGCTGCACAGAAAGTCGCACAAAAGCTCCACTGGACTGGACTCCATGTGAGATAAATAGCACGTCACATGGGAAGCCACTGACATGCTCGAGCTCTTTCACTTATATCTCAACCTACCTTAGTAAATATTCAAAGTATGAAAGAGAGCACATCTCTGGACACATATGGATTGACAAACTTCATAATGGGCAGGTGGGGTTAACATCTAAATTTGCGTTATTTAAAAATGAAGCGAGTCCATCAAAGAAGGAGGGAAAGGAGACTGGGTATTGGATGTCTGAGGAGGAAATTGATAATAAATCTGTCATTCTGGTGAATGAGAAGGTGAATATGCTGGAGAAGTTCAGTGGACCTGCTGGGTAATGGCAAAATCCTATTTGAGAGTTGAGTTCACAAATTTAAAGTGCTGCTTGTAAGGTGTTGCTTGTAAGACATCGCAATTCGTGAAACATTAAAATGAACACATAAACTCAAGTTTATCTTAAAATTAAGGTAAAGGAGTCAGACTTCATCTACTAATTACACTGATGAAAAAAGGATATTATAAAATATTTAAGACTAAAGACAATAATTTCAGGTGGACCTAACAATAGGACAAGAAAAGGCAGAGCATGGGGCAATGGCTTTTGTTGCTGTAAATAACACTTTGGGGCTACAAGGGAATCTAAGGGAGAGAAAGTTGTGCAGGAAGTTTGAAATAACTACTGAAGACTTTTTCTCTTGAAACTACGCATCCTGTATGTTCCATTGGTTCCCCATTTTTGGCATCCCTATACCACTCTGCTCCCTATTACTATTTAACTTGCCCTGAGTGTAGCATCCCAAGCTCACCCAATAGCTTGTTGGTTGACAGGGACAATGTAGGAACTTTCTTTGAGTTCTACAGAACCTACAATTCTATTGTGAAGAAGTGCTCAAAAGCACTTTCCTGATGGACTCTTTCCTGGGGAATAATAACACCAGTTTATAGAAGGCTGACCATGTGCCTAATGGTGCCCTAAGTAGGTTACATATATGTAAT
The DNA here is from genome assembly GCF_028749965.1 of Puma concolor. Taxonomy (NCBI): domain Eukaryota; kingdom Metazoa; phylum Chordata; class Mammalia; order Carnivora; family Felidae; genus Puma; species Puma concolor. The sequence goes on from NC_141677.1 coordinate 10,669,205, forward strand.
CCTCACTATAAACCTGTAAAGCAGGAATTAATCTAAAATTTTTTAATGTTTATTATTCATTTTTGAGAGATAGAGTGTGAGGGGGACACAGAATCAGAAACAGCCTCCATGCTGTCAGCACAGAGCCCGATGCAGGGCCCAAACCCATAAACCATGAGATCATGACCTGAGCCAAAGTCGGACACCCAACTTACTGAGCCACCCAGGCACCCCAATAGGCATTGATTTTAATGTCCTCCTTTTAAATAGAGGAAAGGAAGGCTTCATGAGTTTAAGAGACTTGCCTAATGATGAGACAGTAGAAAGTTGTGTGGGGCATGAGATTCAACCCTCTACACCTGACTCAAGAACCACTGGTTTCTGGAAGCCCTACTACCCGCTCCCTCTCTGCTGAGGGCCTCTGGGTAAAATACGCAGCCCTGATTCCTTCATCACCTCACTCCTCTGGGGCTGGAAAAGGAGCTGAGGGAAGCATGAGTGTGCAAGAGACAGTGTGCTTCCACTGGTGTTTCCACAAAATAAATGAACCTTTAACCTTGAAAAAAAATCATTAAAAAGCACAGAAGATGCTGATACCATTCTTATTTTCCTCATTCTCCTAGCAAGTTCCTCTAAAATTTCAAGGAGAGAAACTGCTTATCAAGTTCTGTTTTTAAATGAAGAAGCTATATTTAATCTATGTGGGCTTACTCTTCAGTCAAAATACACTTCGGTCTCTTACTCTGCCACACTATCACTGCTTTGAGGCAATTAATTCTGTTATGTCAATTTTTTTTTAATTTTTTTTTTCAATGTTTATTTATTTTTGGGACAAAGAGAGACAGAGCATGAACGGGGGAGGGGCAGAGAGAGAGGGAGACACAGAATCGGAAACAGGCTCCAGGCTCTGAGCCATCAGCCCAGAGCCTGACGCGGGGCTCAAACTCACGGACCACGAGATCGTGACCTGGCTGAAGTCGGACGCTTAACCGACTGCGCCACCCAGGCGCCCCTGTTATGTCAATTTTAATGTAAAATTATTTGCTCTAAAATGATTTTGTTTCTTTGGAATTAACTATAAAATAAAGGTGCCATGAGATCACCTACATGTCTTCTGTCAAGCATATGTCAGTAATGTGACAATTTCAGTGATTTGGGGTGACCAAAGTTCACCCAAGTGAAACTTGGCATTATGACCTGGATCACTATCTGTGTAAACAAGTCACAAAAACAAATAATTGCAGGGTCAAATTAGTTTCCTCTAGTTCTAATGTTATCTCCTAGCTGATGTGCTGCCCTTGAAAGAGCTAAGATTTCAATATGGCTTTTTCTGTTCTGTCTTCCACATCTGTGAGTATCTTCATCCATCTATATCCTCTGTGTTTTATGAATTGAATGAATCAAGTAAAACTCATTAACTGAGACCACTAGGGAGGGTCCTTCTTAGCCTCCTCATGTAATTGCTGAAGGGAAAGTAGAAAATGAATACATGAAGCCACTTAAAGATGTTAATTCTTGTAGCAGCTAATATAGAGAATATATATAGGTACAGATATATAAAATTATGAAGGAACGTCAGTGATAGCACTGTCCTGAAACATCTGGGTTGCTTTGAAGGCTGGGATAGTGTATCAGTTTCCTACTGCTTCTATAACAAATTACAACAGACTTTGTGCCTTAAAACAATATGGATCTACTACCTTACATTTATGAAAGTCAGAAATCCAAAATCAATTTCACGTGGCTAAGATCAAGGTTTGGCCAGGCTGCATTCCTGCAGGAGGCTGCAGGGGAGAATCTGTCTCCTTGCCTTTTCTAGCTTCTAGAGGACACGTGCATTCCTAGCCTTCTGGTCTTTCCCTCCACTTTTTTTTTAATGTTTATTTATTTACTTATTTTGATGAGAGAGAGAATGCAAGCCCGCATGAGCAGGGGCAGGGACAGAGAGAGAGGACAGAGAGAACCCCAAGCAGGCCTGATGATGTCAGCATAGAGCCCAAGGTGGGGCTGGATCTCACAAACTGTAAGATCATGACCTGAGCAGAAATCAAAAGTCAGATGCCCAACCAACTGAGCCACCCAGCTGCCCCCACCCCCACCTTTAAAACCAACATCTTCTCTCCTTTCTGATCCCTGCTTTCATATGTATATCTTCTCTCTCTGACTCTGACCCTCCTGCCTCTCTCTTATAAGGACCCTGGTGATTATATCGATGTCCCTGGTCATCCAGGGTAATCTCTCCCATCTCAAGATCCATCACTTAACCACATCTGCAAAACTCTTTTGCAGGCACATGTTACTTTGTGGGTAACACATCCACAGGTTCTGGGGAATCACGGTGTGGATATCCCTGAGAGACCATTATTCTGCCTACCACAGGTAGTGGAATCAGGAGAGCTGGATTCTAGTCTCCCTTCAGCCATAATTGGACATGACAGCCGGGGTGGGACTCAGATGATCTGGTGCACCACCACACCCACCCTACTGCCAGACATCCCAGGTCACACCTGAGAATCAAAGCCCAGAGAGGACCCCCAGATTACCCAAAGCCAAAAGCCAAGAAGTATCAGAAGAGGAAGAAAATCACCCAATCTCAGAGGTTGGGAGACCTCTGAGTGTGGCCTCTGCTGTTTCACAAGAACATGTGACCTGGCACACCCAGTGTGTGCCCAGGGGATTGTTGAGAGAAACAAGTGAGATGGTACAAGTGAAAAGTCTTCTGCTTCTAGAAAATGCTATTCTGTAGAAGGCACTTATATTGCTTCCACAGGAATAATACAGTGCTGTCAAAAGGGTGTCAGATCTCTCCCCAATGGGCAAAGACCAAAGCTTTGAGAGGAGAGAACATAGCAAATGAAACTTCAGTGCTTAAAGTAAGGGGGGAAGGGTAATTAAATATCATTTTCTGGCCAGTAGTTTTGCTGAAGGCCAATCCCAGACAGAAATATTAAACCCAGCATCAAACTGGTTATTTGCAAAATGCTTAGATATTTAGAGAGCAAAAGAATTTCAGGAAACATCAGCTTTCCACTCAGTGTCCACGGTGCTGACTCACAGGTCATCTACAGAGATAGAAATTCTAAATTAATCTTCAAATGCAGTTAGGGTCTTTCTCAAAATTAAATGGCCCCGACCATTCACAGAGTCCTATTTAGTCTCTGGTTGTTTCAGGGCTAAATTTGACTCTTTGGCACATGGGAGCATAACGAATGAAATAAAATGATTAACATTTAAATTTCATGGATTAAATTCAGTAACGTGGCAATCATGAGAGAAGACCTAACTTTTGGCTCCTCTGTGGCTTGTGAGGACACCCTTCAAATCCCGGAATTACTTTTGAAGAGGAGGGCCTTCAGGAGAGAGTTAATATGTTGAATTTGGGAAAAGGCAAATGGGCTTCACTCAACAGTTTCATCCCCAAAAGGATTAAATTACTTAAGGGAAAATGGAAGTACAAAATTCAGTGACTGAGTATGTGAGAGGCTGGCCAGTCTCATACAGTCTGAATTTGATTAAAAAAAAAATCCTACAGGTTCTGTGAGCCACTTGTTTTGTTAGTTTATTTATTTTTTGAGAGAGAGAGAGAGAGAGAGAGACAGTGACAGAGAGAGCGTGCAGAGGAGGGGCAGGGAAGGAGAGAGAAAATCCTAAGCCGACTCCACGCTGTCAGCACAGATCCCGATGTAGGACTTGAACTCATGAACCGTGATATCATGACCTGAGCCAAAATCAAGAGTCAGAACTTAACTGACTGAACCACCCAGGCACCCCTGTGAGTCTTATGTTAAGGAGAGGAAAAGCCCTTGCTATAGACCTTACTAGAAATCTGAAAGTAGAAACTCTTACTCATTTTGGCCATTTTTTGTAGCCTTGACATTCCTCTTGTAGCCTGAATCGTTCCATGCAGTGTTTCAAGACTGGAGCCCTGTGCCCAAGCTTATACAATGAGCAGGGCACTTAGCCTGGCAACATCCACCTCCCACACTTTCCCCACTTCACCATAGTTGACAATCTCTGAATTTAGCAGCTTTAACAAACTGCTTTAGACAATAAAAAGCATTAAATAGTCACAAAGACCATTGTGGATTCTATTTCCCAAGTTCAGAGGTTTCTAGGTTACATCTTGGTGTTAGAAAGCAGGGCACCTCGTGTATTGGAGTTCACTTTAGGGAACAAGATGCAGGAACCCCAAAAGGCAAAAGGGAACTGAATCAGGTGCATTTCCACAGACTTGTCACTTGCACATGACCGGGGTACAGGGAACACATGTGGAGGCAGATCACATACAGTAATAAGCCTGTCACCACTCTTTGCCCATCAGAATCTTGGTATCCAAACATCAAAATTATGTCATTCTGAGGCTGGGTCTGCTGGAGAGGAATTTCCTAGCACATATGGGTCCAACCATTCAGTTGATAAAAGATGTTGTATCCTCTCCTCACTGCATCTACAATACACACACACACACACACACACACACACACACACACACACACACACCTGAATCAGCCCTTAACCATGGGTTCTCTATTCTCTACACTTGTGGAAGGAACAACATAAACCATAGAAAAGCCTAAATACTTGTTGTTTTCTGACTTGTTTCACTTAGCATAATGCCCTAGTCTATCTGTGTTGTCATAAATGGCAGGATTTCCTTTTTGTAGGGCTAAACAATATTACATGGTGTGTGTATACATATACATACACGTATGCGTATACATATACATATACATACACATATACATATACATATAATCCATTCATCGTTGACAGAAACTTGGGTCATTGCCATATCTTGGTTATTGTAAATAATGTTGTAACAAAAATGGGAGTGTGGATATCTCTTTAAGATAGTGATTTCAGTTCCTTCAAATATACACCCAGAAGTGGGATTGCTGGATTATATCATAGCTCTGCTTTAAAATTTTTGAGGAACCTCCACACTGTTTTCCGTATCAACTCACATTCCCACCAATGATACATAAATGTTCCCTTTTCTCCACAACCTCACCATCATTTGTTATCTCTTGTCTTTTTGCTAATAGCCGTCCTAAGAGGTGCGTGGTGGTATCTCATTATGGTTTTGATTTGCATTTCCCTGATGATTAGTGATGTATGTTTTTAGCTGCCAAGTTGTATGTGTTGTTTATATTTTGTGGGGTTTTTTTTCAAGTTTTTAAATTTAAATTCTGGTTAGTTACCAGACAGTGTAATAATTAGTTTCAGGTATATAATTTATTGATTCCACACTTGAATACAACACCCAGTGCTCATCACGACAAGTGCCCTCTTTAGTACCCATCCCGTACTTCACCCATTCCCCCCCCCCCCCACCAGCCCATTCCCTTCTGGTGACCATCAGTTTGCTCTCTGTAGTTAAGAGTCTGTTTCTTGGTTTCTCTCTCTCTCTTTCCTTTTCTCCTTTGTTCATTTGTTTCTTAAATTCTACATATGACTGAAATCAGTTGCTTAGATTTTGGATATTGACTTCCTATCAGATAATGATTTATGAATATATTTTCTTATTCTGTAGGTTGTCTTTTCATTTTGCTGATCATTTCTTTTGCTGCACAGAAGATGTACTTGATGTAGTCCCAGTGCTTTTGCTGGTTATGCTTTTAGTGTCATATTCAGAAAATCATTGCCAAGACATGTCAAGGAACTTTTTCTCCCCCTTGTTTTCTCCTAGGAGTTTTATGGTTTCAGGTTTCATATTTAAACCTTTAATCCTATTTAATTTTTGTAACTGCTATAATATAGGGGTTCAGTTTCTTTCTTTTGCATGTGGCTATCCAGTTTTCTATGCACCATTTATTGAAGATATTGCATTTTCCAAATGATGTATTCTGCATTGTTACCAGATACCCAGTGGCCAGCTCCATTGGGTCCCCCAGTGATCCCCATGAGGTGAGACCTGAGTGAACCTTCCGGGAAGCAACCTGTAATTCTGGGGAAGCTCTATATTCACTGTGGGTTTTCTTTTTCCTCTTTGGAATAACTATAGGCTTGGGGCGGGGTTGGGAGGGTGGCGGGCGGGCTCTCAATATTGCACTATGCTGGCCTGGGGGAAGAGTTGTGCACACCTGGTTCTGGGATTTTCACAGTGGTGTCTCATCTAAGGATAGTTGCTAGTTGGTCTTCTAGAAGAAGGCTGAAATCGGGAATACCTATGGCACCATCTTGATGACATCATTCCCCTGAAAGGAAATCTTACGTCCCCTGAAACAGTCTTGTCTGGTATATTTCATGCCACATCCCTGCACAAAATCCATTCCTTGAATTCACACCCTTAATTCTTAAATCCTGTCATGACTGAAGAGAATCTCCTCTTTTGTCATGGAAATCCACCTTTGTTCTGCCTCTTCAGGGTCTTTGTAGCACATGAAGATGGGGAGGGATCTCATTTACACACAGAGCTCAGAGTTCTTCCCCCATCCTCTTTTCTTAGCAAAGCCTGCCTAATGCGTGTGAGGATTACATTGAAGATATTTCCTTTTGGGGGAAATCTCTATAGTTTTAATCCTTCTACAGTCTAAAGATTTCAGGCAACATCTTGAGTTGAAACTAAAAATATTAAGAATCACTTATACAAATGTACCACTTTGGTGGGAGGTGTTGATAATAGGGGAGGCTATGCATGTGTGGGGCAGGGGATGTGTAGAAAGTTTCTGTAGCTTTCCCTTCATTTCACTGTGAACCCAAAACTCCTCTAAAAAATAAAATCTTACTTTAAAAAAAAAAAATCAAGGATGCTAGTGATAACTTCACATCCCTAAGGAAGGGTCTAGTTCTCAACCGAGCACTAATTTGCTCCATCAGGGAACCTCTGGCAATGTTTGGGGACATGTTTGGTTGTCACAATTTGGGGAGGGAAACTACCGGCATCTAGTAACATATTCATATCCATATTTATGTTCTTCCAGATTATGGAATGGACATCTTTGGTAGAGGGGGACTCTGATGCTGCTCACCAGTTACTGGTGTGTAATAAACCTGAGACGGTGATATCTTAGCTCAAGAGGAGTAAATTACAGAATATTATAGATGCATCTGGGTAGTCATGGAACTAAGCTAGGAAATGTATATTTCACTGTGGTTCTTAATACTACCAATACCATGCCTGATCTCCCACAGAACTGAGTGGAAGATAGCAAGTGAAATTGGTCCTAGGTCAAAAAGCTCTAGACTATCAGCAGTAGAGCTCCATAATCTCATTTCTCAAAATGCCTCTCTGCTTACAGCCTTCTTTCTTACTTCTTTCCAAGCACCCCATGCTTCTTTAATAATGAACTATTTCTTGCCTCAATGTTCCTTCTCACAATGTTCCTTCTGTTTGCCTAGTCACATCTGTCATTAGCATTTAAGGTATCCTTCAAACCTCATCTAATCATCCACCAGGTCCTTTCTCTATTACCCAGTTCCCCGCAAGCCAATACCAATCCTTCTTAAATTTCTTGTGACTCTTCATCATCTGTCACATGAGATTGTAAATGTGTAGAAGGAAAAGAGAATGACAGTGCCATGCATAGTTTTCATTAACAAATATCTGTTAGAGTAAGCTGAAATTTTTAAAATTTATTTTTGTGATATATATATATATATATATATATATATATATATATATATATATGTAGTATTTATCATTGTAACCATTTAAAAGTGTGTAATTCAGTGGCATTAATTTCATTCTCAGTGCTGTGCTCCCATCACTGTTATCTATCCAAGACTTCATCATCCCCAACGTACATTAACTCTGTACTCATTAAACGATTACTCCTCTTTCTCTCCTCCTCCCAGCATCTGGTAACCTTATTCTGCTTTCTGTCTCTATGAATTTTCCTATTTTATATACCTCCAGTAAGTGAAATCATATAGTATTTGTCTTTCTGTGTCTGCCTTATTTTACTTACCCCAATGTTTTGAAGGTTCAACCATGTTGCAGCATACATCAAAATTTCATTCTTTTTCATGACTGAATGCTATTATATATTGTGTGTATACTGCATTTTGTTTATCTATTCATTTGTTGATGGACATTAGAGGTTGCTTTCACCTTTTGGCTATTGTGAATATTGCTACAAATGGACATGGCTGTTCAGCTATGTATTCAAGTCCCTGCTTTCAAATTTTTTTTTTTTTTTTTTTTTTTGATACGTAACTCAGAGGTTCTTGCTGGGTCAATATGGTAGTGCTACATTTAACTTTTTGAGAAATTGTCAAACTATTTTCCACAGTGGGTGCACTATTTTACAAATGAAAAGAAAATAATTTTTCTAATTGGTACATTCATTCTACAGCCAAAGCATTTGCTTTGTTGTGCAATCTACAACCTTCTAAGAAGCAGTAAAATATATCATTTATTTTAACCTCCTATTCTCAAAGAGGATAGGTAGCAAATACATCTCTTAAATTTTTAAAATTTTTACAGTTGGTGAATACTGGCAATAATATGGAGGTGTCTATAGGGACCCTAAAGTAACTAGATAAAATATAAGTTTTGTAAACTATATAATATAGGAATGATAGATAAAATAGCATAAACAAATGTAATGATTCTAAACAAATGTTGACAAAACAATCTGACTATTGGATGTGTACCTTGGAAAAAGATGTTATTGAAAGCCATAAAATTTCATTTAACTTTTATAATATATCTGTTAACTAATTTCAACAAACTAAGTAATGTACAGTGTTAAATATCCTGCAAATTTCTTTTCAGTTAGGTCAATTACCTCCCTTTCTTTACAAAGTGAGTTACTTTTTTAAGTCAGATCTAATTTAGAGCACAGGAAGACAGAACTCCCATTCAGCAGTGTCTCATTGTTGGCAGAATTAATTTTTGTTACATTTGTCATATTTGTTAAATAAGAAACCAGAATGTTTTAATTAAGTGATGGTATCGTGGAGGGTTTTTTTTTTAATGCGCACCTTCTGACTTAAAAAGATTCTAATATAGAGTACAATTTAAAAATTAAAACAATGGTGTCTTGACTCTTCAGAACTAAATTGTTGAAATACTAGAAATGTAATGTCTAGGTCAGTTATATGCTGCTGTGATTGACATGTACTGACAAAATGATTTTTTATTTTATCTATAGAGGTCAGAAGAAGAAATTTTACTCAGTATGTTTAAGAAATTTGAATGTTTTGAATTGAGAACGTCACAAGGACTCATTTATTGTAAAGCCAGCAGACAGCACTTAGGTTGCATAAAAAGAACTGCTGTATCTCCTCAAGCATCTTTAAAGACTGTTGATGGTGCCATGTCTCCACCACTTTTAGCTATGGTAACTAGAGACTTTGGTCTCCACCCATAATCTTGCCTTGGTGCTAAGCCAATCCTGATGAGGACAGGAGGCTGTTCAGACAACGTTAGGTCCACCATTTGGAAGAATCTAAGTTATTCTGCCATCAGCCTGGAACTTGGATCACTAAGGATGAGCCATGGGTTTCCATGCACAGTCAAGTCCACATTTCCCTACTCCTGCCAACAACAGAATTTCTTTAAAAGCACTTCTGTGTCCCACAATGACTGGATACTCTCCCCAACTTCCTAAATTAAACTTTTTTGTTTGTTTGTGACTGAAAGGGAATAGGTAGACGGAAAGGCAGAAAAACTGCTATAACTTGTTTGTGTAGTTCCTTCAACCATGTGGGTCTAGTTCCTCTCAACTGACCCTTCTGTTGACTTTACAAACTTCAGAATGAAAATAATACCTTCATGTAAAGCCAAAGAGAAGAGTCTCGGTTCACTTGCATTGTGTCCTGACCAGGTAAGCTTATCTCTTCAGAACAATGTCCAAAAGGGGGCTGGATTATTCATGACACTCTTCTATCCAGCCTTATCCACCGCACTTGTTAGCCTCATTTTCCACCTCACACTTTTGCATTCTCTGCGCTGTGTTCTTGGGGACCCCTCTATGATGTCATCCTCCTGGCTACCTTGCCTTCTTACTTTCTATTAAGTTCTGTCAATGGGATGCACCAGAAGGAGCCTCTGTGGTGGTAGCAGACAGAATTCTGGGTATTGCTTCCCCAGCTCTCTTCTCTCCTCTGGTTCCAGAGGAGGCTGCATCCGTGGGACTAAAGGACTTTCTAGGACAGCCACTTCTCTGTGGTTCCAGCTTTTACCTCCCAAGGGTCTACAAATGGAAATGGGCTCCCAGTTGCCACAGTTACTAGTCCCCGGATGCCTCAGCATCCCCTATTGACTTCCTAAACCCTGAACACATTTACCCTTGTAAATCATCCCTTCATTACACTGTCTTCAGAATCTGATCTGATGGGTCCTGGGCCTCCTGCCAGAATTCTGATTGATAAATCCAAAAGATCTTCCCTGGAGGGGTGAATTTGGACTTAGAAACCCGGGTTGGAACTCTAAGGTCTTATACCTCTATCCCAGCACACTCACGATAGAAAACAAAAGGAGTCGGTGGGAAAGTCTGAAATGTAAAACCCAGATCACATCCAATATGAGGGCATCAGACTGTGACAGGCAGCACACAGAATACTTATTTTCACCCTGTGCAAAGCCCAGCCAACCGATCTGGAGAAAAAAGCGCATCCACTGAATACATTTCAGCTCCCTTCAATCCGATGTGTCATGCTCTGAATCTGTTAGCTCTGACAGGTCTCAAATGTTCAGCTGTGCCAACCTTACTTGTCAACATTTTTGAACTACCTGTAACTATAACCCTTTCAAAAGCCCTTTCAATAAAACAACTCTTCTCCCTGTTTAAAACTCCGTTATTTATCTTGACTAAAGTAGGTTCTGCATGGTAAGTAATATTAAATATTACCCCCGGTGACTTTATAATCTCAAGCACTTAACAGATGGTTAATGAGGATTTGCCCTCCTCCCTCTGCAGAGCTCTTCCCCAGGTGTCAGTCCAAATAAGAAGAAGGAATGAAATGATTTTTCATTATGTTAGTAATTTGAGTCATAATTTTGTTTCCCTTCCATTTACAGAAGCAGCATGGTGAAACAAAATCAATGCCCTCTAGACAAAATATCATTACAATTGGAATTTAAAATGTATTCTCAAATTTGCTGTGTTAATAAACTGCTTCATGGTTACGGTGGCCTGATTCTTTGGAAGGAATTATTAAGTGATATCAACTTACTTTCTGTCCCTTGGTGACACCATCAGTCCCTTGCCCGTTACTGATGGAGTACTGAATAAATGTTGTGCACATGATCAATAAGGACCTACAAGTGCATGCACATTTGTGAGGAAGGCTCCCCGCCAGGGGTGTGTGTATGCATGTGCGCATATGTGTAGGTATGCACATGTCAAAATTTTACCAGAACACACTTCTTTCTGTCAAGGAGAACTGACACAGGATATTTCACTACAAAATACATCTAGATCCTGGTGCAATTCACTCCAGGGTCCATTCAGATTACATAGAATCGTCAAAAGAAATAGAGTAATGAAAGCCTTCCACATGGGATCAGACAGTAGAACTTAATGGGAAGAGGTAAAGATAGCTTTACGTTCCCAGGTGGTTATCCAAGTCCAGTCATCTGAGAAACGCCAGCCTGGTGACCCACCAGCCCAGCCTGGTATAAACCAGAGTCAGAATCACAGAGGAAGCTTCCACAAAGGAATGGGAATCTTGAACTAAGGGGATGGAGAGTTGTATTTTTAACCATTTGTCTTTGGTAGCCTGTGTTTCTCCAATCCCTGCCCCTTGAAGCAATCCTCTGGCTATGCCAATACATATCCTGGCAATGGTTTGGAGTCATTTGCCTGCAAGAACCCATGTAATCTTTAGGCGATTATGGCACAGTATCTGATTCATCAAGATATTCTGTATAGGCATTCAGATTTCTTCTTATCATGCATGTTACCACAATGAATTGATATACTTTGATCTCACATGAAATGAACTAGGTATTTCACTTGGCTGCACATCTTTAATACAGCTAAATGAACATGTATTCATTTTCTGACACACTGAAAATATCTAAAATAAGGAGGAGTCCTGAGTGATTTAGTAGCATCCATTAGAATTATACCCACTACTCTTTTACTTTGTAGCTATGGCTTCTTGGTATTTCTGGATAATTTGGAGCAAGAGAAAGACCCTTTTGATCAAAATATACTTAAAACTGTGATAATCCTGTGTCATTCACCATGCCTTAGGACACAGCTGACAGCCTTCTGTGGATCTCCCCTAAACTTACCACTCTGCTAACACTGTACATGGAGAGCAAGAGGGATGTACCCGGATGCTGTCCTGTTCTGAGCCTCCTGCCCTTCGAATTTGCCATGGTGGACACAACCACCATGGTGACTTTACATTGTCAATTGAACTAGTCCATGTACCAGTATCACTTTATTCCTATTAGGACAATAAGGAAAGCAGAAGACACCTGTGAAACACATAACTGGGTCACTAGAAAGAGCGAAAAGAACAGCAGGAAAGTCAGTTATAACATCACTCAAAGTTATTCAGATTTTAGAAGCAAGTGTAAAACTTTTCTGCCTTCACTGAATTTTCTCTTTGTTTAAATAGCAATTTTATATAATTACCGAACACTCCTTACTAAACAATGTTGGAATGATATACTCTTCTCTGCCCATAAGTGCCTGTAACACAAGTCCAGTTCATGTTTTTCTTGTCTTTTCTGCTAGTATTTCTCTCCCTTATCACACTTGGAGTTACTCTTATGATTTCTACTAGACTAGGTGTTTCCTCAGGAACAGGGAACATTTCTTTCAGTTTTAGTGACTTCAAATGGCAAAATCACTGACAAGGTGGGATCTCAAGAAATAGTTGTTGTAGGGGCGCCTGGGTGGCTCAGTTGGTTAAGCATCCGACTTCGGCTCAGGTCATGATCTCACGGTCTGTGAGTTCGAGCCCCGCGTCGGGCTCTGTGCTGACAGCTCAGAGCCTGGAGCCTGTTTCAGATTCTGTGTCTCCCTCTCTCTCTGCCCCTCCCCTGTTCATGCTCTGTCTCTCTCTGTCTCAAAAGTAAATAAACGTTAAAAAAATAAAATAAAATAAAATAAAATAAAATAAATAGTTGTTGTATTAGTAAAACAATGTTTAAACAAATTAATAATAACATATCTTGATTCCAAAAGAGAGCCTGGTTGTGTCCTCACGTCTCTGATTAAATCTGGAGTCGACTTAAAATAGGGGTGTATTGGGGCGCCTGGGTGGCGCAGTCGGTTAAGCGTCCGACTTCAGCCAGGTCACGATCTCGCGGTCCGTGAGTTTGAGCCCCGCGTCAGGCTCTGGGCTGATGGCTCAGAGCCTGGAGCCTGTTTCCAATTCTGTGTCTCCCTCTCTCTCTGCCCCTCCCCCGTTCATGCTCTGTCTCTCTCTGTCCCAAAAATAAATAAACGTGGAAAAAAAAAATTAAAAAAAAAAAAATAGGGGTGTATTGGGGTGCCTGGGATGGCTCAATCAGTTAAGCATCTGACTCTTGATTTCAGCTCAGCTCATGATCTCATGATTTCGTGAGTTTAAGCCCCACATAGGGCTCCATGCTGACAGGGCGGAGGCTGCTTGGGAATTCTCTCTCTCTCTCTCTCTCTCTCTGCCCTCCCCCATCACGCTGTCTCTGTCTCAAAAATAAATAAATAAACTTTAAAAAAAGTAGGGGTATGTTTTATGCAGCCCCCTCCAGATTGTCCCCAAGGAACAGAAAGGTACAATTTATAAGTAATGCAGAGAAACTCAGAAGATCATCTAAGCCAACCCTTTCATTTCACAAATGAGAAAGCGGGCACAGACATATGAAGTGGCTGATTCAGGGCCACAGTGAGATAGGCACAGAGGTCAGGGATACCATAGTGCAGGACAAGCTGGGGAAGGAGGAGAGAGAAAAATGGGCCAATTTTAGCACCAGCTTCCCCCCTGTAGCCTCAACAGGAATGACAGAAGCCAAGCTAGGGAACGTTCCTCCCCACAGTCATAGCCCTGAAGATGCTCCTTATAATCTGTTTGTGTTTCATAGAGGTTGACTCTCTGATTTCTCAAGAACATACTTGTTAGTTACAAATTTAAAAACATGGATGGGCACCTATGTGGATTAGTCAGTTGAATGTCCAACTCTTGATTTCGGCTCATGATCTCACTATTTGCGAGTTAGAACCCTGTATCAGGCTCTGTGCTGACAGCTCTGTGCTGCTTAGGATTCTGTCTCCCTTTTTATGCTCCCCCGCCCCTTGCTTGCATTCTCTCTCTCAAAATAAATAAAAATAAAATTAAAAAAATGGAAAGACCTGTGGTACATGTTATTGTTACCTACCCACCTGGCACTGATTTTGTTCAGATTGCTGATAAGGGTCAGTGGTTTTGAAAACCAGTGGATTTCAGACTTGAGCCTGCATCAGAGTCAACATGAACACCTTGTTAAAATACAAATTGTTCGGCCTCACACCCAGAAGTTCTGATCCAGTAGTTCTTGGGGGGGGGGGGGGCAAGAGTGTGCATTTCTAACCCATTCTCAGATAATGGTAAAGCTGCTGGTGTGGGAACCACACTTTGAGAACCACATGTCTATACCTATCAGGGCAATTCTATTTCCTTTTCCAGAGATTGGATAGGTGGAATAATTCCAATGGGTTCTCTCAATAAATGTTTATTGTGCACAAATTATGTACAAGACATTGATCTGTGGGCTTGGGATACCTCAGTCAATAAAACAAAGATCCTTGTTTTTCTGGATCCTATATTATGATTAGGGAAACATACAATAAATAAAAAAATAATAGATAAACTTTAAGCTGATGCAAAAAAGAAAAAGTAGAACAAGTAAGAGAATCAGGGATGATACAGAAGTGAATGCTGCAATTTATAGAATTAAATATGATGGTCAGTGTACGTCATACCAAGAGGGTGCGATATGGCTAAAAGGAGGAGGGAGAAGTCAGCAGGAAGTTCTCTGGGGAGGAGTGTACCAGATAGAGGGAATGGCAAGAGCAAAGGCCTTGCTATGGACTGAATGCTGTGTCCCCTCCAAATCCATATGTTGAAGTCCTAACTCGCAATGTGATGGCATTTGGAGGTGGGGCTTTTAGAGGAGGTCATGAGAGAAGAGCTTCCATGATGAAATTAGTGTCCTTATAAGAAGATAAAGAGGGACTCCTGGGTGGCTCAGTTGGTTAAGCGTCAGACTCTAGATCTCAGCTCAGGTCATGATCTCACAGTTTGTGAGTTTGAGCCCCACATGGGGCTCTGTGCTGACAGCTCAGAGCCTAGAGCCTACTTCAGATTCTGTGTCTCCCTCTCTCTCTCTGCCCCTCCCCCACTCGTGCTTTGTCTCTCTCTCTCTCTCTCTCTCTCTCTCTCAAAAATAAATAAAATTAAAAATACTAAAAAAAAGATTTTCCTATTAAAAAAATTAAAAAATTAAAACAAATAAATAAACAAATAAGGAAGAAGGAGGAGGAGGAGGAGGAGGAGGAGGAGAGCAGAGCTCTTTCTCTCTGTCTCCACCATGTGAAGACACAAGAAGAAGGTAGTTGTCTACAAGCCAGGACGAGAGCTCTTATCAGAGCTCAGCCATGCTGGCACTGTGATCCTGGAGTTTCAGCCCACAGAACTCTGAAAACAGATGTCTGTGTTTAAGTCACTCAGGCCATGGCACCTTGTTACAGCATCTTACATGACTAAGACTGGCCCTTAGGCTGGAGTTTGCCCAGAGCATCAGAGGAGCAACAAAGAAGCAGGGGTGGTGGCATAAACACACAGAACACCCAATGTCCAGGTCCTTCATCTCAAAACTCTCACAGGCCTGATAGATTGGTTCATCCAAGTGAGTATAAATGTGCACCACCGTGTGCTGGCTTTCAAGTCAAATAGATGGCTACACTTCTGAGGTTGTGAACTGAATGCTGCATTCCTACATAGCAGCTGTTGAGGAGCACTGGACTAGGAGTCATAGACCAGGGCATTCCCAATGATTCTGTCATCAATTACACAGGTGATATGAGGATAATTACATGAGATCTCCGGGGTCCAGTTTGCTCGGCTCTATAACGAATATGAATATGAATATAGTTTTTTAATGTTTTATTTTATTTTTTGAAAGACAGAGAGAGGCAGAGCATGAGCAGGGGAGGGGCAGGGAGAGAGGGAGATGCAATTCAAAGAAGTCCACAGCTCTGAGCTGTCAGCACAGAGCCCCACGCGGGGCTCAAACCCACGATCATGAGATCATGACCTGAGCCTAAGTCGGACACTCAACTGACTGAGTCACCCAGGTGCCCCTATAAATATGAATATAAATGATGATGCTGGATTGCATCATCCTGCAAGGTCTCTTCCAGCTCCCACGTTCTTTCGCCTCCAGTGAGTTTTCTAAGGCTGTAGTGCAGCAATTACCAGCAGTGATCAGCAATACACTGCTATAAGCCCACTGAAATAACTTCACATGCTCTGGCCTGACTGTGTGGCTGGGAAAGGCCAGAGGTTGATGTATCACAAGTCTGAGAAATATAGTCACATTGTCAAAGAGACTTCAGGTCCAATTTAAAAGCCAAGTCAGAAATGAGGAAAGGCATTCCAGAGAACAGTGCAAACGCTAGCAAAAAAACATACTGTGCTGAAATGTGGTAATGAATATTGATCCTGAGTTAGATTTCAAGTCACAATTGTACCTATAGATCTTAGTCAACACCGCCATATTTGAAATAGATTATACGAAGACTTCCCCAGCTATTAACCTTACTTGTCCTCAGACATAACATATGTGTGTGTGTGTGTGTATATATTGTTACTAGCATTATTTGTTGACCATTTGAGCAAGTTATAGTCCTGATGCCTCACTACCCTCATAATATAACCCTCCAAGTTAGGACATCATCGTGATATGACATCACCTTCCAATCCTTAGATGTCATTCAAATTTTACCAATGATTCCAGTGAAATCTCTATTTTCTTTCAGGTTCAGATTTCCATTCAAGAACACACATTGCATTTCGCTGTCATGCCTCTTAAGTTTTCTCCTAACTAGAAAATCTCCTCCATCTTCTGTGTTCTTCTCGAGCCTCAGAGTTCTGAAGAATATAGCTCTTAAATATTGTCGGATGGCCCTGAATCTGGGTCCACCTAAGGTTTCCTCATTACTAGACTCAGGACATGTTTACTTGGCAGGAAAACCACAGAAGTCGTGCATTTTTTCCATGCTTCACATGAGGACCCCACGATGGTGATACAGCTTACCAGTCAGGAGGTTAACCTTTAACACCTGGTGATGTTCATTCAACCAGGTTTCTCCATATATTCCCCTTCCTCCTCCTCTTTTTGTAACTGATATATTCCAGTTATGGGGAGATAGTCAAGGATTCTGGCAATATCCCGCTCCCCATCGAACCACCACCCATCAGCTCAACCCCCATCGACGATGCCCACCTGAATCAATTGCCACAGTGATAGTGGGCCCGTGATGTCTTTGGATTCCATTATTTTTTCTTACATTTATTATTAGCATTCTACTGTATGGAAGATCTTTAACTTTTCCCCAGTACTTACTGACTCATTCAGCCAGTCAATATTGGTATAGACTCACAAATTCTAATTTTTATTCAGTGGGTTATATTCCATCACTATTATTACCCATTTTGTAGCTCCAACTATCCTCAATTTGGCCAGTGAGTGTATCCAAAGTGGCATTGTGGCATGTTCTTATCATTTGTTAAGCATTTTCTCATTTTCTGACACAAGATATTCCAAGAGAATTTGCCCTAGCCTGGGTATCAACGATTCCTCCAAAGATTCTTGGCTCAGTGTAGGATTTGTATTTGGAAACCAAGTACTATATGCTTATTGTGATCACTGCTATGAGAGTGTCAGCGTGTCTAGGCTTGTTCAGTGGACACAGCCAGGAAGTACACACATGCATGCATGCACACACATACATACATACGCACACGTACATACATGTATCTCTAATTCTGCATCCCTATATACATACAGATACAGATATAAATACAGATATATTTTATCCATATTTATATATTTTAACAATATATAAATACAGATATATGTTAATATTGGTCCATACCAATACTTCCAGTTACATTCCATCGCTTCAGGATATTTTTTCAGCTTTGTTTGTAAATACCTTCTCCAGCAATGGTAAGCTTGGCTTTTATCACCATCCTCCGTATTTCGATTTATGTGATCTGTCTACCTCTTCTCTCAAGCCAAGCAGATTCCCTATGCACCCCAGTGCTCTGCATCCTCGGGCACACTGTTGATGGGCCTTCACACCTGTCAGCATTACCTCCCAACCTAGTACCCCACCCTTGGGAATCTGTGGGTGTGCTCCCGGCAGGCCTCCATGCAGAGTGTCTGCCTTCATCTCATGGCCCTGTGGGCCATGCTCCTCCGTGCCGAAGAGAGAAGGACCAGTATACCTGAAAATGAATGATGACTACAAAAGAACAGAGCTTGTCTGAGGCAAAACCGGATGCTAAGAAAAGCTAAGTTTTGACACCACTCAACCCTCTTCCTCTGTTTTCTGATGTGCTGGCCTCACACTCCCTTCCCAGCACTGTGCATTCTTTAGCCTTATGCCGCTCTCCATCAGCCCAGATGGCCTCACCAAGGAGCCCTGGCCTGCCTTGCCTTTCTTGCTCATTACCAAATCCTCCCTGACCCCTTCTTCCCTGCAGTTTGATTAATCCTCTTTAGGCATGAAAAGAAAAATTTAGCAAAAGAAGAAAAAACAACAACAACAAAAAGCCAAATAACAGAAACAAACTCATAAATATGGAGGACACACTGTCGGTTACCAGAAGGAGGAGGGCGGGGTGGGCAAAATAGGTGAAGGGGATGAAGAAGTACAAACTTCCAGTTACGAAATGAGCAACTCACAGGGATGAAAAAGTATAGCATAGGAGGAACAGTCAGTGATATCGTAGTAACGTTGTATGGTGACAGATGTTAGCTACACTCACTGTGGTAAACAGTGCATGAAATATACAATTGTCAATTCGCTAGGTTGTCACCTGAAACTACTATAACATTGTATGTCAACTATGCTTCAACTTTAAAAAAGGGGGGGGGGCGGTAAATTGGGGTGCCTTAGTGGTTCAGTTGGTTAAGCATCTAACTTCAGCTCAGGTCAGGATCTCACAGCTCATGAGTTCGGGTCCCGTGTCCGGCTCTGTGCTGACAGCTCAGTCGGTTGAGCATCCGACTTCAGCCCAGGTCATGTTCTCACGGTTTGTGAGTTCGAGCCCCGTGTCGGACTCTGTGCTGACAGCTCAGAGCCTGGAACCTGCTTTGAATTCTGTGTGTGTGTGTGTGTCTCTCTCTCTCTGCCCATCCACCACTCACACTCTGTCTCTCTCTTAAAAATAAATGAACATTAATTAAAAAAAAAAAAGGAAAATTAAATGATCTGTCATTGGGGGAATTTTTGACAGCACTGGAAAATGCAATCTCTTTCAAACAGGGACACATTGAGGGGTGGGGTACTTCTCAGTCTCCCTTACCGCACTTTAAAAATATGACTGTACTCTGATTAACTAAGGTTAACACACATGCGCCAATGATTTTCCTTACGATCTTTCAGATTCCATAATGAGAAGCAAAATCACATAGAGAAGAAATGTGAGATGCATTTATTATCAAAGTATTTGAATAACTATTGCAGAGAAGTTTCAATTTTCTGTGTTAGTGAGTAGATCAGTGTTTACAACTAATTTGGACTGATTCGGAAAAAAAAAAAACACTGTTAAGTAGCCAAATTAAGCATTAAATAACAATCATTAAAATAATATTTTTAAACTATAATAAATGTTTTCCTGTAGTGCAGCTTTTTACTTACAATAAATATTTTAAGGTAAAATTTAGATATATCTTAATTATAACCATAGACTCAAACTGTTAATGAAAACAGCAAATAATTATAATAGAGTTCCCGTAACAATGGTGGTGCTATAAATGCTATGTAAACATGGATGTATTTTTCATTTTATCCTCACATTGATGGGCCTAGCCACTGCACACACTGCTACTTATTAATATGGTGACACATTTAATGATTAAAACATATTTTTTTAATGTTTATTTTTGAGAGAAGGAGACAGAGCACAGTGGGGGAGGGGCAGAGAGAGAAAGGGAGACACAGAATCTGAAGAAGGCTCCAGGCTCTGAGCTGTCAGCACAGAACCCCGACACGGGGCTCGAACTCACAGACCGTGAGAACATGACCTGAGCTGAAGTCGGATGCTTAACCGACTGAGCCACCCAGGTGCCCCCAAAACATATTTTAAACAAAGATAGGACTTCTTCTTTTTCTTCTTCTTTTTTTTTTTTTTTTTTTTGAGAGAGAGTGAGCAGGGGAGGAGCAGAGGGAGTGAGGGAGAGAGAGGGAGAGGGAGAAGGAGAGAGAGAGGGGGAGAGAGAGAGACTGACTCTCAAGCAGGCTCCATGCCCAGTTGGAGTTGGGCTCCTCCATTTCAGGACCCTGGGATCAGAACCTGAGCCAAAATCAAGACTCAGATGCTCAACTGACTGAGCCACCCAGGGGCCCCAAGACAACATTTAATTTTTTTTTTAATTTTTTTTTAACGTTTATTTCTTTTTGAGACAGAGAGACAGAGCATGAACGGGGGAGGGGCAGAGAGAGGGAGACACAGAATCTGAAACAGGCTCCGGGCTCTGAGCTGTCAGCACAGAGCCCGACGCGGGGCTCGAACTCACGGACCGCGAGATTATGACCTGAGCCAAAGTCGGCAGCTCAACCGACTAAGCCACCCAGGCGCCCCGACAACATTTGTTTTAAATGGCACTTCTCAAACGGTTCCCATTTGTGTAATATACACGTAATAATGTTACTAAAGTCCTGTGTTTTGAGGACACACAATTACTTTCTCACAATAAGCAATCGGTTTCATAAATGGGATATTAATTTATACCCTCACCACACCTATCCAGCTATGGAGAGTGAATTCAGTTGTTAAGAATACCCAAGCCACAATCCCCATGTGGGCAGGGAATTGAGTATGCGAATATTTTATATCAAAAAGGGGGGATGAAATAAGTGCCATGTTTTAATTCTAAAATTTTAGTGAAATGAAAACAAAACCAGACAAATCACTGCATTCTTTGCCATCTCAGCAAAAAAGAAAAAAAGATTGCCTATAAGAGAGGAAATTTGTCTTTCTTCCTTCTTAGATATGATGTAAAGATTCTCCCTCTTTCCCTCTGCCCCTCTTCCCTGCTCGCACTGTCTAAAATAAAAGTTTAAAAATTAAAAAGTTTAAAAATTAAAAAACACGTAAACATGGATAGGATCAACTCACTCAGGGAGTTGACTGGAAAGATATGCTTTAAAAAATGGCTGTTTGGGGGCACCTGGGTGGCTCAGTGGGTTAAGCGTCTGACTTCGGCTCAGGTCATGATCTCACGGCTCGTGGGTTCAAGACCTGCATTGGACTCTGTGCTGACAGCTTGGAGCCTGGAGTCTGCTTCACATTCTGTGTCCCACTCTTTCTCTCTGCCCCTGCCTGTTCATACTCACTCTCTTGATCTCTCTCTCTCTCTCAAGAATAAATAAGCATTTTTTTAAATGGCTTCTTTCATCTTGATAGGCAAGTGATGGCTTCAGGGAGAACTTTCTCTGTTGCTGCCATCAGCACATTACTATGCAAAATGTGTTGTACAGAACAGCAGCCGTTAGCATCACTGTTGCTTATTAGAAATGCAGATTCTTGGACCCTACTCTAGATCTGCGGAGTAAGACTCTGGATTTTCCGCAAATCCCCAAGGGATGCACTGCTCTAGAATGTGGTAGCGTGCTGACTGGCCCTCATCCAAATTATTTGTCAAGTAGCCACTAGAGGGATTAACAAACCAATCTGCGACATATGTAACCCTATTTAAAACCCTTTTATGGAATTTTGCTGTGCTTCTAATAATTCCCCAACTTCTCCCCATAGCCTCCGAGGCCCTGACATACGTGGTTCCTGCCCCCCCTCTTACCTCATCCCGAGCAACTGTCTCCCAAGCTCATTGAGCTCCCTTCCCATACATTCAGGACCTCACACACGTTTCTTCCGCATGGGATGCTCTTTCCCTTCCCTGTTCATTTGGCTAACTAACTCCTACTCTTACTCTAAGCTCTGCTCAAATGTGAGTGCTTTCCTCAAAGAATCTCTTTCCGAATCCCACACACAATTCATC
The DNA here is from genome assembly GCF_028749965.1 of Puma concolor. Lineage (NCBI taxonomy): Eukaryota > Metazoa > Chordata > Mammalia > Carnivora > Felidae > Puma > Puma concolor. The sequence continues at coordinate 10,691,343 of NC_141677.1, forward strand.
CCCCATTTCCTGGCTGTTCTCCATTCTTGTTTTTTATCCTTCAGAGCTACTTATCTTTTAGTCACTGTTGCCTGTGTGTTAGAGTGTGCAATCACTCACCTGTCTGTCTCTTTCACTAAACTTATAGTGAGGCTTCTAAAGCCCTCAGAGGGCAGAAACAATTATGTTTTGCTCAAAATTGTATAGTTATTACTTATAGGACCTCCTGAATACTTGTTTTTATTGAATGAATAACTGTTGGAAAAGCAAGTCAAAGAGGAAAAAAAAGGAATTAATCTCTAGTAACTCTTTAAAATGTTATCCTTGGGGTGCCTGGGTTGGGCACAGTCAGTTGGGCATCTGACTTCAGCTCAGGTCATGGTTTTGCATTTCGTGAGTTAAATCCCCACATCAGGCTCGCTGTTGCCAGCACGGAGCCTGCTTTGGATCCTCTGTCTCTCTCTCTCTCTCTCTCTCTCTGCCCCTCCCCTGCTCACATTTTTGCCCTCTCTCTCAAAACTAAATATTAAAAAATAAAAAAATAAAATGTTATCCTTTATTATTTCATACGTATATGTCAAACACAAATAAATGGTATAAAAATTATTAAACTTAAGTCTAGCTTATGGGTTGATTAAATCACTCTGTCCTTTTAAATTTGCTCGACATATCCATAAATTTACAAATATCATTTATTAACTCTGCACAACAGCACAGGTTCTGACCTTTTTCATCTCAAATGCCTGGATCAGTCTTTTGTCTACTTGTTTCTATCCATTTCACAAAAATTACAGAATGTCTTCCTTCTGCCATGCTTATTTAAAGGTCACTTGTTACAATTTCCCTGAAAACAGAACCAAACCCAAAGGGTAACAGTTGACAGATATGAGATTCCTTTGGTTTCTTGTACAGCCCAATGTACTACTAGTCTATTGCCTGGCAGTGTGTTTCTACAACCTCTTTGAATTCCAATGCACGAGTTTTTGCAAAGGCATATTTAGACTTCTTAAGACTGTTACATGCGCTGCTTTTCAACATCACAGAGATCTGTGGAAGAACATTTCAAGTGAAGTCACTATTTACTGGAGATGATGAGGGTCCCAGTTACAGCATTCATGGCAGCAATGGAGAAAAGCTAATACTCCAGAGATATCCTGGGGTACAATCAACAATGCTTGACTACTGCAATCCTGTGGAAGGGGAAGGAGTAAAAATGATTCTAAAGTTGCTTTTCTTACCTTTCTTTTCCTTTTTTCCCAGCTTTATGGAGGTATACTTGACAAATAGAAATTGTATATATTAGGGTATACGATATGATGATTTAATATACATACACATTGGGAAATGATTATTGCAATTAAGTTAATTAGCATATTCATCAACTGACATAGTTATTTTGTGTGTGTGATGAGAACATTTAGAATCTACTCTCTTAAAAAATTTCAAGGACACGTTACAGGATTATTAACTACAGTCACCATGCTGTACATTAGATTCTTAGGACATATTCATATTATAACAGCAAGTTCTGGCATAATTGAAGGGAAAAATAAAAGAAGCATCATTTCAGGTAAATGGTAATGAGTTCAATTCAGTATGTATTGACTTTGAGGTATCATGAGATACAAAAGATAAATTCTATATGTGTGTATGTATGTGTAAATATATGTGTATATGCATATACATATAAATATGTACATATATAAAGATTAGTATACACACAAATATACATATATACACGTATTTGCACATGGATATGAATAGATGCCAGTGAAAGATTAGTGAATAGGAACACCTGTTTCATTCATCCACCAAATATTTACTGAGCACTTGTTACTTGTTAATAAAGGGTCAGATCCCTTATTATGCTCTAGAGATAATAATAAACCAGTAAAAAAAAAAATCCTTGCCTTGTGGGGCTTGCAATCTAGTGAGGGGGAAAATAAAATACAGATGTAGACAGATATAGATATGACATATGTATAGATTTGCATATACCAAGAGGAGATGAAATTTTAAATAAAGTGCTTGGGGAAGACCTCCCTGAGAAAGAGACATTTGAAGAAATACCTGAAGGACGTAAGGAAGAAGTGAGCCATGAGGATATGGGATGAAGAACATCACAGGTAGACAGAGCACTGAATGCAAGCTCCAAGGTAGGACCATCCCTCATCCCAAGATGGGACCGTTCCTCATCTACACAAGGACCACTGTGGTTGGTGAGAAACAAAGGGAGGAGGATAAGAGAGAGAGTAAGAGAGAGTGGGAGATACGGTTGATGGTGAAATTTTGGCTTTCTCTCTATAGGAAGGAACTGATCAAAGCAGTGATAAGATCTGCCTTTCATTTTGATAGACTCTCACAACATTGAGAATACACTGAAGAGGGGGATGGGGAAAGTACTAAATAAAATTAGGAGAATGATACATTTACCCAAGCAAAAAGTATTGGTGGTCTAGTCCCCATGATGATGGCAGAGGCCTGACAAGCAGTTAATCTCTGGGCATATTTTGAGGGTAATAGTAACAGAAATTGCTACTGGAATGGATAGGCAATATAACACAGTGGTAGAATATGGGATAAGACCAGATTTTTTCTGGACCAACTGTAAGGATGGAACTGTTTTATGCTAACATGAGGAAGACCAATAGAGGAACATAATTAGGGATGACACAGAGATGAAGAACCCAGCTTTGGACCTTTTTATTTTTTTTTAATTTTTTTTTAACGTTTATTTATTTTTGAGACAGAGAGAGACAGAGCATGAACAGGGGAGGGGCAGAGAGAGAGGGAGACACAGAATCTGAAACAGGCTCCAGGCTCTGAGCTGCCAGCACAGAGCCCGACGTGGGGCTCGAACTCACGGACCGTGAGATCATGACCTGAGCCGAAGTTGGACACTTAACCGACCAAGCCACCCAGGCGCCCCTGGACCTTTTTAATTTAAGGAGACTTCATTAACCATCACAAAGACTCAGACATCCTACTCGGAGATATCATGGGACCATTGAATTTATAGGAGTGTGGCATTTACAAGTGTGGGGGAGCAGGGCAAGCTGGGAACATCCATTTGGAATGTGTAAGTTGTAGAGATCATATTTAAAGTCACAAGACTGAATGAGATTGGTAAAGGAGTGAGTCAAGAGAGAATAGAAGGATGTAGTCGAAGCCATATAAGTAGAATGTTTTCCTAGGGACTATGTAGAGTCAGAAGGAATGGTGGTCACAGAAAGAATGGAACCCTGTCCACTAAAAGAGTAGTTAGAGGGGAAATGAGAGCCTTGAGAGTGAGGCAGAGAAAAGGAAAGTGCTTTCACATTAGCCTTTGAGAAACAGCGCTTCAGAGAGGAGGCCATGATAACCATGGGAAGGTGGGACCAACCTACTTCCACTGAGAATGGCAGCCAAGAGTGAGTAACCAATATATTGAGATCGCTTTCACTGCGCAGTTTGGTAAGAAGTGAAACTGAAGGGGTGCCTGTGTGGCTCAGTTGGTTAAGTGACCTACTCTCGATTGCTGCTCAGGTCATGATCTCACAGTTCGTGGGATTGAGTCCCATGTTAGGCTCTCTGCTGACAGCCTGCTTGGGATTCTTCCCCCCCACCCCCTGCTTTGCCCCTCCCCTGCTCACACTCTCTCTGTCTCTCAAAAGAAAGAAATAAAATTTGAAAAAAAATTTTTTTTTATTTTTTTTTTTTTCAACGTTAATTTATTTTTGGGACAGAGAGAGACAGAGCACGAACGGGGGAGGGGCAGAGAGAGAGGGAGACACAGAATCGGAAACAGGCTCCAGGCTCCGAGCCATCAGCCCAGAGCCTGACGCGGGGATCGAACTCACGGACCGTGAGATCGTGACCTGGCTGAAGTCGGACGCTTAACCGACTGCGCCACCCAGGCGCCCCGAAAAAAAAATTTTTTTTTAAGTGAAACTAAAGTGGAGTATGAGTAGGATGTTAAGTCGAGAAGATGGCACCTGCAGACTGCTCATGGAAGGGAAGGAAGAAGACAGGGCAGTAAATAGAAGGTGACAGAGAGGTAGGAAGAAATTCTGTCTTTGGTTTTCAGTATTTGTTTTTGTTAAATTTGGGGAATGTATGTGCAACAGTCTTAGCTTTTCTAGACTGAGGAAAAGAAAACAAGGAAGAGGAGCAGGCTGAGGTCGAATAATAAATGAGGAAAACTAATAATGCATGCCCCAGTAAAAATGAAATGGTTAGAACCAAAAGAAGTTGTCATTGGACAAAGAGAGAGATGCCTTTCGGGGTTTTTGTTTGCTTGTTTGATTGATTTTTTGAGATCTAGTAAGTATTTAAGGTGGGTATAAATGCAATATGCCTTAGTAAATCATTAATTTATATATTTACATAGTTAGCAAATAGAATCACTGGGGTAATATATAGTACAATTACAATTTTCAGTTGCAAATTGTTAAGTTTTATTCCAAACATAGTTTAAATTACAGGTCTTAGCTAAACCCTAATAAATACGTGGAAGAGAATATTAATGCACTGTACATGAGAAAAATAGAATTAGTATCAGAAGCAGGCTTGAACACCACTATATATTTAGCTAATAGTCAAAGAAATAAACCCTCAAACAATAATGAGCTATAATTTCTTAACTTGTTAAATTACCGAAAATATTTTAATCACAATCTGCAAGATTGGTTCGGATGAAATAAAAATAGTACATTTATTCATTTATTCATTGCCACTCTGAGTATAGTTAGGACTATATGGGAAAATAGAGATGGGCCATATGGGAAAAAATAAACGTCCTACATAGCTTTAAGGATTATAGAAATGGAATCCATAGATATCAATTTGTCATATGTAAGCAACAGCCATGAAATGCCGATACTTTTTTGCTTCTTGTGAAAATGACACCAGAATTAATTCTGGTACCCACTCCGCCCCGCACACACCATGGGCAGTGAGGAAAGATGATGCCATCCATACCTGCAAGTGTGGGGCATAATTCCCTGGCCCGAGTGGGGCACAGACTGCCATACTCTTCACCAAACATGTTTCTTCTTGTTGTTGGGCCCACAGCTAAGATATTCATCCCAGCCTCCTTTCCACTTAGATGGGGCTGAGTTGCTGAGTCCAAGCCAACCGGATGTAACTGGAAGTTATGTGCATCGAAAGTTTAGTCCTTAGAAGAATTCCCATACAAGCCTCCCTGTGTCAGCTGGCTTAAGGCAGTGAGCATGGTGACCTTGGAAACCACAAGCTGAAGGTGGCAGCGGGACACAATGAGTGAAACCTGGGTCCCTGAGCCACTGTTTAGTGAAGAGGTAACTATCGGTCAAGTGCACCCATGTCTTAGCCATTGTATATTTAAGACGGTTTGGGACACCATTGTCACTACACTAACAAATCAAAAATCTCTTAATTTTGGTGCAGTCACGACAAAACACTAACTTTCATAGAAAGATAATCCTCTGACTCCCCGCTCTTGATCATAAATATTGGTCTAAGAAGGGCCACACACTAGTGTGACTGCAGGAAACATTGGCTAGGGGTTTCAAGGAGAGAAGTTTTTTCTTTGTTTTTGTTTTTGTTTTTCATCTTTTCTAAAGAGCTATGGCAACAAAGCCCGCCTGTCCTCTGGATGGAGTTGTATATGCTGAGCTATCTAGACCTACTGCATGCTGTTTTCTGCCATAAGGGAATCCAGACTGAGGAAAAGTTGCCAGAGATGAAAGGAAGAAACAGCAACAACAACAGAAACGAGGCTTAGCACTAGACTCAGAACTTTAATCAAATAGGATTTCTGGATAGCCAAGAATATGCATCATCTGTATCCTTAAAGCCAGTTTACTTGGATTTCTATTACATACAAATAAGGCATGCTACCTCATAACTCTGGATGGATTATCATTTCTGGAAATGCAGTTAAAGAAAATGCACTCTAAGATTTTAAGTAAAATTAAATTTGATATTTTTGTGTTTTTTTTTTTTTTGAAGGACAGAGAGACACAGCGTGAGTGGGTGGGGGCAGAGAGAGAGGGAGACGCACAATCTGAAGCAGGCTCCAGGCTCCGAGTTGTCAGCACAGAGCCCCACGCAGGGCTCAAACTCACAAGCTGTGAGATCATGACCTGAGCCGAAGTTGGCCACTTAACCAACCGAGCCACCCAGGAGCCCCAAATTTGATTTTTAAAGATAAATTCTTTTGGCTACAGTTGTTCATTGAAAATTTACATGTTTTAAAACGAGGAAATCATCAAAATGTTCGTCAGTAAGGTAAATGTTAATTTAAGCATAGCATATAATTATATAGGATTATGTAGACTAAAAATAAGGACAAAAAAGTGCATGGCAGCATGGATGGGACCACATTCACATACGACAGACTATCCCAACCTGTGTCAGGAAAGATGTACTAGTAAGCTGAGAAAATACTACAAATATCCTGAAAGGTTTCTATATAACTGCACAAATATAATTTCCTTGTGTTTCATGATATGTAAAAGTTGCAGGGAACATGGGGCGCCTGGGTGGCTCAGTTGGTTAAGCGTCTGACTTTGGCTCAGATCATGATCTCATGATTTATGAGTTCAAGCCACTTGTTGGGCTCTGTGCTGACGGCTCAGAGCATGGAGCCTGCTTCGGATTCTGTGTCTCCCTCTCTCTCTGCCCCTGACCCACTTGCATTCTGTCTCTCTCTCTCTCAAAAATAAATGTAAAAATAAATAAGTTGCAGAGAACTGATTCATGCAGTGACCTCTACATGTTCCAGTGATTATATTTGTGCTATTTTGTTCTTCATCTCAAACATTTCGTAGGGCAGGTCTATTGCATTAACAGTGGAACAAAGAAAATGAAAATACAATATTATTTGACAGCCTGGAAAAAACAAAAGGCTTAAGAAATGAAAATAATAGTCAGAGATCTTTTTCTCATTGAAACTGAATCTGCTCAATACTGAATTGCATATCACGTTATGTTTTATTTCTCTTAAAATGTTCAGCTTTTGAAATCCTAGCTCACATGTTGTCAGAATGAAAGTCTGCAAGGCAGGGAGAGCAATATACAGCAGCGGGGAAGACCAGGGATTCCCAGTCCCTTGTTAGTTCCAATTCTGACTCTGAAGTTGCTGTGTGATCTTGGGCAAGTTACCGAAACTGTGCCTTAGTTTCCCATTCTGTAAAGGGGTGGATAATTATAATTTTCACCTCAGGAACTGTTTGACAGTTAAATGCCTATATATATGCATAAAAATATATATGCATATATATTTATATATATATTTATATATAGTCATATATAGTTATATATATGCTTAGCTAAGGATGTGGCAGGTAATAGCAAGCAAGCACTCTAAAAGTTTTATCTATTCTTATTCTAAAGCTGAGACACACAGACATTTCTATCAGGCTGACACTATAATAATTCAATTAGGAAAAAAAATGGAAGTAATGTACAGTATATTGGCAATTGTAGGGTTTTTAAAAAATCATTAGAGGCATACTCAACTCCATTTCCTCCTCAAAGTTATCTTCCACCACCACACTTATTATTTGGCAGCTCAAATGACGAAAATGGCCCCTGTGACAGCAAGGTCAAGACAATCGCTCCTACTGTGAAAGAGGGAACTGCTTTGTGCATCCCGTATTTATAAAGTTATTCAGAAAATATAACGTTACATCCTATAATACCTTCAGGTAAAAGTAATTCTCACTGGACAAACACAAAACAAAATAAAAACACATAGGAGTAAATGATACTGGTAGGTTAGGAAGAAGGTGTAGCGTTTGTACCTAATTCCATTCCACCAAAAAGGAATTGGTGGACTGGACTGCTGTTCAGTTCAGAGTTTTCTCTACACAGGCAAGCTTCCACAATCAGGTGCACGCACCTGCACACTCTGATACAGGAAACAGTGTCCTACTCCTTCTGAGACCATCACTGCTGATATGTAATAGCGTCTATGAAGCAAAACAGTTGGACAGTTTCCGTAAGGGAAGAAAATAAACGGTCCTCCATAGCTTTGGAGACGATAGCAATGGAATCTGTAGATATCACTCATATATGAAGGGGAGAGAAAAGGATAGAAAGAGAAAATTGTATAGAACTTGACATTTTCCAATGCCCTTCCACATTCATTGTTTCTTTTATGCGACACTTTTATCAGGCTGAGTGAGCAACACCAAATTTCACCAACCCTCCCCAAGTCACTGACACCCCCCCCCCCCCCCCCCCCCCCCCGGCACCTTACCGAAACCACTCAACATCTCTCAGGATCCGTGTCTGTAGAAGTTTTTTTTTTTTTTAATTTTTTTTTTCAACGTTTATTTATTTTTGGGACAGAGAGAGACAGAGCATGAACGGGGGAGGGGCAGAGAGAGAGGGAGACACAGAATCGGAAACAGGCTCCAGGCTCTGAGCCATCAGCCCAGAGCCTGACGCGGGGCTCGAACTCACGGACCGCGAGATCGTGACCTGGCTGAAGTCGGACGCTTAACCGACTGCGCCACCCAGGCGCCCCAAAAGTTTTAAGTCCGTCAATAAACAATTAGAGTGCAATTGTGAAGATAAATAAATGTGCAGTCACGTGTGAAAACTCACACACCACACAGAGATAAACTTATTGTTACCATGGTTCCTAAACACAAAAGTAGTTGGCTATGCATTTCTTTTCAAATGCAAGCTACTGATTGAGAGAATTTTGCATATAATTAAGATGCTTTAGTGATATTAGCTGAGTGCAAAATGTCAATTGCTCTCAAGGGCAACGTTTTCTTTTATTGTTCTGTACCAATTATTCAAACGTGAGAGGAATTGAGATATAATTACACATTAGCTGCAAGTATTTTCTGTGAAAATGAAGAGGTCACTTTTTTATCTTCAATCAAAAATTAGAATTTGTTTTTTAATGTTGGGATTTGGATTTATTCTTGGAATATAAACATGAGTAAATAAACATATTAACCTTATTCGTGTCATTTCCCCAAAGAAAATGACAAAAAAGCAAAAGTTGTAAGTGGAGAAACCAAAGATATTATTTTTACACTGGTCTGTGTAACCTTGAAAATGTGCTTTGGCGGGGTGCCTGGGTGGCTCAGTCGATTAAGCTTCTGACTTCGCTCAGGTCATGATCTCATAGTTCATGGATTTGAACCCCACATTGGGCTCGGCACTGACAGCTCAGAGCCTGGAGCCTGCTTCGGATTCTGTGTCTCCCTCTCTATCTGCTGCTGCCCCACGTGTGTTCTCTCTCTCACTCAAAAATTAATACATAGGGGCGCCTGGGTGGCTCAGTTGGTTAAGCGTCCGACTTCAGCTCAGGTCACGATCTCACAGTCCGTGAGTTCGAGCCCCGCGTCGGGCTCTGGGCTGATGGCTCAGAGCCTGGAGCCTGCTTCCAGTTCTGTGTCTCCCTCTCTCTCTGCCCCTCCCCTGTTCATGCTCTGTCTCTCTCTGTCTCAAAAATAAATAAACGTTAAAAAAAAAATTAATACATAAACATTAAAAAAAAAAAAAGAAAGAAAATGTGCCTTTCCATCTATTTATTATATGATAGGATTCCCTACCCCGATTGCCTCGTATGCAATGAATAAAGACATCTCAAGTTTTATGAGCCATTTTGGAAGAGGACTTGACCATTATAGCAGGAATCTCTAAGAAATGGACTTCTAGAAAAATCTCAAAATGACATTTTTCAGTGTTCAAAAACACAATAATAACTGTATCTTTTTCAGGAAGGCCTTATTTTACAATAACGTTGCTATATCTTGTGTGCTGTTAGTTTAGGAAATGTATGTAGGGTCAGTAGTTCCATGAGCAGATTACACCTGCTCATGCAATATGTATGTTGAGAGTGAATAATTGCAGTAATTCAATTCCTCCGATACGTTGACAACTGGGGAAAGAAGAGCCTTGAATGTTTGTTCAGATGTCCTAAATTTCTAGGTTTGGTTCAGTGTATGATAAAAATGTTCAAAGACATATTTAGCAATTGGCCACAGGGGGTGCTATACGTCAGGGTCCTCCAAAGACATCTACCTACTTGGAGGTTACTCTGAAGAAGCACTTTATAGAAGGACTGGAACACATTACCTAAGAGCTTCTGGATGAAAATATCTACACTCCTCTAAAGATAGATTCCGATCAAAGCAACAGCATCAACATAAATACATGCAGTAATACATCCACAAATACACATCATGGATTTGCTATTTTCAAAGTTGTAACATATTTATGCTGATGACCTCAATTCCACTCTTCCCTCATTTTACCTTCCATTCATTTGCCGTTGGATTCCTCTCTCAATCCCTTCACATAAAATCAGAATTAGTAGTGGTTTAACAATCACGATAATCTGGAAATAAGCAATTCTTTTTTTTTCTCCTGTCGTTTCCATCCAAGGACTTACTGCATATCGAGTCACAGACCCAAAAACACTGCCTTCAAGTGACATATGAATCATCACTGAAAATAGTTTTAACACAAAGCAGAAAGCGAATCAGTAGTGTCCACCTGCACTTTGTTTTTTTATCTGTTTTTCGCAGCCCAGAAACATATAGGTACTTCGAAGCTATCTGGTTTTTTTTAAACCATTCATTCCTATTAAAACTTACAATAGAACTCACAGAATGCAAATATAATGTTCTGATTTTTGAAGACACTGTTTAAAACACATAAATGGCAAGTGTATACATTCACAGACCTATTGGAATTATAGGTAGATTTCAGCTTACCATTTTTGAGAAACACTTTAAGAATCTCCAAATAGACTCCGTTCTCCATGCCAAAGAAACTGTCAGAAAACCTGTCAAGTGAGGCCTCATGCTTAACTCAACATGGAGGGGAGGGCGAAAGTGTGAGAAGGACACTCACACAGACAGTGTGAAACCCTCCATCTCCCCCCAAAACTTTAAGAGTGTTATGACTCACTTGCGCAAGACACATAGTTAGCTGGCTTTGGGAATAAAACATCGGCGAGCAAAGGACTCGGAGCATTTATTTGAGTGAAAATATTTCAGAAAAAGAGAGAAAGATCAGTGTGAAGGATGCAATATATTTGTGTTTAAAAAGATGTTGAAGGTTCCAACTATATGGTGCATTCTGGAAAAGGCAACACTATGGAGACAGTAAAAAGATCAGTGGTTGCCAGGGATGAGGGAGAGAGAGAGGGAGAGAGAGGGAGAGGGAGAGAGAGAGAGAGGGAGAGAGAGAGAGAGAGAGAGAGAGGAAGGGAGGGAGGGAGGGAGAGAGAGAGAGGGAGAGGGAGAAACGAACAGAGCACAGAGGCTTTTTAGGGAAGTGAAAAATACTCTGTGTAATGTATATGACTTTATCCATTTGTCCAAACCATAGAATGCACAACACCAAGCGTGAACCCTAAAGTAGACTGTGGACTCTGGGTGATTACAATGTGTCAACGTAGGTTTATCTTGGTCATAAATGCACCACTCTGGTGAGCCATGTGGGGTGAGCTATGCATGCGTGGGGGGCAGGGCTGTATGGGAAATCTCTGAACTTTCCTCTAAATTTTGTTGCAAACCTAAAACTGCTCTAAAAAAATTTGTCTTATTATTATTTTTTTAATCAGATAGGTTGATAATCAAAGATGCAAGCATTTCCTTACACGGTCAAATATGATGGAACCCTTTTATGAATGTTGTGTTAAACATAGGATTTAAAGGCATATAGAGAAACATATCTCTTTATGATTGTGTCTAAATAGAATCTTTATGATAATAGATTGCATCATAATTGGGTTGTAGTATTTACTTTTCCCTACACCAAAAGATTACTCGCATGGTGTGTGCTTCATAATCTATAAACAGAGATGGAGGGAGTCCATAGATGGAGGCTTCCTGTGGTAGTGTATGTGAGCATCTGGGCTCTCCACTCTTGGTTGCTGACTGAAACCAGAGTATGGTAGGATTTCTGTACCTAGTGCAATACTTATAAAATGGAAATGCGATATCTACATTGCAGGATTGTTTTGAAAAATAAATCAAGCAGTATGCTTTACATGGCATCGGCACTCCATAAATGTTAGCTCCTCTCTTTAACAGACTATGTCCTACGTTAGTGAACACTACTCTCTGGGTACCTATGGATTGTACCATAGGAATGGTCATTACATTTTGCAATATAAATTTAACTACTCAAATTCATCGCAGATGACTGTAAGTTCCTGACCTCTTCCCAAACTGGAATATGTTGTAAAGATGTTTTGATTCCCTACCCCCACCCCAGTTTGGGCCAACAATCCTGTCTTCCCGCCCCCCCCCCCCACCTTAGTATTGCTAATCAAATAACAGCTGAACTTTGGGGAGGTCTTTTGTTTTAAAAAGAACCATTCTTTAAAAAGAATGAAAAAGTTATCAAATATCCACTCATTTGTACATACAACATGATTGATTAAATTGGCTTTTATTTACAATTATCCTCAAGCATGGGGTTTCTAAATGAATTCTCCTGTAAACAAAGTACAAATCACCCATTCTGCTCTGATTTTTTTTTTCTTTTGAAACGTTTAAGGGGATTATATACAGCTTGCACCATTTTGTAACAAGGAGAAACTTAGCAAGGCTGACTCTGTTTCCTTCTCAGCCGTGACCTATAGCTTAGAAACTTCTGCTTAGCCCTACAGGTAGGCATGTTAGTCATTGAAGGAATTTTGCTTACAGCTGAGATTTGCAGAAAACTGTTTTTACCCAAAACCTACCTGACTCAAGGAGATAAGGAAGTATGTACAGAAATGACTATAACATGTTTAAGATTTACAAGAACGACATGGCCAGATTCCTGTACACAAAGATCATCTGACCAAGGAAAAAGAAGTTATACAACCTTCCTGTCAGTCACCTTTTGACTCCAACCCCCTTACCCCTCCCCCTAATGTAAAAGAAACTCACATCTCATGCTGGGGGAGATGGTTCTTTGGGACAATAGTCCATCATTTCCCTGGTTCTCTGGCTTGCTGAATAATTGTTAATCATTTCACAATATATACATATATCCAGTATACTTTAAATATATTTTGATTTTATGTGTCATTTATACCTCAGTGAGGCTGGAAATGAAAAAATAAAATGCAATGTCCAGAAAAAATAAATCAGTCTGTATATCTATCTACTGTTTATCTATCTATCCACCTACACATGTTATAGGGTCAATATTTGTAGCATGAGAATAATTTGATTATACAATTACATAACTCAATACAAAATAATAATTTTGAAATGTATCTGTATTATTTTTGGGTATGTTTATTTTCAGATAATATTTGTATGTTTTCAGAATTATTAATGCAGAATAGTCAAATATGACAGGAAGTATTCTAGTGGAAGCAAGAAATATAAAGTAAAATAAAAAAAAATCAGCAAAACCTTGAACGTGTCAAAAATTCTTGTATCACAGTAGAAACTAAAACAGCTAATGGTCAAAATCATGGATTAAAGAAAAAAAGAATCGGGGTACCTGGGTGGCTCAGTCAGTTAAGCGTCCAACTTTGGCTCAAGTCATGATCACACAGTTTGTGGGTTCGAGCCCCAGGTCAGGCTCTGTGCTGACATCTCAGAGCCTGGTGCCTGCTTTGGATTCTTGTCTCCTTCTCTGTCTGCCCCTCCCCCACTCACTCTCAGTCTCTCTCTCTCTTTCTTAAAAATAAATAAACATTAAAAAATTTTAAAGGGAAAAAGATTCATGCATGATAAGACAACACCAGACACTTCAACCAATAACTAACTAAATAAAGACATCATGGGAATCAGAACACCCCCAGGCATAAGACTGAAAGATGGAATATGAAGATACAAGCATGAGTTCATAAAATTGTCAGAGTATGGACAAAGAAAACCAGCCGTTTTGCTTCAATAAATTTTATGATCATTGAGTAAGACCTGGTATTATGAGTAATGAACTCATTCCCTTGTATACAGTTTGTATTCAGAAAACACAGTCCATGGCTTTTAAATTGTGATAAAATAATACCTACAGAGAATCAAGCATAAACATATTTACTACTTTTTAAAAAATCACTTTTTTATTGTAGTAAAATAGACCTCAAATAAAATGTGCCATTTGACCCATTTGAAGTGTTAATTCAGTGGAATTAATCCATTTGCAAGTTGTTCAAACATCACCACTGTCCATTTCCATGACTTTGTATTATCTCAAACAGAAACACCATAACCTTTAAATAATCACTCCCATCATTCCCCAGCTTCTCATCCTTGGCCAAACACCGCCTGTTTTTTTCTAAATTGTAATATTTACACTGTTAGTATAGTACATTTTATTCCAAGACTAAAGTTCACATATATGCTTTTGTTTGTATACTGTGCTCAACAAGACAGAGATCACTGACTTGGAAAAAAATGAAGACCCCAGGAAACACTAAATGGTTATATTGACCTGCTTTACCCCCATATCATTATCCCCACATCAGAGATGTAGCAGAGAGAACAGTGTGCTCACCTCTAAGCATATAAAAGTACTTATCTCAGTATTCACTGTCTTATATAGCATGTCTGCCTTTCAACCAAAAATTACGAGACACACAAAAGGGCAAGGAAAAGAAAAAGAAAAAGAAAACACACACACACACACACACACACACACAGTCTAAAGAAACAAAGCAGTCATCCAGTGCAGACTAAGTAATGACACAGATGTGGGAATTATCAGACAGGAAATTCAAAACGACTATGATTAATATATTAAATGCTCTGATGGAAAAATAAGTGACATTAAAGATCAGATAGGTAATTTCAGCCCAGAGATTAAACTAGAAGAAATGATTCAAATAAAAATGCTAGGATTAAAGAAAATTGGTAATTGATGCAGTTTTGGAGTGGTGGTGAGGATCCAGAGCCAAAAGCCAAGAATGAATTCTTGAGATGTCCTTGTCTTTGGTGCAAAAAGGTGATTCTATGAAAGCTTGGGACAGGACTCAAGGGCAGGAAGAGCTGTACTGGGGTTATGAGGAGAGACTGATTATACAATCTGTAGTTGGGAGAGGTCAAGGCAAAAGGAAAGCCTCCAAAAGGACTTTCATATGCTAAAGAGGACTCTTAAGATAATGGAGGCCTAACCGTCAAGCTAAGGTTGTTTTTCCTCCTAGCATAGCCTTAAAAGTTCCTAGAGAAATGTTATATACTCAGCCTGCCCCAAGTATTTGTCATTAGGCTGTAAGTTATAAGGAAATTGAATTTTATTTACATTTTCCTCTTGTCTCTATTCCCCACACCACTATGGAAGGGAGGGTAATGTTAGGGTTCCAGGAAGCTGTGTCTATGGGTTTCTGGAGGTTAGGCTTTGATAAGATTTACTAAGACATTTGTAAACTAATTTGTTAACCATTTGTTTGTTTTGTTTTGTTTTTTCCTTTTTTAGCTTTAGGGCAGACAGGAGTGCCTGAGGAAGTCCCCCTTACCCCACCTGAGGCGAGGAGGGGGTTTGGAGGGTATCAGCTTGCCTTATGCTCTCTCATTAGTAATAAAGATAAGTAATAACTTTGATAAGCTCATCAGATGGTTCAACTAGGAAATCACTAAGCTGAAGATAAGTTAATGGAAATTATCCAAACTGAAATGTGAAGAGGAAAAAGAGTAAATAGAACAAAACGAAAACAAAACCCAGAGCATCTTGAAAGCTATGAAACAATACCAAAAGGTCTAACATATAGGGCATTGGAATCCCAGAAGGAAAATAAGAGAGAAGAGGGCAGAATAAATACTTAAGAAAACAACCGATGAGGCTTGGAGTGGTGGGGGTTCAGGTAAGATGCCAATGGCCCAGAAAGAATTGAGTCATCTTTGATGCAAAAAAGGTGATTTAATGAAAGCTCTGGGATGGGAACTGTGGGTAGCAAGAGCTGCACTGAGGTTGTGAAGACTGACTGGTTATAGACTATGGAGTTGGGGGAGCTAAAGACAAAACGGGGGGGGGGGGGTGCTCCAGAAAGACTTTCATATGCTAAAGAGGACTCTTAAGATGCCAGGGCCTTGCTATTGTCAAGGTTGTTTTCCTTCTAGTAAGGCATTAACATTGGGACAGTAGGGGGTTCCTGGAGAAATGTTCTACTCTGTATTTGCCTCCAGTATTTGTCCATGGGCTGCAGGTTTATAAAGAAATTTAATTTTACCTGCCATTTTTTTCTTGCCTTTGTTCCCCATATCATTGTGGAGGGGTGATGTTGGGGCTCCAGGAAACTGAGTCTATAGGTTTCTGGAGATTCGGCCATTGATAAGATTGCCTTTTTCTTGCAATTTACTACGATATTTGTAAACTGATGGAGACTCCTGTCCTACATGATTGTGATCTCTACAGTTAACTATTTGTTTTCTTTCCTTTCCTTTGTTCTTGGGCAGCCAGGAGTGCCCAAGGAATATCACACATGTCCCACCTGGGGTGGGGTTGGGGGAGGGTGGTGTTGTTTGCAAGGGGTCAGCTTGTCTTATGCTCCCTCATCACAATGTCCTGGTCTGATTCTGACACCAATTACAATGTGCGTGTGTGTGTGTGTGTGTGTGTGTGTGTGTGTGTGTGTGTGTGTTTTCCACATCACCAAGCAATTAATTCTATTCTAACACTGTTTACTTGAAGATAGCATCAGATCCGACAGGTTCAGGGCTCAGTCCTATGAGACTTTAGACACCAATTACTAATCTAGGTCATCACCTGTGCTTTTGTCCACCCTGCTATTAGATGAGGTTACAAAGACCCCCTCCTTGGGTTTAATGTACTAGAATAGCTCACAGAACTGAAAGAAACATTTTACTTACTACATGACCAATTTATTACAAAAATGTATAACTCAGGGCAGTCACACGGAGGGCATGTGCAGCACAAAGTATGTGGAAAGGGTGTGGAGATTCCATACTCTCTGGGTGTGCCACTCCCCCCAAATCTCCACACGCTCACCAATCCAGAAGCTCTCTGAATCCCCTCCTTTTATATTTTTAATGAAGGTTTACTTACACAGGAGTGATATATACAGGCCAAATCTTTGGCCATTACTGATATGAACTCAACCTCTGGCCTCTCTCTCCTCCCTGGGAGGTCTGGGGTAGGATTGAAAATTCTACCCTCTCATCACATGTTTGGTTCCTCTGGTGACCAACCTTCCCCCAACCCCTGCCCCCCCCACCCTGCCCCCCACCTCCTTAGGTTAACTAGGAGCTTTCCAGAAGTTGCCTCACTAACATAACAAAAGACACTTTAATAGCATTCTACACTTAGGAAACTCCGAAGGTTTTAAGAGCTCTATGTGTGGAGTAAATGCATAATTCCTTATTATAAACCACAATATTGCACTGAGTGTTTTCCAAAATTAGTGATAGATAGCAAACCGTGAATTCAAGAATCTCAGAGATCACCAAGCAGGACAAAAACCCCAACAAAAAGCTCATCTTGGCAAGTCATCTTCAAACTGATGAAAATCAAATATAAAGAAAAAATCTTGAAACAATAGGAGAGGGAATCACATCACTTACAGAGAAACAAGTATAAAAATTACCATGGGCTTTTCATCAGATGTCATGTGAGAAGGAAGACCAGATACTTTAAAGTGAGAACAAAAAAAAAAAAATCTGTGAACTCAGAATTATTTACCCAGTGGAAATACTCTTAAAAAAAGTGGAGAAATAGACTTGCAGACAAACAAAAACAGGGCATTTGGTGCCAGCAGACCTACACTGATGAAAAGTTAAAGAAAGGGGCACCTGGGTGACTCAGGCGGTTAAGTGTCCAACTCTTGATTTTGGCTCAGGTTATGATCTCAAGGTTTGTGAGATTGAGCTCTGCATCTGGCTCTGTGCTGACAGCCTGGACCTGCTTGGGATTCTCTCTCTCTTTTTCTCTCTCTCTGTCCCTACCCCACTCATGCGCTCTCTCTCTCTCTCTCTCTCTTTCAAAATAAATAAATAAACTTAAAAAAATAAAGTAATAACTCACAATTATAGGATGCTCTACAGTTGATTGGCATGAGGTGGAAACTTCACAAATACTAACAAACAACTTTGCCAGAATTCTCTTCTGAACGACAGAAAAAGGGAGATGAGGAATAACAGTTTAGTTACTTTATCCTAGTTTAATAAATCATTTATTCTAAGACATTGTAAGAATACACCATTAGGATATGGTTTTCTCGCTGTTTAGAAAGATCAAGTGATTATCCAATATAACTCTTCCCCAATAGGGGAGGAAGCTCATACTCAGATCAAGTAACTTTCCCATACTCAATGGTATTGGTTGCAGGGTTGAGATGACAATTCAGTTCTAAGTAGATTGTTGCTGAAATGTGACTGGGAAAAGGAATGGGATGAAATAGGACTTCCAGAGAGGACGCCTCTAACCCAAAGGGAAGTGGAGAGCTCTCAAAGCTGAGAGGCTAACCCTGCCAGAGCCCCAAGGGCACAGAAGCTGCAGGGGTCAATTCTCAGGTTCACAGTCAAATTTTAGGTCAACCCCGTGGATACTATTGAGGAACATCCTATGATGGAACAAGTGATCAATCCGATTGTTAAAAGAGTTGCCCTTCCAATGAGTGCAGCTCACGCATAAACATGCCTTCTGGGAAGACTTTACAAACTGCTACTGGAGAAGGCTTTCAGCTCTGAGGCTAATTCAGGTCACCCTCTTCCGGTCCCCTGCAGCACCCTTACCCCCACCTCCTACCCTTTCTACTCACCCACACTAGCCACCATATTTCTACTCAACTCAGCACTAGTTACTTCCTGCCTCGACAGCAGCCCAGTGTAGAATCATTTTCTCATAGGACCACAGAGCTTCCCTTTGCAAGAGATGAGTTTTCACTTCAATCTTAAGCAAATCATTTGCTACCTGCAGCTTTTCTCTGGTTTCCCAACTCCAGAGCAGTGAGTTGGCTGAGAATAAGTAAAATGCAGCCCCAAGATTATGAAGGTCTATAATTTAATGTAAAACACTGGATGCAACCCCTGAAACACTGGTGAGTGTGAACCAGAGTTCACAGTGTCTCTGAGTGTGATCTACCCCAGGATGTCTGTTTCCTGTAGTTACTCAGTCTCTGGCAATGTCACCAAAAGAGCATGTTGACTGCATATCAGTGCCTTTCAATCCAAATGGAAGAATCAGTACAATCAGGTCTTTTGCAAGTTCCTGATACCACCTGCCTCTTACAACTATCATAACTGAATATTAATAAGCCACACAGGATTGTCGCGGAAGGGCACGAAAACATACGGTCCATTTTAATCCACTTACCATAAATCACTCTGCCTTATGTTGGGTGGAAACCCCTGAAGAAAAGTCAAATTCATTTGATTTCACTCCTTTCATTTGAAATATAAAACTCCTCTTTCTAAGGTAACATGACAGGGGTGCCTGGGTGGCTCAGTCGGTTGAGTGTCCGCCCTCGGCTCAGAACGTGATCTCGCAGTTTGTGAGTTCGAGCCCTGGGTCGGGCTCTGTGCTGACAGCTCAGAGCCTGGAGCCTGCTTGGGATTCTGTGTCTCCCTCTCTCTCTGCCCCTCCCCCGCTCACACTCTGTCTCTCACTCTCAAAAATAAACATTAAAAAAATGTTTTAAGTGACATGACACAATCCTAAATGAGTTTTTTGGAACTTGTGCCAGCTTTATCCAGTAAGACAAGCAAATAGATACACATTGTTCATACCATTTTTATATGAATAATTTAAGTTTTTAAATTTTGCTCTCCCCTTGTGTCATTACTAGTACACTAGAAATAGTAATACAAAGAGTAAGTGGCTAGTATTATTTAAATAATAACACCATTTACCTAAATGGTTTTTTCTACCAACTATATGCCAGGACCAATAAATTTGTTATTTATATTATACCCATAATGCTCAGATGTTGAGTATTATAATCCCATATTTATGACAAAATTGAGGTTCGCAGAAGTTACATGATGATCTCAAGATTACACATACAGCAAAATTTTTTTTTCTCTGCTCTATCCTATGCATAAAATAATGTTTGCACAGAGTAGAATGGCCATAAATATTTGTTTAGTGAATAAATGAGCATGAATACACACAGGTCTGCCTGTGTCCAAAGCCTATATTTTACTCTATACTGTGTTTAGCTTCATCTTCTGATGTCTAATAAATATTTCACCGGGTTGTAAGACGGGGCACATAAAATGGGGTGCCTGGGTGCCTGAAGATTTACAGAGTAGTTATTTATTGTGGCTCTAAGTGAGAAGAGGGGGTCTAATTTAGCAGGCTAGGCCTTTTGCTTGAATCAGGAATCTCTGTTTCTCCTATGACCACAGCTTTTGATGGAAAAACTCATCAATAGTCAAGAGAGTTACCAGGTTTTCCACTTGCAGACATTACTCAGCTACAGCAAGAAAACAACATACACAGGGGCACCTGGGCGGCTCAGTCTGTTAAGCGTCTGACTTCAGCTCAGGGCATGATCTCATGGTTTGTGGGTTTGAGCCCCACATGAGCTCTGTGCTGACAGCTCAGAGCCTGGAGCCTGCTTGGGATCCTGTGTCTGTGTCTCTTTCTCTCTGCCCCTCCATCGCTTATGTTCTCTCTCTCTCTCTCTCTCTCTCTCTCTCTCTCTCTCTCTCTCTCTCTCAAATAAATAAATAAAGCTTTAACAAAAAAAGAAAACAACATACACAATAACACAGGTGAAGAACAGTGTTTCAGTTTGACAGTGCTTTCCAGTGGGGTTGAAATGCACGGAGTTAAAACTGACCCACCCTAATTCAAAGGACCCTGTTATAGACAATGATGGTTTCCTCTCCCTGGATCCCCAGCGGATGGATTCACTGACAGGAGGCCTGAGCTGCTCACAGGTCTACTGACAAGAGAGAAAACACATCAATAAGCCACACAGATAAACAAAGCTTGCCACTTCTTTTATATTTTGAAATGGTGGTTTTATAGTATAAGAAAATACCAGGCAGAGTTTTGTTCTCTGTCAGCTATAAATAGTGCCAGCCAATCTGCAAGTATGACAAGATGATTATACATTCATTGGGATGATAATTGTCTCTACTGTTCTGAGTTTTCATCATATAGAAAATTTATCACTTGCAATTCACTCCAAAATATTATTTTGAAAGGGAAAGAAGTATAGATATCATCTTATTTTATAACAGTCACAATTATTACAATTGCACAAACCCAAAAACCTACTACATTTTTATGAGAATTCCTCATTTTATAAGTAATGTGGGTTACTCTGTCACTCAAGGCAAACCTGCTGAAAACTGGAAGGTTGGAAAGGTAATGGTTACTTCAATAGTAGTGTTTCATTAAGGTGTCACAGATGAAAATATGGTTTTTATAGAATGCAGAAATATGAAAGAAACCTGCAACAAATATGTATCAAAGGTAGATATACTTTTAAATTGCAAAAATAAGGACAAAAAATATTTTATTTTCCTTTCATACGATTATATAAATTTCTAACCATTTTGAAATATAAAAGTAGAATACATTGGTTATGGCGTTGAGCAAAAAAAAAAAAAAAAAAAAAATCACCAAACTGATTTTTTTTCTTTTTTTTCCCCTCAGAACCTAGTAGAGTCTGATAAAGGGTAATGTGAGAACACATCGTAGGTCTAAAGGAAGCTCGCTAACTCCTTCAAACTTCAAATGTGGGATGGGTGCGTCCTGGCCTGACAAAACTCAAGGACAACATAGACTCAATTTAGCAATCCTGACACACAGATCAAAGAAAGCCAGCACACCTGGCAGTTAGCAGTGTGGATTCTAGAGGCAGATTCAAAAACACATCGTGTGACCTTGAGCAAGTAAGCTCTTCACACTCTATTCCTCAGTTTCCTTATCTGCAAAATAGGGGTAAAAGCATACCTACCTCACTCCTACCTAAAAACCTACCTTACTTTTGTAAAAATGAATGGAGTTAATATTTGTAACAGGTCTGTAACAGTGATATGTAGTGAGAGTTATGTATTTGCAAGTACTGCCATTATTAGTATGTGGACTCATGATACTGAAGGCACAGTGATAGCACTCACTGAAACGTAGTTCAATTACCGCCTGAGATTTGATAGTATTAATACCACTTCTCTTTTTTTTATTAAAATTTTAAACGTTTATTTATTTTTGAGAGAGGAACAGAAAGCAAGCAGAGGAAGGGCAGAGAGAGGGGGAGACACAGAATCTGAAGCAGGCTCCAGGCTCCGAGCTATCAGCACAAAGCCCATAGCAGGGCTCAAAGCCACAAATTGCGAGATCATGACCTGAGCCGAAGTCAGACACCCAACTGACTGACCACCCAGGCACCCCAATACCACTTCTCTTTTGAGGCTAGAGTTAGGAAAAATATATCAGTCTGGCCTAAGGGGAAGGTACAAATTTCTTTTTGGTCATGGTGTTATCTTAGATAACAGTTGTAAAATTCAACTTTTAGTAAATGTCATTGAGCTTCCTCCATATTGTTGACAATTTGTTGGAAACTAGGAATAGAACAGTAAGTGAAAAAATACCAGTCAACATCGATGGACTTGGTTTTCAAAGTTGTAATACAAAAGGCCATTGAGAACTTTAAAAAAAGGGTATGCATTAATTTTATGAGCATATATATGCAGACACATATACATGCATACACATATACATATATATATAATATATACACATATGTATATACATATATACATATCATATATACACATACACATATATGCACATATACATATATGCACATATACATATATATACACATATACACACATATACATATATAATATACACATGTGTATATACATATACACATCATATATACATACATATACACACATATGCATATATACACATGTGTACATATATATACATACACATCTATCTCCATCCCTAGTGATTCATAGAACTATAAGATGCCTGCCTTTAATAAATTAGTTATTGTTTTCCCTATACCTTGGAAGGTACAAGAGCTGAAAAAAGAGGAAAGATTAAAACAAAACAAAAACATGTCATCAAAAACTAATTCAATACCAATTTGTGGGAGATATGTTAATTCCTGTTACTAAATGCA
The DNA here is from genome assembly GCF_028749965.1 of Puma concolor. Lineage (NCBI taxonomy): Eukaryota > Metazoa > Chordata > Mammalia > Carnivora > Felidae > Puma > Puma concolor. The sequence continues at coordinate 10,714,312 of NC_141677.1, forward strand.
TTAAATACTATTAAAATAACACAAAGACAGAAACTAATCATCACAGAGGTCTATCAGCCTTTATGGTGATGACTGGTGTCATTCATGTGGCAATCAATATATATTTATTGAGTGTCTACGATGGCCCAAACACTGGTCCAGTTTCTAGTGAATATAACACTTAAAAAAAACACTCGTAAAAATATAACACATAAAGTGTGCTATGTACCATGAATAAAGCAGAGTTAAGAGGCTATATAATATCTGAAATCTACTTCAAAGGTTTATATAATCAAAAAAATGTGTCCTTTTATAAAAAGTTTGCATTGCCTACTATCACGGTGTCATGTTACCATCAGTTCTATCACGGTAGTAATCCACATTCCACAGAAAATATAAATTGGGAGGATTTTTATCAGCATATACCTGAGAATCCAACCTGCAAAATGTCTTTCACCTCCAATTTTGAGATCATTCTCCTGTATTTGATGTCGCGGGCTCTGGGAACAGGGTTAGAGCAGCACACTTGTGCAGTGGAGTGTTGATGTGGCAGGACCCAAGACTGCCCCACTGAGCAACGCCAGCTTGCCAGGGGAGCCCTTGGCCAGAGACCAGGAACTGGGATTCCAGGCCAGTTCCCAGCACTGCCTAACTAATGAGAAGGTCCTCCTGTGCCTGTGTTCGTGCTAGTGAAATGTCAGTGTAACCAACATGGTTGTCCCTCCTCGGCTTTCCTCCTGGGAGTGTTGGTTCACACTCAGCAGTGGGTGCCTACATGACCGGCCCTCAATAAAACCCTGGACATGGAGTCCCTCATGAGCCTCCCCAGGGGAGGATGCTTCACAGTTGCTGTCACAATTCAATATTCCAGGACGTAAGGGTGTTGTTAATGACTCTACTGTGAGAAGACTGGATGTTCGCACCCGGTTTCCTCTGGAATTGGCCCCATGTGCCTTTTCCTGTGCTGATTTTCACTGAATCCTTTCCCTGTAATGTATCTTAGCCATGAGTACGATTGTACGCTGCATCCTGTGAGTCCTCCCAGCAAATCACCAAATGTGAGGGTGGTCTTGCGACCCCCAACACAACGCCCAAGATGCGTATTCGCTTTCTCTGCAAGTTGGCAACGAGAGGATTCAGGTAACTGCCCCCCTCTCATAACCTAACTGAATAGAGCAAATATACATCAAAATAGTAAGACAGTCCCACATGGTAAGAAACCCTGCAACAAAGAAATAAGAATTCACAGGGTAACCCAATGACCCTTTAAAAAATTGAGGGCTGCAATGGTACTTAATCATAAATAATAAAGATAAAGGGAATACTAGCCAGATAATATTGCACCCCTTGCACCCTAAGCAACAAACAGTATAAATCCTTCTCAATGTGTGTCATTTTATAAAATTTGTAAGTTAGAAAACAAGTATAGGGGCACCTGGTGGCTCAGTCGATTAAGCCTCTGACTCTTGATTTCAGCTCAGATCATGATGCCTCGATTTGTGAGATCAAGTGGACAGCACAGAGCCTGCTTGGGATTCTCTCCCTCCCTCTCTCTCTGCCCCTCCCCACTTTGGCTCTCTCAAAATAATTAACTTATTTTTTTTTAATATTTATTTATTTTTGAGAGAGAGAGAGAGACAGAGACAGAGACAGAGCACAAGTGGGACAGGAATGGGGCGGGGGGCGGGGGTGGACACAGAATCTGAAGCAGGCTCCAGGCTCTGAGCTGTCAGCACAGGGCCTGATGCGGGGCTTCAACTCGGGAACAGTGAGATCATGACCTGGGTTGAAGTCAGATGCCCAAGTAACTGAGCCACCCAGGTGCCCCTTAAAATAAATAAATAACTTAAAAAAATTCAAATTATTTGAATAATCCTCATATTTTCATTTTAACCCATATAAGCCTCTAATTTTTTTTTCTGAGGAAAGCTTTGGTTTATAAGCTGTTTTTTCTTAACATAGGAAAAATTGTAAAAAAAAAAAAAAGTATAGAAAAAAAGAACTTCAATAGATATTAAATATTTTCAGTGAGTGGATTCACGCCTACTTACTTCAAATCTATTCTGTTTAATCTGAGGTGTGATATGGGTATATAAAGATGAACGACAAACACATCACCCTGACCTCAAGTATCACATAATTGAAAGAAAAGAAAATATACAAACCCCACAAATAAAAAGTTTAAACATATGTAGGCAGTCATGGTGATTTACCTAACCCAGCACATGGGCCTGGGGAGAAGGCTTTCTATCGAGGGTGGACATGAACCGATTCTTATCAAATAAGAAGTAGATAAAATAAGAAATACTTCACTTTCAAAATATATTAATGGGGCACCTGGATGGCTCAGTCAGTTGGGGGTCCAACTTCAGCTCAGGTCATGACCTCGCAGTTCCTGAGTTTGAGACCTGCGCTGACAGCTCAGAGCCTGGAGCCTGCTTTGGATTTTGTGTCTCCCTCTCTCTCTGCCCCTCCCCTGCTCACACTGTGTCTATCTCTCTCAAAGGTAAATAAACATTAAAAAAATAAAAATATATCAGGTAACAATAATTTTTATCACGTGTAGGTATTTAATAGTCAAAGTAAGGGGTGGTTGTTTTGGGGGTGTGTATGAATTATGTTCTAGTTGCATTATTTTGTCACTGTCACAAGTATATAAAATAGATAACAAGTTTATATATTACAACTCTGAAAACATATATCAGGCTCAGAGGAAAATAAGAAAGGGTATTTCTTGATTTGTTCGCTTTCATTTTTTTCACAAAGAGACTGTAGTGAATTGTCAATTAGAGACTCAGATGTGGAATCAGAGACAGACTCAACCAAATAACTTTCTATGAATCATAAAAATTTGGTAAGACAAAAAGAATATCAAGAACATTTGAAACTTTGCACTTTCTTTAAAACCATGACAACTATTGTGGCAAAAAAGAATACGGTGTTAGGTGACGGCAGCTGAATGTGAGACAGAGGCGGTCACAGTTGATGGCTGAAGCCACCCTTAGAGACTCTACAAGCCCCATGGGTCACATCTAGGCCCCTTACTTGATTCTCATTTAAGGTAAAATCAAAGTGAGGTATTTCAGTATATTTTTATACGAAGTATTTACAGGCTCATAAGTTGTCAATAAACAAAGTTCTTCAAAAACAATTTTGGTGGGGAGTGCCTGGGGTAACTCAGTCAGTTGAGCATCTGACATCAGCTAGGTCATGATCTCACGGTTTGTAAGTTCGAGCCCTGCATCGGGTTCCCTTCTGTCAGCCCAGAGCCTGCTTTGGATTCTCTGTCACCCTCTCTCTCTCTGCACCTCCCCTACTTGCACTCTCCCTCCCTCCCTCCCTCCCCCCCTCCCCCTCTCTCTCTGTGTCTCAAAAACAAACATTAAAAAATTTTTGGTGTGGTAAAATATATATAAGATTTGTCATTTTAACCATTTTGAAGTCTATAATTCAGGAGTATGTACATTTACAATGTTGTGGAATCATTATCACTGTTTCTTTTTTTTTTTTTTTCAACGTTTATTTATTTTTGGGACAGAGAGAGACAGAGCATGAACGGGGGAGGGTCAGAGAGAGAGGGAGACACAGAATCGGAAACAGGCTCCAGGCTCTGAGCCGTCAGCCCAGAGCCTGACGCGGGGCTCGAACTCACGGACCACGAGATCGTGACCTGGCTGAAGTCGGACGCTTAACCGACTGCGCCACCCAGGCGCCCCTCATTATCACTGTTTCAAACATTTTTTCATCCTCCCCTCAATAGAAACCCTGTAACCGCTAATCAATAACTCCCTTCCTTCCCCCTTTCTCCCAGCCCTTTGAAACTTTGATTCTACTTTCTGTCTCTAAGAATTTGCCTATTGTAGATATTTCATTTACATGGAATCATGTAATATTTGTCCTTTTGTGTCTGGCTATTTTTTTTTTACCTGGCATGGTATTTTCAAGGTTCATCCATGTGGTAGTGTGTATCAGAACTTAATTCTTTCCATGGCCAAATAATATTCTATTGCATATATATATATATATATATATATATATATATATATATATGTGTGTGTGTGTGTATATATATATATATATACACACACACACACATATATCACATTTTGTTTATCCATTCGATTGTTGATGGATATTTGGGTTGTTTCTACCTTTTAGCTATTGTGAGTAATGTTGCATTGAAGCAACATTTTTTATTCTTTTGGAATACACTCAGGAACTGAATTGCTGAATCTTATGGTAATTCTGTGGTTAGTTGTTTGAGGAACCACCCAAGTATTTTCCACAGTGGCTGTGCCATGTTTCATTTTCCCTAGAAACACATGAAGTTTCCATTTCTTCTGCGTTCTTGCCAAAATCGGTGATGTTCTTTCTTTAAAATTACATATTTATATTTTGTAAGCATAGCCATCAAAAAATGGCATGTTATGGTTTTGACTTTCACTTCCCTAATGACTAATAATGTTGTGCATGTTCACATGTGCTCATTGGCTCCCTGTACACTTTGGAGAAATGTCTATTAAATCCTTTAACCATTGTTTTGGGGGGTTGTCTTGCTTTGTTTTGTTCAGGAGTGGTTATTCATTTGGGATATTAAACCCTTATCAGATATGATTTGCAAATGTTCTCACATTCTGTAGGTTGCCCCTTCACCCTCTTGATAATGTATGCTTATGCAGAGAAATTTTTAATTTGATGATGTCCAGGTCATCTATCTTTTCTTTTGTTTCCCGTGCGGTTGACCTTATATCTAAGAATCCACTTCCAAATTTAAGGTCATGAAGATTTACCACTGTTTTCTTGTAAGATCTGTATGGTTTCATGTCTTACACATTTAGGCTGGAACCCATTTTGAGTTAATTTTTGTGATTGGAGTGTGGCAGGTGTTAGCAACTTCTTTTGAATCTAGACTGAAGCGGGAATGGTAATTGTGGTCTCTTTTTTTCTCAGGAACAGTTCAAGGTATAAGTAAATAATGTGTAAGAATTTGTTGTCTTTAAGTATAGTGTCTCACTCAGAGCAGATTTTCCATGAAGCTAATGAAGCTTAGCCTTTAGGCCTCCACATTTGTGAGGGCTTCTTTCAAGACCCTGAAAGAAGCTTAGCAGGTTCACACGCTCATGTTTTTGTGAAATTGAAATGCTAAGATATTTTTGCTGCAATTGGTTAATGCCGCTGTCTCTTTTTATTTTGACTTTCCCCTTCTCTACTTCCCTCATATCAAGAGGCTTTGAAGTAGCCAGAAGCATTTCTGAAATCCAGCTAAAGGGAAATTGGAAATATGCCATTTTAACTACAATTTAGAAGGACATTTGGGACATTCCCATTTTTTTTAAATGTGAGAAATTTAAGAGGTTTGTCATCCTCAAATTTATTTATTACAGAACAAAGACAAAATTCTGATGAAAAAGTAGAAGAAGAAATAAAGGTAATAAAAATGGGTGATGAAATTAAAACAAATGGTTTGATATCAAGGAGCCAATTATAAACAAGATATTCTTTTTTCAGGTCATACCAAAAGCAGCAATGCATTACAAACAAGAGATAAATTGTGAACAAAATAATGACTAGGCTTTGGCTTCTTCCATAAATCCAATTAATAGACAAGAATGAATCATATGAACACAATAAAAAAGGTTATTTTTTTTCCAAAATGTTATAGTTCATTAACATATAGTATAATTTGGGGTTTAGGAAATTTTATAGTGGAAATTTTGGTTTTACATACAACACCCAGTGTTCATCACAACAAGGGCCCTCCTTAATACCCTTCACCCATTCAACACTGATGAAAATAACATAAAATTCATAATGCATCCCTACACCAAGGATACTGATGATTAATGGATGTAGATAACTGAAAGAATATTTATGATAGTTCTCTGGGCAAAATCTTGTAATGCCCCGAAACCTCTCATACTACTTATATATGAGAAAAACTTGATACATGTTTTTCCAAATTTGGCTGCAACACTTATTAACATTGAGTTGTAAAGGTGAAACTTTTCTAAACTCCCATCAATGAGACAATAACTGATAAACTATGCTAAAGACTGAGTGATCATTTTGTTCTCTCCACCAAAATGGTATCAGACCATCACAGTTGCACAAAGAGGCCGATAAAATACATGTGCTCCACAAATGTAGAACAAAGTGTGTAGAGATGAGTCAGGCAATTAATGAAATTATTGTTATTTTCTGGATTTCAGTGATGTTTGTAGAATTTGGCAGTTTTTCAAAATCAGCACTTCATTGTGGCTTTTATTTTAAGTAAATATTTACTTCTTCTGTACTTAATATTGTACTTGTATTTTTAAATATTTTTTTTTTTTTTTTTTTTTTTTTTTTTTTTTTTTTTGGAGGAGGACCCTCTATAAGTTCTGCAATGACTAATGTTGCCTAAAGATTCCCAGGTCAATTTTTATTTATTTAATTATTTTTAATCTTTATTATTTATTTTTGAGAGAGAGAGGGAGACAGAGCATGAGTGGGGAGGAGCAGAAAGAGAGGGAGACACAGAATCCAAAGCAGGCTCCAGGCTCTGAGCTGTCAGCACTGAGCCGAACGCTGGGCTTGAACATGAGATCATGTTCACATGAGATCATGACCAGAGCCGAAGTCGGATGCTTAACTGACTGAGTCACCCAGGTGCCCCGCAGGTCAATTTTTAAATATATTCTTCATGTATTATTTTATGTAATGCAGTGCCTTTGAATGCATTTGGTTGGGGAATTATGGATCTGTATTTTAATATTTCAGGGAGTTCAGATTATCTTGGCCCAAGAACATCACATGATTCCAATTACTGGAGATATTTACATAAAATTGTAACTGCAAATACACATCCATACACACTTTCTGTATATATGTAATTTATTATATGATTATTTCAAAATATAAATTATAAATATTTGCATATTTTAATATAAATATATATCCTATCAGTTCTCTTGTTTTGAAGAATCTTGACTAATATGGAGTGCTAATGAATTAGCCCTAACAGAACTAATAATGTAATAATGAGTAGACTTCCCGGTTTTTGACATTTGTGGACTCAAATTTCTGTTAAGATGCCTCCCAAGTCTGGGATTTAATGCATTTAATTCTATAATGGCCAAGTAAAAAGAGGTTCATTGGGATGCCTGGGTGGCTCAGTCCATTAAGCGTCCAACTTTGGCTCAGGTCATGAACGGACGCTTTGTGGGTAGAGTCCTGCGTTGGGCTTTGTGCTGACAGCTCGGAGCCTGAAGCCTGCTTTAGATTCTGTGTCTCCCCCTCTCTCTGCCCCTCCCCCACTTACACTCTGTCTCTGTCCCTCTCAAATAAATAAATAAATAAATAAATAAACAAACAAACATTAAAAAAATTTTTTTAAGTGGCTCATTTTTTTAGTCTGTTAAATATCCCTTTAAGGCAACAACAAATATTAATATGTAATTAAATTACCACATTCCCACATTTTGAAAAAGCAACGTTAACTCACACCTACAAATGCCCTCAAGGAAACACTATGTCACTGATCTTTCTTGGTGATAATCATAAGATTACTTAAATATGATTGACACAAGTTCTTCAGATTTTTAATGGCTAGAAATGTCTGTTCAGCCTAACAACAATAGATACACCAAGTAAGAATACCTTACTCAGTAAGTGAGGAAGCAGTCAGTCTTACTAAGTAAAATTGATTGAATTAGAGTACGAGAATAATCCCCACAGAAATAAAAGCCACATTGGAAGTTGCACAAAGGAGAATGGATACTGCTGGGCATGCAGGAAAGGGTGTGCAGACAAGCATGAGAAGAAAGTAACGTCTCAAGTGAAGAAACTTTTTAAGAAGCAGAATGAAAACTGTAGCTATGGAAGACAGAAATGGGGTGCTCAAACACACAAAACTGAAGGTGCCAAAAAGTGAAAATTTGTGAAAAGTGAAAAGAGAGACTATGAAAATCGGGTATTCAATTGACACCTTATTTGACAAAGACTGTACTTTTTTGGTTATGAGTCCATAATGAACCTCAGCCTTGCACCCACCATGGTGTCTGCCCGGGGTCATGCACGTGAGAAGTACCACACAAATGTCCTGGATTAATGTAGGACAGTCTGAGATGCAACCAATAATGTGTACATTTTCTTTACTGAAGTCACAAGTTGATAGTAAAGCATACCCAGTAATTTAAAACATTAATATGTTAACAGGAAAGCTGCCATAGGTCATAATAAAAATTTTATAATTTGAAATCTACTGAGGCACAGAAACGTACTTTTATTTTATTGCAGATATTTTCAACTACACAGCATACTCACTTCCCAGTTTAATAATGGAAAGCAGGCTAATGTCCCATCTGTTATAATACAGCTTTCGGCTTCAACGTGTGGTCTTGGTGAATTCTCAAATAATTAGCTGCTGGATGGGAAGCAAAGATCTTTTTTGACATGTAAAATGCTGTTCATGAATATCCCTCTGTGTGCTCTCACATATTCTAATCCTATCTATAGATTCTCCTACACTAAAACTATTAAATGAGATCTGAGGTGACTTGGAAAACAGTTCTACTTCCTTTACAGTTAGATTTGTTAGATTTAGAAAAGGACACACAGTTATATTCACATTCCAAATAAACAATCATTTTTCAGTATAAGCATGAATGTTTGGGATATACATATACCAAAAAAATAAACTCGCTGGGGGCACCTAGGTGGCTCAGTCGATTAAGCAGCTGACTTCAGCCCAGGTCATGATCTCATGTTTCATGAGTTCCAGCCCTGCATTGGGCTCTGTGCTGACAGCTCAGAGCCTGGAGCCTGCTTCGGATTCTGTGTCTCCCTCTCTCTCTGCCCCTCCCCCACTCGTGCTCACTCGCTCGCTCTCTCTCTCACTTTCTCTCTCTCAAAAATAAACATTAAAAAATATTTTAAAAAATAAGAAATTTGCTGTTTTATTTGAAATTCACATTGACCAGGGCAGCCTATATTTTATCTGATAATTTTTATGATGGAATAAAAGCTCTTTCTTATGTGTAGTATGATACCATTTGTTGCTTTCTTAAATGCAAAAATACAAATCACATAGACCTTATTTTTGGTAGGGCAAACGCGAAAGGATTACTCGTAGTGGTAAAGTGCAGAGCAGGAGAAAACAAGGTGTGTGCCACACAGGGGCTCACTATGGCCACTGTTACATCTTCCAGAGGGCCAGGAAATGGTGTCTAAGAACATGAGGCAACAGACAATGGAGTGTGCGATAGACAAATTGGAATAAAACATAAAACCATAATAGAGGTAGGCGTCCACACAGCAGGCAGAATGTGATACTGGAAAGGCAGGGCATCCCAGGCTGCTTCTAACACGTATGACTTCGTCCAGAAGGAAAGCAGCACCACTAGTGGGAACAAGAGCCCTGGACTCCAAAATCAGAACTTCGAGATTCATGCCCACTGTCACTTCAGGCACATCTTTTACCCTCTCTGACCGTTCATCTCTTTGTATGTAATGAAAGGAGGGTAGTATCTGTGTTGCCAATGGCTGGAGGACCAAATAAGATAGAAACTGTCTTCCATGCCATCCATTATACAAACACAATTTGTTGTGTTTCTTCCACTGCTGATTAATATGACTGAAGTATTATGATATTATCAGTACTAAATTCTAAGCATGCAAGTCAGTAAGGAAGAAGGGATTTAAAAGGTGACACTTTTTCATTAGTAAATACAACTATATATTCAGGTTCTAACTAGATTATATGGCTCAGCATAGAATTATTAGGGAAAATTCTTTCTTTTATGCTCTTAGTTTTTTAGGTGGGGAGAATTTTATTTTATAATCTTACTTCTTTCAGGCACTAAAATATCTCATCATTGGCTTCATCTACTTCCCAATTTCTCCCCCCCAAAATTATTTGGCTTCTATGAAATTTATATTCTTACATTTACACTTTTTGTTCTGCCCTTATATACAGAAGGAGATATTTCAAAAATAAAAGTTTTCTACTGTCCAAAGAAATCTCAGAAAAAAATTTTAAAAAGGTAGATACAATCAAGCTGCCTCTATTGACATTAATCTTTTTTTTTGGATGTGAACATTATTCATGCAGCTCATTTTCATTCAATAAAGGGTGGCACGTTCTCTTAAAAAGAACTACCATAATACAAATAGCTACAATAAGCTCATTTCATCTAGAAAGTCAAGGTTCCGTTTTTCCTCAATGTTCGTCTGCTCAACAAGGTCATGCAGATGTTGAAAGCGATCTTGCATATATTTGTTCCAATAAAATGGTGAAATAAAATGTGACAGGACTCATAAAAGACAGAAGAATCAGATAGAATGGGATTGTCAAATCCTGGCTATATTACACATCTTCCGAACATAAAATAATCGTGTGTGTGTGTGTGTGTGTGTGTGTGTGTGTGTGTGTGTTCTTGACACTTAGTCCAGTAACTAAACAGGCTTCTAATATTTCAAATGCAAAGTTGCAATTTCTAAGATGATTTCTCCTCATACGTTCAGACTTAAAGTGAGATATACATTCCATTCTCACATAAGATGTTCCTCCTTGGATTGTTCAGAGCTGATAGTTGTAAATGTCAGTGAAGGTTGACTCAGTTGGTTAAAACTAAATGCAAGAGCACTACATTTGTAGGTCTCAGCCCCTTGCCTTGTGTGAACTTTTCTCTGTTGAATAAGTATAACCTGTATAACCTGAGTCCTGGTCCACTACTTACATAGCCATGGTCAAGCAGGATGCACGACAATAAAATACGAAAAAGGAATGCAGTGGGCTCCCTTCATAAATATTAATGAGGGTGTCCGATGGGATAGGCACTGTGTTGAGTGCTGGAAATGTGCCCATGGGTAAGACAGATGGAACCTACATTCTAGTAGGAGACAAAAGGAAGGAAGGAAGGAGGAAGGAAGAAAGGAAGGAAGGAGGAAGGAAGGAGGAAGGAAGGAAGGAAGGAAAAGAGGGAAGGAGGAAAGGAAGGAAGGGAGGGAGGAAGGAAGGAAGAGAGGAAGGGAGAAAGGAAGGGAAGGAGGGAGGGAGAGAGGGAGAAAAGGAGACAGGGAGGAAGGCAGAAAGGAAGGGAGGGAGGAAGGAAGAGAGGCAAGGGAGGGAAGGAGGGAGAAATCACAAACTAAGCACTACAGAGAAAAAGCACTGATAAGTAATATGAACTTTAATAAAGAAATGAAATAAAGGTAGATATAAGGAGATTTTTCTTAGACTGGATGATTAAAATATATCTCTCTGATGAAAAAAACCTAACTTTGAGCTAGTTTGGAAATAAGCTAGCCATTACCACTATTTGGAAGCGAGTTCAAATTAATGAGTTCTTCTTTGGATATTATTATACCTAGCATGTCTCAAATTAAACCAGATTTTGTTGAGATAACACAAATTTCAAATTTAAGATGAGATTGGACTTGTCATGAAGTTTAACTTCATCCATAAAAAGCCAGTGTGCTTAGAATATCATTTGAGGGACAAGATAAAAGACTCAATGTATAAATTGCTTTGGGGAGCAAGGTTATTTAAACTGTTAGGGGTGCCTGGGTGGCTCAGTTGGTTAAGTGTCTGACTCTTTGACTTGGGCTTAGGTCATGATCTCATGGATTGTGAGTTTGAGCCCCATGTCAGACTGTGCTGATAGTGCAGAGCCTGCTTAGGATTCTCTCTCTCATTCTCTCTCTCTCTCTCTCTCTCTCTCTCTCTCTCGTTCTCTCTATGCCCCTCCCCTACTCATTCACATGCACGTGCTCTCTCTCTCTCTCTCTAAAAATAAATAAATAAACATTTTAAAAATTAATTAAAAAATAAAAATAAAATACTGATAGGGGCACCTGGATAGTTCAGTTGGTTAAGCGTCCAACTCTTGAGTTCGGCTCAGGTCATGATCTCAGGGTCGTAGAATCAAGCCCCACATAGGGCATACTAGGCATTCTCTTCTGGAGTGTGGAAGGACTGAAATCTGAATAAAATATCCTCGGTCCCTTAGCATATATTCTGAGTTTAACACGTTATTTCTATAAGCAAGTTGTATTTTAGGAAAGAACTGCTTTTACTTCAACTTATTGAAATTAAATCACCAAGTCTTGCATGAATACAAATCTTTCACTAGCTTAAATCACGTGTTTCCACATAGGTGAGACTTTCTGGTGACATCCAGATGGATGATCACCTCTGGAGGAATTCAGTGATACATAAAATTCTTCATGAAACAGACATGTGTCAGTGCCTCACTTTATATCAAACACTACTCTAGGTCCTACGAAGTCCACATTAGAAACAGTAAAAGGCCATTTCTACTCTCAAGGAATTCATATTATCAGAGACATAAACAAGTAAAATCTAATAATAGTACAGTGTGATAAAGGTGTTGCCATATCAGAGACACTCATACAAAGGAGCCAAAGCTTGCCCTTGTCTACTAACCCTTGACTGTGTATTTCTTTATTTTTTTTAAGTTCATTTATTTACTTTGAGAGAAAGAGAGAGAGTGAGCACACAGGAGCAGGGGAGCCACAGAGAGAGTGGGAGAAAATCTGAAGTAGGCTCTGCATGAACAGCACAGAGCCCGAGGCAGGGCTCGAACTCCCAAACCGTGAGATCATAACCCGAATTGAAACCAAGAGCCTGAAGCTTGACCTACTGAGCCCCCCCAGGAGCTCTGGCTGGGTATTTCTTTACAGTGCTCTGAGACCTATTTGCCCACCAGCGGCAAATTCAAATTTTTATATGTCAGTTGTTAAACATCGCTCAAGCAGATTTTTAGCCATTTAGAGTCTCCCTGCTTTGTAAACCTTGCATAACTGTACCCTATGCCTGCTACCCATAGATAGGATAAACCCACAAGTCCCAAGCAGATACCCCCATTAAGAGCTGTCTGAAAAGAAGAGTCCCGGCCAGGGTGCTGAGCAACATCACCTAGATGCAAAGGCTCCTCCCCTTTGGGAGTCTTGCCCTCCTCCTTTTCTAGATGGTGGTCCCCACACCTAACTGTCTCCTGCTGTGGGATACCTCCCCTCCACGCATAAGTAGCAAAATAAGGGGCAGTCGGAGAAAAGGATAAGGGCAATCACAGCAACGTGGACAAAATGTGTAAAGATCTGAAATGTAGTGCATTCTGAATAAAACCTTCCAGGAATTCAGTGAGTGTCAAAGGCAGAATAGTGAGAAATGAGACCAGACAGGTACACAGCAGGTAGACAGTGTCATGCCAAGGGGGATGAATTTATCCTGGCAGCATTGGAGAGCTGTTTAGGAATTTTAAGCAATGGAATAAGTGATCAGCATTGCATTTTAGGAAGATCAACCTGGCAGCAGTGTGGAGAATGGTTTTGAGGAACACAGTACCAGCAAAAAGTTGCCAGAACAAGAAGCCATTACAGTAATATCAGTAAGAAATTATGAGGCCTTCGATAAGATGTGGTGGAAACTGTGGGAAAAAAAATGAGTGTTTTTGTTGTTTTGTTTTATTTTTTTAAGAACAAGAATTGATAGGATTTTTCCAATGGATTTGACATAAAGGGTGAGAGGCTATGAAGGAAAAAAAATAACTTCCTGGTTTGGGCAGAATGGATGCACCGTGGTGAGTTGATTAAAACTGACACAGACAATTTAGAAGAAGGAATAAATTTTTGTGTTGGCAGGTCGACATTAATTTCAACTTTGGAAGTGTTGGGTTTGAGCTTTGGAGTCATTCAAACTATCACAGAACTGACTAGAAGTCAAATGTCAGAAACCGTGGATCTAATCTATGAGCAGTAGCCCATGAGCACTCAGAGGAGTGACAGGATTGTCCAAAGACAGTGATAAAATATAGGAAGGGAGAGTGGATCCCTGGAAACACAAATACATAGTGCGCAGTGAGCGACTACAGAGAGGGGTCGAGGACACAATAGTGATGTGCAAGTGAAGAAAGAGGAAATGCACAGAAAGAAGGAGAGGGATGGAAGCTTTCCACAACCTCTTGATCTGATCAAATTAGTTAATTTTAAATTCAAATCATCGGATTTTTGGTTTTTACCCTGAAATTTCACAATAATTCTGAACTCATGACTATCTTTAAGCTGAGCTCTGCACACTGTGGAATGTGGTCCATGTGCATCAAAGTCACCTAAGACTTTGGTTTAAAATTCAGCTCCGTCTCCAGGAATCTGAGCCAGTGGTCTAGGACGCGGATCCAGGAATCTGAGTTTCTAGACTTTCCAGGTTTCTGGATACATCTTAGTCCTACTGCCTTGCAAGGAGCTTAAGCTAAGAGCTCCCCAAGTAAGGAGAAAAAGTGAAAACCAGGATTTAGGACATGACGTTTGATTCTAAAGATCTTTTTAATCACTTTCTATAGTGTACTCAAAGATGATAAAAAATAGTTAACCATACAAGAAAGATCACACTAGTCATCAGCTTCTGAGTCCAATTGAAAAGTCAAATACTTGGAAAACAGAATAGACTCTATTCATGAACAATTATCTATATATTTTTAACGATCATACTTAGATCCATAAAATACTAATCTGTGCTGAAAATTAACAAAAGGAAATGAGTGTTTCTCTTTCAGTTATTTCAGCAAAGCCAATGAAGTGTAAAATGTCCACTGAATTTTAGTTGAACAGAAATCTTTAAAGTGTATCTTACCTTGTTCTTTTTTAACACAAAGGTTAAGAATAAATGAGTTGTTGAATGATCAGCTCCTGTCATAGAAATAATAGCCCAGGAAACTTTATAAGAACAGGGACCACAGCCATCTGCTTTGTCACAGCATCCCCAAGCTTAGCAGCCTTTCTGGTAAGTAAGGTCCTCAAAAAATATGGTTTAAATAAATGGGCTTGTGATCCAAACAGATCAGTGTTCCAATACACATCTACCAATCCTCTGACCTTGAAAAATCATGTTACCTCCCCGTATTAGTGAGGGTTCTCTGGAGAAACAGAATTAGTAGGTATATTTGGATATATAGAAAGAGGTTCATTACGAAGGATTGGCTCAGAATTGTGGAGACTGAGAAGTCCCAGAGTCTGCCGTCTGCAAGCTGGAGGCCCAGGAAAGCTCGTGGTGTAGCCCCAGTCCAAACCCTAAGGCCTGAGAAACAGGGGAGCCAGTGATGTAAATATCTCCAAAACTAGGCCTGAGAGCCAAGAACATGGATGGCCATGAGCGAAAGATGAGAGAGTGAGAATTCCTTCTTCCTGTGCCTTTGTATTCTGTTCAGGCTCTCAACAGATTGGATGATGCCCACATATTGGTGAAGGGGATCTTCTTTTTTTTTTTTTTTTTAATGTTTATTTTTGAGAAAGAGAGAGAGTGAGTGGGGAGGGGCAGAGAGCGAGGGAGACACAGAATCTGAAGCAGTTCCAGGCTCTGAGATGTCAGCACGGAGCCTGACACGGGGCTCGAACTCACAGACTGTGAGATCATGACCTGAGTCAAAGTCAGATGCTTAACTGACTGAGCCACCCAGGTGCCCCAGAGAGGATCTTCTTTACTCAGTTTACCAATTCAAATACTAACCTATTCAAGAGACACCTACAGACACACCCAGAAATCATGTTCTACTAGCTTTCTGGGCATCCTTTAGCCCAATCAAACTGACACATAAAAGCAACCATCCCACTCTCTCAGACCATTTACCTGTAAACTTATTCCAACATTACATGGTACAGTGTATGACAAGTGACTCACACAGCATAAACCATCTATACATGCAGAGGCAGACTAACCTCAAGCTAACAAAATTTAAGTCAGGGCTCCTCACTCACAAATGCGCCTTCCAAGGCATTGGGGGTCTCTATCAATGGGATAATATGGTCTGGCATCTTTGCAATGTTTACACAAGTAGCATATTTTTCATATTCATTTTACTAAAAGGGTCCCCTAAATAAGCTTTAGGTCCCACAAAACTTGTGAGTTTGTCTAATATATGATAGAGATTACTATCATCATCATCATCATTATTACTATTATGCAACCTATAGAAAATTCCTAGCACATTATTGGCACTCAATAAATAATTTTTATGTATGCTTTAAATTGTTTATTTACAATGTAAGTTTTTCCAGCAAGAACACATGGTGGTTTATAAATATATATACAATACATCAAAATAAAAATGAGTGGAAGATGTTAGAAACGAAGTTTTCTAGCAGAACAGATGTAAGATGAACCCATACACTTTCTAGCAGTCGAAGCAAAAAGGAAATAAAATTAGGTACTTAACAGTATGCAGAAGGCTAAAACAGATGAACTGCTAAGTAGAAACGCAACTATTTCCAGTATGGAGTAAGATATTTATTTTAGGAACTTTTTGTTAAAAGAATACTATATTGGGAGCGACTGGGTGGCTCAATTGGTTCAGCATTGGACTCTTGATTTCTGCTCAGGTCATAATCTCAAAGCATCAGGCTCTGTGCTAAGCAGGGAGCCTGCTTAAGATCCTCTCTCTCCCTCTCCCTCTACCCCTCCCCAGCTTGTACATGTGCTCTGTCTCATTTAAAAAAAAAAAAAAAGAATATTATAATGTAGTGAACAGTATCTTCAGGGCATTCTGAGAGTTCAATCAGCAACTGATATCACATGTATGTTAAAGTCCCAATAAGAAATGTGCGGTCATGATTATAATTCTATTTTTAGATGTCATGAATTCTTGGTAAAAGGATGTGAAAAAAGAAAGATTTAGGTGTGCACTTAGTTGTTGAATGAAGACGTTAATGGAGAAGATAGGAAATGCCAGCTGATGGCAGATGTTTGCTAAACAAGGTTGCATTTGAATGGTAGTAAGTACAGCTAAGGGAGGAAAAATTTGTGTAGTGGCCTGAACAGTGGGAAGGTGGTTAAACACAGATGCGAGTATTTGGGGTGGAAAAATGGATTCAGGAAGTATTTACATAAAATTCTCTGTATAAAGTCTAAAACATAATGGTGGCTGCGAGGCTGTGACATCAAAGTTCAGCAACGTAAGGGATTAAAGGGCATTCTACAAACAAATAATAGGATAACTTTATTTTTCGAAACGGAATCTGCTTTGTCCTAGAGAATGTCAATTAGAAATTTAACATTTTCTAGGCACAATATCTAAATTTTGAATACCCTCAATGAGGGGTTGGCCAACCTTTTCTGTACACGGCCATGGAATGAGTATTTGAGGCTTTGCACGTCACATTGTCTCTGTCTCAACTACTCCCTAGCAGCAAAACAGGAGCCATCGGCTGTGAATGAATGGGGAGGGCTATGTACCAATAGAAGTTCCTTTAGGGACAATGGCATTTGAATTTCCATATGTCAGACTACTATTTTGATTTATAAAGTCATTCTTGAATACTGCAGTGTTCCAAAAGAGATGGCAATCAGTATATCACCATTAGGAAAGAGTTTGCCAACCCCTGGCCTAGATGTCATTCAACAAAGATTCCTTTTTTTCCTCCAATAGAGTAATAATCTTGATTAGATATAATTGGTAATGAACCTAAAAAGAGATAGTGAGGAATAAAATTCTCCTAAATTAAGTATGATGTGACATTTGTCATTTTAAACAAATAAACAAAGTATCCCAAAATATTAGAGAATTTGTCATATCTTGAGAAAATACTTTTTAATAATAGGCAGTAAACTTGTTATATTTTTGGTTGGAATTTTAAAAAAAATAAGTACCAAGATGTCTTATATGTTAATAAGTCTTTGCCTTCTTTAAAATCACTTTGAAAAAATTTTGTCTCCCTCTTTTCAATCTGCGTGTCTGCTTTAATGCCTGATTGATTTTGAGAATATTGATTGAACTAATTTAACTTTTTTAAAAGTCTTAATTTTATAGATAACCTTATCTCCTTAATATATAAATATTTATAAAAGTTTCAAAGTAAAAATCATATGGCCTGAAGCCTTGCCATTCCCCTTTTAATATATAAAATACACATTCAATATCTTATTTTTTACCTCTTCAATTTATATGCAAATATTTGTGTGCTATTTCATATTCAAAAATCCTAGTTCAAATGATCTTCTTTGCAATAAGGTAATTTAAATAATTCTCTCCTAAAAGTTTAAATTTAACCAAAAAAATGTATATATGCATATTTCTTAATTTTAAACCCTTTCTTTCCCACCAAGTACATTTTTGTTATGTACATGCATTGATAATGCCATTTCTTTACTGGTGAGACCCATGGTATCACAAACCAACCAAAAGTACACAGACTATCCCATCACCGTGATTGAGAACTAATTTGTTATGTAGTGGAGACCCTAAATTTCCAGTCTCTGGTAATGGGCATTTCAGTATCTTCATACGCCAAACAGCCAAACCTATTCAATTTTAAGAACATCTTGGTCTCCCTCCCTTCTGCCACAATAAAGTGGATGGCACAGGTCCCACCAAAGATGGCACTTAGTATCTAACCCTCTCTTGCCATCTCAAGGAAGGATCTTACCCTACTGTTAATCGCTTCGATTTCCTGCACATTCAAACTCTCATTGTCAATGGATTCTTTCTAATTGGAGGTGGTTGTTTTTCTGTTGTTATTTTGGACTTAATCAGGACCTAGTTAGATTCATTATAATCCTGTTTCATGACACAATCTCATCATTAATCCATTCATGTGCCTGTTTAATTAATTAGCTAGTTACCAAGTTATTTTAAATAATATAGCAAACAGACCTAAGCCTTCCAACCAAAACACAAAGCCAAGATCTTCACCTATACCTAATATTTCGTCTTCCTATCTGATGTAGCATCATTCTGAATTTCATGCTTATTTCATTGTTCTCTAGATATATAATTTTATCATGTCTATCTATATAGTTAAGAGTATATTTTGCGTACTGTTAGCTTTATAAAAAGGATATCATTCTGTACTCCTTTTGGAGTTTTTCCACTGACTATTCTGATAGTAAGATTTACCATACATTGTTTCATTGTAGCTTACTCATATTGACTGCCTGTATAATATTTCATTGTAGGAATATAACACAGTTTATTCTTCCATTTTCTCACATAGAAGAATTGAGTTGTTTCTGTTTTTATGAAAACAGTGTTGGGCATCTGGGTGGCTCAGTCGGTCGAGCATCTGACTTCAGTTCAGGTCATGATCTCATTGTTTGTGGGTTCAAGCCTCACATCAGGCTCTGCACTGACAGCTCAGAGCCTGGAGCCTGCTTCAGATTCTGTGCCTCTCTCTCTCTCTCTCTCTCTCTCTCTCTCTCTCTCTCTCTCTCCCCCTTCCCTGCTCATGCTCTGTCTCTGTCTCTCAAAAATAAATAAACATTAATTTAAAAAAAAGTGTTTCCATGAATATTCTTATACATGTCTCCTATTAAGGCAAAACTTCCTTTTAGACATGTACCTAGATGTTGAACAGCTAAATCATAGCATATATAAATGCTTGACTTTAGGAGGCAATGTCAAAAAATGTTTTCATAGTGTCTGCACAGTGAGTTTAGATTTCTATTTACTTTCCCACAAGCAAAGTATAGCAGATTCTAGGGACCCACATCTCTCCTACACTTGGTATTAACAAAATTTTTCATTTTGCCAATAGGATGGTTATAAAATGCTACTTAATTATGGTCTTGAATTACATTCCCCTGGTGACCAATAATCTTGAACTTCTCTCCATTTATTTATTCCCTTGCCTTTTTTTTCCTGATGGATTACCTGTGCTCATATATTCTTGATACTAATCTAGTTATGTGTATTGTGAATATCTTTTTCTGGTTTGTAACTTAGGTTTGAAATTTCTTTAATTTGAAAATTAGTATTTGATGAAAAGTGATTAGTCTTGGTATTTTAAGTTTAGTAAACTTGTCTTTTATAGAAAATTGAATCATGCCTTATTCAAGACAATACCCATATTCTGAGCTCTAACAATATTCATTTACAATTTTTTTCAGTGTTCAAATGTTATGTTTTTTTTTTTTTATTTTTTTTCAACGTTTATTTATTTTTGGGATAGAGAGAGACAGAGCATGAACGGGGGAGGGGCAGAGAGAGAGGGAGACACAGAATCGGAAACAGGCTCCAGGCTCTGAGCCATCAGCCCAGAGCCTGACGCGGGGCTCGAACTCACGGACCGCGAGATCGTGACCTGGCTGAAGTCGGACGCTTAACCGACTGCGCCACCCAGGCGCCCCAAATGTTGTTTTTTAGATTTACTCCTAAATCTATAGGGAGGTTATCATTTCATTTTATTTCATTTTTTATTTTAGAGAAAGAGAATGTGAGCGGGAGGGAGGGGGCAGAGGAAGAGAGAAAATCTTAAGCAGACTTCACATTCAGCACAGAGCCCAACAGGGGGCTTGATCCCACGACCCTGGGATCATGACTGAGCCACCCATGTACACCTGGAGGTGAGTGTTTTAATGGTGTGTGGTAGGAATCCAATTTCAACATTTTTCCACATAAGTTATTTTTCCAACTCAATTTATTGAAACATCTCTTCATTCATTCCCTGCTCATCAAACATACTACCTTTGGCATATATTTAATATCTCTACCTACATGCATCAGTCAGTCTCTGATGTATCCTATTGGTTAGTTTGCTTTTCTTGAGCAAAAACCAGTCACATATGCTGCCACTTAATAAAAAGTCGAAGTAATTATTCTTCCTCTACATACATATATGTGTACACACACACACACACACACACACACACACACACTGCTTGGACATTGTAGAATTATCTGTAGGCTCCCTGACAAATCCTGTTCAACATTGCATGGAATGTAAAGATCAATTTAGAAAGAATGACAACTTCATAATATCAAGTTCTCCTATATATGAACATGATTTACCTGCCCATCTGTTTATTCTTCTTCAGTATGTCTCAGTAAAGTTTTTCCCAGTAAAGATCTTAAACATGCTTTGTTATATTTATTCCTGATTCTTTAATATATAGTCTGATAGTCTCATAAGTAATATATTCCCCTTTATTATATTTCCTAATTATTCACTGCTGATAAATAGATTTCTACATTAACCTTATATCCAACTGATATTGTAAACTGTCTTATTGTTTCAAATAACTTATCTATATATTCTTTAGGGTTTTCAATGTAAATGTAAAAATAGATGGAGATCATTAATTTTGAGGCAGTCTTCTTTATAAACTACTTAAGCTATAACTTTGTACCTTCATACGATATTACAGCCCACCCCCCATCGATACAAATAGTTATCACAGTCGTTCAATCTTAAATAATGTTTAAATTTATATTTTTATTATTTTGAAAACCCATGCATCAGTCAGAAGGTTTCACTTTTGCTTCAAAATATTCAGGGTTTTGTTATTGTAGCTTACTTTTCATTATTTAATTCTACATTGATGATTGTGTGGTCAAAGATCTTGATATCAAAGATCTTGATCTGTATGAGATCTATTTTTAAAGTATATGGAGGGGTTTTTTTTCAACATCCTAATAATCATTTTCTATAAATGTTCAATGTGTGCTTGAAATAAATGTGTATTCCTTCATTGCTGGATGCATAAATCTCTTTTAGTTTATTTTAATTCTATTTAAAACACATGGTCCATCTGTTCTAATATATGTCTGCTTCTGTTCAAATCTGTAATATTGAAGACTTTTTTTTTTTTTGTTCAAATGATTTTGCACCACCAAAGTCTTTGTGAGCAATTTTATCTCAGAAGGAGAAGTGTATCTGTAGGATAGGGAGTAATTTATTCAGCTTTTTTATCAAATGAGTCTCTGCAGCAAAGGGACCAGCGATTTTAAATTCCTCTAAATATATTAAAAGGGATAAGGGAATTTGAAATAAGAAAATAGAACAGAATGTAGCTACTTTCTCAAAAATTTGGAAGGCAGAAGGATGGACCATGCTCAGTGGGCAGAGAACAGGTAAAGCCTGAGGGGATGCACATTCCTAAGCACTGCTGAGCCCTATCTATCTACAGAGAACCGCAATTATTCACCCTCTCTAAAAACAATTCTTAGGTCTGATTTTCATCCCTCTCCTAGGGCACCGTGATAAAATACAGATTCTACTTTAGGAGGCCTGGATGGGGCCTGAGATCCTGCACTTCTAACAATCTCCCAAGTGATTTTATGCTGCCAGTCCTAGACAACATTTCAAGTACTAGGCTAGATTAAACTTAGGTTTTGCTTAAACTGGAGGAGCAGCCTCCTCTTCTCAACAGGAAAATGACAGGGAAACCATATCGAAGCACATAGGAGAGGCTTAGACACAATCCGCCCATGGACTCCTCCTCTGGTACAGTGACCCACAACTGGGAGGCAACTCAAAACCTGGAGCTTCTCCCTGAAGAGCAAAGCATTCCAAACCCACATTGGGTGCCCCAGCATTAAGACCAGCACCTGAGAGATGAGCCCCCCAAACATCTGGCTTTGAAGAACAATGGGGCTCACACCATGAGACCTGCAAGGCTGTGGCAAACTGAGGAATGGGTCTTAAGCAATCCGAAACAACAACCAATCCTAAAATTTGTATGGAATCACAGATGGCCCCATAGAGCCAAAGCAAGCTTGAGAAAGAGAAAAGAGCTGGAGACATCATGCTCCCTGATTTCATACTATGTTACAAAGCTATAGTAATCAAAACAGTATGGCATTGGCATGAAAATACATAGAGATCAATGGAAAAGAACAGAAAGCCTGGAAATAAACCCACACATATACGGTCAATTCATTTATGATAAAGGAGCCAAGAATATAGATGGGAAAAAGACAGTCTCTTCAATAAATGGTGCTAGGAGGGGCGCCTGGGTGGCTCAGTTGGTTAAGCGTCCAGCTTCAGCTCAGGTCACGATCTCATGGTTTGTGAGTTCAAGCCCTGCGTTGGGCTCTGTGCCTACAGCTCTGTGTCTCATTCTCTCTCTGCCCCTCCCCCACCTGTGCTCTGTCTCTCTCTGTCTCTCCAAAATAAATAAATGTAAATAAATAAATGATGCTAGGAAAACTGGACAGTCACATGCAGAAGAATTAAACTAAACCACTGTCTCACACCAGTCATTGTAATTAATTCAAAATGGATTAAAGACTTGAACATAAGATCTGAGACCATAAACTCCTGGGAGAAAATATCGTTTAATTCTGCTGTGATCCAAGAACGTATTTTGTATGATTTCAATTCTTGCAAGTGTTTTGAGACTTTCCTGGCCCAGGATATTATTCTGTACTGGCAAACACTCCTGCGTGCGCTGGAAAAGAATATACATTCTGAGGTTTTCACTATTTTGATGGAAAAAGTATGGTGGTCTTCCCTGCCAGTTAGCAGACCGCAAGCTGATAGCCAACTCATAGATAGTTTAAATTTTTCCTCAGTTACACAGCAGTGATAGTCTGACATCAGGTTATCAGGGCTGAGTACATGCTCACAGGTAGGCTTGGCATCTACTGCTACGTTGTACCTGACTTACCCAATCTGATGCGAGAAAAAAAAGGTGAGGTGGGGGCATAAAGTAGCTTTGCCTATCAATGCTCCCTTTAATTTTATACAGAATGCAAATTGGCTAATGGTGGATGAACATAAATAGAGTGTTATCTACCGTTGATCATTAAGCATGAGTGGTAACAAAAAAAAGATGAAAATTTCAAGTCTTTTACTTTTGACACTGCACTGCGTTCCTTTTGTCGCTGCACAGGATTTTTATGAATCTGCAGAATTTCCTCCACAGCTTATTTAAAGACCAAAATTTTTGATGCAACCTCCGTATCTGGATAGTTATGTTTAAAAGACGTTTCATATAATAAACTCTAGGTAGCTAGCTAAGCAGACACCATTCTTTTACACGAGCGTTGGTTTTAAATAGAGGAATCAGGGCAATAACCAAAAGCACTACAGTTTCTGGCTTCTGGAACTATAAAATTAGCTAGGTAATGACATACTTTTCAGCTGATTAATTTTTTTTTTTTCTAGCGGGGACATCTGTTGTCATTTGAAAACTGTCCAGTATGAGTATATGAAACAGATGGGAACAGCATGGAAGATGTCAAATTGGCTTGTGGTTCTAAGTAATATTTGCTTCTTTTGGATAAGCCTTCCACAGAAAAGGATTGCTATTTCCTATCAGTTTCAGCCTTAGGTAGTGGTCAGCAATCACAGGTGGAAGTAGGCTCAGCATTCTGGGGGAACTGCCTTCCATAAAACAAAGTTTACAGGGTGCTACTTAACATGGCCGTGACGGTTGCACGTCGTGTGATTAAACACTCGGTGAGTTCCTAGAGCTGCCAGCTGGACATGATTTGACACCCTTATTAATCTTGAGAAATGTTCCCATTTTCATCCAATTAGAAAGTTTTGGAAAAGCCCTCATGCCATGTGTCTGTGTCCCTTCCAGCAGATAATGCCAGTTGGCGGTTTTCTTTTCATTAACTGGACTGAGCGCTTCCGAATAATTCCTGTTTGTTGTAACTTCATGGGTAAAGGCTGTCAATGGAAAGTGGATGCTGCCTAGGACAGGCACCTGAGAAGTTCTGGAAATCCTTAAAGATCTCCAGCTTCCCTCCTGCCACAATATGGCGTGAGTCCTTTTGTGACGGGTTTCCTTCTGAAGTCTGGCCATGAGCCTCAATTCCTGGCATCTGGGTGTTGGTACATGACTTTGCCAATGTCACGGTCATCAGCTGGGCTCTGCGGCAGAGGAACAAAAGAGCATGGAGTTCTTGAGCCTAAAACTTCAGTCCTTCGAGAATAAAATTGATGTGGAGTACCCATGATGGTTTGGACTTTTTTGTAGGTGGATGCACAAATGACTGAGAGAATACCTATTCTTCGAGATCTCACAGACTAGTGAGCCACGAGACATGCAAAAAATAATTAAATGTAGCAAGTTCTATCATATATTTCTATAAATAATTATGAAAGAAAATAGGGTAGAATGTGGAAAAACAAGTTGTTAATCGAGTCTTTAAGGATCAAAAGAATTCATTAAGCCACACAAATGAGGAAGTATTATTCCAAGCAGGAACAAATATATGCAGGTATAAAAATACATTTGTAGGCATTAGACATGCATCAAATGAAGGAACAGAGAAGAGACATTCAAAGTCAGTGGTGCCCAAACTCCATGGTCTCAAACGTGTTTACACTCTTAAATATTATTGAAAAACCCAAAGAGCTTCTTTTATGTACGTTTTATTTATCTGTATTCACCATATTTGAAATTTAAACTGAGATATTTTTAAAATGTTTATGTATTAATTTCTTTTAAAAGACACATACGGGGCACCTGGGTGGCTCAGTCGGCTAAGCGTCTGACTTTGGCTCAGGTCATGATCTCACGGTTTGTAGGTTTGAGCCCCACAATCAGGCTCTGTGCTGACAGCTTGGAGCCTGCTTCAGATTCTCTGTCTCCCTCTCTCTGTCTGCTCCTCCCCCACTTGCACTTTGTCTCAAAATAAATAAACATTTTAAAAAAGACACACATAACGTGCTAACATAAATATTGCATGAAAATAATTATATGTCCTAAACAATAGAAAATAGTAGAGAAGGTGGTTTTTGTATTTCTGAATATTTCTTTAATTTCTGGGTTGCTGGATCACCATTAGATTTTTGTATCTATTTCTCCATTCAACCAGCTGCACTATAGTGTTTTGCCTGAAGTATATGAAAAAAATATGTGGCCTCACACAGATAGGTAACTGGAAAGATAATGAAATTTTCAATAGCCTTTAGAGATAATTGTAGATATTCTTCTTTAGTACTACACAAAAAACTCAGTAAGTGGTCCTTTCTTAAATGTTTGTTGCAATGACAAATCTGACTATACTAATAGACTTTTCATACTTGGTTACCTTAAAATCCATTGATCTGTCTTGCACTGTGAATGAACCTCTTACCGATGAATGATTTTGTAACATCATATGTTGGCAGTTTGGAAAATATCGGTTCACTAAGTCATGTAGCTCTTCTAAATGTTGACACTTTTTATCACACAATATTAAACTTTACATCTGTTCATATTACCACTAATCCCATGATGAAGGTCCAGAGTGGTAGATACAAGTTTTCTGGAATTCCACTTTTTGCTGGAAATCTTGAGTTTTATTGGTCATTGTCCTTAAAGCAAGAAGCCAAACCTGCACACCTAAAGTCAGTCTGTCAGTCATTCTTCCGACAGAACATAGCAGCAAGTGCAACTTGTAGCTCAAGCTTACAAATGTTTTTTTTTTTTTTTTTTTCTCAAGAAGACCGGAAATACTCACTGTGTGATTCCTATTTCATCATCCAGAATATTGAAAAGGCATGACTCAAGAGTCAAGACTTAATAAAATTAGTAATTTTTTGCTGCTTCATCAAGGACATTCTTACATGAAACTAGCTAACTACCTTTTTTTTTTTTTACCCCCTGTAAGTGTATGGAGGGAAAAAATACAATTGTTCCTTGTAAAGCTTGGTGCCACTGCCCTGATTTGTGCTCCGGCACCGCAGTTTTAAACACCACTGTTTCGGAACTATCGGCACAAATGCCAATGTCATAAAAAGAGAAAATAATTCCCAGTTTTGATTTGAACGTCCTAAAAAGAGTCTTGGGTATCGTATTTTGGAACTTCTATTCTATACACAATTATGCAGTAGATAGAAGACAGGAAACAGAAGAAAAAAATAATACTCATTGAGCAACACTATATATTAGGAACTAAAGAGTATTAGGGTTCATTTGGTTAAAAATGATCAAAAAATGAAAACAGGTAAATGAAACAAAAACTGACAAATTAGCTAAGGCAAAAAGGGATTGTACTGGTTCACAAAGATGAACTGAGGTCAGATTAGGGAAATCACAAGAACTCAAGAATAATTGAAAATTTAAAAACACACATCATCAGGCCATTCTCTGTCTCTCCCTCTGGCCTTGATCTGAAGACTTTATCCTCTGACCAGTTCTTCCCATGAAGTTAGGACTTGGCTGCCACAAACTACTGGCTCATCTTTCTAGCTCTGTAATCAGATATAAGGAGACTCTCTTCCATTACTAGCTCTAATGTGAAATCCCAAGCAAAGACTGCATAATTTGGGGGGAAGTGCCATCTCCATGGCCAGGATGGGGTGGGAGAGGGAGAGATGGGAACACCTTCTGGGACTGGCAGGGCCCACTGGGGTCATCTGCTTGGGCTAAGAACAGGAATCATTCCCCAAAAGTGATATGAGAGTTGTTGCTTTCAGAAGAAAGGAGATGTTTTTGGCAAATTAAAGAGATATCTATTGCATAGACAGATGATAGATGGACAGATAGATAGATAGATATGGATAGATGATAGATTAGATAGATGTAGATAAATATTGAGATATTATTCCCTATATTATATTGAATATATTATTATATGTAATATATATAATTACATATATTATGCATATTACATTACATAGATTATATCTATATATCTATATCTATATCTCCCTCAAAATACATTATTCGTCAGCCAAATTGTATTAGCCATTTTTTTTTTGAAATGAGCAACCTAATGGTCAGAGAGTTTAGGTTTACTGTCCAGCATCACAAAACTATTAATTTGGGGAGCTGAATCTGAATGCCTGGTTCTGAAGCTTCTAATTTCAACTTTGTCTTGCTCTTTTCCAGTGAATGAGTGTGTATTCACTGGAATAGGAGAATGAGTGTGGATGATTCAAAACATAAACCCGTCCATAAAGCACAGAAAATCTGACTGTTTTCAACAGATTTACTTACTGAGTACTGCTTTCTTAGCCAAACGTTAATATTTAAAAATTTGCTGGGGCTCTGTGGTGGCTCATTTGGGTAAGCATCTGACTCTTGACTTTGGCTCATGGTCATGAGCTAGAGCCCTGCTTAAGATTATCTATCTCCCTTTCCCTCTCCCCACTTCCTCAGAAAAAATACTGATTTTATGATAGTAGAAAATGATGAATTTCTCTTAAATGCATGATTGGATGTATGGCATAAACTTTCTGTGATAGTTTATCCACAAAGAGTTGCTATAGTATCAAATTGTGCCATACTGATGACTACTATTTATTGATTACTTGCATGTGTTGAGATCCATGTTAAGCATTTCATACATATTGTGATGATTTAACCCCTTCACCAGCTCTATTAGCCAGGTAAGGATCGCTACCACCATTTCCTGGGTGAGGAATCGGACTTTCTGAGAGGTTAAACACACCCCCAACCACCACATCACCCACCCACACACACTATTAGTCAGGATAGGCTGGGTTATACAGGGTCAAAAAGCTTGGCGGTTTACACACCTTGTTCTTGCCCCCACTTTCAGTTTATTGCAGGGATGAAGGGGTGTGCCGCTCATTATAGCTCCTCCGGGACCCACAATGATGAAGAAGCCAACACCTACGAGGGAGACAGAGTTCTGCTGGGTTTCCCTAGTAACTAAGAGCTCCTGCTGAGAAGTGACACATGAGTCTTTAATGCACAACTCAAGCCAGAACTGGTACAAAGGACTGCCTAACCCCAATAGGCAGAGAAAAAAACAAACCCATGTGTTTAGAAGAAGAAAAACCAAGAATATTTGACAAACAGCACAAATACCAGAAGTATCTCCTACCTCTTCTCATTTGCCTGAAATTATGTCTGGAATCCCAGTGTTCATTGCTTCCACTGAAGATATTACTTTCCATAAGTATAAATTGCTATAAGAGAAATGTTAATGGCTATAAGATTAAAAGCCATTCTTTTTAATCTTTAGTTTATGACACTTGCTGAGGTAGGAATAGAAGTGTTTCAACAATACTCATCCAAACCAAAGATTTTTTTAGAGTCAAATTATATACCTTTAGGCATGGCTTTTAGTTAATAATAGAGGGTTCCATAAATTGGTTATACACCTGGCTATAGTTTATTACAGCTAAAGGATACTGATTAATATTGGCCAAGGGAAGAGGAACATAGGTCAGAGTCCAGGAATATTCTAAATGTGGAGTTTCCAGTTGTCCTCTTAGAGTGGATTCATGGGCATCTTTACTTTTCTAGTATCACTGTGTGACAATAATCATGGAGCCATGCCAAGTAAGGAAGCTTCACCCAAGTCTTGGTGTCTAGAGACTTTATTGGGGCTCCATCACTGAGGTATGGTTAATTGTCCACATGGCTCATCTCAGTCTCCAGCTACTCTAAAGGTCAAGCTGAAAGAGTGACCCAAAGCTCTTACCCCAAATCACATTCTTAGACTGCCTGGTATGACCAAACCCCACTCTCAATCGTATTGCTACAGTCACATCAAGGAATGACATTCCAAGGGTTTAGAGATTACCTAACAGGGGTCAAAGGCAAAGGCCAAGGGATGCCTGGGTGGCTCAGTAGGTTAGGCATCTGACTCTTGATTTCGGCTCAGGTCATGATCTCACAGTTCTTGAGATGGAGCCCTGTGTCAGGCTCCAAGCTGTCATTGTAGAGCCTGCTTGGAATTCTCTCTCCCTCTCTCTGTGCCCCTCCCTCAGTCTCTCTCTCTCTCTCTTTCTCTCTGTCTCTCAAAAATAAATAAATAAGCTTAAAAACACAAGGCAAAGGCCAAAGCTCTCCATGTGTAAGGTTAAATGCACATGCACACACATACACACACACAAACATACATACACATAGAGAGCTATACCCAAATCTTTCACACTGAAGCCCATTCAGAAGTCATATATTGTCCACTGGCAGAAAAAATTGAACAAAAGCAAAATGCTGTTTATTGTAGCCTCTGACAACAACTTCTGTAAATGCTACCTTTCATTGGGAGGATTTTGGAAAGAAACAACAATTATTCCAACTGTTTCAAGAACACATTGTGCAATCTATCTACAAAGTAAAAATGAGGATATTAGTATCCTTAAAATGAATGAGCTTAATTAAGAGTTTATCACTATTTTAAAGAAGCTGGAAAACTCAGCCTTACATACTCTCCTTTCTGTTGACCTAACTAACTTGTTCTCTGGAGACCTCTAGATTCACTCTGAAGTTTAGGGCATGTCACTGCTGATGAACAAATTAATGGTATAGAGGAATCAAAATCAAAATTAGTATGGAATTAGTATCCTACTGCTCTCTTCAGGGAAAACGAAATTTATTAGGAGATGTCTGGATGAGAGAGAATCAACTCTGACAATAAATTTGGTTTTCTTTTTTGACAACTTTTATATAATATTGTCATTAACCCCAGGCTATATCAAAAGCATAACATCTCGGCCCTTATCAAATAATTATTAACTATGATCACTGCAGTATTTATGGTCTTTAAGAAATAAAAGTTTGATACAAAAGAGAGTCTAAGCCATGAAATTGGATTGATTACCCTTTAAATTGATTTTATTTATGTTCACCTGGTAGAGACTCTTGGAGAAGTGGGGGGGGGGGACTGTTACATTTTAATGCAGCTCACTTTAGGGAATCAAAGGAAAGAATATTCATCTAAATGGGCTTTAGAAAATAGTGATAGAAAGAGCCAATATAATAAGGAAGTACCCACTCAAAAATAATCAACACTTAGCCAAAGTTTATATCGTCCATAGCACTTTGGAATTACTATTGTTGTTGTTGTTATTATTATTATTATTATTATGTTTATTTATTTTTGAGAGAGAGACAGAGCATGAGCAGGAGAGGGGCAAAGAGGGAGGGAGACACAGAGTCTGAAGCAGCTCCAGGCTGTGAGCTGTCAGCACAGAGCTGGACACAGGGCTGAAACTCACGAGCCATGAGATCATGACCTAAGGCTGAAGTCATCTGCTTAACCAACTGAGCCACCCAGGCACCCCTATGATTATGCTTATGATTATGATTAATTACTTTTATAGCATGTCATACCAGGGAAACTTCCCAGAAAAAAAAAAAAAAAACAGACTTGGAGAAAGGGATATCATGGGACAACAAAAAATTCAAATGTACATATTACTAGAATCTGTTTCCCATCAGTGTCTCTCTCTCTGATTTTTTCTAATACTTTTTTTATGTGTGTTCCTTATGAAAATTAAGGAAATGTTTATTTTCCAATTGATTTCTTCTGAGCATTATAAACAGGTTGTCTCAAAGTTGAGTTGACATAATTAATATTTGAGAAAGACCATTTAAAATATTTGGAAAATCTAGGGTGCCTGGGTGGCTCAGTCGGTTAAGCATCCCACTCCTGATTACATCTCAGGTTATGATCTCATGGGTTCTTTAGATAGAGCCCTGCATCAGGCTCCATGCTGACCTTGAGGAGCCTGCTTAAGATTCTCTCTCTCTCCCCCCCTCTCTCTCTCCCCCTCCCCTGCTCAAGGTCTCTCTCCCTCTCTCTCTGCCTCTCCTGTACACACACACACTATCTCTCTCAAAATAAATAAATGAACTTAAAAAATATTTAAAGTATGTGAGAAACACACGGTTTTAGGACCAGGTGGTCTAAGACATACTGAATAATCACAAAGCAGAGGAGGTTAGCAAATTATAATCTAACATCGTAACCCTAGGCTTGATTATGTTTGAAGCAAAAATCAAACAATATGTTTGCCTTTCCAGCAAACCCACTGTTGGAGATATTGTCAAATTTGATATTTAAAATCCTCTGTATAAAGTAAATGAAATGTAAAGTAGATCCTTTTAGAATGTAAAGCCAAGGAATGGTTTGCTCTTCTAAAGCAAACACATAAAATACACTTATCTGGTGTATTTTACCAGATAAGAAAACTCTCTAGCAAGTTATGTTTCTCCATGTTGGTTACCAGGAAACTTTGAGCCAAAAATGCTCTCTTCCCAATCTCTTGGTGGTTGTCTTTCTCCCCAAGGGGGAAGGTGGCCTCCAGCAACACAAAGAAATCCACACTTTCTGTACTTAAATCTTAAAATAGGCTCTGGAGATAGGAAGAGAACAATGACTGCACAGTGCTGACATGATCTCATGACCACTGCTATTCCCGTGGTTCACCGTGCTTAAGCCTGGGTGTGCTGGGTATTTCAATGACAAGAGTTAACTAAATGCTCAGAGAGAGCAAGGAGAAAAGAAAACATCAACAATTTCTCTTGTTTCAGCTTCTTCCAAAATATGTTGGCTCCCAAGGTCTCGGAACCCTGCTCCCATTGGGCATCCTACACAGAGAAGGAGAAGATGACCCCTCACTCAGATGCTTCGTTTCCTGGTGAAATTTAGCATCTTCTGGAATTTCTCTTATACGTTTCCCCCCTCCATGTTTTCTTGACTTCAGTCCTTATTTTTAGCTTCCATATGTGTGTTTATATTGTAAATTGTTTCAAATTACCTCTCAAAGTAAAGAGAGACCAAAAAGACAAGTAAATCAACACAAAAATTGAGAGCTGGGCTAATTTATAATGCTAATGAATGCTTCCTGAGGGACTGAAGGCCTAGTTTTGGATCAGATTGGCAGAGCATGTAAATACCTTATGGGTTGTAAAATTCGACAGGCCCTAGGAGATTTGGTAGAAAACAGCACACCATTCACACTCCTTCTCCATATTAAACAATGTAAAATTATTTTTGTATCTCTGTGAAATAGCAATTCAAAGCAAGGGTAAACTTGGTCTGTTTTCTACTTCAATTTTCTTGCTTTCCTTAATCGTGACATGTATTTACTCCCTCTTATAACCAGTTTTTCTGTTTTAGGTCATCTGTTTGCAAGCAGACAAGGGGAGATAGGACACACACCGCCAGAAAAATGAGTCATGCACGTAAATCATTCTGCAAGGGGGAAAGCCTGAGGTTTTGTGCTGTTACTCATGCGATGGGGCCAAAAAAAATTCTATATATTTACCATCTTCCCATATATATTAGCACTATTTCCTTCCGATAACCTCTTCTGATCCTGTTCTCTCCCTGCAAAGAGCTGGGTGACGGCATGGCATTGCTCAGTGGAAGATTTTCTCTTTCCCATTGTATTTGACAATTGCTACATGGTAAATGGAATGACAAAATGGCAAGGTGATAAACAAAGCTAGAATCCCATCTGTTCCTATGGAATTTGAACCTCGCATTTGGCGGGATGCAATACAACTACGATCTGATACTTATTGTATCAGGCTGCACTTGTCCTCTGGACTCTTCCTCATAATGAGCTATACATTCTGTTTCGGCTTCAGTTACCGATACATCATGATTTGCTACAAATGCTGCATTTTCCCCAAAGAGAAGGGAAAGGGGATTGATAAATAAGTCCCATTGCCCTCATTCAGAACAAATGAGAATGCAGGACACAGGGAAGAATGGTCAATTCCAATGTGTTTGATGTGATTCTTTACATAAGTGTTTAAAGATACCATCCAAAAAAGAAATAAAAATTTTAAATGCATATGCAGAGTATGCATGTTCTCAAAATAAATTCTATTACAAAATTCAGATTACTTATATATATACATATATATTTAATATTTAATATAGGAGTTCTGCAGTATGAGTTCTGTAAAATCTGAATTTCTTCAATGCATGTCACTTTAAAACTATATATGTGTTTCCATGTAAGCCAAGTATGTATTTGTTTATATACAGAAATACGTGTGTGGATACATATGTATATATCCAACTACCTATATATATGAGTATGTATATAATGTATCCACATGCATGCACACACACATACATACAACTATAATGCCTGATTGCATTTGAGAATCATAAGCACAGGCTGCTGATATAAAATTCCAGCTTTCATTAAATTCACTCCATTTACTCATTTACTCATCCAACAACTAACCTACTTAACAAATATTTATTAAGCTTTTTGTGCAAGCCATTAGGCTCCTTGATGGACTTTTAAATGATTAAGACTGATGCTTGCCCAAAAAGAGGTTATAATCCATTAAAGGAGATAAGACAATTTACAAACAACTACTATGGAAGTGAGAATGATTAAGAATGACTGACTGGTGTGGATGGAGAACTTTTCTTTCAAATAAATGGAATTTGGAAAATTATGGAGGATGTGTGACCTCAACTAGGACAGTTAAACAAGTACCGTGCCAGAGGTTAAATGAAAATTTAAAACATTTAATTCGAGTAAGTGACAAGGAATACAAAGCAAGCAAAGAAATTTTGGTTGAACCTGAGAGTCATCGAACTTGGTACAATGTCAGCTATATTTTTAGGCATGATTATGATGAAGCTGGACGAGGGAGTTAGATTCGGATGGTAGAGGATCCTAAACGTAGGACCGAAAGGCTGTCTTCGGTTAATATGCACGAGGGAGTGATTGAAGTCTTCAGATCACTAAGTGAAACAAACAGCTCACGCAGCAAGCTTTATCCAGTGGCGGCATGAACCACAGATTGGTGTAAGAAGACACCAAACAGGAAGCTTGTATCAGAGGCCGCGTGGAAGTGATAAGAGGTTGGATAAGAGTGCTGAAAAGCAAAGAGGCAACCTGTGCATGTCTGCATATGTGCCAAACACACACATGCAACGCATTTGGCATGGGGTTCTATTACAGATCTAAGGGACAGATGGCTTTTCTGATATTAGAGGCTTACAAGAAATAAAAATTAAATTATTCCAAGATTCCTGCCTGGGCAACTGAAAATACAGTAATGCCATGAACAGGTGTTGTATAAGGACATCAGGCGGAGAATAGTTCTAGAAAAAGGAGGGAAAAGATACAAAAATGCTGACTCGAAGGGGTACATGCAGCCCAATGTCGATAGCAGCACTATCGACAATAGCCAAAGTATGGAAAGGGCCCAAATGTCCATCAACTGATGAATGGATGAAGAAGATGTGGTATATATGTATACAATGGAAAATTACTCGGCCATCAAAAAGAATGAAATCTTGCCATTTCCAACAATGTGGACAGAACTAGGGGGTATCATGCTAAGCGAAATGAGTCTGTCAGGGAAAGATAAATAACATATGATTTCACTCATATGTGGAATTTAAGAAACACAACAGATGAACACAGAGGAAGGGAAGCAAACATAATATAAAAACAGGGAGGGAGACAAACCATAAGAGACTCTTAAATACAGAGAACAAATTAGGGGTTGCCGGAGGGGTATTGGGTGAGGGATGGGCTAAGTGGGGGATGGGCAGTAAGGAGGGCACTTGTTGGGATGAGCACAGGGTGTTGTATGTAAGTGGTGAATCACTACATTCCACTCCTGAAAACATATTACCCTATATGGTAACTAATTTGGATTTAAATAAAATTAAAAAGTAAAAATAAAAGTAAAATTTTAAAAAGAAGAAAAGATAAAGGAGGGAAGTTCTATCTGGACTTAAGAATGGAAATTTTATTGACTTAGCAGTCCCTTTTGCTTTATTAAAAATGTTGAGGGGCGCCTGGGTGGCGCAGTCGGTTAAGCGTCCGACTTCAGCCAGGTCACGATCTCGTGGTCCGTGAATTCGAGCCCCGCATCAGGCTCTGGGCTGATGGCTCGGAGCCTGGAGCCTGTTTCCGATTCTGTGTCTCCCTCTCTCTCTGCCCCTCCCCCGTTCATGCTCTGTCTCTCTCTGTCCCAAAAAATAAATAAACGTTGAAAAAAAAAATTAAAAAAAAAAAAAACAAAACTGGAAGAGCCTGGGGCGCCTGGGTGGCGCAGTCGGTTAAGCGTCCGACTTCAGCCAGGTCACGATCTCGTGGTCCGTGAATTCGAGCCCCGCATCAGGCTCTGGCCTGATGGCTCAGAGCCTGGAGCCTGTTTCCGATTCTGTGTCTCCCTCTCTCTCTGCCCCTCGCCCGTTCATGCTCTGTCTCTCTCTGTCCCAAAAATAAATAAACGTTGAAAAAAAAAATTAAAAAAAAAATGTTGAGGCAGGGCACAATACCTATTCTATGGATGAAAACTCTTATTTTCCCTTGGATGTGCTTCTTTCAACAATTCTTACCTTCACCCTGAAGCTGTTGATAATTGGATGTGATCCACTGAAACTTGTCATCTACTGTTTTATACGTTTTGCACCATTCCTCCTCTGAAACCCCCAGCAAGCTCCAGTGGATGAATGTTTTACAGTTTCACAAGAGGCAAAGAACTTACAAAGATAAAACCAGACAGCTGGGAGAGGCCCCAGGATGATTCCTCCAGCATCCCACCCCATTTCACAGTTGGCCCTTGTCTTACTTTTATTTGTCCAATATTTCTCTTCCCTATCATGCTGCATCTGAATCTACTAATGAGGCCCTTTTGTACTTTTGGGGGCCGCTATGCTCCTGAGCCAATCTTGTAGGGCACAAGAAGCATAATAATAGCGGTAGTCTGTCCAGTGTGCCAACATGTGATCGGGACTGATCTTCAAACTCTCCCTGACCCTTCCGCCTCCCCCTTCTGCTTAGAAAGACCCTTGGGACTTCATGGCGTCCACTTGAATGATCCAGGATTATCTTCCCTTCTCAAGACACTCCGCTTAATCACCCTGCAAAGTCCTTTTTCCCACACACGATCATAGTTTTGGGGATTAAGACATGGACATCTTTCAGGTGGAGGTTGGGGCATTATTCTGCCTGCCCCTTAAAATCCCTAGTGGTCGAGCCCAGCAATCTGCACTTTCAGGGGCTCTTCAGGTTAAGTTTATGCAAGTGTGGAGGCCTAAGGATTGTTTAAAGTTCTGAACAATCAAAAGATTTTGAAGCTAGACTTGTGGTGTCTATGGCAAATATAATTCTAAAGTGTGGTAGGTTTCCTGTGTGCTTCCAATCAGTCCCATGTGCCATTATCCATGATTAAATTACTTTTCTAGAAATATATATTATGTCTTCATTCTTCTATTTATTCCTCACGCTATCTCTGCCTCCCTGGCTTGCTTCTTAACAGCAGTGATCTCAAAGGCATCTGAACAGGCTGGGCAAAGCAGGAAGGGGCCTTAACTCCCACTGCTTGGGAATTAGGAGCATTTGGTTTTCCAACTATAAAACCCCCAATATCCCAACTTTCTATTCTCCCTTCTATATTTGTCCTTAAACCCGTGATTTTTTTCCTGGAGCTCACCTTCTGTGAAAGATCTAAGCAAAGGCAGGAAATAAAGTCACTATAATAACACTTCCTAAATGGTTCTCCCAAAGCTATAGGCAGTCACAAGGTCTGCCTGTAAGTTAGGACAGTGGGTGTTTTACTAAATGTGGGACTAGGCTTTGTCAACTTCTCAGAGTATAGTATGTGTCATATGACAGTTCCAGCCATCCAACAATAAGGCCAGCGTTTCCTATCACATTTAGCACAGCATCCTACTTCAGGATGCCTCTTTCTATATTAGAGTGCAGGAGCAAATAGACCTAAAATATGTGCATAGCTCATTGCAATAGAAATGTTTTGCTTTATGATAGGCTGATGCATATGTTCCTTGTGATGCATGGTTTTCCCCCAGATGGTGATTTAGAGACCTATGTTCTGTCCACCTGGTGACCCCAGCATCCTTACAGTTCTCACTCATCCTGAAGCACATCCAACCAGTAGAAGGAGAAGACAGCAAGGGAAGGATACAAAAAAAAAAAAAAATGACACCGATCATTTCCACTTACATCCCATCGGACAGAGCTCAGTGACATGAGTTATACGGCACATCCAATTTCAGTTAAATCAGGGAAATGTAATCAATCCACTCTTAGAGGAAGAAAAAGTAAATTTGTTTTGTTTCTGGTAAACAGCTAACAGTCTCTATTGTACCAGCAAATGATATATGCCTGCATTTAGGTTATTTGTTGTCACTTGAAAATAAATAGAAAACTTGCTTCAGCCCATGTAAAACTATTTGCATATATCGCACATAGCCTGAGACACATAAAAAAAAAATTAGCCAAGTCTAATCTAATAATTTTTTTAAGAATCTGGGTCAGACTCTCGCTTCTAGAAATGTAAGGAAGAAAAGAGCTTTCTCATCTGGTCTTCAGAAACCTTATTCCCGTAGTCCCACCCCCCCACACCCCATAAACTGGCACACTATGGATGGCCACTCACAGAAGAACCCCGTGAAGTGTGCTACTGCACAGAGTTCCCTGAACTACCAGAACCATTAAACAACTGGCAAGATATCTCTAATTAGAAAGGGTCATTCCAGTCTACCCTGCTTCTTACTCTTCCCTTTGCGATGGTCCCAGGTGTCCTGGGGGGTCTAGTACAGATTTAGGAATCGGAAATATGCTTGGGGTCCTGTCTCATCTCAGCATTTATCCTCTGTCAAACCTTACTGAATTACTTGTTTCTTTTCACACCCTGTTAGTTTCTCACGCCTGCTATAACAAATTATCACCAAAGTGGTGGCTTAAAACAAAATGGAATTTATTCTCTCGTGCTTCTGGAAGGCAGAAGTTGGAAATAAGTACCATTGGCTGAAATTGAAGTTTTGGAAGTGCCACACTGCATGCTCCTAGAAGCCCTAGGAAAGAATCTGTTCCTTATTTCTTCCAGTTCTAGTGGCTTCCAGCATCCCTTGTCTTATGCCACATCCTTCCATTTTTAAAATCTCTCTGCTCTGACTTCACATCACCTCCCTTTCTCTGTGTAGTGGGATCTCTGCTTCTCTGTTAGGAGGACACTTAAAATGGCATTTAGGAGCCACCCAGGTAATCCAGGATAATCTCCCTATCTCTGTTTTAAGAACCTTATCTGAATTTCGTCTTCACAGATATTTTTCCAAATAAGGTAACATTTGTAGGTTCCAGGGATTAGGAATTGACACTTCAAGGGGATCATTTTTCAGCCTGCCAGTTTATTATCTGTTCTCCAAAGATTCACCTCCATTTCTAATGCAAAATGTATTCACCCAATGCCAGCATCCCTCATAGTCTCTGACCATTATAGTATCAACCCAAGTCTAAAATCTCATCCAACTGTCATCAGCTCCAAAATCTCAAATATCATCTAAATCAGTAAACCAAATATAGGTGAGACTCTGGGTGTGATCCACCACAGGATAAAATTGTTCTCTATCTGCGGATGTCGGAAGCTAGAAAACAAGTTTTTTATTCCCAAAATCCAAGAGTGGAACATGTGTTGCACAACAGTTCTATTCCCATTCAAAAAGGGAGAAAATGGAAGGAAGAAATGAGTCATCAGTCCCAAGCAATTTGAAAATCCAGTAGGGAAAGCACCATTAGGTTTCAAGTCCCAGGGAAAATCTTCTGTGGCTCATCCTTCTGTCCTCTCTACCAACAGCTCCACCATCTGGGCTCAAGACTTCGCCTTAGGAAGTTGCCCCTTTTTTTTGATGTATATACAGCACATGTTTGCAGCAGAATTATTTTATAAACCTGCTTCATGCCTATAAAATTTTAGAATCTGGACAGTCTTCTTTTAATTCATCTTGTCCCTGCCTTAATCAATCCAAATGTTTCCAATGAGGTAACATTTCCAAAAGCCTTGAGCTTCTGCTGTGTATGTCATGAGAATTTACCCCATTAGACAAGAGGGTCCTCCACAGATCTTTCATGGATAATCACATCTCTATTCCTGGCTTTTGCTGAGATTGTTGACTGAGCCCATGAGTCACATACCTAATACCTTCATCACGCAAAACGTTGTCCAGCCAAATCCTTGGCCTTCCCTCCAGAGCATGCTTTCCTAACAGTGAAGCACCTAATATTAGCATTTTCTGCACTCTGCATAGGTACGGAATTTTAATATCAGCAGGTGATGGTTACTTTTTGTCTGACGATCCTTTTCTATCACACTTTATTGTAAGAAGCAAGAAGAAACAAAGAAGTACCTTCAACGCTTTGCTTGAAAATCTTCCCAGCTGAATATCCAAGTTCATCACTCACACGTTCTGTTTTCCACACAACCATAGGACACAATTCAGCTGGGCTTTTGGCCGCAATGTAACAGTTTCAAATAACAATTTCCTCGTTTCCTTCTGAATTTATTCAAGGTCTCTAGACTTTTCAGTCAGATCTGTCATTCCTATTTCTTTTCCTGTGATCTGCTCACTACCCAATTCTGAAGACCACATTTTTTGGTAGTTGATACAGCAGTTTGCCAGTTCCTAGCACCAAATCGGTTGTATGTTTTTTCCCCCTGTGGCCTCTGTAACAAATTACTACACATTTGGTGGCTTAAAAGAACAGAAAATTTCTCTCCCATAGTCTCAGAGGCTGGGAATCCAAAATAAGTATCACTGAGCCTATCACTGGTCAGCAAGACCACACTCCCTCTGGAGGATCTAAGGGAAAATCATACCCTGCTTCTTCCAGCTTCTAGGGGCTGTTAGCATTTGTGATGTCTCTCCAATTTCTGCCTCTATCTTCATATGACCTTCTCCTCTTCTATCTGTAAAATCTAACCTGCCTTTCGCTTCTAAGGACACTTGTGTTGGCATTAGGGCCCATCCTCAATCCAAAGTAATCTCCCCATCTCAGTATCTTTCATTAGTCACATCTGGAAAGATCCCTTTTTCCAAATAAGGTAACATTTACAGATTTCAAGGATTAGGACCTGATAACTTTGGGAGTACCATTTTCAATCTCCTACATACATGCCCAATGTTGAATTTTTTGCTTCAGAGAAACATAAACACAAGAGGCTGGGGTAGACCAGTTGTCGTGTTAGGCATGGGCTATGTTTGCTAATCAAACTGTCTCCATGTCCCCACTTTAATCTCTCCCCAGTGACTGGATAAAAAGCAAGAAGAAATTGGTCTTCTTTCCCCTTTTTGCTTATGCGTCATAAAAGCAAAAAATAGATAAGAGAATTTTAGATAGAACCAAATTATATTGGAGATTTACCTTAGTTTTTACTTGAGTGTTTACTCAAAAGAGTTGAAGATACCATTGAAGGTAAACGCCACCAGTAAGACACGTGCTGTCTGGTATAACTCACCTGTTATAATCTCAAACAGTGACTGGCTTTCATTTTCAGTTGAGAATCATAGACTCCCAGAGCCAAAAGCAGTCTCTGAGATCATCAATTCTAATTGCTTTCCTTTATAGATGAAAAAACTAGGTCCAGAAGGCAGAAGTTTCTTGCTAAAGTCACAGTAGCTAGCTTGCAGAATTACGCTATTGTTCCTTTTTGCCTCCTTGTAGGATCCTGACCTTTCAGAACTATGGCTATGATTGCTTTCTTTATTGTTTTGCAGGTTGGCAGTGTACCATTCTAATCATCCCTAATATAGAAAGGTCTAGATGTTGCCCTCTGAATTCTCTATTCACATTTAGACGTAGAATAAGAACTCTCCCCCAGAATCCACTTCAAATATGTGGAGGCAATGTAGACAGAGAAGATAAAGAAAAAGGCAGGAGGAATATAAAGGAAGTCACTACCACAAGAAACAATATCTGGCCAGTGGGACCACCATTACCTCTTTAATAAGCCTAAATTTTATTTTATTTTATTTTATTTTATTTTATTTTATTTTATTTTATTTTTATATTTCAAGTTTTTATTTAAATTCTACTTAGTTAACATATAGTGTAATATTAGATTCAGGAGTAGAACTTAGCGATTCATCATTTACATATAACACCCAGTGCTTATCACAAGTGCCCTCCTTAATGCCCATCACCCATTGACCCATTTCCCCACCAGCAACCCTCCAGCAACCCTCAGTTTGTTCTCCATAGTTAAGAGTCTGTTTTTATGGTTTGCCTTTCTCTCTTTTTTCCCCCTTTGTTCATCTGTTTTGTTTCTTAAATCCTACATATGAGTGAAATCTGAAGTCTTTCTTTGACTTACTTTTTAAAAAATTTTTAATCTTTACTTATTTTTGAGAGAAAGACAGAGTGTGAGTGGGGAAGGAGCAGAGAGAGATGGAGACATAGAATCCAAAGCAGGCTCCAGACTCTGAGCTGTCAGCACAGAGTCCGACGTGGGGCTCGAACTCACGAAAAACAAGATCATGACCTGAGCCAAAGTCGGACACTTAACCATAACCAACTGAGCCACCCAGGCATTCCTTCTTTGACTTATTTTGAATAAGTGTAAATTTTAAAAT
Organism: Puma concolor; assembly: GCF_028749965.1. Classification (NCBI taxonomy): domain Eukaryota; kingdom Metazoa; phylum Chordata; class Mammalia; order Carnivora; family Felidae; genus Puma; species Puma concolor. The sequence continues at coordinate 10,756,068 of NC_141677.1, forward strand.
AATGTGAAAGTAAATAAAGTGACAAGTAACTCAACTTTGAAAATTAAAAAAGAATTTAAAATATTACCTAGCATAGGGCACCTGGGTGGCTCAGTCAGTAAAGCCTCCAACTCTTGATTTTGGCTCAGGTCATGATCTCAGGAATGGTAAAATGGAGCCCTGAGTCGGGCTCCCTGCTGACAGCATGGAGTCTGCTTCTGATTCTCTCTCTCCCTCTCTTTCTCTCAAAATAAATAAAGTTTAAAAAATATATTACCTAGTATGGAGAGTATAATGCTAAGTGAAATAAGCAAAGGGGAAAAACAAGAGAGAAAGAGAAACAAACCAAGAAACAGACTTGTAACTACAGAGAACTGATGGTCACCAGAGGGGAGTGGCTGGGGGGGATGGGTGAAAAAGGTGATGAGGATTAAGGAGGGCACTTGTGATGAGCACATACTGTTGTATGGAAGTGGTGAATATTGTACACTTGCAGCTAATATAACACTGTATGTTCACTAACTGGAATTAAAATAAAAACTTTAAAAAATAAAATATTAAAATAAAATAGAATAAAGTAGAATAGAATAACAGTCTTTAAAATCATTCTCTGAAGTCCTTACAGAATTCAATATGTTATTCTATATTTAGAGAGAAGCATTATCTGTGAGGCTTTCTTCAGAAAATACAAAGGAGAATTAAGGATATATCAAAAACAGAAACATAACAATCCATGACAAGGTTTATCTCCTTCCCCGGTGTTTACATGCTAGCAACCTATTCAAGCGTCAAAAATACGAATCAATTCATCTCAGCAGTTAAAACAATTTGAAATTATCACCACGGTTCTGGAAAATAAGCGAATGAATGATATGCCATGTTTTCTATGTAAGCATTCCAAGGAAAGCCACTTTAACTCTGGTGTGTGGCAGAGCATTGCTAAACCCAGGCCCTAGATTTATCTCTCATTGGACATGACCTAGAGTTGCTTTGCGAATTCTATAGGATTGATTTTATATTTTGGACATACCTTTATTGAGTGTCAAGCTATTTACGGTTTCAGACCATAAGAGTGAACTTGTATATTCCCAAAGAAATAAATAGAATGAAGTCTGAAATTATGGCAAGTGACTTTAGTCTACCTGTCCATGCAGGGGGTGACAGAAATGCCACATTGGAGAAGAAAAGAGAGAGGCATTTTTGTGAGTGCCTAATATATTCTGTGCCAAGCACTATGTTAAGAATTTATTTTATCTCTATAACTCCCTTTTCCATCCCCTTCCTACTCCATCAGTGGAATGACCATTAGGATACCTTTTCCTAGTCCACCTTTCCCACTGTAGAAGTGAGATCTCAGTGATTTTCTTGCCCTATTGAGATATCAGTTTCCTCATCTTGTTAAATAAAGGATTTGGACTGAGCCATTGCTAAGGTCTCTTTCAGCATGTATGACCTTCAGGGTCTTCCATAAACTACTGGGCCACAGCACAAGTCCCTGTTGTTTCAGTAAATTCCTCCCCAAAATTAGAGATTTACAGTACATCCATTCCTGCAAAGATGGGGCTATGGCTTATAAACCTGAATAGGAGAATAATTCCTATTCAGAAGTAGCTTCTACTAAGACATATTTTGAAAAAAGTTACTTCCTACGCCCTTTGTTAAATTGCTTTGTGACCCCCAAACAGACAGAATATAGCATAATTTGTGTGATGTCAATGATACAGATAATTATTTAATGTATTGTTGTATGTTCCTATCCACCATTCATTTTCTCCTATAAGGAAAATGCATCCAAGATACCAATAGCATTATTAATAATCATGACCTAATTACAATAATAAAATATTACACCCAAGAATGGAAGAATACATATTTTGAGTGCACATGGAACATATACCAAAATTCATCATATGCTGGGCTATAAACAATTATCTGTATGACCTCATTCATACAGAACATGGTTTCAGTTATATACAATATAATTAAGCTGGAAATAGGCAACAATAGGTTATAAGAAAGCTCTGATATTTGGAATTTAGGCATCTATTTCTATATATTTATGAATGAGAGATAAATCAGTGAATGATTTAAATATGACAGAACTTGTATGATATAGCTATGCATTCTATAAAGAGAATATTTAGAGCTTGAAATGTATATAATAGAAACATAAAAGGAAGTATAGTCAATCATTCAAGCATGCATTTCAAGAAGCAAGAATGTAGATCAAAGAAATAACAGATATGGGGCACTTGGGTGGCTCAGTCCGGTGAGCATCCGACTTTGGCTCAGGTCAAGATCTCATGGTAGGTGAGTTCAAGTCCAGCATCTGGCTCTGTGCTGATAGCTCAGAGACTGGAGCCTCCCTCTCCCTCTGCCCCTCCTCTGCTCACCTGCTCACTCTCCAAGTGAATGAATGAATGAATAAATAAATACATAAATGAAAATGTTTAAAAAACTACACTGGTATAAGATTGGAAGTTGGTCTACCCTTGATAAGAAATTGTCAACAAAGTTTTGTTTTTGTTTTTTTGCCTTGAAAAAAAAACAGTTTCTATGCTTTGCCTTTATCACGTCTTTGATTACTTATGAAAACTGAATCTTCTTAATACTGAAAAAGCCAAGTTTAGCTAACAACTAAACAAGTATATAAACCTCTGCAGCATCTCTTATTGCCACAATAAAACCTTCTGGTATTTTTTTTTTGACAGAGTTCCCCAAATTCAAAGTCTAAATGAAGTCTTCTTGACTAAATAGGCTTGTTTATTTGGTATGGGAAGTGTTATCAACTGAGCAGTAATAAACCTTCTTAGGCTACGTTGTATGGGAAAGTGCTATGACTCACCTAGAAATTATATGAAGTCTCTAAAGTTCTAATATCTCCTGGCATAATGTCATCACTTGTATTTCTGATTATTGAGATGTCGTAAGTCACAAAAATACTATAGCCAGCAAGGAATATAAGGTGTCAAAGAAAGGGCTGATGTGGATTAATACCTCAGGTGTCATCAAAGTAAATATTAAGAAAATGTTGAAATCAAGGGGCACCTGGGTGGCTCAGTCAGTTAAGCATCCAACTCTTGGTTTCAACCAAGGTCATGATCTCACAGTTCATAGGTTCAAGCCCCTCATCAGGCTCTATGCTGACAGTGCAGAGCCTGCTTGGGATTCTCTCTCTCTCCTTCTCTCTTTGCCCCTCCCTTTTCTCTCTCTCTCTCTCTCTCTCTCTCTCTCTATCCCTCTCTCTCTCTCTCTTTCTCTCAAACTAAATAAATAAACTTAAAAAAAGAAAATAAAATCTCGAACCAAGCAGCTTGGTTGCAAACCTTCAGCCAAAAAGGAGGATCCCCGATGAGGTCTTACAGGCTATTCAAAGGGCACTACACATCTCACATGGTTTCTCCCCTTTCTGGGGCCACTAATAATCCTGCTACTCTTACTACTTTTTGGACCTCATGTATTTAACTGTTGGCTGCAACTTGTGACCAAGCATATAGAGGCCATGAAATTACAAATGTAGTAACACAAGGGTACAAGCAGCTTGGGGCTAAACCTGGTAACACACAAGCATATCTCAGACTATCTGGGAAAAGTTCTGTTCCCCTACTGCTCCCCATGACAACACCTGGGCCCAGCAAGAAGTTAATAGGTCCAGCACCTGGGTGGCTGAGTTGGTTAAACGTCCAACTCTTGATTTCTGCTCAGGTCATGATCTCCTGGTTGTGAGATGGAGCCCCATGTTGGGCTCTGTGTGGAGCGTGGAGCCTGCTTGAGATTCTCTGTCTCTCTCTGTCTCTCTCTCTCTCCCTCGGCCCCTCCCTCACTCACGTGCACACACACTCTCACATGCTCTCTCCTCTCTCAATAAATAAAAGAACAAAAAAAAAGAATGAGGAGCAGTATAAAACCAGAGGAAACTCCTAGAAGCTTTTGCCTGACAATTTTAACTTTTAGAAACTAACAGACCGCTAGTACAAAAAGAAACATTTGAGGAAGACACCTGTGCAGATGATTCAGAAAGTGCCTTGCCCTTATTATAATGTTAGTAACTCCCTCTGGATATTCCTTCCAAGCCCCAGTAAAAGGATCCTGTTTTCCCCTCATTTGGTGGAGTCACAGCTTTGGAACTTATTCCCTGTGATCTCCTTATTAGAACCAATAAATATGACTCTATGAGGCAACTCCCCCTGGTGTGGTCTCTGGAGCAGACCCACTCCAGTCCAGATAAAAAAGCAGTACAGGTAACGAACAGGAACAGGAAGTTTCCATGAATTGCAAGGTAACTAACTGGGAAATGCTATAGACAAACTGATAATAACATCTAGTGGATTACCATCCATTAAAATCACCATCTAACATTTCCTAAATACATACATTCAGACTTTACAATAGGAAAGAAAAGTACAATTGTCATTTTGTTGATTCTGCATGTCAATTAAAACTGTGGAATGAGGGGGATACAGATGAATTTTACCACCATGAAATCCTTGCCCCCAGACATGACAAGCAACGTAAAGAAGTACATACCTCTTTTTAAACATGCATTTTTTTTGGTGGATCTGTTTAAAATATGGAAACGAGCACAATAATTTTCCTTGACATTTAATTTTTTAAAGACCTTAGTCACTTTCCACAAATTGCACTATTTGAAGTATAAAATAAATTCACTTGAGTTTTACAATATTAAGAAATTAGAGGGGCACCTGGGTGGCTCAGTCGGTTGAGCAACTGACTTCAGCTCAGGTCATGATCTCATGGTTCTTGAGTTTGAGCCCCTTGTTGGGCCCTGTGTGGAGCGTGGAGCCTGCTTGAGATTCTCTGTCTCTCTCTGTCCCTCTCCCTCTCCCTCGGCCCCTCGACAGCTCAGAGCCTGGAGCCTGCTTCAGATTCTGTGTCTCCCTCTCTCTCTTCCCCTTCCCCACTCATGCTCTGTCTCTCTCTGTCTCAGAAATAAATAAATACTAAAAAAAATTAGAGCTTAGCTAGAATTAATTTTATTACAAAAAAAAATAACTAATAAATATCAAAACAAAAGTAAAAGACTTTAACAATTAGAGTCTATTTCAATTGCACGGAAGTCAGTTCAGTGGGCATTGTCTATTTAAATATTTGATTTCCAAAAAAATGTGATCACTTATGTTTCATTGTTTTTAGTGAAAAAAATTAAAAATAATTCTTAGCAAAACTCAAATTGTTTTATTGGAAAGAATATTTTTCATATTAAGGAAAATCTGAATTCTGCATTATAAAGATAATCTTTCTTATTTTACTTGAAAAAAATATTGCAAAGACAGCTTACAGACAGGCTTTTAATTTAAATAGAAGCTGCCAGCCACTCACACTGGTTGAGCTCATTTGATCTACATTAGTGAGGTCGGTAATGAAAACAACAAATGTTAAAAGTAGGATGCATCACGCTAATTTAAGTGGGTTTTTTTAATGTTTATTTTATTTTTGAGAGACAGAGAAAGACAGAGCATGAGCAGGGAAGGGGCAGAGAGAGAGAGAGACCCAGAATCCGAAGCAGGCTCCAGGCTCTGAGCGTCAGCACAGAACCTGATACAGGGCTTGGACTCACGAACCGTGAGATCACGAACTGAGCCTAAGTCGTACTCTTAACCGGCAGAGCCACCTTGGCATCCCTAAGTGTTCTTTGAAGAGGGTGACAAACAGTCCCTAGTGTGCCTCCCCACATTCGCATCTTGTATCATCACCCTGTCCTTGAGTGTGAGGGGGACCTGTGATTGCTTCTAACTCATACAACTTGGCTAAAGTATTGGGATATCAGTCCTAGGATGAGGTTACATTTTATGTCAAGGTAATGAGATGTCACTCTCACAGTTATGCTTTTATATACACATCAGGCTCCACCAGGATAAGGAGAAGTTAGACTCCCATGCTGGCTATGAAAGAGTGGGCTGCCTCCCTGAGAGGGCCTATGGACAGAGCCATGTGGAAGGGGCTATGGAGGGCCTCCACTCCCTTTGGCCCAAAACCATCAAAACTGAACAAACAAATGCAGAATGGAGACAGAGGAGGGGACTTCAGTCCCACAGCCACAAGGAGGTGAACCCTGCCAAACCCCTGAATGAGATTAAGAGTAGACATTTCCCCTGCTGGGACTGCAGCCCGGACTGACATGTCAACAGTAGCTGGGTGCAAACATCACCCAGAGAGCCTCGCTAAGCTTCGCCAGACTTCCCACCCACAAACACCATGAGGCAATACACATATGTGTGCTTTACGCTGAGAAAGTAGAGGGAATTTGTGATATAGCAGTAGAAAACGAATACAAATAGTAATTGTATAAAGTTTTCATGTCAGTTTTAGGAGAAGTGACATTTTCAGACACTGTCTTCTCATGTATGAATATGGCATCTATTTCCACTTGTTCTGATCCTGTCTTATATTCTTCAGCAAGAGCATAAACACGTCCTTATAACTTTTCTATATTTTATGTTATGTATTTCTTCATTGAGGCTTGTATATTTTTGTTAAATTTATTTTTTTATTTAATTTATTTTTAAAATTTTTTAAGTTTTATTTTATTATTTATGTTAAAAGAGAGAGAGAGAGGGAGAACAAGCAGGGGAGGGCAGAGGGAAGGAGAGACAGAATCCCAGGCAGGCTCCACACCATCAGGGCAGAACCCAATGTGGGGCTCGAACTCACAAACCAGGAGATCATGACCCGAGCCAAGATCAAGAGTCGGATGTTTAACCAACTGTGCCACCGAGGCACCCCAAATTTATTTTTAATTGTATTATGATCGTTATCACTATTATGGAAAATATTTTCACAGTTTTAGTTCCAGGTGAATTAGTATTCTCAGTGTACTAATAGAGAAAATGTATTTGATTTGTGTACTTATCTTGCATTCAGGCATCTTATCAAATTCCTTTTCTAACCTACTTGATTGTGAATATTGTCTTCTGGATTTTTAAAGATGCAACCATTTCATCAACAAAAGTGATAATTTTATTCCTTCTTTTACAGTATTTTTTTCCTTTTTTATTGGAACCCTTCTACAGTAACCCAGATGCCGACCCAGTAGCTTCTAGCAATGATCTTACAGTATAAACTCCTCTAAATTCACTTTATATTCTTTCAGCTTTTTATGTTTTATTTTGTTATAGTAGGAGGACTGGTTTGCTTCCCAAAGCTGCCTTTGTCCCTGCATTACTATTCCCGGTGATGACTTTAAATGTCAGAAGAATTTTTTTTTTTTTATTTTTTTTTTATTTTATTTTATTTTTTTTTTTTTTAATTTTTTTTTTCAACATTTATTTTTGGGACAGAGAGAGACAAAGCATGAACGGGGGAGGGGCAGAGAGAGGGAGACACAGAATCGGAAACAGGCTCCAGGCTCTGAGCCATCAGCCCAGAGCCTGACGCGGGGCTCGAACTCTTGGACCGCGAGATCGTGACCTGGCTGAAGTCGGACGCTCAACCGACTGCGCCACCCAGGCGCCCCAGAATTTTTTGAAGCATATAGAAACCATGTAATATTTCTGGAATCAAAGTTATATTAGAGTTTGACATTCCCTTTCTACTGTATGCTATGTAAAATGTGGGAATGTTGAATATAATACATAATACGGGGTATATGCACATAGATGAAGCAAGTGAATCTGGGAACAAGGAGGATTTTGTTTCAGAATCCAAAACAGGAAAGTACTAGGAGAACAGAAAATACTAATTCTCAACAATCAAAATGATTGAACCAGTGATGATTCAATGATAGGCAACAGTATAGTGTCTGATGTGAAATTTAATCAACTAATGATACAAGGTCATTAACGTGCTTACATAATTTTAAAGCACAGCTAACTCTCTGAAAAAACTTTTTCAGAACAAAACAACATCTTCTAGATTAAAGTCACATATTAGACCTCTAAAAGTGAAAAATAAACCAGAAAACAAAATCATAATTTAAGCTTATACCATTTATAGCAAAACCAAGTAAAAATCATATGACCACCAAGGATTTTTAAAAAGCAACAAATTAAATGATTAATAATATTCTGGGATCACCAGGGTGGCTCAGTCAGTTGAACTTCCAACTTTGCCTCAGGTCATAATATCATGGTTCTGGAGTCAAGTCCCACATGGGGCTCTCTGCTGACAGCACAGAGCCTGCTTGGGGTTCTTTGTGCCCCTCTCTCTGACTCTCCCCCACTCGCACTCTCTCCCTCTCTCTCCAAAATAAAAATAAAACATTAAAAACAAAACATTTATAATAATATTCTGGGTGGGGCAACAGTCACCAGAAATATAAGAATGGGGTTCCCATTGAAGCCACTAGACTTAATGTAAAAAAAGAAAAAAAATACACATGGCCTCCATTTCAAGGGGTTCAGTCCTCCCTCTTACATAAAGCAGAATGCTGAGACCAGCTTTGTGAAGAATGTGGACAGTTTCCTTGAGGCATAGTCCTAGGGACATTGGGTTTGAAAAAAGAAGAACAGAACAGGAGGCATTAGCCCACTGTGTTCCAGATAAATATTTTTCTTGCTTTAAGTGAAGACAGAAGAACCCAGATTATTGACTGACTTCTACTCCATTCAGGGTCCCGGTGCATTGGAGAAATTTCTGTACGTGCGAATTACCATCCAAATTACCATTTATTTATTGTTATCATTTTGTTCCCAGTGCCTTACACAGCACCCAGCACCTAGCATCTATTGAACTGGATTAAATCAATTAGAGCTAAGTGACTCCATGACTTCAGGAGGTCTAGAAATAAATGTTCTCCTACCCCAGCACTCAACACACCTCAAAACACCTCCCCAGATTTGGTAACTTTTCTTCCATAACAACAAAGCAAGCTTAAAACGTAACCAGTGCTGGGAGTAGAATGCCAACAACCTAAATTTAAGTCTTGAAGTAAAAGTTTTCTTTAAAAAAAGTTTCTGTCAGTTGGTTAAGCCGTCGGCTCTTGATTTCAGCTTGGGTCATGATCTTACGGTTCAGGATCCTGCCCCGTGTTGGGCTCTGCACTGACAGCATGCAACCTGTTTGGGATTCTCTCTCTCCCTCTCTCTCTCTCTGCCCCACCCCAGCTTGAGCACATGCACACACTCTCTCTCAAAATAAATAAATAAACTTTAAATAAATAAATACATAAATAAAGTTTAAAAAATCTTTCCTAAAGGAGGAAAAAGATATTATCAGTTGAATGTATTGAGATGAAGGCTAATCAAAGAGGAGACATTTCACATAGAATGAAGGTGGGGAGAGGATCCACTTCTGATACTCAAATGCCAAACTTTTAATTTTTTTAACGTTTTCTTTTATATTTGAGAGAGAGAGAGCACGCGCGCAAGCAGGAAAGGGGCAGAGAGACAGAGTTTCTGAAGCAGGCTCCAGGCTCCGAGCTGTCAGCACAGAGCCCGACGCGGGGCTCAAACTCACAAACCATGAGATGGTGACCTGAGCTGAAGTTGGTCGCTTAACTTACTGAACCACCCAGGTGCCCCTTGAAGGCTAAGCCTTTAAAACTCAGAAACCTTTTTCTCTGAAGAAACTTTGGGTGGTTTTCAAAAATCTATCTGAAAGTAAGGATCAAAGCATCATCAGTTCAGTTTTTATGTATCTATTAAAACAATGCTACCTAGAAGCCTAAGTACAGAATTCCTTAAACCGAGAAAGGGAGAGCTAATAAGAAATAATGCGAACACACACACACCATCCTAATATTTCAGAATGCCATGTCATCATATGACCACATGATGCGACAGTATGAAAATCACTTGGAGATTTGACAAGAATAGTTTACTGGCAGTTAGGGGACAGAGAGCAAGATAGAAGTAGATTAAAGAATGTATTTATGGGCATGAGGAAGTTAAGACAATGTGCACATAACTGTTCCGGGGGGAAATGGCAATAAAAGGCTGTATGGGTTACTGACGATCATGTAAATAATGGGAATATTTGGTAAGCTGGTAGGGAGTGGCATTTCCTACAGGAAACAAGGAGGAAAGTTTTATACTGTGGCTTACTGACAGAGAGTATCAGAGTTGTATAATTGTTTCAGAGTTGTTCTTTAAACATTTATTCAGAATTCTATGTGCTATGTATGCGCGTGCTTGTATACACATGGAGGGGTCACACTGAAGAAGACGCACATCCTGTCTTCATAAAAATTAAACTTTAGTGGAAGAGGCAAGACACGAACATAAATCAGAATGGACTCGATAGAGAAAAAGAGAGTGGAAGAAAAACAAAAGAATCGGAAAATATCCAAAAATGGACAATTCAATCAATGAACACATCTCCATAATTAGTTCTGATAAGCTCATTTTGTTAACGCTGTTCTGATTTTTTAGGGACAAAAATGCCATCTTTGCTTAATTCATTGTTGTTTTGAAAAGGTAACGTTACATTTATTCTTATTCTGGTATGTTTTTAAATAACATGCCAACCTCTTTCAGTTCGCTGTTAGGAACTTCCTGTCTGCTGTCTGGTGATGAACTTTTCACCATGTCATGACACCTGACGCTGCTCACGTCACTGTGTCTTACTAAACCTCAAAGCAAAAGTGTCATTCGTAACTTTTGCTGAATGACTGATGAGAGTTGATGGGACAAGTATTGGCTCATATTTTAGAGAACTTATTTTGAAATTTTTAAATAAAACTTATGGTCCATATGTATACAAATCACAGACCTGGGGTAAAAGATGTATCATTTCAACCTAAGAATTCAACGGTTGTAACAGACCACATGCCCAAAGCCACCAAGTTGCCTGTGGGAGCTGGGGAAGGCTTAACACAAAAGGTCACACTTGATATGATTCTTGAAAATGTTATACTAGCCCCACACACTACGGTATTTTGACATCAGACATCTAGAAAAAGCAGGACTGTTCACTCAAAAGAGTCATTCATCTTTATATTGATCTCTCTCTCTCTCTCTCTCTCTCTCTATATATATATATATATATATATAAAACCAAAAGAGAAAAATTATGTTTCACTTATTTAATTGACAAGATACTTAAATCATTCTAGAGAGATGTTTTATATGATCATATTTACTGTCTTTGCCATATTTGTTATAGATTTTCTAAAAAATGCAAATGAGGGGCACTTGGTGGCTCAGTTGTTTGAGAGGCTGACACTTAATTTCAGCCCAGGTTATGGTCCCAAGGTCATGGAAACAAGCCCACATTGGGCTCTGCACTGAGCACTTAGCACTGAGCATGGCGCTTGCTTGAGATTTTCTTCTCTCTCCCTTTGCCCCTGTCACCTGCTCTATCTCTCTATAAAATAATAAATAAATAAAATAGTTCAAAGGAAAAAATCATAATGAAAAGGAAAACTCAATGGTACAATCCAGTTTACAACATACTCATTTCTAATCATGTGTTTTATCAGGACACACATTGCCAACCATTAAAAGATAAACTGAGGGATTTTTCAATTTTCAAGAATTTATGCGTGTATATATACATCTGTTGGAATTGGACACTGCCAAACCTGATGTGGGCCGGGTGTCTTCCACCAGCCAGGGCGAGGGGAGAGAGTTTTATAGAGAAGAGGTGGAAACAAAGGAAGGAAATTATTTCATTGTCTACAGCTTAAGTAGTTGCCTGACTTGAGAAAGCCTGCTTGGCTTATTGTGAGTGGTTGTGCTTACGTTTCTTTTCCTCTGATTCAAAGGTGCTGTCTCTGGTTTAGGTTCTGGTTTGCTTTCGCAGGGGATTAGAACCACCCCCAATCTAATGGCCTCTTGCTTACTTACTTTGACAGGTCTCACCCCTTATCTCACATTTAAAAACTGGACTGATATAAACAGTGGCATTCATGTCTTTTGTCATCAGTGCTCTATGCTCCATCCAAAGCTTCTAAAAACTCAGACCTAAAAGATACTCAGCAGTAGTTCTTTATGTAGATTGGGGGAGTGTGTTCAGAAGTGAGCCCTGCCTGATTGCCTACCCTTCCTAGCGCACAACTGAAATGCACATAAAGCAAATCACTAGTCTACCTCTCAAATTTACACCATTTCCATTGGAAAACAAAGTCAAATGAAATAATCTGACTCAGGAGTGTGGTGGTATTTACATTATCTCCATAGAAATTACAGTAAAACTCTGGCCAGGATATGAAGGAAACACGTACTCCAGTACCACTGGTTTATCAGAAATGTCCCTGATTCCACTGGGGAAAAAAAATCTGCCTAAAATACATGACCAAAAATACGAATTTTATAGTGTCTCTAGTTTGCAAACTCTGTCCAGGCAGGGATTTTGTCCTATTGATCTGTCTTATCTCAAAGATCTTTTGCAATAATGGACCAAAGGGATATAGAATGTCTTAGGGAAGTTTTCTAAATACCCTTTCCCTATCAATTCTTCACATGTTCAAGTGAAAGAATATCTTCACCTTGCAGTGAGTGACGTAAGGCAAAATTGTGTACTATTAACATTTGTTTCTCTAGCATATTGACAGGTATGTATAAGAGTTGAGTAAGTAAATGAATGAAAATGTGCAGATTTCAAGAGCTCTCCCTCATAACTTTTTTTTGGGGGGTGTTTTTTTAATATCTGACAAAAGTTTTGTTTCATATAGTCCAAGTTATCAAGATTTTTATAATTTTTTGTATCATATGCTCACTTCTTCATAACTAAGCTCTTTCACTAAATATACAAGAAAAACCCTCACGGTTCTGCCACTAATTGGCAATACAATTGTAGGGAAATTGTTTAATTGTTTTGTCCCATCAGCTATAAAATTCTGATTCCTAGAGAGAAGAAAAGTATGTTTGAATATCGGTATGATCACTTCTCTGATAGTTTCTTTTAGCATGTCTTCGTGATGCATTGCCTTTTGGCTCATTTTAGTACGTACAGTAAAAATAAAATATTTGTATAGTAATAACATGGTCTTAGAATATATTGCAATGCTCTTGCAAACATTCATGTGTCATTTAATACTGACAAACAGCCCTATGAATTACTTAGTATAATACTATTGTTACGCCCATTTTGCACGGAAAAGACTGAGGATTAGAAAGATTAGATAGGTTGCCCAACATGAGGGGAGGTGAGCCTTGGCACCCCAGCTCTAAATTTGGATGCATGTGACTCTTAAAAACAAAGATGGTCTTCAGCAAAATCATCAGCAGCTGATATGAGTATATTTTTCCTACTTGAAATGGTATAGAAAATATTTATATTCTTGTCTTTAGAATTTATAGGATAACCAAATCAGGCTACCTATTTCTTCACCTTTCTGTATTAATTATGATGAAACATACAATGTATACACAATGTGGACATGTAATATCCAGGTCCAAAAGGAGTATTTAGAGACTTATTTCATTTTCTTTTTATTTCTCTTTGCATCCCCCCCCCCCATTTTAATCTGCTTTTGGAAGGTCAGGCAGGGAGTATTTTGTTTAAGGTAGTAATTTAAGTGACAATGTAATAATAGATGGACCTAACTTCAGAGGCTGGAAAATATTTCCTAGAAAATAGGACTGGAGAAAGATCATTGCTTAGGTCTTTTTAAAAATGTTTTTACCAACTTTCTAAACCAGAGATTTGCCTTATGTGTTTAACATTTTATAAATATTGGTTTTTCAGAGTGGTACTTTAATATTTTACACAATGTCTATAGACTTTAATGTGAGCTGACAAAAAAATCACAAATAACAATATTTAAAAACAATATTCACAAAAGTATGGAACTGTGCTTATTGTCTTATGCACGTAATTGTTATTTTTAGTATTTGTTACCTAAAGGAATAGTTATTACAATTTTTCTCTGATTAATTTTACTCCTTTTGCATTCTTTGACCAACACACAAATGCTTTTTATCACCTATAAGATATACAAGCTTCTTAGAAAGTAGAACAAATTCGAGTGATTGGAGGCAGCTGAAGAAGGGCACAGAAATACTTGTCTGGAAATGATAATGTAAATTCCCAATTATAAATATACATATAAATTCTAGACAGTTCAATCTGGACACAGTTCAGAAAGCATTATTTTTCCAGACTAAAGGGTAGTCTTGTGGATTGTTATGTGGTGATTCACTTTCCACATTCCAGTAGGCATTGATGTGCCTTCTGCACTGCCTGACCTCTGGTAACTTCTATTACTGGGCAAAGAGGAAGTAAGGTGATTAATATTCATGAACACTAATGCAAAGCTGGAAAAGCTAAGGAACAGTGCAATGCATTCATCTGTAACATTTCTCAAAGTAAACCATGGCATAAAATGAATTTCTTTAAGCATGAAACTAGATGTCTACTCTAAATAGATCTCTCACTGCATTAGGATACCTTACTGGCAGAGATTCATCTGAAGTAAGGTTTACTGCATCAAATCTTATTGCAGAAATTCTTAATTGATGATGGTTTACCTTTTCTGTGAGTATGTTCCATGAAAACATAGTTTTAATTTTGATACTATTTCTAACATCCTTCTAAAATTCTATGACTCTAATAATTATATACAGCAGACAGACACTGTTTAAAACTATTTTTGGAATGGTCTTTATATAAAGAATCATGTTCAGTACATCATGACTTTCATCTATATTCTCATAATTTAATATTTTCAAGTTAGATACAGCTGTTAAAATCATGGAACTTATTTGTTTAATGAGTGTCTTCAGGAAATGGTTTTTTTTTTCATGTTCTGAAATAAGAGAGCAAAAAACTGGAAGGAAAACAAATACTGAAGAACAATTTCTGTTCAAAAATTATTTAAAGTTGCATTACACGAAAACAGAATTATTTCTGAAGGGCAGCAGATGAGAAAAGCAATTAAAGCCAGGAATCTGAAGACAAAAATGACTTGAAAAACACAAGTTTTCTCTTATGCTTTTTAAGATGGCTAGCGGGAAGACAGCTGTTAAGAAACACAAAATGCTAATTATAATGTTTAGTTAAGAGGAGTGATTATCAGCAAAAGTAAAAAAAAAAAAAGGAGGGGGTTGGACTTACATTCAATTATCCATTGAGTTGCACAGTGTTGGCATTCAACAGAATCCATTTTATCTTATTCAGAGCAATCAAAGAGGTAAACAAAAAAATTTTCTTCAAGAGCTTGCAAACAAACAGAACCAGAAAACAAACAGTCAGAGCCCAGCTGGCTGGAAGAAAGAAAGGTAAGACGCAGAGCCAGAACTTTGGGAATTTTTATTAAAAACGCATGAGAAGGGGCGCCTGGGTGGCGCAGTCGGTTAGGCGTCCAACTTCAGCCAGGTCACGATCTCGCGGTCCGTGAGTTCGAGCCCCGCGTCGGGCTCTGGGCTGATGGCTCAGAGCCTGGAGCCTGTTTCCGATTCTGTGTCTCCCTCTCTCTCTGCCCCTTCCCCGTTCATGCTCTGTCTCTCTCTGTCCCAAAAATAAATAAACGTTGAAAAAAAAATTAAAAAAAAAAAAAAAACGCATGAGAAAAAGCCCATTAAGCACATTTTCATTGGGCTAATTATTAACCCTATAGCCATATAATTAAAGACACCCTTTTACTTGGGATGTTAGCCCCAAGAACTAGCATCAGTCCCCCTAAAACTTGAAATAATAGTTTTAGCCTGGTAAAAGCAGAGGAGTTCAAATCTCTCTATCCCCTACAATCTATTTATTTATAGGAATAAAAGAGCCACATTCAAAATGTGCCCACATACAGAGTGCACGGATTCATGTTTGGTCCTAATTTCCTTGCAAAAGAAAAGGGGTCCCTGTAACAGCACTCCCTCTCACAGGTTTGAAGACTTGAGGGGTTTTGACCCAAAATACATTCATACAAAGACATCACGAATATTAGATACCTGGGAATTTTTCATTCGACTTCTCAGGTAAGCAATCACTCTTGCCATTTTTTTTTTCTTTAAAAAAAGAAAAAGCAAAATAGGTTGGTGACATCAAAGGTGCCTCAAATGGCAAACCTAGGTAGCACATGAGCTCTGTTTTTTTACATTCTATTCCTGCAGACACAACCAAATGGCTCCAAGCCTCCATCACACAGATCTTAAGATAGATATGCAGCCTTACGTGGTGAAGAGGGAAAACTAAGATAGTTTCTATCTAGACACACTAGACATCTAGACACACTAGAATCTCATACTTCTGAAAGCTTAGAAAGAATATTCTACTCTCCACCATGATAATTCAGTCTAGAAATGAGCAAAACCCATCCAATACAAAAAGCTTCTTTGATGCCCAAAGTAAATCATGTATATTGCTTTTTAATTCAACTAACATATATTGAATTCCTATTGTGTGTCAAGCATTGAACTAGTATGCTATCGTCTACAAAGATTAGTAATGCAGGACCCTTAGTCTTAAGGATTGCATCATATGTGGAAAGCATGGAAATAATGGTAGCCACCATTGATCCAATCCCTATGTAAGCCCAGCTCCAATAGTCACAGAGCCCTACAGTGTCAGTACCATTATCCCTAAGTTAAAGAGGAATCATCGAAGAATGGAAACTTAAATAACTTTTGCAAGATCACACAGTACATAGCAGGACAGTATTTCAAACCTAAGCCTTTCCACCCTATTGCACTTGACACAAAACTTTTGCACTTTACCTGGTGCTAGGTTATTGCACATTGCACAGCTTCCTTCCTTGTAGTTGAAAAACCCCAGGTCCTCTCCCATTTCTACTTGATTATTATGGTGTGTGTAGCTCCTTGGACATTCATTCAACAATGTCTGAGTGCCTGTATGCCTGGGTAATCATTTTGAGTAGCACTAAATGCCCCAGAGCTCTCCATCATTCTTTCTAGCCTCACACATTTTACAGCAAAATAAAAAAAAAATCTTTGTAAGTCCTAGTAATATTTAAACCCTCCCCTAAACATGGTATGCACCACATATGCTCTCTGCAGCTGAAGGACTCTAAAAAGTATTCAGAGAGAAGGGGGTGAGATATGAGGAACTGAGAATGTAAAGACATTGGAATTATTGCTGGAAAGCATAGCATTTTATTCAGGGAATTGTTGCTGTTGCTATGGACATTTTCCGATGCAGCTTTAGGCATTGACAATGACAAATGGTCTACATCGTTAGTTCAGGCTATAGAGCCAGCAGGAAAAGTGTGAATATTAGTCAAAACGTTGACTTAACTGAAGCACTTTAATACCCTCATCAGGTATGGTATGACACATACTATGACATTAATTACTCTCTGGCTTAGTCTAAAGTTTTACCCCACTCTTAAAATTCCTTTGACTTGTGGGTCACAGCATTTGGGATAAAATTAGTCATGACACTCTGGAGCAAGCATATTCATTGACATTCTATTTCATTCCTTAATTATCCACAGGGAAAGACAAAGGAGCAGCCAGTATTAGTATGAAATCTACAACTATAATGCATTTCTTTCACTGATCTAAACAACTAGAAAATATTATTAAGAGAGTTTGCAAAGTATGCCAAAGTTTATCTGCAAAGATCAAACCCCAAAACATTTATTTATCTGTTAATCATAGCACTGAGCACTGTGCCTGGCATTCAATAAGCTTTGTTAAACAAATGAACCTTCCAAATTATTGATCTTCATTGCTCTATAGAAGGACATTTTTATTTTACTTTGAACTTACTTACAGCAAAACTTAACATAAATCCAATCATCCATCATCTTCATGATGATCCTAAAACATCCTACCATGTTTTCTAATTCTTTCAAGAAATATTATATTTTACTCAAGATCACTTTAGTGTTCGGTGCATTATATCATATCTTAGTGCTCTAAAAACTATCAGCCAAGTATGGTCTCTGTCACTTAGCCAGAAGGATGAGTATCTCCATGATTACATTATAGATGTATTATCTTAAGAGCTGCTGTAAAATATTACCACAAACTTGGTGGCTTAAAGCAACAGAAATTTATTTCTCCAGTTCTGGAGGCTCAAAGTGCAAAATTAAGTTGTCACCAGGGCTGTGTTCCCTCTACAGCCTCTGAAGGACAATCCATGTCAGGGAGTTAGGACCCACTCTAGTCCAGTAGGACCTCATCTTAAATTGATTACATCTGCAAACACCTCATTTGACCTTAAAGACATATTTCGACTATAAGGTCACATTCACATGTTGTGATTAGACATCAGGCATTGGACATGAAGAAGGTTAGTGCATTCAGGTTAGTATTGCCACCCTGACGTCAGCAGAGGATTACTTGATTTATCTACTACTAATGAGTTTGTTCATTAATACAAACACTATGTCTGAGCTGAAGAAACTACATAGAACATTGGTCAATAGAATGGTCAATGATAGTCTTTCACGATAGTTCAACTTTATGAAAGGAATGTGTGCAAAGGGTTGATTTGAAATCAACAGGCAGCTTTTATTCCATCATATACAACCACTCGATCACAGCTCTGCAATATGAATAGCTCCAGTAATAAAAACTCTCTACCAATGACTGCAGATAAGCCTATCTCTAACTAACCATTTTCTTTTTTTTCCATGCGGATTTGAAATGCTCTTTTTCGAATTGGTACCCAGTTGCCCCTTCCCAGTGTTTCCTCCTATTTCTCATGCCACCATGTTGCGTCTCGTTCCTCCCAAAGAATCAGATTATCTCATGGGAGAGAAGATTTGAGTTTGTAAAAATAAAGCCATCTCTGCATATGTTCTTTGTGAAAATACCCATTACTTTCTTTACATTTGTAGTTCCCACTGGTTGAGATGCATTTCCTCCAAATAATTAGATGGCTCACCTTCTCATTTCATTATGGTCTCTGCTCACCTATTGGTTCCTCCCAGGGGCTGCCCTGACCACTACCTAAAGTCACCATCCTTCTCCATGAATCCCTAAATTTACCTTGTTTATTTCTTTCCTTCAAATCATTTATCCCAACCCAATGACACAGTTTATTTGTAGCTTTGTTTATTATCTATATATCCCACTAGAATATAAGCTCTATAAAGGCCATGACTCTGTCTCTATAGTTCACTGTTGTATTGCTCGTACAAAAACAATACTAAAAGCTTGCCCCAGATCAGATGCTTAATAGAAATAGATGTTTGCTGAATAAGTGAATGATTTGAAGTACATTATATCTCTGCAAAAAAAAAAAAAAAAAAAAAAACACAACTTTCCTGTACTATCGATTGACTGATTCTATGCTATCTATATTTTATATACCATACTATCATATATATATGATATACTATACATATACACATATATATGTACGTGTGTGTGTGTGTGTGTGTGTATATATATATGTATATATATATACACACACACACACTATCAATATCTGATTCTCATGGATTTCCAGGGATATATACACAAATGGGAAGAAATGCTTTTCTCATGATGAGTTCAAAGCTCTTACAAATATAAAATTACTAATTTATAAATTAGCCAATTATTCATTAAGAATTCTGCTGTCTGGGGATGCCTGGGTCGCTCAGGTAGATGAGAGTCTGACTTTGGTTCAGGTCATGATCTCACAGTTCGGGGGTTTGAGCCCTGCATCGGGCTCTGTGTGGACAGAGCCTGGAGCCTGCTTCAGATTCTGTGTCTTCCTCTCTCTCTGCTCCTCCCCCACTCATGCTCGCTCGCTCACTCTCTCTCTCAAAAATAAATAAACATTAAAAAATAAAAGAAATAAAATCTTAAAAAGAATTCTGCTGTTCACTGGTAATTTTTTTTAATTTTATGATACAATTGGACCAAACATATTTTAGATTAACCAGTTGTAATAACTTATGCTAATAATTATATTTTTAATTTTTTAATGTTTTATTTTATTTTTGAGAGAGAGAGAAAGAGTGTGAGTGGGGAGGGGAAGAGAGAGAGGGAGACAGAATCTGAAGCAGGCTCCAGGCTCTGAGCTATCAGCACAGAATCCAACACAGACCTTGAACCGATGGACCATGAGATCATGAGAGCCAAAGTTGGATGCTTAACCAATTGAGCCACCCAGGTGCCCATAATAATAATCATATTTTTAAATGACAACCAAGAATATACATTATATAAATAATGGAATTCATGCAAGATATTTTTTCCACAACAGTATTATCTGAATGTGAGTTTTAAGGCATCATTCATCAAACTATTTCTGCTATCCCTAAGTTTGGAGCCAATTGAGAAAAGACACAGGATGTATCAGTTTTCCACTCTCTACTTACACATAACCACAAAATCTTAGTGACCTGCACAAGAAACATTTATCTGTGCTCACAAATCTATGAGTTGGCCCAAAGCTCTGCTTAACGTGGCTGGGCTCACTCATGCATCCAAGGCTAGCTGACTGGTCAGCAGAGTGGAGGCTGACTGGTTTAGGGTGCCCTCAGTTGGGGTAAATTCTTTCCTCCAGCTGACTAGTCTGGGCTCATTTTTTGGCCCAGTAAGGGTTCAAAGAGAATAAAGAGAACAAGATATACTGTCACTTCTACCGCACTCTGCTATCCTAGGCAAGTCACAAAACCAGCCCACAGCCAGGGATTAGAGAAATAGACTCCACCTCTTGAGGGGACGTGAATGCAACGTTACACTGCAAGGCACAGACAGGGCTACAGGCAAAGAGTGAGGTCAATTTTGTAGTCAATCCACCACATGCAGACTACACCTTCTTAGTTGGGCAGATCCACTAAGAGACAGAAGGAAAGACAAAGCTGATGCTGCTTATCCCCTCCCCAAATGACGAGGGAGGAACAGAAAGAAAAGAAAAGTGTGTTGCCATCCCTGAAGCCATTCTACAAAATTCCTGATGCCAGGAGAAAAGACGATCTCTCTATCATGTATGTAGGCATGACGTCACCAAAGTGAAATGGAAGAGTAAGGTAAAATCAGAATTTTGTGCAGTAAAAAACAAACAAAAACACGGCTAAGTCTTCTAAAACTAATGAATTGTTTTGCTGACTTTTTATCAAGTAAACGGTCTTGTTTGCTTTTCTCTTTCCTTTTTACTTCTCAGAGAGCTACCATACAGTTGCCTTCTTTCACTTGAAAGATTTCACTCTGCGTGTTAATTACTTCAGATCACAGAGTAGACTGTTGTCCATCTAGAAACAGCATGGCTTCTTTTAAATTCTTCAAGGCTGTAGTTATGGAAAGGGAACATCAAATTTGGGATGAATGCCAAGCAAACAAGCCGTTCCTCCTCACAAGTTCCACAAAATACTTTTAACTTGGTGGAATCATTTGGAAGAATCTGTTTCTTACAGATTTGCTTGAAGAAAGCTACTCTCTAATTAACTGTTGTCGTTACTATCATCAATCACAGGTAATATTTCAGGATTTTTTGGTGGGGAAAAGAAGAAAAAAAATTAAAAATTAAGCAGCATATATTTTAATAGAATACTAGCCCAGTAAAAGCTTGAAACAGAAAAATGAAATTTTATTTTACAATAAAAATATTAACATAGTTATTAACATGTTAAAGACATAAAATATAAAATGCTACTTTATATTGTTTTACACTAAAGAGCCGATTTGCCATGTTACAAAGTTTAATTATTGTTAATAATATCTATTTTAATAGTTTTCCAATGATAACTTTTTAATCGTTTTCAAATTTAATAGACCTTATTTTTTTTATTTATTTATTTTGAGAGAGGAGAGAGAGAGAGAGAATACGTGAATGCATGAGTCAGGGAGGGGTACAGAGAGAATCCCAAGCAGGCTCCACACTGCCAGCATGGAGCCCAATATGGGGCTTGGAGTCACAAACCATGAGATTATGACCTGAGCCAAAATCAAGAGTCAGATGCTTAACTAACTGAACCACCCAGGTGTCCCTCAATTTAATGGAGTTTAAAACCTTGAGAACAGTGGTCTCCAATTCTTTTTTTTTTTATCACACAGCTAGAATGTAAAAGAATTAAATCCCCCTTATATGTATGTATTCATATTCTATAAACATATATATTATATATCTAACAAATTTTGCAAAAAAGACCTTAATAATGAGCTAAAATAAACATTGGTAGAATTTTCAACACTTTTATTCCAAGCTCCCATGATAATTCTACTGACACCAAAATGAATGAGACCATGTAGGGAAGCAAAAGGAAGGCTGGAGGAAATATTTGTTCAAAAAGTCATGTAAGATCTCAAGCTTCTAAAGGCATCTCTGATCCTCACTTCTCAAAAACGTACAGATCTTCAAACAGAAGAGGTGTCCGCGTCAAGCCTTCTCTTTCATCCCTTCTGTATGGTAGGCTTGAGGAAAAGGTCCTCTGGCAGCTATTGTGGTTGTCTGCTCAGATACTTTCCCAACACATACACTAGATTCTCCTCTTCTGATCACAGTGGTAAGTAAGCCCTTGAGATTCCCCCGGCCAGACAGCTTCTCTGTCCTGGGACTGAACACACACGGACAGGTGTGGTGGTAATTACAACTTCCCCCCCGATAGCAGCACATTAGAAGTTTCACAGACTTCCCAGGGTCCCTGGATGACTTACTTGGTTGAGCATCTGACTCTTGATTTCGCTCAGGTCATGATCTCACGGTACACTGGATCGAGCCCTGCGACAGGCCCCGTGTCAGGCTCCACATGGGTCTCCACGCTGACAGCACAAGACACGTGTGTGCTCTCTCTCTCAAAATAAGTAAATAAACATTTTTTTTTTAAAGTTTCACAAACTTCTCTAGGGTGAATATGCAGAACTGTGCTGAGGGCCATCTTCATAAAGCTGGATTATTCATCCCTTTTTTCTATTCCTGAGCTATCTTTGTAGCTTTCCAGTTACCCTGTCTTCTTGCTCAGGCTGCTCAGGGGCAGATTTTGTTGTTTTGACCAAAGAAATGTAACTGTTATTTGCTCCATCACCTACAGCTGATTTTTTTTTAGGTTTATTTATTTATTTTGTGAGAGAGAGAGGGCAGGGGAGGGGCAGAGAGAGAGAGAGAGGGAGAGAGAGAGAGTCTCAAGCAGGCTCTGCACCTTCAGCACAGAGTCCAATGGGGGGTTTGAACTCATGAACCATGAGATCATGACCTGAGTGGAAGCCCAACACTTAACCAAGTGAGCTACCCAGGGGCCCCAACTACAGCTGAATTTTCAACAGCTCGAGTCTCATCCATTCATCCAGTCAATCAGTCTTTCCTTTAACAAATAATTATTGACTACCTTTTATGTGTTAGGTGCCAGGACATAGAATAAAAAGATGCATAAGATATGTTTGCTGTTCTTTGAAAAACAAACTTTAAAACTAGGGAAACAGCTGCATCAGAGGCATCGCTGTGGTGAGTACAAGATGCTAAGAGAGAAGAGGTAGAAAACCCGGGCATGAAAAGGCAGGGGCTGCTTTGAGAAGGGACTGATAAAAACGACAAGCCTTAAATTATTAAGATTTGAGAATGTGAATACTGCTGGGGCATTTTGAGAAGAGGGGAACCACAGGAGCAAATGCCCAGAGGGAGAAACTACCATAGTTGGCCCTGGTAATGTTATGGCACCAGGGCCATAACACAGGGATGAAGTTAGATACAAAAGAGATTGGACACTGTCTCCTATATGTTTGTTTGTTTTTTTTTTTTTTTAAGCCTCCTGATCAAATTAGAATGCTTAGCTCATCTGCGATAAATCTGTTAAATGTTCTTCAAATTCCTGCACTATCCCTGCTACTCGGTCACGACTGAATGATTCACCTTGCAACAAGCAACAAGCCGCCAAGAGGGACGCCAGGTTTATTAGCAGTCGCTAATCTTCTTAAAGCAAATTCAGACACAAACACTGGTTCCATGACCACGGATCTTTTTATCCATATTTAATCAACACAAGGATGTATCAGACCCCTGAAAAGTAATACAGGAAACATGTTGTTGGTGGCAATGTGCCTGGTAAGTTTATGTAGGGTCATAAAATTAAGCTTCATATTAGCAAGATTCTGCTAACCACATAAGTTTTTCTTAATATTGGTATTCTATCTTGTCTAGCTTTACTTTTGGCTTGTCATGCAGCACTGGATACCAAGTATGATTTTTTAAGCCTTTCCTTTCTCTTTTTCCCTTACTGAACACTACAGACTTTAAACACACGCCTTAGATTGACGATCATGAAAGTCCCCCAGCTCAGGTGTCATTCTGGCATTCTGACAGGTGAGTCTTCTGAAGGAAGCAATTATAATACTGACTCCCTCTGGCAAGTTAGGTAGCTGATGCCTAGCATTTTCATGCTCATTTGAGATAGCCAATGTTTTGCTTTTCCAAAGCAGCTGTCTTTTCAAACTTGAAAGCCCTTTGATAACTGAAGTTCTATTGTGAGGTGGGGGGAAGGGGATGAAAAGAGATAAGACCACAAAAAAAATCAAATCATGGATTTTCACCTCTCCTAACCTTTCATCTTGGGCCTGAGAAACAATTTTATCAAATGGCGTCTGCAGGTATCCTTCTGAGATGAGATTAAGTGCGGATAGGTGCCAGGTAATTATTTTTCCCCACACCTGCTTTCTCTCAGTCTGACTCAGACACCTGCACATGTTTTGGAAAATGAAAATTAATTCAGAGAAAGGCACTTCTAAAGACCCTAGTTCCTAATAAAGGATTTTCAACTGCGAGATGAAAAGCCATTTGATTTTCCTTTTGAGATGCTTGATTTCTGGTCCCCCAATGGGGATATAATCCTTCCATCAGGGAACTCCAGTCTCTAAAGAGAACACTGGAGACATGAAAATCCTCATGAAATTATGCCTGAAACACCTTCTTTTCATTAAATGCTGCTGTTTTTCTTCTTTCATCACTTGACCCTTCCCAATGTTTCTTCCTCTTCTAAAGGATACACCAACGAGTACTTGGCTCTGTTATTTCACAGCTTTTCATGAGCATAATAGCTGGCCCTATTCTACCTTTGCAGCTCAGCAAAGCAACACGAGGCTTATCTAAATAAAGGTTAGAGGGAACAAAGTCTACATGACATCTCCCTGTAACCCATCAGGACACATACCATCTGCTCCTGATGAGTATCCCCCTAAGGCTGCTACTGACTCTGACTCTATAGCTATCAGCAAATTTTCCATAACACATAAATTAACGTCTACAGAACTGGTGGAGAAATTCTTCTTCTCCCCCCCCCCCAAAAAAAAATCTTAACTTTGGGCATGAGGCACCACCAGACTGAATGTCACAAGGGCATGGGACTGGACACCAGGGATGATGATATGACTGAGAGCTTCTCATGAAAAGAGGTTGCCTGTTCATGAGGACAAGGAAAGGCCCAACTGGTCCACCAGCATCAGTGGAGAGAGTATTATTTGTTGAGTTCCATTTTGAATTTTCAGTAACCTGCATCCTAGACATGGTTTTTGTCAATCAGTAATTTTTGTAATGGAAGTTGCCAAGGGGCCAATGTGGCAATGCCTACCCACAGCCATATCAAAGACACTAGTTCCAGAACAGATTTCTTCAGCATTTGTTGGGCTAAAAGAAGATGTTGGAGAGAGAAAGTCCACATCAGCCCCTATCCTTAAGCTTGGTCTTTAGTTTCCTTTTTCCTCTGCTAATATTCTCAATCTACTAGTTTGCACCGCATTACTCTCCTATTTTCTAGAAGGAATCTACTGGATTCAACTCTAAGGAAAAGAGAGAAGAGATAGATATAGGGCCTGTCTTCAGGTTGCATAGAGTCTAATGGAGAGTCAGGTTGACAAAGAAGGTACGGAATACCAAGGGAGAGAATCTTAACTTACAGGGTGAACTTTTTTTTACTACGAGTGGGTTTTCACCACACAACGAATCATATCCTTCTTAAGAACAGAACCATAGCTATGGCCTCTTTGTGTTGCCCATGACAACTGACACAGTGACTTGTGTCTAGTGAGTAATCAACATTTGATTTTGAAACAGAATGGCATTACATGTAGTTTTTAAGAATTATTGTAAATACTTAGGAACACACCTGTTTCTCCTGTCAATTCAAAGACTAAATAGATTGAAGCAAAAGTACTTCCACTGTAAACAAATCAATAAATATGAAAGTGTGTCTTAGAGTCGCATGAAATGACTTATAGATTAGCGCTACACTTGTGCCCAATACGCTGACAGCAAATACTAATCTCTTCAACTCAGTGGGTTGAAAAGTCCTCAGAGTCTTGGTGCATAGCTAATATGTGCATGGCTGCCTTGGAAAGATCCTGGAGATCGGAGTAGTCAAGACCTATTGACGGGCAGCTATTGATAAAATTATCTGAGAAGTCCAGGACAACAACTGGGGATATTTTTAAAGTCAGGGTCATGGGAACCATTCGCCAGGCAGAGTACCATTGAGCACCACCAAAGGTGGGTGGTTATGGAGGACACCTAGCTGCTGTGATATGAGAAAGATGCCCCCGAGAGGAGTTTCAAAAAGTGTGGGTAGGGTGATGGAGCCCTCCAGGCAGTACAAGCGGGAATTCAGAAGACCAGAGTTACAGATTTGCACCTGAGAACAAAATCTAGGCCCCCTTTCCCAGGTAACCTGAGAGAGTCAGAAGAGATACCCTGACACAGAGCCTTCCCCCCCATCAGAAGAGGGAGGCCTGAAGTCAGAACAGACACAGTGTCACCACTCCCACTCCCCCTGTGAGCACAGAACTTGACGCTGATCTGTTCCTTTGTGCAAAACAGAGAAAAATCACCAACAGTCTGCACTGTTTACTGCAAAGGGTTTACTTTGAGATGAGGGAGTGAGCTAATCAACAGAAGCAGAAGGCAGAAGCCAAGCAAGACAACAAGGTCAAGAGGAGCTGGAATGGGAGGCTTCCCAGCCTGTGGCAGATGGGAGAAGCTGCCAGAAACACAAAACACACTTCACGAGTTGCAGAGGCACCAGGTGGAAGCAGAGCAATTTTCCTTTCCTGACGCCCTGTGGGAGTTTGAGAGAAAAAACTCTCCTGTGTTTCCCCTCTACTCTAATATGACTTCCTACCTCTGCTCTTCAAATGTGTAGGGGTTTTCTCACACCAAGAATTCTTCAACTCTTCAGCAGACACCAACTGGGTGTCCAATAAACGTAACTCAATCCTAACACTACCCTACCTGGAGTTAGCATAGAACCCACAGGTTAAAGGCTCAGTCCTATAGGACTTCCCCCACCCCCAAGCCCCCACTTCAACACTAATTGCAAGTCCAGGTTGTCACCTGTGCTTCGGACCAAACTGTTATAAATCAGAGATTGCCACAACCTCCTCCTTAGGTTTGATGATTTGCTAGAATGGCTCACGGAACTTAGTTCAGTTGCTACTGCCAACGTATTACCCAAGGATGTAACTCACGAACAGTGAGGTGGAAGGCACGCATTGGGGAAGGTATAGGGAAGGGGTTTGGAGGTTTGGGGCTTCCCCACGCCCTCTGGGTGCGCCACCTGCCTAGCACATCAATATGTTCATCACGCTGGAAGCTCTCTGAGCCCCATATTTTAGGGATTTCTATAGAGGCTTCATTACATAGGCACGATTGATTAAATTCATCAACTATCAGTGATTGGACTCAATCTCCCCTCTTGCCTCCCTGAAATTTGGAGGCTGAAAGTTCCAACTACCTAATTACCTGTTTGCTTCCCAGGGCAGCCAGCCCCCATCTTTAGGGAGTTTCCAAAAGTCATCTTATTTACAGAAGATGTGTGGTTGACAGGGCTTTGTTACGTATAACAAAAGATACCTTTACCTCTCTTATCACTTGGGAAATTCCAAGAGTTTGGGGAACTGTGTCCCAGGACTGGAAGAGGTGATCAAATATGTATTTTTTTTAATTTTTTTTCAATATTTATTTTTGAGACAGAGAAAGACAGAGCATAAACAGGGGAGGGTCAGAGAGAGGGAGACACAAAATCTGAAGCAGGTTCCAGGCTCCAAGCTGTCAGCACAGAGCCCAACACGGGGCCTGAACTCACAGACTGTGAGATCGTGACCTGAGCAGAAGTTGGATGCTTAACCGACTGAGCCACCCAGGCGCCCCTCAAATATGTATTTCTTATTATAAATCATAATATCACAGGATCAGAGTCTAAGATGTCTCCCAATGACCCGCCTCCTCGTATTCATGCCCTTGACTTATCTCCTGTTCTTGACTGTGAATGGGATTTGTGACTTCCTTCCAACCAATGGAATAATACAAAGGTAATGGATGTCACTTCCACGATTCAGTGACATAAAACTATGATCTCTGTCTTCTAGCAGACTCTCTCTATTGCCTTCTTTGCTTACATGGTTTAGTGAAGCAAGAGGTCGTGTTGGAAAGGACACAAGGCAAAAAATTGGTGGCCAAAGGCAACAAAAAGCAAGGAATTAAAGCCCTTGTGCAACAACCTGAAGCAACAAATCTTACCAATTACCAGGTAAGCATGGAAGAAGTTCTTTCCCCTGTGAACTCTTAAGATGAGGCCCAAGTTATGGCTGACATCTTGACTATAGCCCTGCAGGAGACCCAGAAGCAGAGGACCCAGTAAGCTATGCCAGGACTCCCAACCTACAGACAATGAGATAATAAATGTGTGTTGTTTTAGGCTTCTTAACTTTTTTGTAATTTGTTATACAGCAATGGATGATTAATAGAATCTCCATGGCTTGGTAGGTGTCCACAGCCTACAATCTATGAGAGGTACCCATACTGGATTGGTCAGAATATTATCTGGCTATGACTGTCTCTAAGGGGGATCCCTTGAGACTCAGGAAATAGTGTGGTAATTAATATTATGTGTCAATTTGACAGGGTCACAGGGTTCTTGGCTACTTAGATAAATACTATTTTGGGGTTTGTCTGTGAAGGTGTTCTTGGATGAAATTAATATTTGAGTCATTCAATAAAGCAGACTGTCCTCGCCAATGTGGATAGGCTTCTCCAATCCATTGAAGACCTGAATAGAATAAAAGAGAAAGAATTCGTTCTCTCTGCCTGTCTCTGAACTAGTACATCAGTCTTGCCCTGCTTTGGGACTCAGACTTAGAATGAACGTACACCATCAGCTCCCCCATCGGTGTATTAACAGCAGATCTTGGACTTCTCAGGCTTTATAATCACACGAGCCAATTCCTTGTAGTAAATCTCTTTATATGTCTATCTGCATGCAATCTTTCAAATGTCCTTCCTCCTACAAAGAAAACTGCCTTTCTCATTTGTCCTTCACCCAAAGCCACATCCTCAAGAGAATTTCTACCTCTAAGTAATTATAATTTTCATCTGGGAAGGGAGTAACATCAGAGAGAAGAATTTCACTGAAGTTCACTCCAGGTCAAAGGTACCCTTTAGAGCTCCTGAAACATTATAAAAGACTTGATTCCTTTAGGTGAGGGCCAGAAGGGATACAGTTAGCAAAGCTGAGAGCCTCGCTCTGTCCTTCATCACACCCATCTCCGGAGCCCCACACTCACACCGTACTACATTTATTTTGGTCCCTCTATTTTGTTTCAGTTTCTAAACAAACCAATAAACGATAGATGCGTATTTTTATACTAGCTATAGATGTGGCATACATTTTAATTCTACTAAATAGTATTTCCTTTTTTTGGACAAAAGTTGTGGTAAGGGTTTGAGACATTTATTTCAGATATTGAAATAAACCCACATCATTAGAAGCTGAGAAGCATCTAAAAATGCCAGTTTAAATACCACATCCTCTGAAGTATATACCCCGAGACCTATTTTTTTCCAGGGTCTTAAAAATGCTTTACTAACATTAACTTTACGCAGCCTGACATCACCTCTACTAATATTATCATATCCCCATTTGAAAGATATAGAAAGAGTCACACAGAAAACTATAACAGGGAGGGAACCCAAGGTCGCAGGCTTCTGTGCCTGGAATATAAAATCTGTAAGAGTCAGGCTTTGGGGATGTTTTCTCTTTCCCAATTGACAAGAACTAGTCATGCAAGTGACAGCTTAGGAACACTATCATTTGCAAGTATCCCTTCCCTGCCTTTTCCAAGTCTTTTGCATAGCCATTTACATAGAGGGCCATGAATTATACATCAGTAGAATCTCTTTGTATCCTTCATGCACCTACACTTCACATAGTTGTGCGATCTTGAATTCATCATTTTGATTTTTCCATCCGCGCTCTCCTTAATTTCCGGTGAACACTGTTCCTGCTGTCAACACACTACCCCTTGCAACAGCTCTAAGAGGTTAGAGGGCGAGAAAATCCTGCCTTTTCCCTGCTCATGTTTTATCTTCCAAATTAAAGAGCACTCTCTGACTTCTGGCTATGGCTGAAGAAAGAGGTCAGCAGATCCTCTCCCGAAGAGCAACTATAAAGCTGAGAAAAATTAACAAAATAATCATTTCAGCGTGGTAGAAATTGACCAAAGATGTGTAGCAATCTGAAAAGAGTTTTTGCTTGAGGAACTGCTGAACTTCAGGTGAGTTAGTGGGGGTCTCCAGCACTCATACCTACAGCTCCCCATCAAACCCGCGGTTAGTCAGCATGGAGTATCTGCCACAGCAGACTGAGCCTCGAGGACCAGGAGCTTTGCTGCACTGGTCAGTAGGGGCTCACTCAACTTAGAGTGGCGGAAGATGCCTATGCCCAGGGTTCTTGTCAGCAAAAGTTACAATCTTGACAGTGGGTAAGCAAACAGGACCAATGACTCCATTACCTTGCTGTTTTAGATATAGTTGGGGCAAGTCTACACCTAGATAAAGCAGCCTACACAGTGGAGACCAAAGAGGTACCAAGTTATCCACAAATTTCTGGCTTACCCTAAAGTTACACAAACGTACCGAGGAAACAGAAAAGAACCTGAGGAAACGTAAAAGCTGGGCATGCTTGAAAACAGACTGAACTTTTAACGTGCTCCCGTGCCCACAGGTAACTGCACTGGCAGAGGACAGAAGCCTTACTGTCTTGAGGTACTTGAACACACCCCTATCTAATCACTGGCTGACAACCAGCTATGCAGACATTTGGCAACCTTTAGGAAATCAGGCTTAAAAATAAATAAAACAACTTGGCAGAAATCAGCAAAGATACAGTTGACTTAAACAACATAACTGACATATATAGAACACCTAACGCAATGACTACAAATACATTTTTTTCAAATGCCACATTGAACATTCTCCAGAATATACCATATACCAGCCCACAAAGCAATAAATTTCAAAGAATTAAAATCATATAAAATATGTTTTCCAAAAACAAGAGAATTAAATTAGAAATCAACAACAGAATGAACTAAGAACTCACCAAATGTTTGGAATATAACATATAACAGCACTCTTCTGGTAAACACATGGGTCAAAAAAATTGCAAAGAAATTAGAGAATATTTTAAACTAAATTAAAATGAAAACACTATAAAATTTATGAAATGAAGTTAAAGCAGTGATTAAAGGGAAATTTATAGCTTTAAAAGCCTACTCAAGAAAATAAGGAAGGTCTTAAATCAATAAGACTCTATCTTAAGAAACTAGGAAAACAAGGGGTGCCTGGGTGGCTCGGTTGGTTAAGTTTCCAACTCCTGATTTTGGCTCAGGTCATAATCTCACAGGTTCATGAGATAGAGCCCTATGTCAGACTCCATGCTGACAGTGTAGAGCCTATTTGGGATTCTCTCTCCCCCTCTCTCTCTGCCCCTTCCTCACTCACATGAATGCATGTGCACATGCTCTCTCTCTCTCTCAAACTAAATAAACTTAAAAAAAAAAAAAAAAAAGAAGCTAGGAAAACAAAAGCAAGCTAACCCCAAAGCAAGGAGAAGAGAGAAAATAAGAGAAATCAATGAAATGAAACCAGAAATTGAACAGAGACAAATGAATGAAACTAAAGATTGATTCTATAAAAAGATAAAATAAAATTGATGAAACCTTAGTTTAAATAAACTGATGAAGAAACATAGAGATGAAATGCAAATTTCTAAAACCAGGTATGATATAGGGGACATCACTATTGACCCTACAGAAATTATGAGGATTTATGGAAATACTAGGAACAATGTTAGGCAAACAAGTGGAGAATATAGAGGAAATGCAAAAATTCATAAAAACAAAATGCAAATCACCAAAATGAACTCAAGAAGAAACAGAATATGTGAGTAGAGTTAACAAGTAAAGATATTAAGTTAGTAACTGAAAATTTTCCCACAAAGGAAAATCCAGGCCCAGGTGGCTTCACTAGTAAATTCTTTCAAATATGTAAATAACAAATAATAACAATACCTCACAAACTCTTTCAGAAAGCAAAGGAAGAAGGAATCTTTTCACATTTAATATATGAGGCTAGTCTTATCCTGATAGGAAAGCTGGATAAAACATAACAAATAAACCATGAATGAATATTACTCACACTTATACAAATACCCTTAATAAAATATTAGCACATATTATCCAATAACACACAAAAAGGGTCATATACCATGACCTAGTTCGGCTTATCCCATAAACACAAAATGGTTTTGTGAAAATCAACTAATACATTACACAAAGGACAAAATACATAAAGGACAAAAGCAACAATCATTTCACTAGATGCAGAAAACTCACTTTTAAAAATCTAATACACATTGATGAAAAAAAAACCTGTCAAAAATCAGGAATAGGAGGGAACTTGTTTCACCTGATAAAGATTACCTGGTAAAACCCACAGGTAACTTTATGCTAAATTGTAAGAGCCTGAATGCTTGTCCAAGGCAATAATAAGGTAATGATGCCTTCTTGTTATTCCTATTTCACATTATACTGGAATGTATAACCACTATGATAAGAAAAAAAAATTAAAGTCATCTAGATTGAAAAGAAAGATGTAAAACAGGTTTTATGCACATATAACATAATCCTAATGTAGAAAACACCGAGGAATCCACAAAAGCCTACTAGAACTAATAAATGAGTTTAGTAAGTTCACAAGATACAAGATAAACCTACTAAAATATTGTATTTCTATACACTAGCATCTCAGACATCCAAAACTAATTCAAGAAAACAATTTTATTCACAGTAGGATCAAAAATAATAAAATATTTAAATAAATTTAACAAAATGATCGTAGGATTGGTACACTGAAAAGCACAAAACTTTGCTGAGATCATTAAGGAAACTCTCAAAGAAAGAGAAGACACTGCATGTTTATGGATTGGAAGACTCATACTATCAGTATATATCAATTCTCATACTATCAGTATATATCAATTCAGTATCAATTCTCTTCAAATTGATCTCTAAATTCAACACAACCCCTATCAAAATCCAAGAACCCTTTTTTAGAGGAATTGACAATTAGATCCAACAATTTAAATGAAAATTCAAAGAATCTAGAATAGACAAAACAATTTTTTAAAAAGTAGAACAAAATGCAGACCTTTATTTGGTTTCAATCTTACTATAATCTTACAGTAATCAAGACAATGTCATATTGGTGTAAGAAGAGGCATAGATAACAGAATGGATAGTCACTTTATGTTCATGGTGGTCAGTTTATATTTAACAAATGTATCAAGATAATGCAATGGGGGAGACATTAGTTTTTTCAACAAATGGTGTTGAGACAATTGGATATCCACAAATACTTAACTTAGTCCTTCACTCATACATACACAAAATAATAATAACTTAAAATGGATCACAGATTTAAATGTATGAGTGAAACTACACAAGTTCTGGAAGAAAACAAAGAATCTTTGTGACCTTGAGTTAAGCAAAGATACAGAACTAAAAGCATGACCTAGAAAAGAAAAACTAATAGACAACATTAAAAAAAAAAATACAAGCACAGATTGGAAGAAAATGTCTGCAAATCATATACTGATTGATGAAAGACTTATATTCAGAGTATATAAATAACAAAATAATAACAAAACAAACCACCAGATTTTAAAATGAGCCAAAGATTTGAATAATCACTTCACAAAGAAGTTACATAAGTGGTTGATAAGCATATAATAAAGACTCTCACAGGGGCACCTGGGTGGCTCAGTCAGGCGTCCCACTTCGGCTCAGGTCATGATCTCATGGTCCGGTCCGTGAGTTCAAGCCCCACGTCGGGCTCTGTGCTGAAAGCTCAGAGCCTGGAGCCTGTTTCAGATTCTGTGTCTCCCTCTCTCTCTGCCCCTCCCCTGTTCATGCTCTGTCTCTCTCTGTCTCAAAAATAAATAAACGTTAAAAAAAAATTTTTTTTAAAGACGCTCACCATGATTAGTGGATAGAGAAATGCAAATTCTACCCCAACATGACACTATCACACACCCATCAGAATGGCTGTAGCATAAAATCAGAAAATACTAAATGCTGGCAAACATGTTGATAAACCGGGACCCTCATGCACTGGTGGTGAGAGTGCAAAATGGTACAAAACTAATTTTGAAAATGTTTGGCAGTTTCTTAAATAGTTAAGCATAAAATTAACCATGCAACCCAGAAACTCCACCCCAGGGAATTTGTCCAAGAGAAATAAAGACACACATTCACACAAAGGTGAGTGAATGTTCAAAGCAGCATTCTTCACAATAAGCCAAAAGGGGAAACAAGTGAAATACCCATCAACTGGTAAAACAGTAGACAAATTATGATAGATTTGCACAAAGGAATACTGTTCAGCAATAAAAAGAAATTAACCACTGACACATACTACAACAGTAATACATTTCAAGAAAATTAGGCCAAGTGAAAGAAGCCATCTGCAAAAAAAACGAAATATTGTATGCTTCCATTTATATAAAATATGAGGAATTGCAACTGATAGAGAAAGAAATTGGTCTGCGG
This sequence comes from Puma concolor, assembly GCF_028749965.1. NCBI lineage: Eukaryota > Metazoa > Chordata > Mammalia > Carnivora > Felidae > Puma > Puma concolor. The sequence goes on from NC_141677.1 coordinate 10,790,642, forward strand.
TTGATTAGTCCTAGAGAGTCATGATCTCATAGCCTCATGGGTTTGGGTCCAGTATTGGGCTCTGCACTGGCAGCATGGAGCCTGTTTGGGATTCTCTCTCCTCTCTCTCTGAGCCCGCTCAAACTTGCACTATTATTGCTGTCTCTCTCAAAATAAATAAACTTTTTTAGGTTTAAGTTTAATTTTTTTAATTAAAAAAAAAAGAACAGCAATGAATGTTTATAAAAATTTTTGCTTTTCACTTTCCTATAATGTTTATCTCAACAAGTTCAAAAGTGACCTAGAAATCAACTATCTTCACTATACAACTGTGGATGTATCAGCCGTGGATATACCTACCGCATATTGACTCAATCATATTTATATAAATTAAAATGTGCTGTTTATGGTGACCTTGAATCAAAAGTATAGAATCAAAAAGAATTGCTGATTTTTTTTTAATGTTTATTTATTTTTGACAGACAGAGACAGAGCACGAGAAGAGTAGAGGCAGAGAGAGATACACACAGAACCTGAAGCAGGCTCCAGGCTCTGAGCTGTCAGCACAGAGCCTGAAGTGGGGCTTGAACTCATGAACCGTGAGATCATGATCTGAGCTGAAGTTGGAGGCCCAACCAACTGAGCCACCCAGGCACCCCAGAATTGATTAGTATTTTAAAAACAACGTTCTTGTCTTTACTCTTTGGCAATTTATTGATTTCTTCTTTAGAAACATTGAAGGGTAACAAGCTAAGATCTAGTTAGAAATCAGTATTGGTTACAAATAAGTTCATTTCCTCTTGATTTTTTTCTATCCAAGCTCTGTATTTCTACGGTATCAAGAACTCATCACTTGTTAAAATACATGCACACACACACGTGCACACACATGCACACGCATGCACATTTATGCACACACATGCATACATGCACACATAGGCACACGCATACATGCACACCAGCATGTTCACATAAGTCTATTTCTTCACATTGATAGGACAGATATTTCATGTTTTATTCATCTTACAAGGCAAATGAATAAGAAGCTAAGTCTACATCAAATTGCAATTCGAAGAGGCATAAATAATATAAAATAACCTGGGGCGCCTGAGTGGCTCAGTCAGTTAAGCATCTGACTTCGGCCCAGGTCCTGGTCTCATGGTTCATGAGTTCGAGACCCGCGTCGGGCTCTGTGCTTATAGCTCAGAGCCTGGAGCCTGCTCCAGATTCTGTGTCTCCCTCTCTCTCTGCCCCTCCCCTGCTCACACTCTGTCTCTCTCTCTCTCAAAAATAAACATTAAAAAAATAATATAAAATAACCCTTTTCTTTCCTAAATTAGATTGTCATAATAGCAACAGAAGTTAGTTTTTGTTGTTAGTTAAATTCCAGAGTAACTGTTCATCTCAAAATAATCTTTGGCAAGTTTGCTTATATAATCAGAAATAGCTCTGTGCGCTGGAAAAAAAAAAAAAAAAGATGTTGCTTTCTTTCCTCCCAGGTGGAAAGATCAGGCCAGTTAAACTGTGCCAACACTAACTGGGAATTTAAGATGTCCACAGTAGATTTTTCTTATCCAGTTAGAAAGCCAATGTTTCACTATAAAAGAGTTGAAAATTTACCAAAACACTGTCCCAAGTCGTCGTTAATAATTTTTTAATACTAAGCTTATGAAGCTAGGAGACTGGACAATTACAAAAATTCAGAGAATGATTATACAGCAGGCTGAATCCAGAAATTAAGTTTAAATTTAAAAATTAACTACATACAACAGACCCACCACAAAAAAATACTTTTAAGACAAGAGGAGATCAAAAGTGAGATCTTGAAAAGACTGAAATGAGATGTAAACATTAAATGTTTTGCTGAGCAGAAATTAAGCACAGCTTGAGGTCTAGGGAGTTGGACAGTACTCTGCGAATTCGTGTCAGTCTGGGAATGAAGCACTGAGCTAGGCCACAACATGGATGAATCTTGAAAACATCTGGAAAAGTGAAAGAAGTCAGTCGCAAAATACCACATGTTGTATGATTCCATTTGTATGAAATGTCCAAAAGAAGAAAAGCGATAGAGACAGAAAAGTATATTAGTGATGGTCTAGGGCTTGGGGGTTTGGTAGCAAATGAGGAATGAACACTCAAGGAAACAGGGTTTCTGAGGTGATTGAAATGTTCTAAAATTGATTGCGACAATGATTACACAATCGTGTCAATATATTAAAAACCATTGAATGGTATGATTGAAATAGGTGGGTTGTATGGTGCATGGATTGTATCTCAAAAAACCCGTTGAGGGGCGCCTGGGTGGCTCAGTGGGTTGAGCGCCTGACTTGGGCTCAGGTCATGATCTCACGGCTTGTGAGTTCGAGCCCTGCATCAGGCTCTGTGCTGACGGTTCAGAGCCTGGAACCTGCTTCGGATTCTGTGTCTCCCTCTCTCTCTGCCCCTAACGCACTCTCATTCTGTCTCTGTCTCTCTCAAAAATAAAATAAAAACATTAAAAAAAAACGGTGAAAATGACTCTGAATTTCAGTCCATTCTCTTATACGTATGACTAATATTGTAAGGCCATATGTTCCAAATATGGCTGATTCCATAGGAATACAGGGATAAAAGTTGCAATCTCTGCTCCAACATGTTCAATACAACAGGAGAAACAAAGTAAAACATCATACCCCACGGCGTGAAATGGGTTTGCTTCAGCAAGCACAGAATGTTACAGGAGCACAGGAATCCCATACACCCAATCTCTCAAGCCTGGAGTTGAGAGGTGAGGGAAGGCTTCCCAAAAGGGAAAACACCTAAGCTGAATCTCAGAGCACACTGAGATGAGAGACAAGAAAAGAGCTTACCAAAGAGTTGGAGGAGGAGGTGGAAGACAGTGAGATATAAAACCGAGGGCTACATATGCCTGAGAACTGTGTTCAGAGGTGGGAAGAATGACAGGTAGGCAGGGTGAGATGGAGTTAGGCACTATACACATATATCGTGTATGCCAGCACACTAAGGACTTGCATCAGTGGGCAACAAAAAGTCGCCATTGGTATGGATTTGGGGGAAGATAGAGAAGATCGGATCTGTATTTTAGAATGCCATTTTGACTGCAAAATCTAGGGATTCAATTAGATGAAGTCAATTAGGAGACATCATTTGCTATAATCCAACTAAAATGATGATAATGGAGACAAAGGGGAAAGGATGCATTTGTAAGATATTTGTAAGATAGAACTGATGTGATATGGCAGAGGATGACACAGCTATCAAGGATGAGAAGGAATCAGGATGATTCTCAAGCTTCTGTGTTTAGAAACGGTATTTGCCAGTGGTGCCCAGGCATCATGATTATGGACTAAGAAGAATGGGGAATGAGAAGTTTAGTGAGGGACTTATTGTGCTTAAGGTGTCAAAGCAGGCATGTCCAAAGTCAGATGGATATAAGGAAATGGAGATCAGGAGAAAGATCTTTCCAGAGAAAAAATAAGACAGTTGGCATGATATATGGACACTGAACTTACTGAAGTGGAAAAACATCCACAGAGATGTTACACTGGGGTGCTTGGGTTACTCTGTCAGTAGAGCGTTTGACTCGATTTCTGTTCTGGTCATGATCTCATGGTTCATGGGATCGAGCCTCACATGAGACTGTGCTGACAGTGTGGAGCCTGCTTGGGACCCTCTTCTTCTCTTTCTGTCCCTCCCCTGCTCACACGTGCACATGCATGCTCTCTCTCTCTCTCTCTCTCAAAACAAAATTTTTTTTCAAAAAGGGTATACCAAGAAGGCAGAGAACAAAACCTATGAAAAGCCAGATTTAATGCCTAACAATTCAGCTTTTTCACTCATTGTCTGTGTACTAGGAACAAGATAATGCTCTGAACTTCAGGATACTTGTCTCTTCAATGAGAGAAAGAAAGGAAGAAGGAAAGCAGAAAGAAAGAAAGAAAGAAAGAAAGAAAGAAAGAAAGAAAGAAAGAAAGAAAGAAAGAAAGAAAGAAAGAAAGAAAGAAAGGAAGGAAGGAAGGAAGGAAGGAAGGAAGGAAGGAAGGAAGGAAGGAAGGAAGGAAGGAAGAGAAGTAAACTCTGTAACTTTTGCTATAGTGCCTAACACATAAATGCTAATTCATTTCTCCATTCCCCTTATGTAAGGAATATTCATTCATTCCGTTAATACTTTTGAGCGCTTACAATGTGTCAGCAGTGCTCTGGGTGCCGGAAATGTGTTGTTCTGAATAGCCCTGTATTACATTCTTAGATGAGTAAATGCTTCCCTTTCCATGTGGCTCTTGTGGAGTTGTTTCTCATGCTCCCTATAGCCACAGTGACGGGAAAGTGACTTAGGTGGTCTTTTGCTAGTCAATAGTGATTGACCTGGGGTAGTGGATGAGATACCCAGGCAGGGCCAATAAAATCCTAGAATCACTAGATCCTTAGGAAAAACAATCCCATTTTTATTGGATTTTCAAAGCTGGGGCTACTAGTTAATACCCTGGCTACCTGGAAGAAGGCCACCTGATTTGTGAGAGAAGTAACCCAAGCCCAGAGATGCATAGAGAGAGTATTAGTGATGTCATTTGAGCCAGTGGAGGCAACTATCACTGAAGTGTGATCCTGGCTGGATTTCCTGGTTAGATGAGGCCCCCTAAATGTTTTTGCTTGAGGTGGCTTCATTAGACTACACCACTTGCAACTGAAAGAACTCTGACTCATACACCTTTCCCGGCTCACATAAAGCTCTTCCAGCCTCAGAAGCCTTTTGTCTATAGAAAGACTATGGCCGTCAAAGGGATTCCACCCTTTGGAGCAGATCTCTCAGGAGCTAACAGGGCTAATACAATCCCTGATTACTTTAACATGTGGGTCATCTCTGTCAAAAAACTACTGACTATATAATTATTCCAAAACATCTATTGAGTATTTATAGTGGGCCAGGATTCAATTTTCAAGTCATATGGCAAGATCACAATCTCCACATTTGAAATTTTATGTTAGGAGGTGAGAAAGACTGGATATTCTTAGAAGACCAGGAAGAATGAGCGCTAAGAAGAAAGACCCACCACTTAGACTGAGATCCTCCTAACCTTCTCTTTATCAAAGATTTCTCCTTAAAGGAGGATATCACCCAGGACAGGTGCAATCAGGACATCCCCATTCAAAGATCATTTATTGCATAGAATGACGGACAAATTGAATAATTCACAATTCAGGAAATACATGAGCATAGGTGGGGGAACATTTTATGATGTCAAAATCACTTTCTATAAAGCACAACCACTGTATAAGAAAAGTTCATCTGACAATGTGAAAATAATATACAACTAATTATTGACTGAGAACATACATCTTTGGAAGCTTTGTTTGCAAAGGGCTATCAAACAAGTGATTTTATAAAAGGTTTCTTATTCTTCCTAAAATATTTATTTGTTCATTTTGCCCTCATATGAATAACCCAAGTCCATCATGGGAAAATTATAAAAATTGGATAAAGTAAAAATAATATAGTCATCCAAACAACTTTAGTTTAGTTAGAACTATTACTATTTTAGTGATAGTTGTGGATGTGCTGGATGTGGGATATGCGTATGTGCTTCCACATACTGATTCCGATATTATCACTTAGTGATATATCATGGAGATCTTATAGTTTTACACGTACATGCACATAATCTGCATAATTATTTAAATAACTATACAGCAACCTAATGTACAATACCTACTGTTCCAATGTACAAGTGTTCTATAATTCATCTAGTCTATCCGATGTTAGACTATTCGTAATTTTTCCAAATTCAGCTATTAATGGGCTGAAAGTGTGTGGGCATGTTTTTAGCTTTTTACATATGGTTGTCAAACTGTCCTCCATAAAAACTGTAACACCTTACATTTCCACTCATCAACAAGCAGGAGAAATCTACAATTCACACCTTCACCAGCATTATCATTTTAAAAATCACTGCAAATGATTTATAATAAAGGTAAAAAATAAACATGCAAATAAATATGTATAAAAACCACAATATTAACTCACTGTACAAATGAGTTGATTCTTTATAAGAAAAAAATCACATTAAACTGAAAAGCTATATTAAAAATATAATTTTACGGTAACTTGCATGCATCTTTATCATAGTAATTTGCATCCATGTAATTCACTTTTCTGTGAGTAACATCAATTCTCTTTCAGGATTATGTCAAATAGACCTGCTTTCAATGAGTCGCAACTGAAAACAGAATTGTTTACAAGATCAAACTTTCTCAAGCGTACTATTAAAACATCAATCAGACTCTTGGATTTTTACTGTTAAAGGGTACATTATGTTGAGAACAAAAGAGGTTTACAGACTGGCACAAATAAATAAAACAATCTACAACTTTGTGAGGAAAATCAGTATTTCCTAAGTTTTAATAATAGTACCATGGCATGAAAAGTCCATAAAGCCTGTTAAAATGATGTTGGGGGTTCTCTCTAAAAAGAAATTATTTTTTAAAAGTTTATTTATTTATTTTGAGAGAGAGAGAGAGAGAGAGCAAGGGAGGGACAAAGAGAGAGGGAGAAAGGGAATCCCAAGCAGGCTCCATGCTGTCAGTGCAGAGCCCAAATCAGGGCTCGATCTCATAACCGTGAGATCATGACCTGAGCCAAGATCAAGAGTTGGATGCTTAATCAGCTGAGCCATCGAGGTGCACCTACATTTTTATCGTTAAATATCTGAGATTTGTGAGTCGTTCGCTACTGCACTTAGACTACCTGCCCCAATATAGAAATTAGTCAGTGTTCAAACCCAAAAGGCAAGCGCATATTTTTTATGCTCCCTTTGTTCTAATAAATGTAAAAGTTACAATCAGATCTTAGTGTGATTTTATTTAAGAACAAAGACAAAAGTAATAATTTGCTACTGTGATTTGTTTTCTGCCCAAAATAAGGGGTGAGGGGAACCACTATAAAGAGTGCTGGGATCATAAATGTTTCTCCTGGGACAGTACATCTAATGAATACATTAGACCATGACTGAGGGACCATATTAGTTTTCTTCTCATTCCCAGAAGATTAGACTTATAGAATGGAAATAAAAGAGCTACCTCAATGCCTTCATCTGGCACCCTTGTGCTAATCACAGGTATATAAACCATTTAATTATGTGATTTATCCCTAGCACAATTGGATAAGCCTTCTGATTCATGGCACATTAATGATTCTGTTTAATTTCCTACTTCAGATCTATTGGATGGTTTTCTCGTGTTTTTACAAATACCAGATCACTTGTGTCTAATAAAAGATACATATTGTGTAAAAATCATATTTAATGTATATTTATTCATTTTGAGAGCGAGAGAGCGTGGGCGAGCGAGCATGACTGGGGAAGGGGCAGAGAGAGAGGGAGACTGAGAATTCCAAGCAGCCTCCATGCTGTCAGTGCAGAGCTGAACATAGGGCTCGATCTCATAAACCATGAGATCATGACCTGCGCCCAAACCAAGAGTCTGACACTTAACCGACTGAGCCACCCGGGCACCCCCAAAATAATACTTTAATACGATCTGTCTTGTTATGTTTACATTTATTTTAAAAGAATACACTTTAAAGCACTTAGAAAAAAACTTTTTTTCTGAAAGTCCCATTTCAAGAAAGTTTTAGCAGAGAAGATACATGAGAAGAAAAAAATCTCTTCTCCTGGAAAAGATCTAATGATTCCCCTAGAAAGAAAAAATTAGAATGAGCGAATGTTAGAGATAATGTCTGTTGATCAAAATGACACACGTATGGAATAAATACAATGAAAACTTAGCTAATAAAAAACTGCCTATTTAAAGATAAAGAATGCCAAGATGAAAATTGAAGTGTCAAGCATTATTTAATGGTTTCATAATAGTTCGGTTTGATAATTGGAAGACTGAATTTTCAAGGGGATGTTCTGATTCTAACGTACCATATCACCAGGTAAGTGTCACCTTTCAGCCCCTCAAATGTAAGCAATATTCAGATGGAATAAAATGCTTCTTAATTTAGAATGAGTAATATTTATAGACATCATAAATTATTAATCTTACCATGAATAATTTATACCAGAAAACTCAGATATTCAAGGAATATTTCAAACTCAGGCACATTTGAAAGAGAGGTAGAATTTTCCAATCCCAGAGATCTACATAAATTATTTTTTTCAAGGACAAATACATTTTCCAGAATGCTTCATATCAACATGAGCAATGGAGGTTGATTTTGTATTTAAATTTATACTTTGCACCTGGTTCCATTCTAGTTCCATTTCCTAATCACTACACTGTAACAATATCTTTTCAAGATATTGACAATGCTGTGATATTTTGGGAATGGTGCTTTAGGGGGGATTTAGTGAAGATAATTATTCAATCTTCATGAATTTATAGCTTAACATTTCAAGTTGATATGTTAGCATATAATCGTGTAAATGTAATTAATGCAGCAGTTCCACAATCAAAATTCTTTTAGCAAAAGCTGAACCTTTTGATTTGTTAATGTCTTTCTTAACTCCTTTTTCCTTTTTACATATTATACCTTTCCAATTAAAGTTTAAATAAGGGTTCAAACATTGCCCTTAGATATTCATTCACAAAATTGACCTGATTATCTGAGGGCAAAGATGAGCACATTACTTCCTGAGAGAATTACACATGTTAATTGAGGGTAGATATTAGCCCTTGATAATAATGGAACTTACTCATGCTCCTTACTCATGTAATTGCATCATTTGGAAACCTTCTATTAGTGCATAGAAATAAAAATGCTGAAAAGCCCTGTTTTTCAACTTGAATGTTCGTGTTTGGTTGAACCTGCCATATAAAGCCACAGTTTTAAAATCTGATTATTATGTGCTTTCTCTCTCTCCTACCACCTCTGCCCCGCTCTCCCTAGTTAGTGATTTTTACCCTTGTAATTATTTATAACCCTTTGACTAACATCTGATTGTCCTGGCTGGTATAAAAGAAGTCCATATAAATAAACTATTTAAAAAAAGAAAAGAAAAGAAAACGAGAAAAGAAGAAAAAAGTATATTTAATATGTTTCTGCTAAATGAATGTGTTTTATTAATTTCTGGGTTGAAATTTACAACTATTTTGTATCTAAGTCCTTTTGGGATTCTGTTAAGATCTGGGCATTCTGTACATAGCAAGCAATCATAACACCTATTTGCAAACTAAGACTAAATAATGTAAAGAATGTGATATTCTTGACACCATATTTTACAAGTACAATGTTGAGAGGGATAAAATATGAACAGGGGCAGGGGTGCCTGGGTGACTCAGGTGGTTAAGCGTCTGACTTCAGCTCAGGTCATGATCTCACGGTTCATGGGTTTGAGCCCCCATTGGGCTCCGTGCTGACAGCTCAGAGACTGAAGCCTGCTTCTTGTGTCTCCCTCTCTCTATGCTCCTCCCCTGCTCATACTCTGGCTCGCTCTCTCTCAAAAATAAATAAACATTAAAGAATTTTAAGAATATATGAACAAGGTCATAGAATGTGTAGCAACAGTAGATTTAGTGACCAATGTTAAAAATCAGAAATTCTGAGACCTATAGCTTATTTCATTCATTCACCTCTGACTTTGAGACTGAGAAGTACTTTTATTATCCTACAACCTGATTAACAGTCTGAGATCACAAATCTTCTGAAATTCACATGCTAACTCAAAACACCGTAACTTTCCTTCCCAAGGTACATCTCCCTGATGACGTAAGCATGGACGAAGCCAGCCAAGTGATGAGCTGAGGAATTCACTCATATCGCCTGTACTTAGCCACTGTCATTCATTAGATGTTGCTAGATGAGCACATTAGCTATGTGTGGAAAAAGCCTCCATTACACAATCACACTATCTTTTTTTAAGTGGTATCTTACCAGTAAAAAGAGAGGATTATCAATAAAGGGTCACCTGCACAAATAAAATGTAAGGGGTCACACGGTACTTCAACAGTAGTAAGTAAAAAAAAGTAAACAGCACAAGGGTTCTTTGGTCCATTTCACTAAAATTGACCCATTTCACTAAAGCAACCCTCTGCCCTGATAAATATTAGTTTGCTTTATTTTATCGTTTTTTTTTTCCCAACAAGCAAAACCACTACTGTTTGTCTTTGTCATAGTGCTAACCTATCCAAGAAGCAAGAACTGTTTCTCTTTGGTTTGGGCAGCAACTGTAACCACATTAGAGTCCCTTTTCTTCCCTCCTGGCTCTCAGCCCAGCTGCCAGCTGTAGAGACAGCCCCCAGAGGGATGGTGAGAGACAGACATGCTCGGGAGCATACATTCAACTTTTTAAAAAAATCAACTCAATTTCAATTGGATTGAAGAAGGGAAAGGCCCCATGCAAAGATAAGTCTAAGTCAGGCTTGAATAAATGTACGTCCTTCCAGACCGAACAATGACTTTATGTCTATAAACATCTGTGGCCTGAAATAGTAAAGCACCATTCATTAAAGTCTAGGGTACTAAGTGAATGGAACATTTTTTTTTTAAGTTTATTTATTTACTTATTTAGTGTGTGTGTGTGTGTGTGTGTGTGTGTGTGTGTGCGTGAGGGGGTGGGGCGGGAATCCCAAGCAGACAGGGCGGAGCCCAATGCGGGGCTCAAACTCAGGAAGAGTAGCTTTGGGAATATTGGTCCAAGTTGAATCCATCTAGAGATGTGGATAACACCATAGTGGTATTTGAGGGGATCGTGGAAAATAGTTGGCCTAACTGGCTTTAGTGCTCCAGAGGGTCACTCTGGATTAAGGTAATGAAGGTCCTGACACCTCACTGCATTATTGGAGAGTCAAACATTGGCCAGAAGTTGGTATTTCTTCTCCTGAAACACATCAACTTAAAATGTGTGGCTTCAAAGAATCATCAATCCAGTATTTTTTTTTTCTTTTCAACAAGGTGGCATGTTGGTTAAATGAGGGAAGTTGATAGTGTTGATGAATTTTCTTGTGGGACCCCAATCTGCCATCTTTTGTCACCAGGGTGTGACGTGAGCTTTAAAATCAAAGTATAGATTTATTCACTCACTTTCACATCCATCTTTATGGATTTCTTTGCCAAAAAGCTGCCCTAGAAGTTCTGGGTAAGCCTTCCTGCTCAAAACTCTCTCCCCCAATTCTATACTTGTCTGTCATGAGACTTTATCATTTTTTTTTAATAAAAGCAATCCTAGTCATCCTGTCTGCTGCTAAAGTGAGCCCATAGAATGTGGGTTTTATTCATCCTGAGATAGAATCTTACACTGACAGGGATGGGAGCCGCTTACAAAGTTCCTGAGAAAACGCCATTCAATCAGTTTGCCCTGGGTTTGAAAAAGCCTTGCCAAAATGCCATTTTTCCAGGTGGGCAAACCAATGCTATGAATTCTACCTGATAATTCCTCCAGGATTTTTGTTAGGTAGGAAAGAATAAGATGCATAGAAATTGAACCCAAGAAAATAGATCTTGACAAGCCAAGGGACCCAAAAGGTTATTCAGAGAACTTCAACAACACATCAGGTCCAACAGCATCAAAAACAACTTTCTTCATTGCTGGACATGAAGTTGTTGGCTCATAAACTGTCCCTCATATGCAAAAGACAAGGTGAGATGAAAAAAGGAGCAGACCTCTCCAGATTGGTAGGTGGCAGGCTTAATATTCAAAGGAACTTAGAGACTAGAAGGCGCCTGCCAGGAGCCTTTTTAAAGGGTTTAGTCAGGTATATCATCCAGATGATCTCAACAACACCTTACTCTCTTAAGGCTGTCTTTGGATCAGCTCCCACTGGGAGAATGGTGGACGGAACATACATTTCAAGGACAGGGGAGGGGGTGAGGAGCCTCCAATTGCCAGTGTCTGGTTCACAGGTGAACTTCAGGTCATGTCCTCTCAATTACCTCCTCCAACAAAATCAAATATTAACATTTATCTGCAGCATCAATTGGAATGATGATTTGGCACATATTTAGCACATGATTTACAGCCCTAGAATAGAGAAACAGTGATCGATTTTTAAATACTATCTCCCAGTATTTTGTAAACCAGTGATGAAAACTGAAACGACATTAAAATAGTAAGATGGCAACTGTCAACACCTCATCTTTAAAAAAAAAAGTGAAATTAAATAAAATGATCTCGTTCTGAAGAATCATTTAATTCTGAAATGCTTACTTGCGTCATTTTTGTTCTTTCCAAGTTAAGCCGCTGTTCATGGTTAAGTATAAATTTCAAATTTTTTCCTGAAGAGGAACAGAATATATCCCCCCCAAAAATGCCATTTTGGCAAACTGATTCTTTTGATTTGAAGTTATTTGAGAAGTAACTCCTCACATGAAAAGTAGCCTGCCTGTACCAGAAAGGAAGAGGGCATCCCTTTCACCAGAAATAGGAAATTCGGGGCCAGGAAGTTCATATGGACAAATCTTATTACTTCACTAATTTACTACCCCAAGCCCAAACCCCTTTGTCTTGACAATTCTTCACAAATTTATTGCTTTTTGTTTTGTCTAAAAGATACAAAAGTTTCCCATTTTGGTCACATATTTGAGTCTCATTTTTTTTTTTAATTTTTTTTTTCAACATTTATTTATTTTTGGGACAGAGACAGAGCATGAACGGGGGAGGGGCAGAGAGAGAGGGAGACACAGAATCGGAAGCAGGCTCCAGGCTCTGAGCCATCAGCCCAGAGCCTGATGCGGGGCTCGAACTCCCGGACCGCGAGATCGTGACCTGGCTGAAGTCGGACGCTTAACCGACTGCGCCACCCAGGCGCCCCGAGTCTCATATTTTTATGGGGTTTCTGTATGTATAAAACTCAATTTGTTTTTCTCCTATTACTCTGTTGTATGGGAAAAAAATTCTTCCTCTGCCCTTCAAGGTCTTCCAAGGGACTAAGAATTAAATTTACATGAGACAGATTAACATGAGAAAAAAAAAAAGTTTTATTACATGTGCACAGGGCCCAATAGTGACATTGAGACAAAGAAGTGACCAACGCCAGCAGTTTTTATACCAAAGAGATTATAAATTTGTGAGGAATTGATAGGATTTTTAATTCAAAGGAAAAAAACAGATATTTGGGAGCATTAATTAGTAAGGAATTCTAAGTGGAATTTGGGCTGAGATAGCAGAATAGTAAAAAAGTAATAAGGTTTGTTTCAATAGCTTTCTTGGCTTTAAAGTTTCTACCTCTGGTGATAAGGATGTCTTTTTATTGCTTAGTACAGGAAGGGCACCACCCACATGGGAGATTTATTTCACACTTTCAGACAGATAGACAGAGTGACCTTGTACGGGCTTTTTCCCAAGTAGCTTCAATTCAAAATAATCAATATGCCATTGTGGTATGTTTTGGGCAGACTGTCCTTGGCCCCTACACTGTCTTATATCAATTTAGTTATTAGACCAGCCAAAGAACCTAGCAGGTTCTTTGAAAGGAAAGGTTTTTCTGCCCCCATACCCCATTTCATTTTGGTAAGTGATTTTTGAAAATCCTAAGAAGGAATCTTTAACTGGGCTGGAAATAATTAGATTTTGAACTGTAAAAAGGCATTACCTAAAGTCTTTCATATTCAATAGATTTCTACTTTATTCTGTAATAATTTCTAAATATAATTTTAGGAGATTAGTATCTCCAATAAAGGATGTGTTGGTGATGGAGGTAAAGGTGGGGTCATGTGATCTACATCCCCTTTAGGTCTTTTGGTCCATTTGCATTTAGAACTGGGCAATTCGTCTCCATGTTCTTTTTGCAATCTTTCCTTCCCTATCCTGACATTCACCAGAGACGTGCCCCTAAATAGGAAACTGGATGCATTGGTGCCCCCATTCACTTCAGGCCCCAAAACAGGTGAGCCATATGATATAGCACTTGAAACTCTAGTTTTATTTTTTATTGAGTGTGCAAATGCTTCTATTGGTTTGAAAAGGCTACATTTTTCTCTCTGAATTGGATTTATTTTTAGATATATTAATATACTTACTCAAAAGTACTGCCTTCCTCCCTCATTCTTTCAACAACTATTTACTGAATCCTTGCTGTGTGTCAGAATATAAGGCAGCAAAAAAAAAAAAAAAAAAAATCAGATATGGTGGTCATTGCCATCTTGGAGCCAAATGTACCATCTTATCAGCGTTTGGCTTCTGGTTCATCCCCTGCCTTTCATTCTCCCTCAAGAAGTCTCACAACCCAAGCTTTTACTGAAACGACCATCCTGCACGTGTTTACATGATTTCCAAGGTGGAAAAACTTTCTTGGAGGATTTCTAGCCTCCTTCCTTGCCTTTCAGGATTTCAAAGACTTACATAAGTAAATTTAATTAACACGCTCATGAGTCCCCACATTCTTACCATGACCATGACCTGAGGAGATGTTATTATTTCTCTAGCATCGGGCACGCAGCGTAATAATCTTGGATACTGTTTGGCACTCACTTTGTTGCAAAAGGAAATCTCATTTCACAGTCCTCTTAAGAGGCTACCAATTTTTGTTTTATGACAAATTATTATGAAGTATCATTCAGAGTTTTTCAAGATGAACTTCAGTTTCCAAATTAACACTTTCCCTCAGAACACTGTGGCTTTGTTAAATTCTAGGTTGGTTGCTTTAAAATAGACCTACTCCCATCAAAACACACGGGTAAGAGGCAAAGAACACCACTGAAGTGGGGAAGAGAGTAGTTTATGGTGACAGCTCCCCAGTTCTTCAAGGTTTTAGCAGAAATAATTAAATTGAGGCTCAAGCCTACTCTAAGCAAGGCATATTTTTATATATCTTACTCACTAAATTATCCCAGACCCAAAGGCCCTATTCCAGGTTAGTGAATACCTCCTGAGGTATGATTTGGGTAGAAAAACAAAACTCCACACTGTACTGCTAATAAATGAAGATTTTTATCTTTCTCTTACATCAAGGCAAAAATACTAGCAAATGGGCCCTATGAGATGAGTACATTTAAAAGTAACATGATGTGTTGGAAATAAAACTGGGCCAAGAGACAGAGTGATGGATGCTAATGTCAGCCTCTGCCACTGAAAAATTTTCGACCTTAGATTAATTTGCTTAATTTCTCTGAGCACAGAGCTCCTAATGCATAGATATAGGTTAGCGATAACTCCGTTCTGGGATTATTAGGGGAAACAATGGGATAAAATACGTAAGTACATAGCATAATGTCTGGCACATGGTCGGACCTCAATAACAATTTTTTCTTTCCTTTTCTCACCTCCGTGCTGGAGAATTCCAGGTAGGACGACGGAAAGTTTAGGTTTCATTGTTCACACCAGGGAGCTATAGACCATACAGGCAAGAAGAGCAAGCATGGTGGCAAGTGGGGGAGCCACTGCCTTTTTGGTGTGACCTCATGCCTGTCAAAACATCCGCTGTGGAACAATGGGCATCTCACACTCACAAGTGTGGTCATGCATAATAGCTGTGCAGAGTTATGCTCTGGTTATCATCCTATTGTTAGGTTGTTGTCACTGAATGCTTTCAATCTAATGCGAGATTTAGCCGTTATTCTCTCTGGTGTTTAATTTCCCTATTTCCTCTTACCCATCTCTCAGAAACATCATCTCTGGCTGCTTCCTTCTTAAGCTCCATGCTGGACTCCTTCCTCTTCCTGACTTCTAAATGCTGGAATGACCCAGGCAACAATGTAAGCGCTGTTCTCTGTATCTAATTCAGGACTCATCCACCTCCCACACTTGAACTTCCAACCATATTCCAGTGACTTACATAGATGTTTCCCACCCCACACCTCTCTCAGAAGTATCATGGCATATCCAAATGCCTACTGCTTAGAAGTGGGGAGGGGAGGGGGGATAATTTTCCCTCTACCCTTCTGATTCTTGGCTGAGACTCTTTTAATAAAAGATTAACAAGAGAAAAACAAAGGCATTATTAACACATATACCTTATGTCCACATAAGAGATACCCAGGAAGAAAAATGGGGGACTCCCTGAAGTGGCTTAGAATTCCAGTTTATGTAACACCTTTAATAAAGAACAATACATTTGTGGAGAAACGATGGCAAAGGAGAGCAGTTGTAGACTTCCAAAGGAGGAAATAAAGGTTAGTGAAGTTTGTTACCTAGATTCATCTGGTGACTTCTCCAGGCTGATAGGGTCTAAAGTTCTCTTGGGGATTAAATCTGCCCTTCCTGGTAGAAGGGGGGAGCAAGAGCACCTTGGTAAATGTATGTCCTGTTTATAAGCATATAATAGGAGACAGAGGAAAGAGAGTTTTTCTTATATCTTCTTCTTCTCATTTGCTTTGAGCTCGAAATAACCCTGATGCCAAAGTGCATTATTTTGGGGTGGTGTTATCCATTACCCTTCAGAGATCTGATAAGCAAAAGGGAAATCTTGATTTTCTTCCCCTAAAACTACTTCCTTGACTCAGTGAGTGGCACTGTCATTCCTTTGGTTGCTTAGGTCAAAAATCTAAAAGCTGGGGCACCTGGGTGGTTCAGTCGGTTGAGCATCCAACTCTTGATTTCGGCTGAAGTCATGATCTCACGGTTCATAGGACTGAGCCCCATGTTGGGCTCTGCACTGACAGCCTGGAGCCTGCTTGGGATTCTCTCTCTCCCTCTCTTTCTCTGCCACCTCCCACTCATGTGCACTCACTCTCTGTCTCTCTCTCAAAATGAATAAATAAACTTAAAAATAATCTAAAAGCCAACATTGATTTCACTCGGCATCCTGTTTTTCACTGCCCCCATTTCCCCAATATCCAGTGGACTTATCAGTTCCATCAGCTCCCCTTTGAAAGTATATTCTAATGTCACACCTCCCAGCAACTGGCCCAAACCACACTCATCTCTGCAGTAGCCTCTTAAACAGTCTCCCTGATCCCACTTGGACCTTCCTGAGGTCTGCCCCTCACCAGTGCAGCCAGAGCGATCCTTCCACGATGTAAGTCAAGTCCTGTCCTTCTCCTACTTCAAGTCCTCCACTGTACTGCTACTCAACTCCTACCCAAGGTTACAAGCCCCCATATTACCTGATGGGGAGTGCCCACATGGCTGCTATGTCCCTCAATGATGTCATGTGCTGCCAATTCTCCTTCACTCATGGTACTCCAGCCACCCTGACCTTCTTGGGGATCCTTCAATGCACCTGCCTCTCTCCTTCTCATAGCACTGCCACCCTTGCAAATCCTCCTGCCGTAAGGTCTTCCTCAGAGCTTCACATTCGTCACTGCTTCTCTTCTTTTTGGGATTTTCCCATTACCTTCAAATGGGCCATCCCCAACCATCCCATCCAAAGCAGCTCTTTTACCCTCCTTGTGGTGATTGTCTTCCCTTCATTGGCATGATTGACTTGGCCTTCTGTCACCAATGGGAATCACTTCATGGATGAGTTTATTGATCACCTGAACCCTGCACTAGAAGGGAAATTCCTTATGGCAGAGATTTCATCTTTCATTCTCTTCCCTGCCACCTCCATGGCATATAATCAGTGCTCAAAGCTATTTTGTGTAATTAATAAGCCTTATTCACCTAGTCACTGGAGCTGTGAAACCCCTAATGGTGTTTAATCTCTTTTTTCTCCCATGACTTCTTCATCACTAGCTCTCATTTACTTTATGTCCAAAAGGATGTCTCCACATTTGTCTCCATCTTCCCGCCCCTCATCATGTCTCATGTGAACCATTACAGTAAACTTCTAAATGATTTTCCAAGTCTACCTCTTTCCTACCCCTTGTTGCAAGAGTCCTCTATCTTTTTTTTTATTTGTTGGCAGTCCATTAAGGATCTCAGCTCTTGCTCAGAGGGACAACTTAGTCTAGAAGTATCTAGAACTCTCTTGGGAACCATGAGTTACTTGGGTTGAAACTCTAGTGAGTCTTTTGTGTGTGTGTGTGTGTGTGTGTGTGTGTGTGTGTGTGACCTTAGAAAAATCATTTGAAACCCCTGAGTCTCAGGTTTCACATCTATATGATGGAGATAACAATGCCTGTCTTATAGGGTGGTTATGAAGATGAAATGAGTTGTCATAACGATAAAATAAGTTAGTTTCTGGGGTGCCTGGGTGGCGTCAATTAAGCATCTGACTTCAGCTTGGGTCATGATCTCACAGTTTGTGGGTTTGAGCCCCACGTCAAGTTCTGTGCTGGCAGCTTAGGGCCTGTGCTGACAGCTCAGATTCTGTGTCTCCCTCTCTCTCTGCCCTTCTCCCTCTAGTGCTCTCTCTCTCTCTCTCAAAAATAAATAAACGTTAAAAAATTAAAGAAATAAGTTACTTTCAGAAATTAGAATAAGACACAGCACATAGTAAGTACCAAATAAATGTTAGCTATTTTAATAGAATTCCTTCCATCTGACATATATTTGTCCATGGCTTTTAGTTTCCATGACATCAACTCTATGCTGCCATGTGACTTCAGTGTTCAACCTCAACTGTCTTTATTTCCTTTTTCTTATGCAAATTCTTCTGAAAGGCATCCTTGAGTCATTGATCACCTTAGGTCCAGTGACCTCAGGCCAGGAGAGAGAAGGGTCAGCTGATGCAATCATGCCAACCTGCACCCACCCCTTCAGCAAGGGCACGGGGGCACTTAGGAGATAGCAAGGGCAGGCTGGGAAGGGACTGGCATGTCTATCGTAGCAAGAAAGATGCCTGCCAAGTGTCATTGGTCCTTTGGGAATAGAAACAATCTTAGTCCAAGAATCCTCTATTTTGAAAAAAAAAATGACTATTTGGATTCTGGTTTTATCTTCTGTATTTTTTTTGGTCTATGCTTATCATTTACTGAAGATCTCTTAGGACCACTATGCTTAACTGAAGCCAAGAGAGTGGTTTGGAATAGGTAGTTACCAATGGGGTTAGGTGCAGGGGAAGTTCTGAGATATATCTGGAGCTTCTTTCCTATCCTACAGGTGGTCCCTAGGAAGGCCATGTCTACATTCTGCTTCAAATATCTCCCCACCACCTCCCTGTCCCTTGATACTCTTTGGATATTTAACTACTAATCACCTGTATTTAAGAATATAAAAGCCATGGTTAATATGTAAATACGTTCATCAGAAGAGTAAGTCCTTAGGAGCTATCACTTAGTAATCTCAAATCCTTATTGGCTTATCAGATTTGCTAGCAGAAGGTGATGTTCCTAGGGAAGAGAAAAGAGGACAGGTCTGTTTTTGTGCTAGGAAGGGAATGTAGAGTCCAGAGATGGAGCATGAACCTGAGGAGAAGATGCTTAGCTGAAGGAATGTACACTGGATGCCACGAGAAAGAACAGATTAGGGGAGCCAAGGAGAAAAAAATAAATAAAAAGGAAAGAAAAGCCTATAATTGGAGATAGAGGGACAGTCTTAAGACATATATTCCAAATGTTTGTTTGAAAGCAGCCCCTTAATAATGAAGACCAATTAGCTTCAGGTTCAAATGAGGGTTGCACCATTGTATGGATCCCAGAGTGGGTGTGGCCAATGGTCCATCCCCAACTTCCCCAGAGCAGCATGGAGTCAGCAATGGCTATGTGTCTCTCAAGTTGATAGACTGCAACATGGTTATCTGTCAACCTGTTTCCACCCCCAAGACTGTCAAGGAATTTGCAAAAGCAAAACTTGCTTAGTGGGTTAAAAGTTGAAAGTCAGCAAGCTCCAAAGCATAAGGCATCTTTGGTGAGCACATGTGCTACGTACCAACTAAGGACACGGTTTTTAAACTTGACTCAAGGTCTTGCTTTGGACCTCAATAGCCAAGCCCAGGGAAGATTACACATTTTTAAAGTTGTGAGAATAGGGTTATTTAGGTCAGAAACAGAATTCACTCTTCAACCCTTTCAAAGAATATGGTAGCTAAGTTCGCCTTTATAAGCAAAGAGTGAAGCATGCCTTACAAAGTCATCATTACCAATAGGCTAAATAGGATGACTTCAACCAAAGTGGACCTATGTGGCTGCCAGGCAAGGACATGGCAGAATGTCCCATGCTGCTCTTCTCAATTAAGAGGATTCATATCATTGTTCTTACTTAAAGTGAGCAAAGAAACATCCTCTGTCTTCCTTAAACATCGATGTTTCGAAGTAAATATTTTTGTTTGTTTGTTTTGAGGGGATTTCTATTTTCTGTGTCAGGAGCACAAAGTCACACTGCTAATGCTCTCAAGGTTTGAATCACAGTGATTTTGAGGACACAGTGATTAAAAGCCCAGATTCTAGAGTCTGATGCTTCCATCCAAGTCCCCACTCTGCCACCCCCTAGCTATGTGACTCCATTTATACCAACCTCCACTGTAGTAAGCTCTGCTAATCTCTCTTATGAGCTAATAAATGAATGCACTTATAACCATGCCTGGGACAGGAGTAAGCACTCATTACTGTTGGCATGCTTCAAGGACCACCTCATTTGGTCTTCACTGTAACCCTCATTCACAGATCACAAACAACCTTCTGAAATTGATACAATTAAAATCCTCATTTTATAGGTGAAGAAACAGGGCTGAAGAAGGTTAAGCTGTGTGCCTGGGGTTACAAAGCTAAGAAGTGATAGAGAGGGAATCAATCCTGGGTCAATCAGACTCTAATTAAGACACAGCCATGTCTGTCATAACCCATCTATTGTATGCTAGCCATTCGTCGAAGATGTGCTAGAGATCTCAATGGTGTTTCTGAGAGACTGGATTGTCCACAGAGATAATTAGAGCATAAATAACAAAAGGAATCTCAACAAACATAAAATTAATTCAACCCTTATCATACTGTATTAACTTGGGGGCGGGGGGCATGGAATAACCCACCTAAAGTCTTGAAGTCTACCAGACTGTCAAACGAAAGTAATCCTGAAGGAGGTAGAGTATGTGCTACGGGACAGATACAAGATGTGGTCACTACCCTTGAGTAGATGACAATCTAGTTGGACAGAATAAACAGTATACTCACCATGCAAAATAATCATCGCAACTTTACCATATAATCACCGATGGGATGTGTAATGCATGACCAGCCTAATATAGGGTTAATCAAGCAAGGATTTTAGAACAAATAATGAGCATGGGATCTTAAAAACATTGAAGTGACATGTATCGTTCAGATATTTAAGGCTATAGGAGTTTGGAGTTGGGGACATAATGACATTACTGTAGAGCAAGAACTTGAATTGAATCTTTGAAAGAAGGCATAGATTTGGATACATGGATGGGAGACTGAAAGGCATCCCAGAAAAAGAAAGCATGACTAATGTCACGGGGTCAGGAAAAAGTGTGACATGCCTGGGGTGAGAAGGAAAGGAAAGGAAAGGAAAGGAAAGGAAAGAAAGGAAAGGAAAGGAAAGGAGAGGAGAGGAGAGGAGAGGAGAGGAGAGGAGAGGAGAGGAGAGGAGAGGAGAGGAGGGGAGGGGAGGGGAGGGGAGGGGAGGGGAGGGGAGGGGAGGGCAGGGCAGAGAAGAGAGACAGAGACAGAGAGGGAAGAAGGGAGAAAGGAAGGAAGGAAGGGAGGGAGTGAGGAAGGAAAGAAGGAAAGAAGGAAGGAGGAGGGAGGGAGGGAGGGAAGAAGGAGAAAGAAAGAAAGAAAGAAAGAAAGAAAGAAAGAAAGAAAGAAAGAAAGAAAGAAAGAAAGAAAGAAAGAGAAAGAAAGAAGGAACGAAAGAAAGAAAGAAAGAGAAAGAAAGAAAGAAAGAAAGAAAGAAAGAAAGAAAGAAAGAAAGAAAGAAAGAAAAAGAAAAAAGGGGTTCATTCAAGAAGGTAAAGCATGTAGCTATCAATGTGATTCAGCTTATAGAGTTTTCACAAATGATCAATTACTACCTAACTGTAAAGTAGAAGTGTGTATCAATATTTCCATTCAAAAAATAAGCTGAAAGTTGAACATATACACAGGTCTGCCTTCAGTCAGTGTTGCAGCCTCTTTTGTTTTCATTACATTACGTATTCCCTGAAGTACATAGGATAGAGAAGAATTAGACTTTTCAAAGTCAGGAAAAGGACGAAATAAGCATTACAGAGTCATATGTAATTCTAATACATCAAATGGAAAAGCACCTGATACAGTCAGGATGTTACTATAGGCTTCTATAAGCTCTCTCTCTCTCTCTCTCTCTCTCTCTCTCTCTCTCTCCCTCTCTTGTCTGTGTCTCATCTGTCCATCTATATCCATACATAAGGTGTCTATTTGAAGCACCAGCTCTTAGTGTTTTTTCCTTAAATTTATTTTCTTTACCTAAAAAGTGAGCTTTGTTCAAAACACATTCATAGAGAATACATTTGATGGATCACTATAGTCTCTTTTCAATGTCTTTCCCTCCCTCTTCTTAAATTTTCAACTTGAGCTATATGCTAGTCGAGAATCTCTGAAGATTCATTTTTCTGAAAATATTCTTCATAAACCAATTGAGATGATAGAATTGTGAAAACATTCATCTCCCACTTAAAAAAAACCCCACACAATAAAGGGAAAGGAAGCTTTATTACTCAGATGGAAAGATCTGGAAAGCTTTCACAGATTTTTTTTTTTTTAACATCCCTCGGTGTCAGAATCCAAATGATTTGTCCATCGTGGTTTATGCTGGAAGCTGAAATTCAGGTTCACATCCAGCATTTCCTGTCAAGGCTCATATGAAGGACCTATCTTCAGTATGTGTTTGTAAGGACTGAGGTTGTTAGGACTGGGAAACTCTGGCTTATAAGAAACTTAGATAAAGCCAGAATTTTATAATATTAACGTTGGTAGCAGTTACTGTTTGTTGATGACTTATAAGTGAGACTCTGTGCTAAGGGCTTTAAACACATGATTTTATCTTCACAGGATCCCTGTGTGGTAGGATTTTTTTCTGCCATTTTTCGTCCAAGCGTAGAGGGGGTGAGCAACATGTCCCTAGTGCCCTAGCCCAAAATATTAAGCGGCAGAACAAAGAATCCATTGTGAATGCCTCTATGAAGGAAAAATGCAAGAGGTGCCTGGGTTGCTCAGTGGGTTAAGCATCTGACTTCAGCCCAGTTGGTGATCTCACAGTTTGTGGATCCGTGACCCATGCTGAGCTCTGTGCCGACAGCTCAGAGCCTGGAGCCTGCTTTGGATTCCGTGTCTCCCTCTCTGCTCCTCCCCCACTCATGCTAAGTCTCTCTCTCAACGATAGATAAACATTAAAAAGAAAATGCTAAGTCTCTCTCTCTCTCTATGATAGATAAACATTAAAAAGAAAAACAAAATTTAAAAGTCACTGAATCTGGGGGTGCCTGAGTGGCTCAGTCGGTTAAGTGTCCAACTTCGGCTCGGCACAGGTCATGATCTTGGTACATGAGTTCGAGCCCCACATAGTGCTCTCTGCTGTCAGTACAAAGGCTGCTTGCGATTCTGTCTCCCTCTCTCTCTGCCCCTCCCCGCCCACGCATGCCCCCTCTCTCTCTCAAAAATAAATAAACATAAAAAAAAGTCACTGAATCTGCTGCCTGCTACAAGGTTGGGCTTTATCATATTTGCTTGAAAATGGCTTTGCTCCAGCTGGTGGGCTTGCTGATGTGGGAGACCACAGGAAGCCACAGGCTCCGGCCAAGTAGGCTGGGTGTTTGTGAGCAATGTTGGGGGGGGGGGGGACAGGGAGCAGGGCTTCCCATCCCAGCTCTACGTCTCAAGTGATGTCCTCCCCTGCGTCCTCCTCTGTGGAAGTCACCGCGTCAACAGCACATAATAATAGGCTTCCATGTGGATGAAACGGCACGTTAATGTAAATAATGGACTTAACGTAGTGCCTCGTATAGAGGAAGCGCTCGAGAAGGGCCATTCACATGCTATGAAAATAGAGTTCCCGTTTAATGAATAGGCCCTTTGTAAGGATTATTGTTTTACCTGTACTAGTTCACCTAAAAATATGAATTCCTCTGAGCAAGAAGAAAAGGGGAGAAGAAGTAAAACAGAAAAGAAAAAAAGCTGCAGTCAATAGGACAGTCTCCAGTATTCCCAATGTCACTAAAATCTCTGCCAAGCACCCGGCAAGAGGGCATCATGTTCCCCCAAATAATCGGTGCAGTGATGGGGGGATTTGGGGGGCAATGCAGTGAGGGGTGCTGAGGCTCCCTAGCCACACCTGTCACCTTCCCCTGCATCCTGAAGAGACAAATGTGCACTTTCATTAAAAATAATCACAGGGGCACCTGGGTGGCTCAGTCGGTTAAGCATCTGACTCTTGGTTTCGGCTCAGGTCATGATCTTATGGTTCCTGAGTTCTGGCCCCACTACGGGCTCTGCGCTGATGGTGCAGAGCCTGCTGGGGATTCTCTCTCTCTCCCTCCTTCTCTCTGCGCCTCCTCCACTCGCTCTGTCTCTCAAAATAAATAAACAAAAAAAAAAAATCACAAACATCACTCCAGACTTGCAAAATCTTTAGTGCTGTTGCAGAAGAATCATACCCAGAGTTCCGTCCCCAGCCGCTCAGATCTCTCAGATCCGTTGTCCATTTGGGACTCAAGCTGCTTGGCCCCTGGCTGCCATCTGTTTCACCCTTCTTGGACCCCCTCATTCCTGCCCACACCCCTGCATGTTGCCGTAGTGTCTTTTCCAGACTGACCCTTCGTGTCACCTGCGTGCACAGCTCTGCTGGGGGACCCTGACACTTCTAGGCCCTCATGTCACTGTGGCTTATTTCTTGCTGTCACTGATGGGTGATCCCACCAGGGAAAGGCGGCCTCTCTAGCAGGAGATGCATCACAAAGCTGGGAAGCAAACAGTCTGGAAGAGCCCTCTGTGGGTGTTCCCGTCATATCACTCCCAGGCGGCTCTAAGCAACTATGGTCCTATTGTACCATCATTTATGTCTAGATTCCTATAGAGGCTTTTCTATTCTAATGATTTAATAGAAGGGAAAAGAGATTCCAGAAATACTCTAAATTCAGCTAATATTTACTTTGCATCATTCACTTAGAACACCTCTATGCCCCCTTAACCACTCAGCCTCTCCCTAAATCTGTGCAAGACAGTGTGAAAGACGTATCCAAGGCCTCCCAGCCAGTCAGTGGTAGAGTTTGAACCGAACTGTGTCTCCTGACTCTTTGTTCTTAAGATCTGGGCTCTGACAAATGGCATGTGTGCTTCAAGTCCGTCTGGGGAAATGCCACTCTATGAAAATACAAAGTCACTGGAGATGGGGTTTGGATTGTCTGGAACTCTAGTCTGTCATGTAACTCTGTGGCAGAGTCCCAAATACAAACGCTGTTTTTCTTTTTGTGTAAAGTTCCAGGAGTAGAAAATACTTTCGCCTTTCGATCAGTAGGACTGACCCAGGAGACCAAGTCTCTAGGAGCCAAAGCTGTCAGAAAGAGAAACAAAATGCCTTTCTTTGCAACACAAGCGCTTGGGGTGGATGTTCTGAGCAGTACATGCTGCAGTCAGCAGTGATATTGTTTCACAGGGTGTAGCCAGAGTCAACCGGCTTTTTATTCCCAGAATATCTTAGCCCAAAGACATAGCATCCTTTCAGAGACAGCCTCAGAAAGTCGACTGCTTGCCTGCAGCCGCTCATTCTGACTATAAAGCAACTTTTCTGCAACAGAAGAAAGAACTAGGACAGGAAGTTTTAAATGGTGGTCCCTTTAGCAAAATGTCGTGGTGAATTTATGCTCCTTGATTATAAATTTATTTATGGAAAATCAGAAGTTATACTATGTAGTATGATACACTGTATTGGTAGGGCTTACATAGTATTACTGCAACATGATTTTTAAATACTAAGGATATGTATGCATATAAATATGGTTAGTTAGTATTTAAAAATGATGTTGCAATCTGGTCTGTGTTGGTAAATCTACACTAGAGCAGTTCACATTTGATTATAGACAATGTTATATTCTCTGGTTTCTTTCTTGAGGGTAAGAAGTGTTTACCTCTCTTCTTTTACAGCCTTCTCCTCCCACTGCTGGGCACTAGTAGGGTTCAAGAAGTAAGTATGATTCACAGCCTCGAGATTCTCTTTTTTTTAAATGTTTATTTATTTTTGAAAGAGAGAGATAGAGAGAGACAGATAGACAGAGTGTGAGCGGGGGAGGGGCAGAGAGAGACGGAGACACAGAATCTGAAGCAAGCACCAGGCTCTGAGCTGTCAACACAGAGCCCGACGCAGGGCTCGAACTCATGAACTGTGAGATCATGACCTGAGCTGAAGTTGGACGCTTAACCGACTGAGCCACCCAGGCACCCCTAAAGCTTCTGATCTTCAGTTCCTTAACTGCTACAAATAAAGACCGCTATTTATTCTATCTTAGAAGTCTGCTGTCTCTGTCTCTCTTAGCCCAAGAGACTATAGTTACATTTTGCTCCAAGTAAGATAAAATGTTGGATGAGCCCCCTGGCCTGACCCCTACCTCCCATCCTATGGTTCCTGAACAGTTAGGTTTCAGTCAGCCCCGAAATTGTAAGCATCTATTGTGGATATGTGCTCATGTGCAGTTTTTTGAAGGTCCTTAGCTTTATTAATTCTCAAAAGATTGTGGATGCAAGACTGAGTACACTGGGTGAGTCTTAGAACATCCTTTAGAGTTAAGCAGCAAGTTTTTCTGTTTTCCTCTGATTTGTGATATCTTATATTGCAGTGATTTTTATCACCCACGGCCCAAGGGTGTCCTGGACAATAGGATGGGCATAAACAAACACTTCTCAGTGTCAGCATATACTGTTCATTCTAGAATCTTGGTGTTTCAGTTAAGAATGACTGGTCACTGTTTTTGAAGAAACAGATGTCCTGAAATAGACCCACATGGAAAATGGTACCCCATCATGTGTCTAAAAACCTAAGGATTGCTTTAAATGCAACTCCTCCTTTTCCCCGTGTTATGATTCCTTTATAGTGGCCACAACTTTCCCGAAACCATCACGGTAACAAAAACCAGTCAGGTTTGTGGAATCAGTCAGGTTTTACTAATGATGTCACCAGCACACCAACACCAAAGAAGCCTTCCACCATTGTGCATGTAATAAAGCCTTTGCTCACACTACAAACAACTGTCACAGTTACCTTCCAGTCATGCCTACTGCCTATAATATGGTAAGACTCTTAAGAACACTTATAAGAAAAACAAAAAAGGGAACCCACATATATGATCTTTGTCCTTTACTAGGAGAATTGTGCCCTCCTAGGTCCAACCAGGGATTCCCAAAAGTTTACAGAACTGACGAACCACCATTTAAAAGCTTCCTTCTGGACCAAGTGTCCCAAATTCCTGATGCTGTATAGACTGCTCTGGTCTGCAGTATCTTCCGTGAGGATAAGTGGGATTATCTAGATCTGTGCCAGTCAGCAGGGTGGCAAATGTCTATATGTGGCCACCAACACTTGAATGTGGCTAGTTCCAACTGTATAAAATACACAACAGATTTTGAATATTTAATATGAAAAAAAGGTAAACAATTCCATAAACTATGCTATGCTAATTTTTTAAAGATTACCATTTAGTATACTAAAATATGTTATACAAAATGGTAATCTTTGGATATGTTGGGTTAAATTAAATACATTATTAAAGGGACACCTGGGTGGCTCAGTCAGTTGTGTCTGACTCTTGGTTCTGGCTCAGGTCATGATCTCAGGGTCATAGGGTCAAGCCCTGAGTCAGATTCTGTGCTGAGCATGGAGCTCACTTAAGACTCTCTCCCTCCCCCACCCCCCATCCCTCTCCCCTGCTTGAGCTCTGTCCCTCTCTCTAAAATAATAATAACAATAAGTATAATAAGTATAGTAAGTATTATAAGTATTATTATGTGGGGAAACAGGTTCTACTTACATAAATGGGTTAGAAACATGCTTAGAGCAGAAAGCCACCACCTCGAGGTAAAAGCACCCGAGGTTAGCTAGTGAGATATTGTAATGGGATCATGAGTAACTTGTTATATCACCTGCAGGAAATTACTTTCCATCTGACACCAATATACGATTGTACTTTGATCATAAATTCCACTTGCCCCCCCCTCCTTTGCTTCTTACACCCACAAGTTAATGATTACTGTCTGATTGTTTTCTCCATGTTCACGTGTGTAAGATCTTGTTTTCTTCATGTTCATCACGTGAGTAATATCTTGTGTGCTCAATAAATACAGAGAGTAACCCCCTGTTTGGGGCTCTTGTCTCCTCCCAGAAATTAGCCTCTCTGGTATTCAATTCTACCTCTGCTCTCTTGCTGGACAAGAGAGAACTCCAGACTCATAGTCTGTAACATTATTATACTTATTTTCTGTTTCTTTTAACTTTCTTAACATGGCTGGTAAAAAAAAAAAAAAAAAAAGAATATCTTATACAATGATGAGTGAGTTCCAGTATATACAGGATATCACTGAGGTAAGTAGAGGTAAGTGCTCTTTGTTGGAGGCCCTTATTAAATATGGCCAAAAATTTTTTTAAAACAAAGGACATCAGCAAGGTCAAAAGCCATATGACAAATTGCAAGAAAATATCTGCAACACATAGGGCAGGTAAATGACTAATATCCCTACTGTACAAATAAAGACACTTTAAAAATTAAAAAAGCACAGCCCACAAATTCTAGAGAAAAATGGGAAAGGCTAGAACATTTAACAAAAACTACATAAAAATGCATATGAAAAGGTGTCCAAACTCATCCAGAGTTACAGAAATGCAAATTAAGACAGGAGTGAGATTCTCATCATCAGAATGACAAAAATTCAAAATCTTGACAATACTGTCTGCCGTCAGAGTGGAGAAGTAGGCACTGCCATGTGTTCCTGGCACAACACAACACAACACAACACAACACAACACAACACAACACAACACAACCTCTCTGACAAGAATTTGTCGATATAGAGCAGAATGCCATTCACATTTGCCCTTGGACCCTTATTTATAAGCTATTCAAACTGCTTCAGATGTGGCCAGTGGGGACGCTTTCGGGCTCGCCCTTCAGTCTTCTTGTCATGCTTCCATCACTCTTGGGGCACTTTCCTACTTTCTATCTCAAGATACTCACATTATTTCAAGCCTTCCCTGCTCCAAGCCCAAAGCCAGGCATTTCCCCAAGGAGACCTGGTTCTTCCTCTAAGAATTTGCACTGAAATTATATTTCCAATAACACAGAAATATCTATGCAGAAAGTGATTCACTACAGCATCCTTTGTAATTGTCAATACTGGAAATATCTAAGTGGGAAAACATAAGGGTTAAAATACTGCTCATCTGGGGAAAAAGAATAAGAAAAAAAAGAATATCTTATAAAATGATGAGTGATTTCCAGGATATACAGGATGTCACTGAAGTAAGTAGAGATAAGTGCTCTTTGTTAGAGGCGCTTATTAAATATGACTCATTGCCTGAAGATTTTATGATATATATTAAAATCAAAGGGAAAATAAGGAATCATACATGGTCTTTTTAATTGTTCAAAAAGAAACACAGAATAAACCAGGAAGTAATGCAATTGGTTTAACCTAAGAGATTGGGGATAAAGGGAAAGAAGTATAAAGTCTGGAAAAGGGAGAGATCTTTTTCTAAGTGCATTTTTTGTATAGTTTTGCTTGTTTGAATCATATTTATGTTCAACATATAAAAAATAACATTAAGTCATCAAGAATGGACAGAACCCACAACTAGGTGCATTGTTTCAAATGAATGAATGACTACACTGAGAGAAGAACCATAGACCCCATCCTAGTAATTTCTTAATGTTATGCTTTGAGTATATCCATCCTCATCTAAAGAGGAATAAAGAGCTACAAACAAATCTTAGTTGGTTTGTTTATATTTTGAAGTAGTATAGGGGTGACAGCTCTGAAACTATTTTGTGTGTATTGTAAGACTGAGTAAAAGTATTGATGTCATTGGAACTCAGGTCTTACTGTGGAAGAAACATAGCTACATTTATGAAATGGGATTAGGTGAGTAATAGCACTACATAGTTCCCAGTTCTGTGTGTGTGTGGTGTGTGTGTGTGTGTGTGTGTGTGTCTAACTGTTCTTTGATAGGTACTATAAGCAAAGAGTACCCCTGGGACCCACAAATTGGTTTCTAAATATCGTTCCTAATGAAAAATAATCATCCTTAGAAAAATGACTGATTACAGGGCTAGTGAAAGGAAGGTAGAAGGTGGGAATTGAACATCTTGCACCACAATTTTTTAAAGTGCTCCAGAAGTAAAAGAATTATGTCAAAAAAACACAGGAGCAAGCTTAAGGCTCTTGCTAGCCAAATGTAGGGCAATTTGATCATCAAAATAAATGAGGATGTTATGAGCTTATAACCCATTATATAAAATGAAGGTCCATGAATCTATACTGATGACTGATACAAATAGATGACAGATAAATAAATAGATGATGGATGGATGGATGGATAGATGGTTAGATAGATAGTAAGACAGACAGATAGATAGACAGACATGTAGATGATAGATACATGTAGACAAGGGAAAACTCTCCCTCGCTCTAGTAGATTAACTTAGAAAAGGAGTGATGGATCAAAAAAATCACCATTTGCAACTGTCATGGTTAACACTGAAGCAAGCATCATCAATGAATGGGAGGGCAGTTTTGATCAGAAACAGAATATTATAAAATCTCAAAATATTTCCTTGCAATATATGTAGTAATTACAGAAGGAAAAATGACAATTAGGTAGTGAGTCTAATAACTGAACCATAGACATGTAAGAAAATATTCTTGTTCTTAGGAAATACACACTGAAATTGTGGGGTAAAATGATATGATCCAAGCAACCTGCTCTCAAATGGTTGAAAAAAATAAAAACATGTATGTATAGAGGGAGAATGATAAAACAAGGGAGGTAAGATACTAAAAATTAGTGAAACTGGATAGAGTATACAGGATTCTTTGTACTATTCTTGCAATTTTTCTGAAAGTTTAAAATTATTTCCAGATAAAATATTTTTATTTAAAAAATGTGTTTTTTTTCAATCTCTTTGTTAGGCTTGTCAGATAAAACAGAGGCAAACTCTATTCATTTCCCAGATAGAACCCGGGAGCTCCAGGCAAGATTTAAAAACTAAATGGCCACATGGACTATCTGGTAAGGGACAGTTTAGCTAATTTGGAAGATTTCTATTATCACTTTTGCAAACAGACTCAGCACAGATTACTGAAGTGCCCAAGAGTGACTGAGAAAAAGGAAAGACAATTGCTCAACTGGATGGGACATAGGCCTTAGACAAGGAGATGGCCACCTGAGCTGACATCTGAATGGCCAGATATCAAGGACTAAGTCCACTTCTGCCTTCCCGCCTCACTCCTACTTCCAACACCTAGCCCATACCTGGTGAAGCATGAGTCTCTTGACAATTAAAATTCAGATTAGAACCCAAATCCAAGGAGACTAAAGTCAGCCATCTTGGCCAAATGGGGGCCTCCAAAACCAACCTGAATGTTAAAAGCAACTGAAAAAGCTCCTGAGATTTGGACTTGGTAGAATGTACTATTTACACTTAACAAATAGCATCTGCCACTTAACTTGACTCTCTAAAGACATATATTTTAGGCAACCTGGGTGGCTCAGTTGGTTGAGTGTCCGACTTTGGCTCAGGTCATGATCTCAGGGTTTGTGAGGTCAAGCCCCACATTGGGCTTGCTCCTGTCAGTGCAGGGCTCACTTTGGATCCTCTGCCCCCGCCTCTCTGCCCTTCCCCCGCTCACATGGTCTCTCTCTCTAAAATAAATAATCATTTTAAAAAAAGAAGCTCACAGACTAATGTGAGAGTTTTAAAAACACATGTTTTAGTATCATATGTGGTTTTTACCTAGATAAAAGCAGCATTAAAGAATTTTCCCTTCAAAGGGAGAATATGTCTGCTGAAATGAAGTCTAATTCTGAAACCAGATCTAAAACAAATTAGTATATGTCAAACATATCCACCCTGACAGCAACCAAAAGTGATTAGGTTCATAGTTAATTTCAGCTCTTTTGATGCAAGAAGGAATCACAAGAAAACACCCATGGACAGCAAAGTGCTATTGACCGGACTTTTCATGGTCATGATCCAATTGCACTACATGCTCTCTCCTGTGGATAGAATTTCCATTTTCTCCGCTTCTTAGAATGATCCAGACGCTAAGAAATCTCCTATAAGATGGTGTAAAATGACCACTGTACCTAGATCTTGCTGCATTCGTGTCTTCTTCTTCTAGTAGCTCTGCCTATACTGTTCTTCACTCAAGCAATCGAACACTTAACAAGTGCAAAACAGTTGTTCTCTGATTTCCATGCTTAAGTGATGCTCTTAGGATGCCTGAGGGTACCCTAAAAGTGACTCAATGTCCTCCACAAGACAAGGGGGCTTCTTTGGCATCCACAGTGAGGTTGCTATCATCCCCAAGGTTACAAAATTGCTAACTGTCCAATCGCAATAAAAGCTGATGCTTCCAAACTACTACCATCCTAATTATAATAGTGTGTATATGAGTGTGTGTGTGTGTGTGTGTGTGTGTGTGTGTGTGTGTGTGTGTAATTCCATAGTTTAGTAAATAGTTTTTATACATAACCTCATTTCAAACTTACACTTTAGTGTCCTCATTAGAAAATAAATTGGCCCCGGGCACCTGGGTAGCTGAGTTGGTTAAGCATCTGACTCTTGATTTCAGCTCAGGCCATGACCTCAAATTGTGAGATCGAGCCCCTTGTTGGGCTCTACACTGAGCATGGAGCCTGCTTAAGATTATCTCTATCCCTCTGCCCTTCTCTCCTGCTCACACTCTCTCTAAAATTAAATTAAATTAAATTAAATTAAATTAAATTAAATTAATTAAATTAAATTAAATTAAATTAAAGAAAAGGAAAGGAAAGAAACTGGCCAAAGACCCATGGCTGGTAACTAGTGGAGAGAAACTCAAGCCTGACCTTCTTGTGCCTGTTTAGTATTAAGCTACCTCAAGGTAAATGTAAACACATGATATGATGGTTAATTTCATGTGTTAAGGGATGCCCCGATATTTGGTCAAACATTATCCTGTGTGTATCTCTGAGGGCATTTGGGATCAATTTAACATTTGAATAGACAGGGGGTGCCCAGGTGGCTCAGTCAGTTAAGCATCCAACTGTTGATTTTGGCTAAGGTCATGATCTCATGATTTGTAAGATCTGGCCCCACATCAGGCTCTGTGCTGGCAGCACTGAACCTGCTTGAGATTCTCTCTCCCTCTCTCTCTGCCCCTCCTTTGCTCACATGTGTCCTCTCTCTCTCAAAATAAACTTAAAAAAAAAAACACATTTGAATAGATTGAGTAAAACAGATCATCCTTCCTACTGTGGGTGGGTCCTATGTAATCAGTTGAAGGCCTGAATGAAGGCTGACTCTTCTACAAATAAAGGTGAATTCCTCCTGCTTGTCTTCAAGTAGGGTTATTGGGATTTTCCTGCCTATGGGCTTCACTGAAACCTCAGCTCTTCGTAGGTCTCTTTGCTCTCCTTTGGTCTTGGACTACATACACCACTGACTCCTGCCTGGTCTTCAAGCCTTTGGACTAGAATAGGACATACACCATTGGCTTTCCTGTGTCTCCAGCTTTCCATCTCACCCTGTAGATCTTAGAACTCCATGATTGTACAAGCCAATTCCTTATAATAAATAAAGAGCAAGATTTCATTTCTTTTTAATGGCTGAGTAATATCCCATTTTGTGTGTGTGTGTGTGTGTGTGTGTGTGTGTGTGTGTGTGTGTGTGTGTATACACCACATCTTCTTTATCCATTCATCAATTAATGGACACTGGGCTCTCTCCATAGTTTGCCTATTGTTGATAGTGCTGTAATAAACGTTGAGATGCATATACCCCTTCAAATCTGTATTTTTGCATCCTTTGGCTAAATACATAATAGTGCAATTGCTTGATCATAGGGTACTTCTATTTTTGGTTTTTTGATGAAACTCCATACTGTTCTCCAGAGTGGCTACACCATTTTGCATTTCTGCCAGCAGTGTAAGAGGGTTCCCCTTTCTACACATCCTCACCAAAACCCGTTGTTTCTTTTGTTAATTTTAGCCATTCTGACAGGTGTGAGATGGTATCTCACTGTGGTTTTGAAAGTTTTTTTAATGTTTATTTATTTTTGAGACAGAGAGAGACAGAGCATGAACGGGGGAGGGTCAGAGAGAGGGAGACACAGAATCTGAAACAGGCTCCAGGCTCTGAGCTGTCAGCACAGAGCCCAACGTGGGGCTCGAACTCACAGACTGAGAGATCATGACCTGAGCTGAAGTCAGACGCTTAACCGACTGAGCCACCCAGGCGCCCCTCTCACTGTGGTTTTGATTTGTATTTCCCTGATGATGAGTAATGTTGAGCATCTTTTAATTTGTCTGTTAGCTATCTGGATGTCTTCTTTGGAAAAGTGTCTATTCATGTCTTCTGCCACACGGGCAGGGGTGGAGAAGGGAAGAGAGGGAAACAAACCACAAGAGACTCAACAATAAAGAACAAACTGGGGGTTTATGGAAGGAGGTGGGTGGGAGATGGGTTAGGTGGGTGATGGGTACTAACGATGGCACTTGTTGTGATGAGCACTGGGGTGTTGTATGTAATTGATGAATCACTGAATTCTACTCCTGAAACCAATATTGCACTGTATATTAACTAAAATTTAAATAAATTTTAAAACAAGGGAAGAAAGATGATAGATGATAAATAGATAGATAGATAGATAGATAGATAGATAGATAGATAGATAGATAATCTCCTATGGGTTCTGTTTCTCTGGAGAACCCAATACGCATGGAACTCAGTTTTGAAAGTTTTACCAGTTTGACAAAGTAGAGTTCCCTTTCTTTAGAAGTTGCAACCTCTTATCTGTGGCCTTACCTACTTCTGTGACTTGTGTGGAATTGCTAGCTTGCTGTGTCTAGCCAATGGAGGGAGGTGACCATGCCTTATGCCATGTTCTAGAAGGCCATGTTCTCTCTACCTTGAATCAACTGCTAAGTTACCCTTGGAAAGGAAAACTTCCAACATTCTCTGGTTTTGCCTCTAATTTCTTGGATTATGCATTAGCCCACAAGAATTTACATCCATTGGAAGAAGTCATCAACAGGATATGTCTACCAGCTGACCCACGAGTAGGACTCAGGCAACTGGAGGCTCCTTACCCCCTCCTCTGTCCTTGGAATATACATTCTAATCTCTGTTCCCATAGCCAGAGCTGTTTTGAGGATGCAGCCTTGAGAATGTCTAGACTGAATGCTTGCCTGAGCTCAGTTAAGGCCTCTATATAAACTTCTAAGGTTGTGGAGGGTAGGTATGGAGATCTATTCATGTTGTAACCTCCCAGGACAACCCTCCATGTAAGTTCCCTTGCTTATTAAACCTGCCATTGACCAACCTGGAGTGGTCTGCCTCTTTCTTTGGTCTCTCCTTGCCCTCCCTGTATGAGGACCAGTTTGCAAATGAACAAGTGGTCACCTTATACAATTATTTGATCTTACACATCAATGTTCACTTCAAGATGGAAAAATGCCAAAACACCATATAATAGTGTAAAGAACTACAGAGCCTGAAAGCATGGTTTCAAAAGCAACCTCCTCCATTTACCAGCTCTGTGAACTTAGTAAATTGGTCCAATTGAGCTTCATTTTCTTCATACGCATGACAGTGATCAGTATGTCCCCTTCACGGAATTGTTGCAAAAATTAAGTGGAATAACTAAGGCAAAAAGCCTGGCCTACAGAAAGAAATAAAATGAACATTCATGCTTTTTTCCTTTCTCCATAGAAGTTTGGGTCCAGTTTGAGGTCACTTCCTTGAATTAAATTTTAACAACATCTTAAGTCTGAAGATTAAGGAAAAAAAAAAGAAAGTTGGCTGCTAGGTTATTTTTGCCAGTGCTATTTTCTTGTCATACCATGCTTCCATATATGATGCAAATTAGAGAGAATTTAGGTATGTTTTTTTCTTACCCTCTACTTGTCATTAAGACATTTTATGTTTATCGTTCTAATGTGATGCAGATTTCAGTGGAGAACCAAGTTCAGTGAGGATTGCTTTTAATTTCCTTAGTGTATAAAACACTGTGCTCCCTTTATATTGTTAATGTTGAAATGAATTACTTGTGTCATCCTCTCCTCTACCCCCTCTTGGACCTTGGCTGGAATCAATGTGAAAAAAAATTTTATGAAGGGATTACATTTCATGGGGGAAAAGTATAACAGAGAGCTCATTAAATAAAAAGACCTGTGGGAGATGAATTTGTAGTTGAGGTTTTGGGGCCTTAGGGAAGAAACAGTGGGTGGATTCCCAACAGCCATGTACAATAAGGAATTTTTCTTTCTCGTTTAATGGAATATAATTATATTTTTCACAAAATTTATCAAAGTGATGTTTTATCATTTTAAATATGTATTATTTGATCAATGCATACAGCTATTCCCATTTTCCCTTCTTTTCCCAATAAAAATGTCTTAGGATCTCCTACCACCAGAGATATTGGTGTGGAGGGGTGCTCTAAGATTGCACTTCATTATTTCTGAAGCCTGGCCAGCTAGAAGGACGTGCAACTTTTATTTTTAAGTTACCAATATTGGCCTCCAGGAGTATAAGGCTGAAAATTGCATTTTCCAGGGTTGAGTATAGATTCTCTGTTCTGAGAAGGACCCCTTGGCAGAGTCTCCTGGTCATTGAGAAGTAAGTCAAGTGTTTAATTACTGTCCATGGGGGAATCCCAAGCACTTGTGAATTCATCCCAATGCAAATGTTCTGACTTGAACAGAAGTATTCTGATTAACTATGCAAAATTATGTAAATGACCCAATAAGGGCTTGGATGGATTTCTGCAGAAAATTTATTTGTATGTTAAGGTATTTTTCAGTTCATTTCCATTCACAAGGAACAGATAGAGAAGGAAAGGAAGAAATGAAAGAGAGGGGCCACTCTGAACAGGAACAGATCCCAGCAATTTAGTGACAGACAGGGAGTAGGAAGCATGACTATTAGAATTTAGTCTAATGAACTCTGATGTCCAACAGAGCAATTCTCTTATTAATTATGCAGTTAATTCTCTAATGGTAGGTCTTAATTTCATTTAGTCTGTCTTGGCCTAGCTCTGATGTAGAATTTATAAAAGGACATCTGGGGGTACTTGGGTGGCTCAGTTGGTTAAGCGTCCAACTCTTGGTTTCAGCTCTGGTCATGATCTCACAGTTCATGAGATGGAGCCCCGCATCGGGCTATGTGCTGACAATGCAGAGCCTGCTTGGGATTCCCTCTCTCTCCTTCTCTCTCTGCCCCTCCTATGCCCATGTTCTCTCTCTCTAGAGATAAATAAATAAACTTAAAAAAATAAAAATAAAAAGGATCTGTTTTCATGAAAGAAACAGAGACCACAGTAAAGTGACCCGGCAAATAGAAGCTTACTCGTTCACGTGAAGAAAGAGAAGTAGGAGGCAGTGCAGGGCTGTTAGGGCCACTCCACTGTGCCATCCAGCATTGAGGCTGCTTCATCTTTCTGCTCTCTCTTTAGTTCTTGGCTTCTACTCAAGTTTGCCCCAAAATCACAGGATGGTTGCTGACATTCCAGGCATCACCTTTGCATTCTGAGCAGAAGAAAACCTCCCAGGTGAGTCAGTCGCCTTTGCCTACTTCCCCACAAGCTTCATCCAAGGACTTGTCTACTTACATCTCACTGACCACCTCTAGGTAGGGGTAAAGGGTGGGGGAGCTAAGAAATGTAATGTTTTAGCTGGATACATGGTTTCCCCAAATAAATTAGTTTTCTGTTAATTTAAAAAAAAAAGAGGAGAATGGATACTGGTAGGTAACAGTTTCTTCCTGGGTTGTACCCATTCCTCCCAGCATGGAGTAAGAAAGATGGGAGCTTCAGGTCTTCTTGGAACTCACAGAGCAGAGAGAACAGAGTATTTCCCAAGGAGCTAGCAAGACCCCAGACTTCCCCCAGCCTATTCACGTGAAAGCAGAAGAAAGGAGAATGGAAGACCAGGCAGGCATCCCTTTGCACAGCCCCGAGAAGCTCAGGAGCTCTTACTGGTTCCTATGGAAGGGAGGACACATTGGCTTTAAGTTTTGAATGCCCCTCCCTGCTACACATCATTTCCCTACAGCATCAAAGTCACTGCTCCGAGTAACTTGGCACCCAATTCTCATCCTGGGCTGTGTTTAATGTGTGGTTCAGAAAATGCCACACATGGGTACTTTCAGAAATCCCGCACAGTTCACCACATGCAGTGGACTCCAATCTCGGTCACACATTCAGGGGTGCAAGAAATCTAACTCCCTTCCTCCTTTTTACCACCAACTCAAAATGTGATTACAATCACCGCATGTACTCCCTTTTCCACAAGTGAGGCTCAAGACCCAACACAGAGACATACAGCACATGAATATTTACAATAAGATGTGCCAAGTGCTTTAATCAGAGAGATCAAAAGGTGCTAAGTAAGGACCAGGGAAGAGCGTCTGACCCATCTTTGAGAGGACAGGGAGGCTCCTAGTTGGCATGGGTTTTCTTCTATATTTAATCTTCAATACTCAATATTTACCTATAAATATCCAAATCTATGATCTGACAGTCCTCAGTGCGTATTTTAGAAATGTGAAACAAATTACTTTTCTTTCTTCAGTTGAGCAGCTTTTCTTAGTTGAATCGCACTACTTAAGAAAAAGTTAACTGTAAATGGTTTCTAATGCCATGTGTTTCCAGGCTTCGACTTGTATCTGCAGACGAGCTGTGGTCTCGGGATGGCTTTTCAAGCACAGCTGCAACACTATCTTGTAGATTTGGTCTTGATATCTATGATCTCACTATATTCACACAAAAACCATGCTAAGGTGACGAGGGAAATTACCTCTTACTCCGCTTTACAGTTCTGCTATATGCAACAGACTCGGTTGATTAAATGGTTTATCCAAGGTCAAAAATATATGGTTTGTAGTAGACTCAGATTGTCAAGCATTTTAATAAAATAAAAAAGCTACAGAAGTGTATACAGGTGATACATAGTGGAGCGGTGAAGGGCAAGTACCCTGGAGCCAGACTGCCTGGAGTTAGATCTCACCTCTACTACTGGCCAACTTTGTGCAAGTTATTTAACCTCTCTGTGGTTAAAGTTTCCTCATCTATGAAATCAGGGTAATAATAGTACCTTCTTCATAGGGCTGAGTTATCAGGATAAGTAAAATTACAACTTTAGAAATAGTGTCTGCAATATTATATACATATTTGCTATTTATTATTAATTTTCATTGAAGATAATAGATTTCACCGATTATACTATTCATCTCCTTCTAGAAGTGTTCTAGGAAGTGGTTGTTTGTAAACTATGCGGATTATTTTCTTCGCCAACCTCTTTCAGATTCTACGTAATAGATTTGCTCAAGATACCTTAACATTACATGGACTTACTATAAGAATATTCAAGGAAGTAAGGAAACCTTCTTGGAAGTTGGGCTACTGAGTGTTATGCAGAACAGGAGAACCATTGAGTGGGAGCCAGGAGCCCCCAGACCCTGTTCCTTACCAGTGTAGCTCCCCCATCCCCATGACCCAGCCTACTCCTATGTGTCCTCACGATACCACAGGTGCAACTTTGCTCTATTCCGACCTGCTACATGCTTTTGGGTCTCACATTCCAAATCCCAACGAAAGGAGACCTGCTTTCATTTATCAGTCTCTTCCCAACATAGAGCATTCTGCCGGCAGATTTCCCACCCCATCCTTGCATTTCGTTTTAGCTTGCCTGCACTGTGGCCGGTCAAGGTCCCCAGTCTGAACGACGGTGGTCAATGTCCCCATGTCATATCTCAAAGCATAGCAAATTTTGAGGAAAGAAATGCACCTATAGAAGCCTTTATGAGAAGGAACCTATGTAGCTGGTAGACACATTGATATGCTGTTTTTCTCATGTAACTGGTAGTAAGTTTTTCCTTTTTTTAATAATGTGTTTTATTTTTTGCCTATTTGCTAATCTGTTTCAAGTAAACATCTCACAGAGTTAAAATTTCAAAGACCTTAAGAATTGCCATTATGCTTTTGTAGCAACGTGGATGGTACTGGAGAGTGTTATGCTAAGTGAAATAAGTCACACAGAGAAAGACAGATACCATATGTTTTCATTCTTATGTGGATCCTGAGAAACTTAACAGAAGACCATGGGGGAGAGGAAGGAAAAAAAAAGAGGTCAGAGAGGGAGGGACCCAAAACATAAGAGACTCTTAAAAACTGAGAACTGAGGGTTGATGGGGGGGTGGGAGGGAGGGGTGGGTGGGTGATGGGTATTGAGGAGGGCACCTGTTGGGATGAGCACTGGGTGTTGCATGGAAACCAATTTGACAATAAATTTCATATTAAAAAAAAAAGAACTTCCATTATGAAAAGCTCTAATTGGTATTGAGCCAAAGCATAGAGTTGACAAAAAAGAGGCTCCTGGGTGGGGCTCCCTGAGAACCAGGGCCAGGAGACTTTCTTTTTCCAGATCTTACTTCTGTTAAGGATCCTGGACTGTATAGTTCAGTCTTTATGTCCAAACTTTAAAGGCACACAATAATCTTAGAGCATATCGCTTCCTTTCTAAAGACTGAAAATTATTCTCAACAAAAATGTTTTTCAAGGGAAAAGAGGTCTTTTCTTTCTGGAGTGAAAATCACTACTCATCATAAGAGCATTCATCTTAAAGTGACAGGGGTTGAAAAATACATCATTAGTTGCCTTTTAGCTGTTCAAAACTTGGAGTATTTTCAACATTTTGGGGCTATCACAAATGTCCATGCTTTTATTTCTAAGGCTTGATCAGGAAAAAAAAAAAATTGCTAGTACTTTACAGACCCTGAGTGACTGTGTCAAAATATTAAGCTACTTTTCTGTCTATTGTGGGAATTAATTTTACATAACTTAATTCTTGATGCCATTCTTAGAAACCAAAACAACAGATATTGAATCCTCACCACCCCTGTTACCCTTCCCACAAGACTGAAAGGGCTTCCTCCAGTATGAGCGGACAGCACTATGTATTTGGATATCTGGCCAAAGGACATACAAATAAATGTTTCCATTTTCCAAGGATGGCCAATCATGCTACAAAAGAGAGGAAGGAGTCCGATTCCAAATCTCACTTACCTACCTGAGGAAGGTTTGCCTTTGAATTAGTCAAGACTTCTACTTGCAAATGCCAGAAAGAAATCAACTGAAACACAGCTCAAGAAAACAGAGGAATGTGATGGAAGAAAACTGGGTTGTAACCAAAAAAATACATTAGCCATTCAATGAGGAGATGGACAGGTGTCTCAGGGTGGCTAAAACTTGGGACCCACAGGTCATCAGAACACTTTCCATATCTTCATGTATTGTTTCTGTTTCTCTTGGCTTCCAGGCTTTGTTCTCTCCCTTCGTGAGGAGGAAGGGTGAAGGTGGGGTCTCAGACACATCACAAAACTTTCCACCTCCCCCAAGACCACCACCACCACACATCCCATCCATGAGAAAACAGACTCCTTCTAATCCCACAGAAGGATTCCTGCTTCAGTCGCCCACCATGAGCCAATGAGCAGGAGGAAAAATCAAGGCAGACATCCACATCTGAGCCAATCTACTATAGTTGGGGAATTAAGGCTTGGAACATGCCAGTTTTCAATAAACCAAAGAGAGAAGATATTTCCCAGAGAAGGCAAGGTTTCCAGATGAAGGCAGTGCACTGAGCAGACAACAGATTTCTGCTCCAAATTCAGAAATAAAAGACCATGAATTTCAATGCGAAAACAATTTAACTCTGAATGGGGACAGCTGACTCTACAATGAGGAAAAAGAATTTGCTCTCTACCTGGTGATGCTGTAAGCATTTCTCCTTTGGGTTGCCAAGAACTAAGTAATGCTCACCAACAAAACAAATATGAGAATGCCTTTTTAGTAGGAGCAAATACATTTTAGTATTTTCCTCTAAGCAAATAAAAAATATTACACTGATGCCTAGCTATAGGCATCACATATGGCATACAATTACTGTAATTTTAAAACATCAACAAAATATTCAAATCCCTGTACAACCTTGGTCCTCTTACATTTCTCTGGAATCTTTATCAGTTTAACCAGTTACTTAAACATTAGACACCTGAATCATCCCTACAGTTTATGGTCCTATCAGGACTTTAATCTCTGTTTTGCCCAGGCCCACAATCTAGATCTACTCCTTTGGAGTAAGAACCAGAAAAGTATTTCTCAGGGTTTTCCTTCTTTTCAAGAAATAAGTGTTAGGTTCTTCTCAAAAAAAAAAAAAAAAAGTTAGCGTTTTAATCTTTATAAGAATACACAGCACAACAGCATAATATTGGAAGAGAAATTGATCCTCCATTTTTAAAACTGCAAGATACCACACAAAATTCTGACTTTCTATAATGACAATTTTTAAGCTTAAATGTATAAAAATTCCTATCTCTTGCATTTCAGGTAGGTTTAATCCAACTCAGTTTTCGTATATCATTGCATTACTTTGTTGTTTGGGAAAAGATATAGAGAAAAGAGAAAGAAATGTTTTCATTATGGTAAAATATGCATAATATAAAATGTACCATTTTAACCGTAAATAAGGGTACAGTTCAGTGATATTCAGTGGTATTACACTCACACTGCCGTACGACCATGTTCATCATCAATCTCCAGAAAGAGAAAGAACACTCACATTTAGACAGATCTTACCCTTTACCAAAAAGACCTTTTTCCAATATTTTAGTTACTAAGAGGAAATAATAAGTTTTGCCCTCAAACATCTCAAGGCCAGATCCACAAAGGGTCTCCCGCCGACTCAAGTACCTTTGGCACCAAAGACCAAAAACCATTCTGGTCAGAACACTATCCTGCCCCATCCCTATACTGGAAACCACACTGTTTACCCCTTGAAATCTCTGAATACTTCAAGGGAAACACACATTCACTCCCTTGCCACCAACACATGACAGTTAATTACAATTTTATGTTGGCCCTGAGAAGCCGCACTGTAGAGCAGGTTTTCACATAAAATCTTGATGGGAAAAGAAATGGAGCAAAGGCATCAATTATGAGGATAGATTATGCCCTCTTCATGCAATCGGAATGAACTTCTGAATCCTGAGTGGCATTCAACGCAGAGCCACCGGGAATAACAAAGAGATAATTGATCCACCTTTCCTCTGCATTTTAAAACATACATAATTGTTTCTTGCTTGACTGAACTTAGCAATCTTCCCTGTCAAGTAAATGTCCGAGCTGTCTTTTAGAAATTAAACTGAAGAAATTAACATTCCTCGAAGCCTTTAGTACAACATATTTTACACCCAATGGCCCACAGATTTAACCTGCTCAGGTGATGACAATGTCTTGGCCTAAGGTGCTAACTGAAAATAATATATTATAATCATTATCATGCCAATATACTAAAAGCTGTCATGTGTGAACCCACTGAAGTTTTCTCTGGTAACCTTTATGAAAATACTATGCTGTTTTGCCATCCTGACCTCTAGTCCCCGACACAACAGATTAATGTTCAGAATCACAGAAATAATTGCAGAGATTATAGCTGAGTAAGAGGGGAGGGAACAAAAAACAGGAAAAAAATTCTATGCTTTTGTTTTCTGGCTGGGGGTTTGCATCATTAACTTAAGACAAAATGCTGGCTCCAACTAAAGATGTCTGTATCCAGATAGTGATTATCATCAGCATTTAAAAATTCTGGCATCATTCCAATTGCTTTTGATACTTTCACCATACAGGTGGCCAAAGCTGTCACAGCCTTTGATTTCAAGGAGGCAAACTTGCAGAAACAATAGGAAATAATTCACGTGCTTATGCATGGATTTCCCCGGGAATGTCGCACCCACATAAAAAAGAGTATTCAGGGGCGCCTGGGTGGCGCAGTCGGTTAAGCATCCGACTTCAGCCAGGTCACGATCTCGCGGTCCGTGAGTTCGAGCCCCGCGTCAGGCTCTGGGCTGATGGCTCAGAGCCTGGAGCCTGTTTCCGATTCTGTGTCTCCCTCTCTCTCTGCCCCTCCCCCGTTCATGCTCTGTCTCTCTCTGTCCCAAAAATAAATAAACGTTGAAAAAAAAAAGAGTATTCAGAAAATGCCGTTTTTTGTTTAAGCCTTGGAAGTTTCCTCTTTGTCACTATAAAGATACATGTTTTAAATAATTTTATCTTGAGAGAGAGAGAGAGCGCACGCATGGAAGAGGAGCAGAGGGAGAGAGCTTTCCCAAGCATGCTCCAAACTCAGAGCAGAGCCT
This sequence comes from Puma concolor, assembly GCF_028749965.1. NCBI lineage: Eukaryota > Metazoa > Chordata > Mammalia > Carnivora > Felidae > Puma > Puma concolor. Next base: position 10,834,727 of record NC_141677.1, read on the forward strand.
GACACGGGGCTCGATCCCACCACCCTGGAATCATGACCTGAGCAGAAATCAAGAATCAGACACTCAACCGAATGAGCCACCCAGGTGCCCTGCAAGATATATTTTTTGGGGATTGCACACCCACCAGAAATCCGTGGAAGGACAGAATATTAGAATCACAGGGATCATGTAGGTCGTCCCTTCGCCCCTCGGTTACTGGTGGGGAAACTGAGGGCCCGAGGTGAAGGTGACCTGGCAAGGTGACACCCCAGAGATTCAGAATGACCTCCTTCGAATAAAGCATCCTCCAGATCACCACCTTGAATCTCTGTCAACTCCCGGCATCCAGATGGGATAAATGCTAAAGAAGCTCTGCGACCCACCGAGAGGTGAGCTCCCGACCGTAGCCAGATTCATCCATTACAATCCATTGTCCTGCCCCAGCTGTGAGGCAGTGTGGGACAAGAGAGAGGCTTGAAAGGCGGAGCTGATGGTGAAAGCGATCATTGCTTAGTTTCACTGGTCTCAGTTTCAGATAGATAGATAGATAGATAGATAGATAGATAGATAGATAGATGATAGTTGGATAGATGATAGGTAGGTAGGTACACAGATGATGATAGATGACAGATAGATAATAGAGATAGATGACAGATAGATAATTAGATAGATAATAGATAGATGACAGATAGATAGATGAGTAGCAGAGAGAGGGGGACACAGAATCCAAACCAGGCTCTAGGCTCTGAGCTGTCAGCACAGAGCCCGACGATGCAGGGCTTGAACCCACGAACTGTGAGATCATGACCTGAGCTGAACTTGGTCCCTTAACCAACTGAGCCACCCATGCGCCCCTCCACGTCCCGTTCTGTGGCAAATCCACCTCTCTTAACCCTCAAAATACATCCAAGGACCACCCCTTCCCACCATCTCCATGGTTTCCAGCCTCTAAGGCATCATCATCTCTGCCTACGTTATTGCAATAGCCCCAGACTGGCTTCCCTGATCCTCCCCTTTTCTCCCAAAAGTCTTGTTTGGTTTTCCTCAAGATAGCAGCTACTTTTAAGCCTATATTAGATCATTTAACTCCTCTATCCCAAACCCTCTTCTGATAGCTTTCCACCCCATTCAAAATAGAAGTCAAAGTCTTTCCAAGTGCTTGCAAGTCCCTACAGGAACGGAATCCTCACCGTCTAACACCTACCACTGTCTTCCTCCTTCACTCTGTCCTTCTGTGATGGATTCAACGCTGCCTCCACATACACCCCCCACCTCAGCCCCTGCACACTGTTCCCTGGGTATGAAATGCTGCCCACCGCAGAGCTGCACAGGTCACTCCCTCACCGCATTTAATTCTCTGAGTATCACAGGTCACGGGCTTTTATTCTGATCACCCTCTGAAAACCAATATACACACCCTGACCTAGCACACTCCCTTACCCATTTTCTTCCATGTGTCAAGGAAACACTGCACTGAACAAAACGCACAACCAGAAATGCATTTTATTCTGCTACTAAATTCTGGTATTTAGTAGCCATCTATCTCCCGAGATGGGAGAGAGAACGCAGACCAAGCCGAGATTCGCATCTCCTCTGAAGCAAAGGTCAGGAGACTTTTTAGCGCTGGGGTGAGGAGATCTGAGGCCTTCTGTGTTTGCCAACTGGCTTCGGCCAGAGGAAAAGCGAACTTCCTTTTTGTGACGGGCGGTGGTTTTACAATTTGGATCCAGGTGCCCGCCCAGGTTCAGCTCCCTCTGTCCCACAGAGACTGAGATTTAGAGGTGCTGTCTGCCTTGACAATTTCATTTCAAAGGGAGGGCTCCCTGGTCCTTGAGAAAGGAAGTTGTGGGTAGTGAAACAAGCAAGAGGTTTTTAAAAATTTATCCACCTCAAAGAGGCAGAGGAAGAATTTACAATCATACATTTTCAAAAGTAAATGCTCAACAACAAGGAAGGTCAGGGGCCCAGAGTCAGGAAGAAGCCTGTTTAAAGTTTCATGAAGCTGAGGGAATTAACATTCACTTCCCTGGCCTTCTTGGCCACATCACCACTTACAGATCATGGATTTGCTTGGTTGTTTCCCCTCTCCTCACCGGAACCCAAGCTCCAGGAGAGCCAGGATTTGATCAGCTTTGGGTATCCCTCTACCTCAGCACCTGGAAGAGCACTTAGCATATAGTATTTGCTCAATTAGTAGCAGATGTATAGCATTTTAGAATGTTTCAAACTTTACTGTTAGAATGAAATCATTTTGTTTTGAATTGCTTCAGTGACCTTATTAATGATGCCACATATTCTATTCTGCTTTTATGCTTCCAAATTATTTTGAGATAGTGTTTCCTGAGTAGGGCTTAAAATTTCTTTTTTGGGTCATGACTCAGAGCCCTTCCATGGGTGTGTGTAATATATGTGTGCTTATGTATGTATATGTACCTGTATATACTTGTATATACACACAAAAATTCAATATGTGCAATATATACAAAAAATATATATATTGGTTTCTCATTCCTAAGCATGTTCATTAGAACAGGGTTTCAGCAAAATTTATATACCATTTTTTTTTACTTGCCCATACACATTTACTACCTAATTCCATCTTCTATCTTCAGCTGGGCTTTTTTCACTATCTGGAAGACACTCATGAAACAATTTTCAAAACGTTTTAAAAGCACCAGGTCTGAGAGAGAAGGATCCTTCTATAGAGCCCAAAGCAGACCAAAGGTGGTCTCTGGAGGAGGGTCACCCCCATCTTGATGGTGCCCCTGCCCAGGGTGCCTCCCTCTTGCCACCCAGCCCTCCCCCAGCCTGCTGTGAACAAGACCCAGCTGGTCCAGAGCAGGGAGGGGCAGGTGCATCTGGAGGGACCCTCAGCAGAGGACAGCCGCCCCCAACAAGGTGCAGCTGATTAAGGACTACTGGAAGAAAGTGTCATCATCATCTTCACTGAGATCTATCTCCCTCCCCCCCCCACCCCGCCCATCTGGAATTATTGGGGGTATTTAGTAGCCAATGCAATTAATCCAGAGGAAGGTCTTGCATCTAAAAATGAAAGGAGATTACTCCCAGTACCCAGCTGAAGTTGCATGTGGTAATGTTGGGGGGGGCATCCTTCCCCTCTAGAAGCCTTATTACACATCTCCATTTCTTATTCCACTTGGATTCCCTATAGTGCAGAAACCCATTCATTCATGGGTATGTAATCAACTGTATATATAGACTTTTCACTCTGCAGTTTGGGGGGAATCTCTATTCCTTGATTTACGTTTGTCTTGTCCATCCTGGTGCACAATTACCACCATAGAAAAGTATCAATAGCTTCATTTCATAGACACATAAATAACTTCCAAATATTTAACGCAGAAGACTAAAAATGCATCTGGTATTGAAGTATCTGAACGAGTTCTGCAAATGTCTGTGTTTTACATTGTTGTCAATGTATGGAAAGGTAGTTAATTACATTTAAAGTGTGTTCTACCCAACTTGTCAATTTCTACATTCCCCTCTTCCCTCTTCTTTAGGGCTTCCTTTCAGTAAGCACCTTTTCTATGCTTTTAATGGATTTATTTTTAGCAGCAATCCAGACATATTAGGTTGAATGGAAAAGCATTTGACATTTCTGGCCTGGGAGTCACAAAGTGATAAAGCCTTCTATATATTTGGGGAGGTCTTGTCTATCTGTGACAACAGGGTGTTTCCTTATACGCTCTTCTTTTGCTGCTTTTAAAGTTGAGGACACGTCTTCGTCATTCCGGTATTCATTTTACCATGTGAAAGAAGTGACAATACAAGCATTGATTTGGGCAAATTAAAGGGCATGTCCTTCCCTAATATACTAGAAAGAGGAAATAAAACGCACAAGTCCACCTCTGAAACTTCAGGACTTTTCTATGCAGATTCGTGCACCTGTGACAGAGTGTCCAGATTGTCCAGTGATGACCACGTAGACAGTTGGACCACTATTGTGTGTCACTCACTTAACATTTACTGTGTCCCCCCAAAAGCCCTGTGTCACAGTGGAGTTGCATGAAATAAAATCACATTTTACTATGCCTTTGTAACAAGGGCATGCCCATATTTGAAGTGACACAAGAATTTACTACTTTCTGGAATTTACTAACAGTTAAATTTTATGTAAGATGTCATAGGGATGCCCATATTTCTTCATTGTGTTACATTTGTCTAGGGATGCCTGAAAATGCATATAATTGCACTACATTTATTACAGTAAGTGTTTTACCATGGGTCAGTGTGGGAGATCTGTTTCCTGCTTTCAGGGAGACAGCAGAGGGTCTGAGTGTCCTTGCCCTGGCTGTTTCTTAAGTAACTTTTATTTAAAATGATCAGTATCCCTTGGGGCACCTGGGTGACTCAATTGTTTAAGCATCTGGCTCTTCATTTTGGCTCAGGTCATGATCTCATGGTTCTTAGGCTCTGTGCAGAGCCTGCTTGGGATTCTCTCTCTCCCTCTCTCTCTGCCCCTCCCCCACTCATGCTCGCTCGCTCTCTCTCTCTCTCTCTCTCTCTCTCTCTCAAAATAAATAAACTTTGAAAATAAATAAATAAAATGATCAGTATCCCAAGTGCCACCTACACTCTTATCACTCCCTTTTTGATAATGGTATCTTCAAATTCTTTTTTTTAATGTTTATTTATTTTAGAGACAGAGAGAGAGTGAAAGAAACAGAGCACAAGTGGGGAAGGGGCAGAGAGAGGGAGACACAGAATCCAAAGCAGGCTCCAAGCTCCGAGCTGTCAGCACAGAGCCCAACATGGGGTTCAAACTCACAAACCATGAGATCATGACCTGAGCTCAAGTTGGACATTTAATCAACTGAGCCACCCAGGTGCCCTGATATCTTATAGCTTCAATATATGATTATCCCTATTAATGCATCTCATGTTAGATAATAAGGAAATGAGAAGGAAGAGAAAAGAATTGTTAATATATATGCAAATATATTCATAGCAAAGTTAGGAAGAAATCCTCCTACTGATCTAGTCCTTGATTCTGAAACCAGACAACTGGGTGTGTGGTCATAGTATTTATAAAGTTGTTGCTTTTTTTCCCCCACCCATTCCACGTTCCCTTTGTTGTCAGGAACCTCAGCTGGTCATTGTCCCTTGCAGGGTAGGGTGGCCAAAACCTTCACTCGTGAGGGGCCTCTATCTTTTGTTGTCATGGTTGCCACTGGACAAGGGAGCCCTTTGAGGCATGAACTCCTGCATTTCAGAGATTCCTCCCTGTCTCCACTGTGCCACCAGTTCCCCTGGGTCCCCTCAACAGTAATGACCAATTATCTCAGTCACATCCACCACCCCTTTTATCACCTGTAGTTTCTACAATGAGACTGGTTTCATCCTCCATCTTTTTCCAGAGGGTTCCGGGATTCGTGGATTGTATCTACCCTAGTGACAATCTGACCTGGTTCTATTTTTGACGTTAAGTCTATCTGAAAAAGGTAACTATTTCAATAGATGTTATATATATAATTATAGATCAATTATCAGGACTGTTTCCTAACTAGATTCTGAGTTTTCTAGGTTATGTCTTTTTTTTGTTGTTGTTCCTTCAACCAGATTGATTATAAATTTCTTAAGGTCTTCTTCCTCTTTATATCCCAGAGAAATACCTTCATTAACAATTTTTCTTGAGAGGTCTCAAGAAAGTCAATGGAATTTTCTTCTGGAATGTGCTGCCTTCAAAGTGCAAAATTTTAGGAAGAAAGCCTGATACAAATATTTCAACCTTGATCACCTCTGAATTATTCATCCCTGATTCACATTTTACTCGCTGGAAGATTTTGCCTGTGTCTTAGCAACCTAAGCTGACAGGGTCTTACTGAACGAAAAGTAATTTGAAAGCACATCAAGGGTGGCAAAAATAAATGCTAGATTTTCTACTCCAGGTAACATAAATATAACATTCTTGTATTATCTTCTCCACTGATTCCAGTCTTTAGAAGATGGCTGTAAACCTACTAGAATATTCGAGATACTTGCTGTCTCAACATTCTTGAGGGATATGAATAAACATATGAAAAACATCTACACATAGATAAAAGGAAATTTTAGGTTAAATGATTGGCAAAAAATTCACCTGTCCCAAGATTCTCCAGGCCAAGAGCTGTGTCTTGCCAGTCTCTGTAATTCCCTTGTTTAATATGGGATCTGACACAAAGAAGGCACTCTATTATTAGTGGTATCGTTGCTATGACCATTATTATTTTATAGACTGAAGGTGGTGTAGCTGTGTTGGTAAAAGAACATCAAGTCATCTCAAGTGTTTGTCTTCATTGGAAAGCCCTTCTGTTTCTAACTTAGTTTGAGATTCCTCCAGGGAAACAGACGTCCATAGAGAGTCAGGTGCAGGAGCTGGGATGGGACAGGTGTTCAGGATCACACCTGGAGGGAGAGACTGGGCAGAGGAAGAAGCTGAACTGGGGTCGGGCTTCAACAAAGATCTCAGCAGATCAATCCCATAGTAAATTCTGGAGCCAGGAAAGCCCCTCAGAGCTACTCTTCCCTGAGACACGGGGACCTGGCCCTCAAGGACCAGGCATTTGAATGTAGGCTCATCCAGGGAGGGGCACCTCACTTGGGAAAGCCAACTCCAGAATTCAGCCCAGAGACTCTTAGTAATGGGGTTTTAACCATTTGGGTATTGGGTATTTTCTTCCTGATTACTGTTAGTAAACCCGGAATAAAGTATTCATTGTGATTTTAATAATCTCCCAGCCACAGGGAAACCAGTATCTTTGTCCTGAAGGGAGATAAAGACAAGGCACTACACCCTCCATCACATTTTCTCTATGAATTTTCCAAATAATGTCCCCAACTGTTTTTCATTTGGTGTGGTCGGAACTTGAAAGCATATAGTTTGTGTTTTAAACTTTTCTGAACAAGCTGATGTCTGGTTTTCAGTTCTTTTAATTCTGAGATGTACACCAACATGTTCTCTGATAGAGTAAACATACTCTTTAGATGTCATGAATGACAAATGTTAACCAGTACAGTGAATTGGAAAATGTAACAGCACATCAGCAAATGACAAAACCTAGTTCTTCTAAAGGCTCAGCATTAGGCCCATATAGTTCCCTTGTACCCTTCCCTTTCCCCCTCTGTCGTGATTGATGGAGAATTATTTGTAGTTTATTTTCTGTGAAGGGGACTGGGAGGCAAGAGCAAGGGAGTGAAGACAATGAAAACATAGGGCCTTCTTGTTCGCTGTTCAGTAAATTGTAAAATCCCACCGGGAATGTTCCGCATCTTCCGATTCATCCTGTTCTGCAAAGAATCCATTCCTGTGTTATTACAGAACTTTTTGTCTTCCTGTTTTTCCTCCTTCCTTCTCTCATCTCTTATCCCTTCTGTTCTTTCTTTTGACCCCAGATATGAAAATTGGAATAGATCCTATATCTCAATTCACTGCAGATAATCTTCATGCATTTGTGCAAGATGTACCTCTGGCTTGAGAAATATTTTTCATTAATTTTTCATTCAGCCATGCCTCCCCAGCCTTTCAGACAGAGGTACATGCCTAATAGATTTCACATGTATGACTTCATTTGTAAAATATGTAGAATTTGTGCGTATATTTGATTTGTGCAAATTTTACTATGGAACTCATTCTTACTTTTTTCTCACTCAGCACCATTTTCCAGGACCTAGCCTCTCCTCCTTACTTTCACATACAATTCTGCAACTTGGACATGCTTCTTTATGGACAATGTGTGAGCAGGTCTTCATAGACATATACCCAAAGGAGGGGTTGATGGATCGTAGAATACTGTTCCCAGCTAGACCATTCCAGGCTACTGAGAGTGGACAACAGGTGCTCATTTATCAGATGGGTCACGACTTACAATCTCAGTCAAAACTTTGATACCCAGAGTGCCCACACACCAGGCAACACATAGCTCTATAAACCTTCAAAATTCTCTGCCAATATCACAGCCAAGGAAGCAGGGCAGAGATAAGCTGGTTTCCATAGAATCTGGAACCTTGCAGTGTTGTAATGCCATTCAACAAATATTTATTTAAAGCCCACCAGGGTGCAAGCATATCATTCATTTGAGAGGCTGCCACATAGAATACTTTGTGCTAAGTGCTTTGCGGATATGAAGAAAAAAAGAACTTTCTGTTTCTTCAGAATATTTTCAACCGTTTTATGGGAAGACATAAGTAGAAAAAAGCTAAATGACAAAATATACATATGCATCCATATATATGCTGGGTTCTCTAGAATGTTCTTTAGCACTAACACTTTTTTAAATGTATGACAAAATTACCCTAAAATGAATGAATATGGTAATATTGAACGTACAGGAATTATTAATGGCATTAAGTACATGCAACTCACTGGAATAATGGCAGGACCATAGACATCATATGGATCTACTCACTTCATTTCCTGACCAATGTTTCCCCTTTCACTATACCAGTAGGTCATTTCCTTGTTTATTTTTTCCAGAGTGCTTACTTGGTTTCGAGGAAAGAGAATAGTTCTTGGAAAGGAATGGGAAGAAGCAACAAGTTTGTTCTAATGACCCAATAAAGATCAAGTCTGTTGACCAGGGCAGCACCTATATCATCCCCATGGGAATTACAGGTGGCGCCAATGTTTACACCATTAGAGCAGGAATCATGTGTGTGTCTTTGTTGCAACCAGCCACGTGGTGGGCTGGCGAATTAACGATATTATTTGTTAACACTGTATGCATACATTTCTATTCTGGATTCACTGGAATTATTGTAATTTCTTTAACAAAGTATCAAGAATTCAAACTCACATTACACACACAATAATGAGTTTTTAGGTAGGGGATATACATAATTCAGCAAGTAATCTTAAAGTTTTAAATTTTCAAATAGGTATATGTTGTTTCTTAAAAGTATATAGGGATCCACAGGTTTTTTCTTTCAGAAAAAAAGTAAAAGAGCTGTTTACAACTATTCAGAAATTTTCATTTCGTGGTTTCGGTTAATTATTATGCTTTGCATTTGAATAGGGATATATCTTTCAGGCAATTTTCACAATAAGCTCCTGAGAGCAAAGGACTCAACTGTGTTTTACTCACTGTAACTAAACCCGGGAGCAGGGACTCTCAGGAGGGTATTGTGGAGTTCTGTACTGTTTTTGTTTTCATTGTCAACTCTACTTGCTTACTGTATGCAGAAGGTGTTGCCCTTGTTCTTATGATATTGGTTCTATAAATTGTTCACACACAGAATTCTTTGTGGCCATTAATCTGAATAGCAGACATATCACAGGTGAGCTCCCTAGGGTCTCATGATCCCTTAAAGTAGCGACATGTGATGGGAGAGCATGGCAGAGGGGCATGTATCTCTGAGGAAGGTGGGGAGATGAGGCTCCTCTCCCAACACTAATATACTCCTGTCTCTGTCCTACTATATCCATTGTCTGTTCCGTCTATCCTACCACCTATGTCTAAATCGCTCTGGGAACACAATGACAAAGGAAAAGCAAAATGCACTGTCAGAGCTTCCTAGGTGCTCAGTGTATTAATTTCCTAGGGCTGTTGTAACAAATTACCACAAATGGGTGGCCTCAAAAAAACCCAGAAATATATTGTCTAACAGTTCTGGAGGCCAGAAGCTCAAATCAAGATGGTAGCAGGTCCATTCTTCCTCAGAAACCTATAGAGGAGAATCCTTTGCCTTTTCTAGCCTGTTATGTTAGCCGCCAATCCCTGACAAATGCATACAGAGGTGGTCATCACTTTGATCTCTGTGTTACGCCATGACTATCTTCTCCCTGTGTGGCTTTCCTCTTCTTATAAGGACAAGGATGACATTAGATTAAGGACCCACCTTACTTAGGTATAACCTCATCTTAACGAGTTATATCTGGTTTGTGTCCATTTCCAAATAAGGTTACGTTCTGAGATGCCGGGGATTCAGACTTTAACATATCATTTTAGGAGCATAATCCATGCCATAACACTCATCAAACTCATGCCCTCTTCCTCCTCACATAGCTACACTAGAGTTTCTAGCCTCTAAAGCAGACAGGGACATCCATGGAAACCATTTTGGATGACTGGATGAGAGCAGAAATTATTTACAACACTTCTGGCCTAGACGTAGAAACTCCCATGCAGTCTTCCAATATCTCTCTTTCTCTATGTTGTCTGTGTCCAATGGAAGAGACTTTAAAAGACGGTAGAGCCATTGGCTAGAAGAAACTTGAACCCACATAACTGATAAAGCAGAATGCCACTCCCACGGACCCACACTGGACTGTGTCCTTAGCAAAAAATAAACCTTTACAGTGAAAGCCACAGAGATTTTGAGTTATCCTGCTCTGCCTAAAACAGGCACCCCTAGCTGTGACATTCATTCAACCCCAAAACATCATAGTATAAGAGTGCCTGGGTGGCTCACTTGGATGAGTGTGTGACACCTGATCTCCGCTCAGGTCATGATCTCATGGTTGTGAGCTCAAGCCCAGTCATGAGTGTGAAGGCTGCTTTAAAAAAAAAAAAAATCCTAATATAAGCATCATGAAGTAAACATGGGCTGGTTTAGAGTATGGCACAAAAATATAAAAAATATATTTTATATATAAATATAAAATTTAAAATATAAAAAAATATAAAAATTAAACATTCCTTTTTTTGTTCTATCACATTTTTATTAGACTTTTTTATCGATATCATAAGCTTCATCACTTCTGTTATCAGAGGGAATCTTACTCAAATGATCATACTTTTTGTTATTGTCACCATCTTTTGTATTTAAATAATAAAACATAGTAGCAAATCTTCTTTCCTTGAAATGGATGAGGTGGAACAAGGACAACAGTCAGAGTTATAGGAATGTGTACATTTCCTACAGTCAGATCCATATCCTGATACATGTAAGAGCCCAGCCTATGGCCAACCATGGGGATGGCAGCCCCCCAAGGGAGGAGCTGTAGATGTTCTGCCCAACCCTTGACCTCCAGGGCTACTGTTCTATACATGCACCTCCTGGTACCAGTGAGATGGGAGTTCAGTACTAGTCCACAAAATCTTCATATTTAAATAAGTTAAAGTCAACCAGTCATAAAGTTCAATCCATAATCTATTTCCCTCTTAAAGCATACCTTGCTGTACTGTCCAACACAATTCACTGAAAAGGACTATAAACACTAGACTATCCAAGCAGTATATGCTTTTCTAAAACTAGAAAAAAATATTAACTCCTGACTTTAAGTTCCTACAAATAAAATTAAAAATTCAAAACTGGAAGTCTCATTTTGTTTTTTTCAAAAGTGAGGGGGAAAACATCCCTAAGTAAAATAATTTATTCCACTGAGGAGATCAAATTCTGCCTCCCCCCCCCCCCCAATTAAAGTTACAAAATCTTCTCTGAGCAATTTCTCTGTATTTCTTCATGTGAGCCAAAATATTCTTAGTCGGATGCCTGGCTGATTTGCTTTCCCACTTTATCACCTTCAGCAGCCCATGCCATCTTCTGCTGGTACTGATGTAGCTTTTTCAAAGCCCAATTCCAAATCTCTCATGTGTCCTGTATTTTCAAAATTTCAGAACCCAAAGGACACATAGAGCTATCAAGTACCAGCTCCAATTCCATAGCCTTTACAAAGTACCAGCAACTCCATTAGCAGCCTGCCCAACAGTCATTAACTCCTTCCTTCTTGTTGGCAGATCCCTGATTTTGTTCAAGTATCCAGTCTTCTCTACAAAAGCAAGAGCTTTAGGGAACGTGGATCCCAACCCCAGTCATACCTCTCCCACTGTATATCATCATGTCTCTATGTGATGCCTGATTCTCAAGCAGCCAACTTGCAACCACAAGGGGGGCCAATCATGACACCGATGATGGTTTTATCAGTAAACATTCATTCAGAGAAACGAAACTGATAATGAATGATATGGAATAAGGAATTTATTATGGGGAGTCAACCAACCACAATTCCAGGAAAAGCTAGGGGAAATAAATACCCAGAAGGGAACGGTTAAGGAATCATAGAAAAGTAAGTGAAGAAGTCCATGGGACTCCTCATTCTAGTTATGGGTATGAAGTCACTTCAGTTTAGCAGCATAGACAGTTAAGAAGAAGTGCTGAAAGTGAAGTGAGAATAATCAAAGATGGAGTGGAATCCATGAAAAGAAACTGAAATCTGTATCTGTCTCTAATACCCAAGCCTTAACGCTACAGGTGACATAGAAGAAGATAGTACCCTTCACCAAATAGACCTGCACACATCTACCCAAGGACTCAGCAACGCTGAAGAAGGAGATGTGACTGGTGTTAGAGAAGCTGAGGGACTTATCTGCTTTTCTTCTTCACCATTGACCCCAGACAGCAGATCAGAGACCAGTTTGATCCACAAGAGCATCTTCCAAGCTGAGTGGCTGCTGCCTCACCTTTCACTTGCAGATTTCATGCAGATTTGTCTTTGCCTTGCTGTCAACCCCCACTCAGAACTATGGAGGCAAGGGAATTCTCAGAAACACACATTTAGCTTCTCTATCTATATCCCAGTACAAATCCATTACATTGATAAATAGCAAGATGGGAAGAATTTGAGCTCTTGGTTACAACGTCAAGCTGCTAGATAAACCAACTGTGAAGACTATCCTACTATCATATTTCTTATTTATGAGAAAAAAATATATTTTTATGAGACACTATGTCTTTTGAGTTGCAACCTTTTACTTCTAGCCAAAATTATCCTAACTGATAAACCAATATTCTTTATAATCTGGAGATATATTATCACCAGCTAAACACCATAGCAGCAACTTAGTGTTACCTGGAAAAACAAGGAAAAATATACAAATAAAGAGAAACCACTCTTACATAATATTTCACTAGATACCAATCATTATGCCAATGTTTATTCTAAAACCTTTGAATTGAAATTCAAATGGAAGAAACCTCCCATTAGGAAATTGTAATACAATGCTTCCTATATCCTTAGAGGGGAAATACCACCTACACAAGGTTTCTCCTTTATCAGAGGGCAGCATTTAACATACTCCTGACTTCTGAAATGCAAATAACCATACTGCTAAATGAAAGAACCCATATCACCAGATTGATCCAGTGTTTATCATGGGACACAGCACATATATTTAAATAACCTTGAACCAGCGTCTTTCTAGTGTCATACCACAAAACCAGAAGGCCCAGAGGTCTACTTTAGAAACTCTATTAAAAAAAAACATAATGTTTTTATTTATTTTTGAGAGAGAGAGAGAGAGAATACACATGCATGCAAATGGAGGAGGGGCAGAGAGAGAGGGAGAGAGAATCTGAAGCAGGCTCTGAGCTGTCAGCGCAAAGCCTGATGTGGGACTTGAATCCACAAACTGTGAGATCGTGACCTGAGCTGAAGTCAGACCCGCAGCTGACTGAGCCACCCAGGTACCCCTAGAAACTCTATTGTAAGAAGAGTACCCCACTTCTGATAGCCTAGCACTTTTTTCTGTGTTTATATCCCAACTGGAATCCTAAGGCATTTTTGCCCTGTTGTCCAAGCCTCCTGCTCTGGTTTCTGTAAACCTACGAATGCTGCATCTTAAGAGAATCTTCTCATTGGTCCTCATGTCTGACCCGGATGGAGAGTGACCTTCAACACTAAGCTGTGGGACTTGATGCTCCAGAAGCTGTTCACTTCCGGGACTCAGTGGGGGCAGCTGTGTCCGCAGTAGTGTGTCCCTTGCCTTGTTTTCCATTCATCTTTTAATTTCCCAGGCCTTGGGTATATTTGTGCTATCTCAGCAGCAGTGGAAACGTGTACTGCTACTTTTCTCTGTACTCATGGGAGATGCCTCTGGTATCTACCCTACTTCTATCATCACTCTACCTTTTAAGAGATCAGCCAAGGTCCTCTTCCTACTCTACCACAAAAAAAGGCCCATGACTTTCTGCGATGAGCATATTAGTATTTCCTGTTTGTCAATATTCTTATTGCCAGCAAGAGTAAGGCAGCCTTTCTTCCTGAGTTTCTTCCTGTATTTCCTTCTAAAGCTCTTTACTTATGTCGAATTCTGAAGCCTTCGGTTTCTTACTGTACAGTTTCCTTCTGAAATCAAGAATGAATTTGATTTCAAGAGCCAAGCTGACCCAACCACTTAGCTGGGTCATTTTAATCTCATTGGCACTTAATTTTACAATAATTTTATTGAGATTTCCTAAGACGAAAAATGCCCTGTGGAATAAAGGTTCCTATTTTTCATTATCTGCGCATTGATAAAATATTTTATACCACGGCAGTGAACTTTACCTCTGACTCCAAATTCCAAAGCATAATTAGCATCTAACCCAAGTTCAAAATATAAAGTGGGGGAAGGGAAATAGAATGATGCAAGGAATGCTCTAGGCTTGGATGGAGTTCACAGACAAGTAAGGAGGAGCCCTACTTTGGCATGACCAATCTGGTAGAACCAATCAATATCTTAACCCACTTCCTGCTTTAACAGAAGGCGACCTCTCCAGGTCTAAGGAAGACCTTTCCATGTGCCCTTTCCATGCGAGACTCTGCCAACACAAAATATAATTAACCACAGTCAAATGTCCCTACCACAGCTTCCCTGATTTTAGAATGAAATGCATCCTTAGCCAATACTGTAGCCCTGATCTTAAAGTCCTGCCAAAGGAGGAAGTGAGAGTTAAAATTGTCTTATGAACTGCTGGAAATTTGAAGGTTTGTTTTCTCACATGGAACACCTTTGGAAATGCTGGAAAATACATAGGCTAATGAGGCACCTGGGCTGCTCAGTCAATTAAGGGTCTGACTCTTGATTTCAGCTCAGGTCATGATCTCACGGTTCATGAATTTGAGCCCTGCGTCAGGCTCTGTGCAGACAGCTTGGGATTCTCTCTCTCCCTCTCTCTCTGCCCCTCCCCTGCACACACTCTCTTTCTCTCTCAAAATTAAAATTCAGAAAGTAAGAAGGAAGGAAGGAAAGAGAGAGAAAGAGAGAGAGAGAGAGAGAGAGAGAGAAGGGAGGAAGGGAGGAAGGAAGGAACATAGGCAAGGCATTTAAGAAAATCTGCCAACCACTGTCTGACCACTAAATATACTGACACAGTGGTGACCCCTAGGAAGCCAGGCATAACGATAAATACAAGAATTAAAAAAACAATTTTTAACAGAGAACACATGCTATATATTGCAAGGAATCCATATTCTACAGAATGAGTTTAGGAAAGTCTGTAAACAAATGAGCAGCAACAATGAAAATAAGAACAACAAACACCCAGAGGAAAAAACAAACAAACAAACAGACTCTAGGGGGGTGGGGCAGGGGATTAGCTGATGCCAGATTTGTTACAACTTATTATCGAAAATGCCCTAGTTTTAACAAAACATTATGAGACGTGAACAGAACTCTGGAGCTGAAAACTACAATAACTGAACTAACGCACGAGAGGTGAGAAAGGAGAAGAAAGGACCGGAGAGTGACCGCTAATGGGTGCCGGGTGTCCTCTGGGGCGATAAAAATGTTCTAAAATTAGATTGTGCTAGGGACTGTACCATTCTGTGAGTACAATATATTACAAACCACTGAGCTGTATATTTTATATGGATAAGTGTTACCATGCATGAATTACATCTCAACAGTTATTTCAAAATCAGCATAGAAAGCCCAGCACTCCAAATTCAATACTGATTTCTTACACTTTACTCACCTTTCAACCCTATTCTTGCCTTATTTTACCCCGTATTGCATTCCTCCTCGGCTTGAAACTCCTTCATTGTGTCCTCTGGACCTCGAGGAAGGCCATCACAAAATCTGCTTTATCATCATCCTCTGCTCTCAACATGCCCTTCAATGTTCATGCTCTAGCTAAAACCTGGCTCTCCCTGAGGACACTGCTTCCCTGCAAGTTTTTTAAATGGTTCTTATTTTTTCCTACATGTTTCACGCTTTGGGACGTGCAGACATCTTATTGATTTTCTTAAGTAATTGAATAAAGAACTTTTTTAAAACATAGCATTCTGGAAAGACTAGTTCAACACACGGACCACCACTAACACCGACAAGGCCTGGGGATGAACCCAGGTGTGGGGCTCCAGCTTGCAGCTGGCTTCCTCTTCCCACTCCGAGCTCCATCCCACACTGTGAGAGGCCTTATGCACCTGTGTGTAACACCACACCTGCATATCTAAGCTCAGTCAGCCTCACTCTCCCCAGCCATTCTTTGGCTCCTCTTGGGGCCCCACAAGGTCTATCCTTGAGGATGGCATCAGGAAACAGGCTGATCCAGGCCTGGATCATTTGTGCATCATATGTGTCCCACATATCTGGTGTGGTCTAGAAGAGGTCTACCAGTTCTGAGAAACTTGTCCTCCCGGCCCCATGGAATCCATACTCCATGGAGACGGGCATGGCAGCCGGAAGAGGGCCTACTTGTAAAATGTAGGACTGAAAAACAGCGGCCCCACTTGTCTGAGTGTGAGGATGACAGTGCCATTATATTACCTCGTGCATAAATTGTCTTTATGGCCAACTCTATCCATTGACTTGTTTGGAAAGTGAAACTTCCCTCCATCTTTGAACTAGCCAATGCGACACACGGGACTGTAGCAAAGCCTTATCAATACTGCTCTCCTAGCTGATCTGTTCTGTTGAAAACACAATTTGGGGAAAAAGACATGAATCAATAATTAGCCAAAAAAAAAAAAAAAAGAAAAAAGACCAAACTAGCCCTCAAATATAGAAAGAAAAAAAAAGCTCAAAGTCACTCATAATTAGAGAAATACACATTACTACAACACTGAGATGCCACTTATTACCTATCAGATTGGTAAAAATTTACAAGCATGACAACACATTCCATTGGACATTCTGTAAGGAAGCAGACACTGACCTTTCAACGTGTCTATCCTGGTTATAGGAATGTATCCTGAAGGTATACCTCCAACCATATGAAAATATATATGAACAAATGTATTCATTTTCGTGTTGTTTGTAATTGCAAACTAGTGAGAATGACCTAAATCTCCATACAGGAGGTTAATTAATTCTTTAAAGCATAGCACATCCACACAATGGAATACTGTACACTTGCAAGAAAACAATGAGGAAGATCTTTATGAACTGATACAGAATGGTTCTGTGACATACCGCCAGGTGAAAAAAGCCAAGTGCAAAATATCACCCTAGTGGGCTACCCTGCAGGTGAGAAACAAAGCGATATAAGAACATATACACCTGTCTGCTCATTTGTGCAAAGACATACAGGAAGGATAAACTGCAATCTAAAAAGAATGGCTAGCTACAGAGGGTGAGAACTAAGGAGGTGGAAAGAAGGAAGGAATAAGAATAGGTACTGGGGCACCTGGGGGGTTCAGCAGGTTAAACGTACAACTCTTGATTTTAGCTCAGGTCATGATCTCGTGGTCATGGGATCAAGCCCCACATTGGGCTCCACGCTGGGTGTGGAGCCTGTTTGGAATTCTCTCTCTCCCTCCCTCTCTGCCCCTCCCCCCTCTCAAAATAAATAAATATTTAAAATATTTATTTTAAAAAAAGAATAGGTAGCGACAATTCTCAGAGCATACCTTTTTGTATATCTCTGACTCTTGAAACCTTAAGAAGGTTTTCATACACTACAAAATAGATAAACAATTAAAATCAACAATTCCAAAGTAGAATACCAACAATAACAAGTGAGGCTAAGTAAATGGATATTTTAATCACACAGAAGGGATTGAGAAAGAAAAAGAACTAATCACTTTGGAAAACAATATTTTGATTGGATATTGTGAGGCTATAGACAAAACAAGTCTATTCAAAAATTACAATATAATTAGTAGCTTTGTTTCTCCTAGGGGTATTGGTTAGTAATTCTGAAACCATTTTATGTTTACAGTAAGATTAAGCCAATAAGTAAATATATGAAATAATGAAAGCCAAGTTTCTCATTGCCAAAGAACAGTGTTGGGGAATGTATTTCTTGTAAATAAAGAATGAGGGAAGGCTAGAAATGTGTGGTGCGGGATTGGAATTAGAGGTATCAGTACAAGGAGAAACAGGGCATTTGCATAGTATCTAAGTATCTCCCCCAAGATATTTATTAATTACAAAAGGAAAGGGAAAATTACAATAAAGAAATCTATTGGACACCACTTTAACCAAATGATCAAGTTTAAGAGCAACAGCAATATGACACACAGACTTCCTGTACCCCTGATATGATGTACTAAGAGCCAGTGTTCATGGCAAAAATGCTTAATCTCAATCTAATTTTGAGAAGACACCAGATAAACACCATTTGAAGGACATTCTATAAAACAACCGACCCTCTGATTTGTTGACAACAGTGTCAAGGCCTTTTAACAGTGTCAAGGTCATAAAAGACAAGGAAAGACTGAGGAACTGTCACAGATTGGAGAAGACTAAGGACAAATGACCATTAAAGTCAATGTGACCCTCAAACAGAAAAAAGGAAAAACTTTAGTGGAAAAACTGGAGAAATTGGAATAGGGCTGTATTTGGGTTTACACTACTGTACCCATGTTGACTTCCTGGTTTTGATCACTGTGCTATGGTGACATAAGATATTAATATGGGTGGGGGGGAGTGGCTGATGAAGGACAAATGGAAACTTTGGTAAAAATAAAAAATTATTTTTAAATAAAAAGTTTTAAAAATAATGTTTTTTGAAACTCCTTACTTCCTTAGGCATCTGTTACTTGGTTTAGGAATCAGTTTTAAGAGCTAATCTCTGAGCTCAGGAGACTTTGAGATCCATCTCAGAGTCCTAGAAGCTTCCTAAAATTCCAAGGGGGGTGTGAGAGAGGGGATTAGGAGAGCAGGTAGCAGCTAAAAAAGAGGAGAAACATGTAAGAAGGGGCAGTATTACCTGCCAAGAGTATCTGTAATTTGAAGGAGATAAGACAACATAGTGTATCCAAATTAATTCGCCGCACTACTGGGAATGTGAAAGTCCATCATCAACATTTAATGTTTTTGCCATAACTAGACACAAGATCTCTGGTTCTCTATTAAAAGGCATAAAGAGATAACAGGAAGCCATTATCAGCCATTAACACGTCAATGTGCATTTATTCATGTGGCTCTTAACACAAACAGTGCACTGCTTAAGCTAGAACTTTATAGGAGGGGCACCCAAGACATTCATGCTTTAGAAAGAGAAGAGAGGGACACAGTTCAAACATCAACTCACTTGAATGCCTTCCGACCTTGTTTGGATTAAGTGGCCTTCCCAGTGTCCCCTTGGCCTCTGGGTTTTCTAGGCTACAGCATTTAAGGCACTATGACCCTTTGTCTCCCTGACACCTTGGATACATATATTTTTACGCTATTTTAAAATTTTTATTCCTAGAACCAAGGGTGGTATGTATACAAGATATTCAATACTATATTGTTGAAAGATCAAGGAAAACATTTCGACCTATACCTTTTCTACTATTAAACATCAGGTAAAATTTTGTGTACAGCGTCTTTTGGTAGCTACCAATACTGTGAGGATTTTTTAAACCATGTTTGCATTCATTATGATTAGTATACATATTTTTTAACTTTATTTATTTTGGGGAGGGGGTGGTGAGGGACAGAGAGAGAGAAGGAGAGGGAGAGAATCCCAGGCAGCCTTCACACTCTCAGCACAGAGCCTGACTCAGGACCGCGAGATGATGACCTGAGCTGAAGTCAAGAATCAGATGCTCAACCAACCAAGCCAGCCAGGCATCGCATGATTAATATCTTTTAGTCAAATTTGCATGGATCATCTTCACACATCAATAGTTTCTTGTCCATTAAACAGTAAAATTTAGTTATTAAATCATTACCACTTTATATAATGATTTATGTATGTATGTAGGCAACCTAGACTATATTCATATTTTATAGATTTATAAATATTTATATGTTATAAGACATAATACAACATAAAATATAAATCCTTTCTCTGTAACTGATTAGGTACCTGGGCCAATTGAGAAAAGAAATTTCCACTCCCCAACTGCTCTGACTCAGATATTTCTTTGCCTTGGGTGTCTGGATGAAAAAGTATCACAAGGTACGGACTCTTGGGGTGAGGTACAGATCTTTTAGACCATTTGGTGTGGAGGTCAATACAGGAGGCAACCACCTGGAGGTCAATACAAGAGGCAACCACCTATTACCAGACTACTCTTCAGCCTTGCTTATCCTGAATTGTGCTACACATTACAAAGGCTGCAAGAAACACTGCTGACCACAGAGAGGCAATGAGACAAGAATGCAAACTCATTTGGGAGCTGAATTCTTTTTTTTTTTTTAATTTTTTTAATGTTTATTTATTTTTGAGAGACAGAAAGAGACAGGGTGTGAATGGGGGAGGAGCAGAGAGAGAGGGAGAGACAGAATCCGAAGCAGGCTCCAGGCTCTGAGCTGTCAGCACAGAGCCCAAAGCGGGGCTCAAACTCATGAACTGTAAGATCATGACCTGAGCCAAAGTCGGACGCTTAACCAACTGAGCACCCAGGCACCCCATCATTTGGGAGTTAAAGTCTATCACGGCCAAGTAATGGTCCCTGAACTCATCCTCATTCTGGAGAACAAGAGTTAGGAGAGGCTATGCAAGATGATCATGCTTTCATGTCTAAGGCTCATACCGACCCCATCCGAGAATCCTCCCTCTCACAAAGTTTGTATAACCATCTGATCCAGTTTCCTTTATAGTCAGCCCTCTTCAATCTCCATCATCCTTTTATCTTTCCACATAATTATTTTATCTATGAATATTTGATGACAGTTTGCGAGAAATCCATTTTCCAAACTCCTTTTCAGAATATGCCTCTGAGTTTAATAATCTTAATGGGGTAAGCCTATTTTTACACTGAATAGCTCAAAGCCTTGTTATCAATTCAAGTATGCTTATTTATTTATTTATAATCACAATTTCAGCAAGAAGAGTCTCTTAAAGGCCTTTTTTTATGAGCTATAATAATTGCAATATCTCAGATTAAATTTGAAAACTAAAATCAAGTTTTAAATGATTTTGCAATCGCAATTTTATTTCTAACATAAATTTTTATATCCTTTCTTTGTACAGAATAACCACAAGTTTTATTTCCTTATACAGATGAAGAAATTATTAGGTATAACATTTCTGTTGTGTTTGAAAGAGCATATTTCCATAAATAAAGATATACTTTAGGGGAGGAATTGTTTTTCTTAAAAATGTAACAACTTTTTGGGGTGCCTGGGTAGCTCAGTCAGTTAAGCATCTGCCTCTCGATTTCAGCTCAGGTCATGATCCCACAGTTCATGGGTTTGAGCCCCGCATCAGGCTCCACACTGGCAGCAAGGAACCTGCTTGGGATTCTTTCTCTCCCTCTCTCTCTGCCCCACCCCCACTTGTGCTCTCGCTCTCTCAAAAAAAATAATGTTTTAAAAAATTTTTTAAAAGAATAACACCATTGTTTTTAGGATGTAGCTAGTGGGATATAGTCCATTGAACTGAGTACAGTGTTCTTTTTGGTGACCATTTTGTACAACTCAGGCTAACAAATTCTCAGACAGACAAGGGGTGGAGGGTTGGGGAGATGCTGGGGGGAGGTAGGGTCTGAAGTCAAAGGTCAATCATACTTAAACACTGAGTCCTATGAGCTCTCAGAAATCTGTGGGGAGCATACATGTAGGTCCCTGAAGTATGAGGTAGGCTCCATGCACAGAATAGTGTGCACGTACATTCGAGGTGCGTTACAAACGTTGCTTCTCTTCTTTTCATTTGTGTTTCTTGTGAAGCTCCACAGCCACCACAAATTTTGCTTACTTCCCTCTCAGGAGCCCAAGCCAGTTATTCCCAGTTATTCCAAATGTATTTCTCTAGATAATTACTCATTTATAGCCCTAGAGACTCCACTCCAAGACTTTTTATTTGTTAGCCATAGACTTGAAACTTTACCACACATAAAACCTTATAAAGAATTTCAGAGCTACAAAAAAAGAAAAAAATTAACAAGCAAAAACCAGGACAAAGTGGGAAATAAAAACAGCATCACTAGAATTCACCTTGTAGAAATAAATGGTAATGAAAAAGGAACGAGCAAAGGACCTGTGGGAGATGTGGGCAGGTCTCCATCAACTGTCAGGAGTTTAGATGGATCACATTCCTTTCTTTATGGTTCCAATGCCATCACCTAACTGCAATGGCTAGTATTCACATCATTATAAATCTACTCAGATTGAGTTTAAAATTTTAGCCTCAACCTGGAGGCAATACTTGGAATATTTAATCATAGCCATAGGTCAGGCTGTCAGGGAGGGAAGCTAGAAGTCCACGTACAGGTTGAAGCTACTATGCACAGGAAGAATTCCTTCTCTGTCTTGGGGGATCCCTCAGCCCTCCTTGGAAGGTCTTTCAACTGATTAAATCAGGCCCACTTATATTATCAAGAACCATCTCCTTTAGTTAAAGTCAACTTACTAGAGATTTTAATTCCATCTGCAAAATCCCATTACAAGATGGGGTGCCTGGGTGGCTTAGTCAATTAAGTGTCCAACTCCGGATTTCAGCTCAGGTCATGATTTCACGGTTCATGGGTTCTAGCCCCATGAGATTCTCTCTCTCTCTCTCTCTCTCTCTCTCTCTCTGTCTCTCTCTCTACCCCTCCCCTGCACTCTCTCTCTCCAAAAATAAAGAAATAAACTTAAAAAAATCCTATCACAACAAAACCTAGATCAGTCTTAGATTGAGAAATGGAGGACTGCAGCCTAGCCAAGCTGACACATCAAAACAATCATCACAGTCCACCCCTGGCCAACTTCCACACCAACTATCTCCCTACCCACACCACCATCACCCCCAAGACTTGCAGCACAAGAGGATGTTCTCAAACGAACCCAGATAGTGGGCGGTTTTAAATTACCGGTAACATGTGACCCTGCCCAGAATCTGCGATTTTCTCAGATCAAGAACATTTGATCCCATAGTCTCCAAAGTAGAGGCCATGGAAATTGAAAACAAAACAAAACAAACAGTGGTACTTATAATACAGTCCCGTGTCCATCCTCTCATTTTGAGGACTGACATTAAGACATGGTAAGGGTAGGGGTGCCTGGGTGGCTCAATCAGTTAAGCGTCTGACTTTGGCTCAGGTCATGATCTCACTATTCCTGAGTTCAAGCCCCACGTCGGTTTTTGTGCTGACAGCTTGGAGCCTGGAGTCTGCTTAGGGTTCTGTGTGTGTCTCTCTCTCTCTACCCCTCCCCTGTTCATGCTCTGTCTCTCTCTCAAAAATAAATAAACATTAAAAAAAATTAAGACATGGTAAGGGTAACTTATCTGCCCTACTCAGTTCCAAACCAACATTGGAAAATGTCCTTGAATTCAGGAGGTTCCTTTTCCTTTTTAAGAATGAGACAGAATCCTGTCTCTCAAGAAAATTTCTCTGGTGTTCTCTACCAACCGTTATGTGCATTGGGACCATCCACCGCTCTTTGCCGAAACTGCTCCAGTACCAAGCTGATGGCCAAAACTAACTGCTTACCTCCAAGCCAAAGCTTTCAGAAGCTGTCTTTTAAAGTTGTCTAAGGAAGCAGCAACTGAGGAGAAGAGGCCTTGCATTATTCACCTCCCCTGGATATACATTCATTAATATCCTGATATCCATTTTGCCAGCAGACAGGCAGTCCAGCACCACTGTTTCAGACTCACCATCTCCGGCTGCCCAGTACTGACCTGCACTACCTTCTAAGATCCTTATAACTGGAAGCGAGGTGTGCCTGCCAGTGAGTCGGAGATACTGTCTCAGCCACTGGCAAAGGAGACTCAGTTGTGCAGCACTCACAAACTGATTTTAATGAACAATGAGGCAGAAAATGTACCATCTGGCTGACCGAGTGCAAGCAGTGTCATGGGGAAACTCCACTGAGAGCGCTCAATACAGCTGAGCTAAAAGAAGCTGCAAAGCCGGCACCATGTCCCCTCTGTCAGACCCTCTGTTTAGCCCCACAGCCCTGTGCAGCTCCACTTATTAGGGCTTCAGGGGGCAGCCCAGCCTGCAGCATCAGGAGCCTCTATCAGCACCAGGAGAAGCCAGTCTCGCCACCCTCAGAACTCTCTCACATAGAGGTGTGCCTCCAGGATAAAAGAGTAAACAGGTACTGTGTCCAATTTCCTATTCTATCTATCCCCACAGTGAACCCTTGGGGCTGGTGTCCTCTAAAAGAGCATGCTTAAAAAGGGAGTCACTTGGAATGATAGGCAATTAATTTACTAAATGCAAATGACTAAAGCATCTCTTCCTTGTATCTTGGAAGCTAACTTGTGGCTCTCCTGATGTTAAAACTTTCTAGGCATGACAATTTTGACCCAACTCCTACTTGTCATCACCCTGGCATTTTTGCAAATTGGGTTGGTAAAAGTGGTGGCACAGATAGGCTCTTTTGTCTTCAGTCAGCACATCCTGGATCACCTGCTGCTAGAGGAAAGACTGCGTTTCAAGCCTGGGCACCCTCGTGTAGCTTATACCCCTTCAGTGGGGCCGTCTAGTGGCTGGAGCCCTGAAGACCGAGCTAGGTGACAGTATTAGTAAACAGAATTCCTTGTTCTGCCCCCATTCTAAAAGTCAGCAGCCAGGAAAGAGCCGGGGCAGGACGAGCACATAGCATGGCATAACCGGGGAGCATGAGGGGGTCTATCCAGGGTGGGCAGATCCTGCCTCTCAAAAGGCCCAGAGACAACCACAATACCCACCACTCTGAGGAGATCCACAGGAAGGGCCCCACTTGTACGGTCACCACTAGCCCCTGGTCAGCTAGAGCCTCCATCCACCGTACTTTCCACCATGCCTTATCCCCAATATTCCCTCAAGCTTCCAGAGCTGGCATCACGAGGCCAGCTAACACACATGAGGGGTCATTAGTTCCATAAATCGCCCTTCTGCCCTAACAACTCCATCCCTACCTCCCAAGCCCTGGGCGTCTATTGATCCCGGTCAGGAATGAGGAGAAGAGGATGTCTCACACCATTGCTTAAGCAGTGATCCCCACTTAAGCCACAAGGTCATTCTTGGCTAATGCTGCCAACTGCACCAGATAAGACAGGTCAAGAAACAAAGGCTCATCCAGGTTTCTAGGATCATCAGGTCAGCGAATCAGACCCAGTGAGGATGATTTTCACTATGGATAAACGGTGCTATGAATCCACTTTGTCCACTGCCTCCCTTGTTCTTCTTGGAGGTACATCCAAAAGGGGGTGGTCTCAGCAGCCCGCGTAGTATGGGAAATCTTGCAGATGGGAGAAGCCTGGGATTGTGGGCTCACTGACTTCACGTTATTTTGCACTTGAGTGGGGGACATGGGTGGGACAGCATCCTCAAGAATCCTTCTATTACCCTAAGAGAAATTTCTAGCTGCACAACGGTAAAAACCTCATTTCTTCTCAATATTATTTCATGCCATGTCATTGGGCTACTTAGGGATTCAGCAGATCAGCACTTACCCCAGTGAGTGATTCTTTCTCTTTTATTTTTCTAGATTTATGAGTCTTTTTAATGAAAAAGAACATATAATAGAAAAATAAGTTCTTATTTAAATTTTACCCTGGAGGGACATAAGGGAACTTCCCAGGGTGATAACAATGTGAGTATCTTGAAAGAGATTCCGATTTTCACAGTAAGTGTAGTCACCATCTGTCACTAGACAATGTTATTACAATATTATTGACTATATTCCCTCTGCTGTACTTTTCATCCTCATGTCTTACTTTACAGTGGGAAACGTGTACCTCTGAATGCCCTTCACCTATTTAGCCCATCTCCCCACCCATCTGCCCTCTGGAAACCACTGGTTTGTTCTCTGTATTTATGAGTGTTTCTCATTTTGGTTTGTTTGCTTGATTGGTTTTGTTGTTTAGATTAGGTGAGCATTACATTACGTACACAATCGTCTAATCACTATGTTGTGCACCAGAAACTGTTACAATATTGTACATCAGCTATACTTCAATAACGAGAGAGAGAGAGAGAGAGAGAGTTAGTTAGTTCCTGGTTTCACAGATATGCACATTTACCAAAACCCATCAAGTTGTACCCTTAAGATCTGTGCAGTTCCAACACTGTGAATATATTTAATGCCAAAAAATATCATATACTAAAAAATGGCTCAAATGGTAAATTTTATGTATATTTAGCCACAATTTTAAAAAGATCTGGGCATTTCACTATATGTAAGTTGGTCTTAAAAGAAGGCTATTTTAAAACCCCATCCTTGTGTTAATTGAACATTCACAGAACATAAGGAATTATATGTCATACATACTGCCTCCAAACCATAACATCTCAACTCAGCCTGTGATATAGGGTTTTATCCTTTCGGAGCGCATAATTTCCAATTTTATTCAGTCAGGCACCCTACTAGTTCCCTGGCGCTGTTTTTCAGTGAAGAGTACTTTTGGGAACAACTTCTGATGTTCCTTTCACCACTTCTAAGGATTGTCTGGCTGCCCAGAAGCCCAGGTAGCAGTTTCTTTCCAGAGTTACTCTCAAGAGACAGAGTGGGGGCCCCTCAGCATGCTGGGTAATGACCGTGGGCTACGAAGGAACTGTGGAGCTTTGCAGCTGGCAGGTGCGAGGTAACCTGACAGTGACTTACTGAAAAGCCTGCTCCTATAAAGACTACCCACGGCAGTCCCTGGTAAAGACTTTGTGGTTTTTATTTCTCACCTTTGGGCGGAAAAAAATCAATCTCTTTTTAAAAATCTGTGCAGTGAATACAAAAATGCCTTTGTCAGACAAGCACGCTTTCAACAGCAGTTCAAAACAGAGCCAAGCCAACAAGTTAACAGTCTCAGAGTGGAAGAAGAAGGGAAATGGATCTAGGAAAGAATGTTTTGGCTCTTTACTTCTTTTTCATTTGCATGTGTGTTCCAGTGAAGCCCCAGATTTCTAGAAGACATTGTTTCTGAAGCCTTTAACGTAATCAACTGTCATAGTGTTGGTCGTAGTGTATTTTTTTAATGTTCTTATTTTTTTTTTAAGTAGGCTTCATGCCCAGCATGGAACCCAACACAGGGTTCAACCCACGACCCTGAAATCCCTCAGGACCCTTAGACCTGAGCTAAGATCAAGGGTCAGACACTAAACTGACTGAGCCACTCAGGTGCCCCTATGCTGATCACAGTGTAAAGGAAATATGTTTTCCTCCATTAATTGGGCTGATCAAGCTTCCTAAAATAATTCCCAGTGTCTTTCACTCTGGACCAGCATGTGGTCTATCTACCCTAAAACTGACATTCTTCACTGATATCATAGAAAAGTAGAAAAAGAAATCACTTTTGTGGAAAACTAGAACTCGTGCATGAAAAGCGAAACAGATTTCATCCCTTGCTTGGGTCTTCTCATAGGATAAAGTTCAAACTCATTGGCAAACATGGTTTTCAAAAAGAATGCAGATGAGAATTTTTATAAGATTAATATGTAGAAAAATCAGTTTCCGATTTAGCACTTAGGACACCTAAAATCAATAAAAAAGTAAATACAAAATCAATCAAAAATAATCAATAAAAACCAATAAAATCAATAAAAAAATAACATACAGGTTGGATAGATAGATGAGCAGATACTTTCTTGTCTAAAAGGATGCCTTCTAGAAATACTCTCTGCACAATGCTGTATTTACTTAAAAATAGACCTTGGACATTTGTCACTGTCAGTATATCATTGAGACAGGTCCCAAGAAATGGCATTTTGGAGTCAAAAGGAAAATCTGCTCAATCGTACATCTAGCTCTCTCAACAAGTATATGTGCTACACACTATGTACTCTGAATAAACCATGTTATTTGCAATTTCCTAGAAAGCATTCTCTCCCATCCCTGGTCTGGCGACAAGTTAGTTCCACTATCTCGAGCCGTGTTATTCTATCCTTTCTTCTCGCCCAACTTCATTGAACGGACTCCTAAAGACTTCATTTGTCACTGCCTCACAGCCATTCTCAGACCTCTACTGTCTGCCACATTCACACACTCACACACACACACACTCACACACATGCACTCACACACCCATATATGCACACACACACACGCTTGCATACACCCACATGCACACACCCGTACTCTCACACATGCATGGGTACACACACTCGGCCGCACACACCCACATAATCATTCATACATGCACACTTGCACACACCGCTACATTTTCTCCGTCTTTCCATCTCATTCTTGCTCTCGCACCACATCATGACTGCCTTTTTCCTCACCTGTTTCCCTCTTAAATGGCATTTCCTGAGACAGTGGCTTCTTTTTCCCTGTATTCTCTCCTTCTAAGACAATCCCTGGCAAACACTGGCACAAACATTTGCTTAATGAACATTATTTATGATAATAAAGTTACTTTGAGTACTAAGGCATTTCTTTTAATGTTTTATTTTTCCTTCAGCTGCTCCAGAAGATTTCAAGTTCTCCACTTTCTAAGAAAAGAGTGCTTTGTTTATATTCAGTGCTTTGATCTCTCCTTGCAAAGAAAATCATCTTCACAACGATGAACCCAAGAGTCTAAGCGCCTTTCTTTCACCTGTGAAGTCCACAAGAAAAAGTTAGTACTTAAAAATGTATATTCATCTCCAAGGACTGGAACCTGTTGGGGGGAAATGCAGGAATGATGTGTGGTAAGAAAAAAAAAAACCCTAATGTTAAAAAGATTTCTGCTGTACAGGAGTGCATGCACAGGAGACTCAATCAGGTGAAGAGCCTTGCGGACAAAGACAAAAACAATGCCATAACAGGGGCAGAGACACATAGCATGCATGGTGGAAATGAGTAACAGCAACTGACTGGATGAGGGAAAGCAGGAAATCACATCTTTGTAAGCACAACTGGTAACAAATGAGCCCCAGAATTGAATCAAAATGTAGACCCCTGGGAAACCACCCTTGAGGAAAGAAAAATTCAGGGAGTTTCCAAAGAAACACAGCATGTGGAATCTGATGACTAGTCACTACCCACTTTTGGGGGGAGCACTGAATAGCGAATGATTAAAACAACAACAAAGCAGGTTAAGCATTAGAAATGTGCATCGTTGGGGCACCTGGGTGGCTCAGTCAGTTGGGCGACCGACTTCCGCTCAGGTCATGTCCTCACGATTCATGGTTCAAGCCCCGCATCGAGTTCTCTGCTGACAGCTCGGAGCCTGGAGCCTGCTTCGGATTCTGTGTCTCCCTCTCTCTGGCCCTCCCCCACTCATGTTCTGTCTCACTCTCTCTCTCAAAAATAAATAAATATTTAAAAATAAAAAAAAGGGGCGCCTGGGTGGCGCAGTCGGTTAAGCGTCCGACTTCAGCCAGGTCACGATCTTGCGGTCCGTGAGTTCGAGCCCCGCGTCGGGCTCTGGGCTGATGGCTCAGAGCCTGGAGCCTGTTTCCGATTCTGTGTCTCCCTCTCTCTCTGCCCCTCCCCCATTCATGCTCTGTCCCAAAAATAAATAAAAACGTTAAAAAAAAAATTAAAAAAAAAAAATAAAATAAATAAAAAAAAGAAATGTGCATCCTTGATCCAATGGGTTTTCTGACATTAGTTAATTTATTGGAGAAGGCTGAGGAATCTGAGAACATTGAGAGAAAACCACTTTTGAAATAGTGTATCGATAATATAATAATGATAATAATTAAAAGAGGAACCAGCATAGAATTTTATAATCTAATAACAGATTAGAAAATTCACAAGATGAAAGCATACAGATATGAATTAGAATATAGTAAAGGTACTGGGGTACCCGGGTGGCTCAGTCAGTTGAGTGTCCGACTTCGGCTCAGGTCACGATCTTGTGGTTTGTGAGGTCGAGCCATGCTTTGGGCTCTCCACTGTCAATGCGGAGCCTGCTTGGGATTGATTGTCTCTCCTGCTCACTCTGCCCCTCCCTTGCTCACACACTGTCTCTCTCTCTCAAAAATAAATATTAAAAAAAGAGAATATAATAAAGGTACTAATTCAACCACCGGTAATTTACCCAAGTAAAATAAGAAGGGATGCATGCAAATATTTAGCTGTAAGGATATGCATAGTAGCACTTTATAAAATAACAAACAAAATCCAAATTTTCTAGCTAC
The DNA here is from genome assembly GCF_028749965.1 of Puma concolor. NCBI lineage: Eukaryota > Metazoa > Chordata > Mammalia > Carnivora > Felidae > Puma > Puma concolor. The sequence continues at coordinate 10,864,755 of NC_141677.1, forward strand.
TTAAGTGTATCTGAAGAATGAAACTGCTAGAATATATTAAAAGCAATACTTCAGAAACATGGTCACTGATATGGAAAATATTCATGATATGCACATGATCGGGTGAATACTACAGATTACAAAACAGCACAGACAGCAGGTTAGTGTTGTGTAAATATATCTGCACCTATATACAGATAAAGTCTTCTAAACACATACACAGAAAAACATCTGGGAGTTGATGCTCTAAAATGTTGTCAATTATTCTTTTTTTTTTTTTTAATTAGAAAAATTTTCAGTGTTTATCTGCTTTTTGAGAGAGAGAGGGAGACACAGAATCTGAAGCAGGTTCCAGGCTCTGAAATGTCAGCACAGAGCCCGACACAGGGATCTAACCCATGGACCCCGAGATCAATTACCTGAGCCGAAGTCGGATGCTCAACTAACTGAGCCACCCAGGCGTCCCTGAAATGTTATCAGTTACTCTTGATAGTAACTGATAGATTAGTATAATTATAGATTCTTTTTTCTACTTTATTTTTTAATTTCAGAATATTAATAAATAATATAAAATGCAGCCATAATACCATTTTAAAGGAAATAGACTACTTCTGGTCCCACTGCATGAAATAATAAGGAACAGTATTAGTAGCAGGTAGTTATTTGAAATAAAACAACCTCCAAACTTTCCAAGAGGCACAAGAAAAAAGAGAACAATTCTTTCCTCCCATGCTGAGTCTGTTTAAGGTGGTAAACAGCCATGACCTAGCAGATAAATTAGGTCAATCTTGTAAATTTCTTTTACTGTAGTCTGCAAAGGTTGTCTTGGTACTCAGAATTATTTACACAGTCAAAAAGCAAATTAAAAAGTAGAAAAAAATTGATCTTGGGGTTTCTTCTGTGGAAGTTAAGACTGTAACTGCTGGGGTTATATAGACATCAGTTTTTTTATTTTTTTTTTTATTTTTATTTATTTTTGGGACAGAGAGAGACAGAGCATGAACGGGGGAGGGGCAGAGAGAGAGGGAGACACAGAATCGGAAACAGGCTCCAGGCTCCGAGCCATCAGCCCAGAGCCTGACACGGGGCTCGAACTCACGGACCGCAAGATCGTGACCTGGCTGAAGTCGGACACTCAACCGACTGCGCCACCCAGGCGCCCCTAGACATCAGTTTTAATAACGTCCTCATGCCTCACAGACACATGGCGAAATTGTAATATGCCATTTAGGCAGACATGCACTGCTTCCTTTACTAATATGGAAACAGCTTTATGTTACTGAAGGCTGGGTGACCAAAGATCCTCCATCAGACACAGAGGTGACTATATCCTGCTGATTCTCAAATTTAAGCTTAACAAAGGAATTTAACAAGCTCAAAAAGATCTGCAATCAAAAGCAGCCCTTCAGTAAGCTGAAAAATAAATCATAATTGCTGTTTACAACTGCGTTGAAGGATACAGGCAAAGTCTTTCCAGGGAGAAGAAGAATGTCAATTTTCTCTCTCATTCAATGTCTTTGGTTGCTACTGTATTATTTGAAGTATTCATCACAAATCTCATGCTATCATTTAATAGCATTTTGACATGGCAGCTTTTATTTAACCCTCAACGGTTTTGCTGCAAAGCCTGTGAGTTGCTTAAGGCTCATATGAGTGGGGGGGAAAGACATTGTTTTCAACATTGGCCACTTGGCAATCTGTACCCACCAGCATCATGTATCGAAAAGAAGCCAACTCATTCATTTTATATATCCACTCTGATGTGAAAATTTCTCCAAGTGTTTGCCCAGGCTTTACTGAAAAGTAGAATCTTTACCTTTCTGACCAGGCCTCCACTGTTTTGCTACATACACTGCTACACTCAATGCACAAATACAATGTTCTCTACTAGCTTCATTATTCCTGAGGGAGACAGTATTATTTGTCCAGGACTCCTTCTTCCCTCTCCACCACCACCATGCTTCTCCTGGATGTCACATGTATCCCCACGTCACTGCCTGATAAGGATGCCCCTTAAACAGCAGTTTCCCCTTGCTAAGACCACAGAAAGAGGGGCAGGTGGAAGAGACCGGACCCTTTCCAGCCACTTGGAACCCAGAGTTAAGTCCAGACGAGATGAAGGAGCTCCATGGACCCCTGAGCATGAAAGAAAAATTTGCTGCCATGAACTACCAAGTTCTGAGGTGGCTTGTTACACCACAGAACTCATTTCTAACAATGATGTATCCTCAGAAAGGTATAAGCAAGTTACTCCTAGCCAAAAGAATTCTGAGTAGATTAAGATACTCACACTGAGTCATGAATTCCCAGTGCATTTTCCTGACATAAATAATCCTTTTGGGGTGGCTGTCTCATGGCTCTTGTATGAAATAAATGTCTAGTCTCCACATCTAAAGAGTTACAATCACATACAAAAAAATAAGAAATAGGGGCACCTGGGTGGCTCAGTAGGTTAAGCACTTGACTCCCGATTTCGGTTCAGGTCACAATCTCAGGGTCATGGGATCGAGCCCTGCATCAGGCTCCATGCTGACAGCATGGAGCCTGCTTGGAATTCTCTCTCTCCCTCACTCTCTGCCCATACCCTGCTTGCTCTCTGTCTCTCTCTCTCTCTCTCTCTCAAAATAAACAAACTTAAAAAAAAAGAAATAAACAAGAAGGAATAGACATATGAGTGGAGGAGCAAAATTCAAACACCATGGCAAGAAAACAATGGTTTTATGCAAACCATCTGGATGTACTTTTACTTATACATAAAGATCCAATACACTGATGGATATAAGAGGATTGTCCAAGAAGAGTTTATATTCATGGCCATTATAAGACACTGTCATTCTGAAATCCTGGTACTTGGTTAGATAAGCCTCCTGCATTTTCCCCAGCACCTGCGTTCCCCTCCTTTGTTACAACTGCCTTTGTGCTTCCTGCCTGTCTCACTAGACGATGCAGTCAGGGAAAACCATGCTTCCCTCACTGGATGCTCTAGCTATGGTGCAATTCCTGGCACACCGTAGTGAGCTTTTTGACTGTTGTCTGAATCGTGATACTAAGCATATATCATTAACGAAAACATTTCCATTTTTCCTCATCCTCTGATAAAAGTTTTCACTTATATCAACTGGCCAGGCAAATATAGCAGAGAACAAAGGCAGGATTCAGCTAACAGGACAGAAATTAGTCAAGTCAGAAACAGTTAAAGCATGTAATGTTTTCTCTTAATTCTTCCCGCTCTTCAGTTCAGGGTTCTTTTCTTCCTTTATTTCCCTCCAAAAACACTAGAGCACTGAATCAAACTCACACACCTGGGAGAGGAAAACACAGATAAAATACTGGAAATTGAGGCTACAAGTAAGAACTAACAGTGTACAAATTAGTCACTGAGAAAGGGAGAGCCATGGAATCTTTAAAGAATCACAGAATAAATGTGATGAGCTTTGATAATTCGATTGGTGAATGCAAGTAAAATCAAATTTGAGTTACTTTCAAACGAAGTGGATGGAAGCAAGGACAGGGATTAGCATTCCTGAAAGATAGGCAGGCGAGGCACCGTGACACATTCAGAGGAGACGATGAGTCAACAACGGAAGAGGGGAAATCTTTGCCACAATGTGGAGACCATTCTAACACCAAGTCTGGATCAGAGGGAAGTAAGAGACCTCAGACAGAATTCCTCATTTTAGACCCCTTGCCTACGATGCTATATGATAGTGTTGTGAACTGTTTTGAGTGTTTTCAATAAGTACAACATCGATTAGACTATCAGTTGTGGTCTGAATATGCTCTCAAAGAAAACGAGATCTGTATGTCCTTATTCTTATACGATAAAATCCAAAATTTATAACATTATGCATGTGAGTGTGTGCGTTGTAGATAATAGGGGAGATAGAATTATTAGAACTTAGCTAATTAAGTATTGAATCTATAGGGAAAAATTAAGAGGGACTACAATGATCAAAATGTCTTGGAATACACAGCAGAAACTACCCGGGCTACAAACCCATAAGGCCCAGGACTGGGGCTTCTATTCTTCTGACCTGAGCAACAAAGGAACCCCAGCCAGGCTACAAACGCCTGGTACCTTTGAATGTCCTCCGCCATTTCTCTCCTCTGCACTTTCTCTAGATATTTCCTCTGACATCAATGGATCCAGTTTCCCTAATTCTTCACAATATTTAGCAATAAAGGAATCTAGCCTCACTGCCTGCTATAGATGGCCTTTAAACTTTGGTGAAAGGATCTGCTGCAGGGACTTCACAAACATGTGCAAATGAACACCTTCTGAACTGATCTCTGACAGCTACTCTGGATATGCCATAAGGGGGGCCTGAGACCTCCCAAGGACTGGCAGAGTCCCAGTCCCAGATGAAAATCTGTACATCAAAATTTTTCATTTGTAAACAACAACGATACTGCCATTGCTAGAGGTGAATATGAACTCCACAAAAGGCCTACCCTTGGGCAAGCAACCTAACATTATTGGGTTATTGTCATAAATGGGTGACTCACATATTTTCCTCGTCAGTTTAAGATGGATACCTGAAGAGACGGCTCAGCAATGTTTCCCAGACTGAATCTAAATGCCAGCCCTGAGGGGAAACGGTCTTGTCACTCTGCCCACAACTGACCCTCCCACCCCCCACCATTCTCTTACAATGAGTACTAGAGAAAGTACACTCTAGGAACTGGGGGCGTGAGGTCTGGACCAGCCAGGGGCAAGTCCCAGAGCTTCTTTTTACCGCAGGGGTTAACACTGCACAAAATAACCTGACTTTGGTCTCGTTTCCTTATTCGTAGATGAAGACAATTACAACAAATGCCTCATAACATTGTCGTGAGAACTGTACAAGATCATGTAAGTCAAGTGCTTATCACTGGCAATAAGTGCTCGCTGTTATTGTTGCTATCCACGGCATAGGATTGCCATAACTGCCATGACTGCCCTCATTACCACCACTACTTCAACTCCCTCTGCTGCCACTAATGCATCATATTGGGTCTGAGCCTGGACTCAGCCAATGCTGAGAGGGCCCCTGCTCTGTGGACTCATCATCTATTACAGATGGCGGACAGGTCTCATCATCTATTACAGATGGCGGACAGGTCAACGAATGGGTGCCATAAAGCAGATGCTCTAATAAAACGTCTGCTCAGGGTTCCAGAGAAACACAAAGGGAAGAAGGCAGGAATTGACACCTGGAGAACTGAAGCACCCTGGGATATCCAGGAATCATTCATAGCTCTGCAGGCTGGCCGCTAGGGGAGCGAGCAATGGACTGATGATGGAAGTCGGCCAAATTAGGAAGTGCTGTCAACACTATGTTTGGGAGATAAGAGTCAACATCTCCATCTTTTGAACAACTCCTATGTGGAAAGAACTTACCAGAACTTTTTCTTAGTTTTTTGTAGTAGACAGGATCAAACCAGTTTTAAAGAGAGAAAATTGAGGAAGAGGAGTGAGGGAGAGGGGTTAAATGATAGGCGCAAAGTTACAGAGCTAGTAACTGGGGCTTAAGCTGCTAGAAGCCTACTTGTGTACCACTGGTGAGTGGCGTTGGACAGATGACGGATCACACGATCACACCTATGGTTCAAAGCATCCTCAGGAAACAGTGTGGAGAATAGCCTGGAGGGTTACTGGAAAAGCCAACCACAGTAAAATCATTTTCCCTCAAATGAAGAGTACACAGAGTATACAGAGTATTCTATCTGTTCCACAAAGCTTGGCTCACTGAGATCTGAGCATAGTCCCATGCTCCTACCATACTAGATGAGGCTAGTTTTCTGTGTGAGTTTCTTTAAGGCAAACCAAAGGCTGAAAATTCCTCTTGGATGGGAAAACTCAAACAGCAAGTTCTTAAGTTCATAGCTTGGCTAAAGGTCGACCCATAGCTTGATCCATCACCCATTACCCTTTTTATACCTGAGAACAGAAGGGAATCAAATGACGATGATTTGCAGATTTGTCCACTTCCCTATAGTTCTGGGAAGCTTCTTGCTTCCTGACACAGAGAGAAAGAGTTTACTTAGTATGATGTCAGTAATCATCATACTAAGTAATGTCAGTAATCATCATAACGGCAGTAATGATGTCGTTGACAGGATTTAGCTTACAAAATCGCAATAGACTAATTTTTCTCATTTCACAAATTTATACTCTTTTGTGTGGTTCTTCCTTCTCATTCTCAATGGTCATGTTATCAAGGATTTTTTTTTTCCCCAGCACAGGCTGTCCTCCATTTATATGCTGGCTATGTTTCCCAAGTTCATTTGTAAGTCAGTTGCTGGAAACTCAGAATACATTGTCTCAAACTAGCAATTAAGTTAATGTTGATTAGGTCCCAGGCCAGCCCACAAGATTTAACCCAGAGTGTGACTAAATCTAGTACAGCACATTTCCATCCCACAAAACCACCATTCACTCATATTCCCGTTTCCTCAAGGAAATAGATCCTTAGAAATTCCCGTTTCCTCAAGAAATAGATCCTTCCTCTCTCTGGCACTAGGAAAAGTTAAGACAATCCTGAACAGCTGTCACTTGTTATTGTCCATCTTTGTGCAAAAATAAGTCTCTATGTCTACTTAAGAAAAAGCCCTTCTCGGGGCACCTGGGTGACTCAGTCAGTTAAGCATCTCACTTCGGCTCAGGTCACGATCTCACAGTCCATGAATTCAAGCCCTGCATCGAGCTCTGTGCTGATGGCTCAGAGCCTGGAGCTTGCTTCAGATTCTGTGTCTCTCCCTCTCTCTGCCCTTCCCCTACTCATGCTCTGACTGTCTCTCAATAATAAATAAACATTAATTTTTTTTAATAAATAAATAAACATTAAAAAAAACACCCCTCTCCATCTATGTATTCACCTAGGAGAAAGTTCTGCTTTACGTCAAATACTTTTGGCACTGATTTTTGGAATTTAATATTCATTCAAATTATTCCTAAAGACTCTAATTTAGTCTGTCTGGAGTGAGGCCTAAGAATCTGCATTATAAACAAACTCTCCAAAGAAATTTCTTTTTTTTTTAGTTGGGAGATAATTTACGTGAAAGGATAAAATGCACAGATGTAAGTGTTCCGTTTGATGAGTTTTGATGCTTGGTGTAACCACCACTCCAAACAAGATGTAGAATATTTTCACCCTTTTACAAACTTCCTGATACTCTTCTCAGTTCAATTTTCTCACACCGAGTGAGGAAAACCAGAAATTGGTTTTTATAGTTTTAGAACTTCATATAAATGGAATCATACAATATACCCCATCGTGTGTCTCACGATGTTTGTGAGGTACATCCATATAGTAGCATCCATCGTTGGTATGTTTTTGGAGCTGAGTAGCACTTCCCTGCATGAGTGTACTACCAATTAGTTTGTCACTGTCCAGTCATGGATATCTCCAATTTGAGGCTATTGTGAATATGACTACTATGAATATTTGCGTATGTCTTTTTGTGAACATAATGTTTTTCATAAATCTTGGCTTAAACACCTAGGAGGAGGATTTCTGAGTCCTAAGTAGATGCATTTTTTTTTTGTTATACTCTGAAATTTTTTTCCTAAATAGTTGTACCATTCTACACTGATACTAGTAATGTATGAGATTGTTCTACATCTTCCCCAATATTTTATTTTATCTTATTACCTTTTTATTTCAGAGAGAGAATCCCAAGCAGGCTCCATGCTCAGCACAGAGCCCAATGCAGGGCTTGATCCCACAACTGAGAACGTGACCTGAGCTGAAATCAAGAGTCAGATGCTCAACTGACTGAGCCAACCAGGAGACCCCCCAATCTTTTATATTAGCAGTCTTTTTCATTTTGGCCTTTGAAATATGTATAAAATAGTGCTTTATTGTGGTTTAATTTGCATTTTCTGATAACTATAATTTTTTAAATGTTTATTTTTGAGAAACAGAGCACAAGTGGGGGAAGAGCAGAGAGAGGGAGACACAGAATCTGAAGCAGGCTCTAGGCTCTGAACTGTCAGCACAGAACCCAATGTGGGGCTCAAACCCAACCTAAGCTGAAGTTGGATGCTCAACTGACTGAGCCACCCAGGTGCCCCTCTGATAACTATAATTTGAGTACCTTTTGCATGTACTTATTGGCTATTTTATTATCTTCTTTCAGAAAAAAGTCTGTTCAAGACTTTTGCCTATCTTTTTATTGGTTTGTTTGTCTTCTGTGTGTAGGAATTCTTTTTTTTTTTTTTTAAGATTTTATTTTTAAATAATATCTACACCAACATGGGGCTCAAACCCACAAACCAGAGATCAAGAGTCACATGCTCTAGGGACTGTGCCAGCCGGGTACCCCTGTGTGTAGGAATTATAAACATATTCTAGATTTGGTTCCTATGCCAAATGCATGGATTATGACTACTTCTTCTCAGCCTGGGACTTACCTATGGATTTTCTTAGTTAAGTCCTTGATCTAATTTGTTGAATTAATTGCAGAAAGTTGCCCATAACACTCTCTGATTATCCTGTAAGCATCTATGGTGATATCCTCAAAGCCTCTGGAAAGGTTCTATCTCAGCAGATCCGCCAGTCCCCAGCATCTGGCATCCATACCCACTAAGTGAGGGGCAATGAGAAAGAGAGAGCGAGTGTGTGGAGGCTCACTTTATGGCCGCTTTTCCTCAGTATTCCCATTTATCAGCCCAAGCATATCACTGTTAAAAACTTGTTAAAACTTCTACTGGTTTCTTCTTGCCCCTGTCCATGGTAGATTCTTTCCATTGCCAACACTCTGCCAGGCATGAAAGGAATAAGGTGTCTCTTAGCTCCCGGAAGAGTTGATGGCTGCCTAGATTTTAGTTCATGTAAGTCCATTCCTGTTCTCAGGTCTTGATGGATTTGTTAAACTATGATTTTATAGACTGCCACTGATCTGGCTTATTATCATTAAATAAAAGCAATAGTCTCTCGTGGCTTCCTACATCCCAACCAGAAAGGAAGTCTCCCCAGTTCATGCTGGTGCAAGTGCCCCATGAACAAAACTTGAAAAAGCCTTTCCTGGGTATTCTGAACAAGGAAATAAAGAGTAGCTGGTCCCGTTAGGGTGGAGGTTAAGACACCAGTTCTAAAACTCTCTGCCCCTATGGATATTCATATATCTTGTGAGGAGTTCTTGCTGCTTAGAAAATCTGAACAAATACATGTACTACATTTATTATAGAGTAAAATGGAAAGTTAGGAAGTGTATACTGAGAACGTTAAATCCCAGCCTTGATAAGAACTGCTTTATCATGAAAAACTTAAGCCCTCATTTCTTTTCTCAAGAATGAAACTCTAGAATTAGCAATCTTCAGTCTAACTCTTCAGTAATAAAAAGTTTTTCTTTTACTCCAAACCAGAACAAACTTTATTCCAGATAGTAATGCCTAGTCTAAGGAAACAGTACTTTTAATGAATTTTAAAATTAAACCCAAGAGATGTGCTTTGACAGTTGGAGCAGGAGAATATAATTCCAGATATGTACTTTTCCATGAGAAGTTTTTATTACTTATTTATAACTAGTATTTACCATGTCAAACTGTTCTATTTTCCAATGAGAAAAGAAACTTTCTATCTTTTTGTGTCTGCATTACCTCAACTCTGACAATCTCTGAAGACATTCACATGATTAATAACTTCTAAAAGGTCTTTAATGAAGTACTCAACATTATATATCACATCCACCATAGTTTATTATTTTGTGTTTATTTTTATTTTGAGAGAGCGTATGCACACACACTTGAATGGGGGACGGAGAAAAGAGAGAGAGCAGGGGAGGGGCAGAGAGAGAGAAGGAGAGAGAGAATCACAAGCAGGCTCTGCACTGAGAGATGGGGCTTGATCTCATGAACTGTGAGATCATGACCTGAGCCAGAATCAACAGTTGGACACTCAACCGACTGAACCACCCAGGCGCCCCACATCTGCCATAGTTTAAATTAAGGATTCATGCCTGTGAGGTCATAATTCATTCCTGTGTCTGAGACACACAAATTCAGTTTTACTCTTCTCTCTGAAGCATACCCTGATTTCTAAACAGAGTCATAAAAGCTAGAGTCAAAATAACACCCTCAGGAGAGTGGACAGGATATGTTTGCCTGTACTTCTGTGAGGGTACCATATTTTAAGATCTGGTCCCCAGCCACTCAGTCCACTACAATGGATTTTCTTAATGTATCTTCAGGAACTTGATAACTAGGCACTAATGAAGTGCCATGAAGTAAATATACCTTAAAATAAGGGGCGCCTGTGTGGCTCCGTCGGTTGGGTGTCTGACTTCAGCTCAAGTCATGATCTCACGATTCGTGGGTTTGAGCCCCGCGTCGGGCTCTGTGCTGACAGCTCAGATCCTAAAGCCTGCTTCGGATTCTGTGTCTCCCTCTCTCTCTGCCCCTTCCCTGCTCACACTCTGTCTCTGTCTCTCAAAAATAAAGAAACATTAATTTTTTTTTTCTCAACGTTTTTATTTATTTTTGGGACAGAGAGAGACAGAGCATGAACGGGGGAGGGGCAGAGAGAGAGGGAGACACAGAATCGGAAACAGGCTCCAGGCTCCGAGCCATCGGCCCAGAGCCTGACGCGGGGCTCGAACTCCCGGACCGCGAGATCGTGACCTGGCTGAAGCCGGACGCTTAACTGACTGCGCCACCCAGGCGCCCCTAAAGAAACATTAAAAAAATTATTTAAAAAAAGATATATATATATATATATATATATATACCTTAAAATGGAACACAAAGTGAAAAGCTCATTGATAATAGACCTTATCATTTTTTCATAATCAGTAAGCTTCAGTTCCTACCTAGGACACCCAAAACAAGACACCCAAATCCTGAATTATTTCTCATAAACCTGCTCTGTGATCCTGTCATTCTAACAACAAAGGTAAAATAATTTCAAGGGTATGTTTTATCTGAACTCGGGAAAACTACAACCATATGTTGACCCCACAAGAGGTAATATAAGTTGCTTACTTTGCACAGATGTACTATCAGAAAATATTTTCACTTTTTCTCCCAACTCTGAACCATAAATATATTGATTACATTCCTTGTGACCATGATTTTTCTTTTTCTTAAATATGGTATTATCACAAATGAAATGTTGTGGAGCCTAGCAAAGATTTTTGTGTATATTATTAGGATTCTTCATGGTTCAAATAAAAGAAAATCCAAATACAATTAAAATGGCTTAAACATGGTTTGAACAGAAAAGTACTTCAGTACTTGAGGCAGAGCTTGAATCTAGCCAGGATCTATTCTCCTACTGTCCTTTTTTGGGGGGGGGTCAATGTCACTGCTTTTGGATCTTATCTTAAGTAGACTCTTTCCTCCTGGTCCCAGGATGGCTGCCTCTTACCCCTTGGACCAGCTTTCCTCATTTGTATGCACTGGGAAAAGCAAAGTCTCTTTTGATTGATTTCACAGGGAGGGAAAAAAGGTGTTTCAGGGAAGGTATACTCAAATCTCACTGGCTCTAGCTAGATTATATGCCTGTCTCTGAACCAGCCATTGTGAACTGGGGGTTGTGATGTCCCAATTTTCTGAAGTCAATTAAGACTTGCCTCTGAAAGAAAATGAAGAAGGAAGGAAGGAAGGAAGGAAGGAAGGAAGGAAGGAAGGAAGGAAAGAAAGAAAGAAAGAAAGAAAGAAAGAAAGAAAGAAAGAAAGAAAGAAAGAAAGAGGGAGAGAGGAGGGAAGGATAGGAAGGAAGGAAGGAAGGAAGGAAGGAAGGAAGGAAGGAAGGAAGGAAGGAAGGAAGGAAGGGAGGGAGGTAAAGAAAAAAAGTAGACCTAACTCTGGAGCTTGCAGTAGAATCAGGGCCATCCAAACCCATAGCCAAAATGGGAGTGAGTCAAACACTCCAACAATCCCCACTATGGGCTCCTTAAATAATGAGTTCACTAAAATTAATAAAATCTCACTGTTTCTGGGTCTCCATGATAGTAAGCTACAGGAATTCCCCAAGGGAAGCCAGAGAAACAAGAGAGTGGACATAAAAGTTGCTTCCCCTGGGGGCACCTGGGTGCCTCGGTGGATTAAGCATCTGACTTCAGCTCAGGTCATGATCTTGCAGTTAGTGAGTTCAACCCCATGTTGGACTCTATGCTGACAGCTCAGAGCCTGGAACCTGCTTCAGATTCTGTGTCTCCCTCTCTCTCTGCCCCTTACCCCCTTGCACTCTCTTTCTCTCTCTCAAAAATAAACATTAAAAAAAAACAGTTCCCCCATTTAAATATCTCTGCTAAGAAGAGGGTGGGCAATCCCTACATTCAGGTCACATTTGATGCTTGATGATGGTTAAGATTTCTTCTAATATTCAATCAAAACAGGATGAAAGCACGGAATGAAAACTTACAAAAGTTTTATATGTTAGACTCCTAAGCTTTACACAGCAATCACTCTCCCAGAATCATGCCCACAGTGGCTAGACTAACACAGGAGAAGTCCAGCTGTGGGCAGCACAACATGACACATAATGCAGCCTAGACCTCGGTCAGAGGCATGTGACAAATACAGCCATCCCTCCTTTCCGCCCTCTCCATCTCAAGTGGAGTGTTTGTTCCAACGTTCCTTTTGTCCTTTCTCAACAAGCGGTTTTGGAATAAGCCATTTCAATTTGCTCAACATGCCACACAAAAGCTTTTAGACTCAAATGGTTCCATAGGCCATTCTCAGAAGACCCCTGGACTCCTCTATTTTGCTCACCCTTTCCCCCAGCACCTGCCAGTCTCCACATATCAATAGAAATGAAGATGAAGTAACTTCAGTCCTTTTCACACTCGGAACTGATGCCAAGGCTCTAGGTCAATACCAATGGACTGTGTGGGACCAAAAATAAGGATTTGCCCCCAAACAAATGATGTGTGCTCAAAGATAGCTTAGCAGTCCAACCACTCAAGTGGAAACTGTCACTAAAAATTATCTTTTTAACTGAAAGATATCATAAAAGGGCAGAAGACAAGAAAGGAGGCAAAAAAAGAAGGGAGGGAAAAGTTCTACCTCACGAGAAATCTCATTTTCACTTGCTTTGGTTATAGGAATGAAATAAAAATCACTAGAAATAAAAATTCCTCTGTTAATATCTAATTACTAGGTAGCACAGGAATAAACTCAGTCACGAAAAATGGTCCAAACGTGTGTTTGTTCCTATTTCATTTGATTAGGACATTCAATCATGTTCATTTCTGTTCAGCCATCCTAGCTAGTTCAGTGAGTAACAACTATGTTTTTCCATGTAAGACTTTGGCGAATTCTTGGAGTGACTGGGTGGCTCAGTTGGTTGAGTGTCCGACTCTTGATTTCAGCTCAGGTCATGATCCTGGGATTGGACCCCACGTTGGGCTCTGTGTTGAGCATGGAGCCTGCTTGGGATTCTCTCTCTACCTCTATCTCTCCCTCTCTCCCTCTCTTCCTCTCTCTCCCTCTGCCCCTTTCCTCTGCTCATGCTGTCTTTCTCTCTCTCTAAAAAAAAAAAAAAAAAAAAAAAAAAAAAGACTTGGGTGAATTCTGTAAGCCCATTGCTTTCAATTACATGCACAGCACTGCAGTTTGGCACGGGAAAGAAGTCAAAGGAGGAGGCTCAAATAAACACACATGCCCCTAATCTCAGGTTACAAAGAAACCAAAATCTCCTTCTTACATTAAAATACATATACCAAAAAGTCTCAAAAATACAAAATATGATATATTTATAACACACACACACACACACACACACACACAGTTTGTAGACATATTGAAACCAAGATAAAAGTCTTTGGACTTATAAACCTTAATGTGACTTGTAAACAAAGTAAATTAGGTGTAAAACAAATCATCATTGTACACAAGATTCAAAAACGTAGACATGTCAAGCCTTCACATTTTGAGACTCTTCTATTTCCAGAATTTATTACATTTCAGCTGCAGGAATTATTTATGCCAGCCTGTTTAAAAAAACTGACAGGTTACAGTAGAATACTAAAGAGTAAAACAAAGAAGCGTCAAGAGTTTGAGGTGTGTCTTTGACTATCTGGATATGGGTGGGGTCCAACCCCATATCTGGATGTGGAGGAGACACAGGATGGACTCTGGAAATGCCAAATGAGCAGAGAAGGATCAGGTACAAATAGAATAATTGGGAACATGTGTGTACTAGGTGGGAAGCTGCTGTGATTTTTAATGTGGGATCAAAACATTCTAATTGTGAAGTTATGTGAATTTTTAATCAAAAAATATGTGCTGAGTCTGCATTCTCTTTGTTAGTCTGTTCTAGAAAATACAGAACAGCAGGAGGAGAGGTGGAAGGAACACAAGGGTCAATGCAGCAATGCCTTGGATTCCTTGGTTCCACAAGGCTTAAACACATCAGTAGCTCAAATCATCAGCAACTTTGTAATTTAGAAAAAATGTCTAGACTACAGAAAAATGGAAAAGAATAATACAATAAGGTCTTCTATATCCACCACCTAAATTCAGGTTCTTTTAGCATTTTGTGATAATAAGTCTCACTTGGCTTCCTCTCTCCAAAGAGAGTATATGCTTTTTAAAAAATCGGAATATTTGTCATCTATTAATTTTTTTATTTCATTGAATTACTAATGGCAAAAAAAGGAACTCTAACTTATTTTTAGTCTTTTCTTGTTGTTCATCCATCTTTACCAATGTTGGCTCTTCATCCTCCCGAATGGTTATAAATTCGTTTCTTCCTAATTGCACTACCATTGCTCTGGTTCGAGCTTCCATTGTTTCTCAACGACATTACAGCAACAGACTCCTAACTGGCGCCCTTCCTCTGACATTTCCGTCCTCTACCCCATCTTCTGTTTGCATGGTGGTGCATCTAACATGCATCATAGTCTCACCGCCTCAATGTCTACACAATAAAGCCCAGATTCCTTAGACATCTTGGAAACTGGCCCAGTCTTCCTTTCCACTCCTACCTCCTGCTTCTTCCCTTTAGCCACAAAAACCCTACTGCCGTTCCCTCAAAGAACTTTCCGTGTTCTCGTTTCCCTTTCCCTTGTTCTTTTGAATCAAAACTCACTCAGCATTCAAAATCTCACTCTTGTGTAGTCTTCTTTGACTCTACAAGCTTCTGGATTCCTCTTCTATGTTCCTGAAACAGTTTTGCTTAACATATTTCACTGTACATATTTCACCATTTATTTTCAAATCTGTTTCCTCCCATTGTGTGTATTCCCTCCATTTGCCCCAGAGCTGGAACAATGGACAGTTCACTACTGTCGTTCCCACCTATAAACTGAGGGGCACCTGTGTGGCTCAGTTGATTAAGCGTCTGACTTTGGCTCCGGTTGTGATCTCACGGTTTGTGAGTTCAAGCCCTGCGTCAGGCTCTGTGCTGACAGCTCAGAGCCTGGATCCTGTTTTAAAATCTGTGACTCCCTCTTTCTCTTCCCTTCCCCTGCTCACGCTCTGTCTCTCAAAAAATAAATGTTAAAAAAATTGTTTTAATAAAATAAAATGAGGCACTTAATAGTTTCTAATTATCTGAATTTTAGCAATTTATGAGTAGAAAGAAAATACCTTTAAAACTCAAAAGAAAAGACATTAAAGCTGGTTTTCAACGATTTTTTCCAGTTTCTATGTATGATTTAATACCATTTGCTACTGTATGCTTCTGACACCTATGAAGCCATTGTCTCAAGTATTTTGATACCTGCAGAGACAGAATTTGGCCAATTAAAGACCAGTGGCTGTGGTCTGTGTTGATAACAAAAAAGATCCCAAGACAAGTAAGACACTCCAAGTTAACTAATATATAATGTCCAATAATTAAATTTCACCCCAAAGTGAAAAAAGTGAAGTTTAAGGAACAGAAAGCATAATGCTTATAAGAAATGGATTTTTCATAAGCTGCTAATACAGGGACCAGCACCCATATGCGTATGTACCTAAAATTGCATTACACCATGCCATCTAGCTCTCCATCACATAACATGGTCTTTTTAAATTTTTTAAATTTAAATTTTATTTTATTATTACTAATTTTTAAAATTTTTCTAATGTTTATTTTTGAGAGAGAGAGAGAGGCAGAGCATGAGCAGGGAAGGGGCAGAGAGAGAGGAAGACACAGATTCTGAAGCAGGCTCCAGGCTCTGAGCTGTCAGTACAGAGCCCAATGCAGGGCCCAAACCCACGAACCATGAGATCATGACCTGAGCTGACGTTGGATGCCTAACCCACTGAGCCACCCAGATGCCCCTATTATTAATTTTTTACCTGAGCTCCTGACCTTTGCTTTACATTCAGACCTTCAATTCCTTCTTATGAAAGGCTTAAAATCTAGGGCTACCCATGGAAATTAAATGTAGATACCTATTAGTATACTAGTATTATCTAGAAAGCTGCTAAGAATAGCTTCCTTCTGAGGTTTTACAGCCAATATTTTTCCCCCACATGTCTATAGGAGACTTTTCCTCTCCCTCCCTCCCCTGGTCTCCAGTTCATAGCATTGGCTTCCACCCTTGTCTATTACATTAAAACTTTGGTTTGTGAGCATAATTTGTTCTAGAAACATGCTTGTAATCCAAGCACTTGTATATTAAAGCAAATTTCAAGAATCATTGGCTCAGTTGTGATCATGTAATGTTTGGCATCAGGTACTACTCGTATTGCAAGACACTGCTCGTTTATCAAGTTAAAATTTATTAGGAATATTTGCTTATCTTGCGGAACACTCACAGAACAAATTACTTATAATCCAAGGTTTTACGTATTTCCAAAAGCTCCTGCACTGTGTGTGTAAAGGGCCATCCAGTGCACAAGACGACCAGCAAGTAACCGTATTGGTTTTACCAAGCCACAGCAACAGGACCCATACAACTTCCTATAAGTAAACACTTCTATGAGGATTATTCTTTGACCCAAATATAGACTTCTTTGCCTATCACAATCCCTCTAGAAATAGCTAATTATTAAACTTTTACTCCCTGTCCTTAATACACACACACACACACACCCCTTAATTCTTTTTTTAATGTTTATTTATTTTTGAGAAAGAGAGAGAGAGGGAGGGAGAGAATGTGAGGGGGGAGGGGCAGAGAGAAAGGGAAACAGAGAATCTAAAGTGGGCTCTGTGGTGACAGCAAAGAGCCCAATAAGGGGCTCGAACTCATGAAACCATGAGATCATGACCTAAGCCAGAGTCAGACGCTTAACCAACTGAGCCACCCAGGCGCCCCCACCTTAATTCAATAGAAGTCTGAAGGAATTGCTGGGACTGTGCTCTCAGCTGCTCACTAAGTCCCTGACAACATCAGCATGGACACCGGTCTTCAGGGGCACCCAACCCTTAGCCATTCTGCTAATGGAAAATTCTCCCAGTCTAGAGCTACTTGTGAGCACCATAATAAACTTTTTACTTACCTATTGCATGTCTGCCTCTGTGTGGTAGATGGCCACTCAATAATTGTGTTACTTAGATCTTCTGCACTATTTGGGGAGATGTCATGACTGAAGGCTGTCTTTTCCCAGAGCTTGAATTTGCTGTATATACAGTCCCAGCACCCCTTCTAGGGAGGTAGGTTGCCAGAGAAGAGTTATAGGTCTCACCACAGAAGAGCAGAGTCACTGGCCCAATCTTCTAAACTCACAAGGAAAGTGGCCATACCTGTCCCAGGACTCAATGAAGAACAAAGTGGCAGAGAACCCTATATTTTTTGGAGTAAACAATGTCACCACCCCTTCCTCATCATTCCAGTAAGGATCCAATGGGTTTGCATCTTCTGGCCCACAATGTAATAAAGTTGCCCCCTATGATTATATTAGAGAAACAATAACAACAACAACTGAATATCCCAGTGGCCCATCCTACCTGGACCCATATCTTGAAAACTGCTTGCTCAACTAACATTATCAGCATTGGGATCCCCATTGCAACTTGTATATTTGTTTGTTTGTGGTTTCTTTATACACAAGTAAAAGTAAAATGTCACATTTGCATGGAGAAATGAGAAAAAGAGCTGTCACAAAGCTAAGTCGTGCCACTTGGTTACTACATCAAAAAGTAATAACTTCAGCTCTGAATCCCTGAGTTGTTGCATATATAGTTTATGTCTTCTTCAAACACCTACATTTATTGCCTTATTTCTTTTAGCACTATAAGCCATTTCCATTCAAGATGCTGAATCAAGTTCCCTTGAGAACTGGAAAGTGGTATTTGAGTTTCACTCAATTAGATTACATCACCAGAATGAAATGGTATCTTGTCTATCAGGTGGAGGGATATTTGGGTTTAATGATTATTTTCTCTTTATATTTTCTTTTGAAAATTCTTTGAATTTATTGGGTGGTTATGGACTATATTCAAGGTTTGGAAAATCATATCTAGGCAAGGAAAGCAACTTCTTCTGTATCATCAATAACCTACCTTATAATTATAACTGTCCAACAGTCACTGGCAGTGATCTATATGGTGCGTATTAAACATCTTGCCTTATCAGACAGACAGTAAAATGTGGACTTTTCCCTAATGACTAAATCCTCTCCTTTCTGAACTCTACACTATCAAAATTTAGTGTATTGTGCCAACAGAAAAGATATCCTCACTGATTTTGGTGTTAAAATAAAATAAGTCCTATGAGGCAAGTAATTTAAAAGATAAAGCTTGGGTTCTTTGGGACACCTGGGTGGCTCAGTTGAGTGTCCAACTCTTGATTGCAGCTCAGGTCATGATCTCATGGTTCATAGGTTTAAGCCCCACATGAGGCTCCACACTGTCAGCTTGGAATTCTCTCTCCCTCTATCTGCCTCTCCCCTGCTCATGTTCTCGCTCTCTCTCTCTCTCTCTCAAAATAAATGAATAAAACTTAAAAAAAATATAAAGCTTTGGTTCAAATAAATGTTTGAACAAATATACAAATATTTGAGAAAAATCAATACCAGCAAGAGAGTCCCCAAAGCCATGAAAAAGAGAACTAAAACTGAAAGACTCAGAGTTAATAGACTAACCAGAAGAAAACATAAAATAAGTTTAATTTTTATCCTCAAGGAGAGTCAAGACACATTCAAAATCAAAAGAAGCAGTTACACAGAAAAAAAGTAATGTATTTGGAAATTACAAACAGGATGGTCAAAAATTTTTTTAAATGCAACAGATGAGCCGGATAGTCAAATTGACCTACAGATTGACAGAATGTTTAGAGTTGAAAGTTAAGCTGAAAGATTGTTCAAGAATGCATTCAAACTATGGAAAGAATGCACCAGTATTCATACAAATGGCTGAACGTTTTGTCTCGCATGTCTCCAGAGGAGAATAGAGATATGCTAAAATAATTGTTCCTAATGTATCTTTTTAAAAAGTTTTTATTTTCATTCCAGTTAGTCCACATGCAGCAAGTGTAATATATCTTTATCTCCCAGCATGCAGCACAGTCCTATAAACACACTAAATGACAACTCACATGTCATAGAAACTGAGTAAATGCTTGAAGAACAAAACTGAAATGGAAGGGTGTCAAGCACTTGGAAAAGGAAGGCGACATAGCATAGGAATCCAGACATACGTGGGATCCACTCTGGTTTTGCTACTTAGGGAATTAGGGCAACACCTAGTTTCTCTCAACTCAAATAAAAAATCATGATGTAATGTGTATATCCTAGAGCAAGGATGATGATTACATAACATGAGATAAGCTAGCATAAAACTAAAGAGGTAACATTATCATAAAAGTAAAAAAAAAAAAAAAGGAAAAGAAAAAAATTACAGACAGAATTTAATTTATTTCAGTTTCACAATGCAACAGGAGAAAACCTGGAGATTACAAAATACACAACTCTGGGGCCAAAAAATAATTTGGATTTCTTTGTGGAAAATATGCTTTCACGTAGCTTGAGAAAAACAGGCTGTTAAATAGAATCCCATCCAGGTTACAAGCTGTCTCTATGTTGGATGTAATAACACACATTCACACCACACACACACACACACACACACACACACACACACACACAATTCTAGCAGCCACCGAAGGAAAACAAAAACAGAATTAAATAAGGAAAACGGACATATATTAGGTACGTGTGCCTAGCTGGAGCACGAGATGTGAGCATTATTCCCAATCTGTATACTATAGCACGAGGTGAACAGATGTATCTTTGGAAGTTTAAAACCCTAGCCATGGCTATATCATGGACTCTCTCCTCCAATGACAAGATTTTTCCTTCCTGTGACATCTACAAATAACCTAACCTGTACCTTCTTCCAGTCCATTTCTCCTGTTCTCCTCTTCTCTCAATACAATGTCACTCCTCTTGTGAAAAGCTCATCTTCTGG